>NC_135576.1:49309764-49934764 GCF_965152235.1 Eretmochelys imbricata | reverse complement strand
TCTCCCTTGTGGGAGTTCAGATGCAGTGAGCTGCATCAGCAAATAGCTCTGATACTCAGCAAGGCAGCAACTGTTACATTCCAGCATAGTTTGATTTAGTGCAGAATGTTATACATTTATTCTACTGTAACCCTTTTATTCCCATTGGTTTACATGATCCAAATCTAAAAATCAATTCTGCAGAGGTTTAGAGATTGCAGTACTCTCCTGGGATTTTATATGGCAAATATTACACATCCCTTTTGCATAGAGAACAACCACTAGATGTTTACTATTTTCTTGTAGCTGTGAAACATGAAACATCTTGGATATAGCGGTGGAAAACATTTTTGATCAAATTTCCAGAAAGGGCAGCCTGAGGTCTGTGCACCTACATTTAAATGCACAATTACAGTGATTAAAAACATACAAATCCGGTAACTGTGCATGCAAATAGCTAGCTAGGCACCTAACCCTTTAGTTCAGGGGTGAGCAAACTACAGTCCATGGGCCGCATCCAGCCTGCCAGCCATTTTAATCTGGCCTGCGAGCTCCCACTGCGGAGCGGGGTCTGGGGCTTGTCCTGCTCCGGCGCTCCAGCCGGGAAGCAGGGTTGAGGGCCACTCCACGTGACTCCCAGAAGTAGCGGCATGGCCCCCTCCGGCTCGCCAGCTGGGGAGCAGGGTTGGGTGTCTCGCCACGCGGCTCCCAGAAGCAGCGTCATGGGCCTCCCCTCTGGCTCCTACATGTAGGGGCAGCCAGGGGCCTCCGCTCTGCACACTGCTGCCATCCCAAGTGCCACCCCTGCAGCTCCCATTGGCTGGGACCCGCAGCCAATGGGAGCTGCAAGGGCTGTGCCTGCAGATGGAGCAGCGTGCAGAGCTGCTGGGCTGCGCCTCATGTAGGAGCCAGAGAAGGTACATGCCACTGCTTCTGGGAGCCGCTTGAGATAAGTGTTGCCCGGAGCCTGCACCCCTGAGCCTCTCCCCATGCCCCAATCACCTGATCCCCCTTCCGCCCACTGAACCCATCAATCCCAGCCCAGAGCACTCGCCTGCACTCCCAGCCGGAGCTCTCAGCGCCCCCTCACCCTGGCATCCCGCTCCAACCTTGAGTCTCCTCCTGCACCCTGAACTTCTTTTCTGGACCCACCCTGGAGCCCACACCCCCACCAGAGTCCTCACCCCCTCTTGCACCCCAACACCAATTTTGTGAGCATTCATGGCCCGCCATATAATTTCTATTTCCAGATGTGGCCCTCGGGACAAAAAGTTTGCCTGCCCCTGCTTTAGTTTCATGCACGAAGGTAACTGTGTGTGACAGTGCAGTTTTGCAATTATGCAAAACTTCATTAAAATAAAAGTGCCGCCCAAAGCTCTTATTTCTGGCAAATCAATATATAGTCATTAAAAATCTGGTGGGTGTGTGTGTGTGGGGAGGTGAGTACGCTGCTAATTCACTAATCAGAGCTTGACCTTTAACCAAACACAGCTGTCAAATCTCATTAAACTTCCTTATGTAGGCGGGGGAAGAATGTATATCAACTGCCTTTACATAAGGACAAAGAGTACAGGCATTCTTGGTGTTAATTCCTTCAGTGCTGAAAAGGAAGAATTAATATCCAGAAATTCTTTCAAACAGAAAGAAATAGCTGGCAGGTGGTTTTTTTCCACTCATCTGGTTGACAATAGTGTTTACATGGAACAAGAGAAACAAGCTGAATACATTAGTGATATTTAAGAAGGAAGGAAGGATTCTCAATCTTGTGGTTAAAGTACTTCTGGGAGTCAGGATATGTGAGTGCTGTTCCTGGCTCTGCCACAGAGTTCCTGTGACCTTAGACAAGTCATTTAGGGTGGGCTCTGTGAGAGGACTTAAGTGTTGCAATGCTGAGTGGCAGGGCACCTAACTTTTAGGTGCCTAGAAAATCACAGGAACAAAGGTGAGTAAGGCACCTAGGATCCCTGTACAATTCATGGGGGAGGGGGAAGAGGAGTCTAAGAATGTGATCCACAAAAGCCATCAAGCTGGGCAGAGAGACTAACCAATGGGACATGGCAAGGAGAAGGGTGTGTGCTAAGCCCTGTGCCTCTCAGAGAGAGGTGCCTAGCTCTGTTTAGTGATCCACAAATGGGCACCTGCTACCTAGAATAGACAACATAGGCAGGTCAGGCATTTCTTTTGTGGGAATGAGATAGGCATATGCCTTGCTCCACATAAAGGTGGGGAAGGGGTACCCCTATTTATGATGATTATCCTAGTGGTTAGAGCTCTTATCTGGGATGTGGGAGATCCAAGTTCAGTTTCTTGTTCAATCTTCTCTCCCCATCAGGCAGAAAAGTGTGGGGGAAACCCCCTACCACGCAGGAGAGTGCTATAACCTTTAGTTATAGGCTATTCTGATGTGGGGCTCCTTTTGTCAGGAATGGGTTCCTGCAGCAGACCCAGTCTCTGGACAATCCAATGAGCACAGCTGGCCTATAGTAGGCTGCCTGATTGGCTACACTGCCAGATTGGTTGGAAGAGAAATCACACTTTCTCTTAATCTCAGCAGAAGCAGTAGTTCAGCTGTGATAGTGCCTACTTGTTTCCAGTCCTTTTCTGTCTTTCCCCTGTCCTCCTCCAGCTTTAGCCCAAGCTTTGCTTCATTTCAGGTAACTAGGCTCTGACCCTAAGGCTTGGACTCCTGATTACAGCTGTGACCCTGGGCTCTGATTCCTGGCTACTCACTCCTGTACTGACCATTAGGCATGACTGCCTATGTCCCAGTCGTCTGACACCCTCCATCTCTCCTGTTGAAACTGTCCCACTCTGGATAAATAATGAATCATTGGAGCAGAAGGACTGGACCCTGAGTCTCCTAGGTCCCAGGCAAGTGTTCTAACAACTAGGCTGAAAGTTATAAGGCAGATAGGATGAGTGAGTTGTGGACTGAAAATAGGGATTTAGGAGCCTAAGTTTTTTTGTAGATCCGACCCTTCACCTAGATTTTCACATTTCTTCACTTAATTTGGGCTTGAAGCAGCAGGGAGCGACTTCCAGAGGTGATGAGCACCTATATCTTCAGTTGATGTCAGTGAGAACTCTGGGTGCTCAAAGAAAAGGTTAAGTGAGACCCCTACAGGTATATTCTGAGGCTAAATGTATTAGTTTGTAAATGGCTGAGCTTCTTGGCTAGAAGGAGCTATAGAAGTGCAAACTATTGTTTAGAATACTGCCAAATCAAAGTTTAGATTATCATTCACATAAAAAAATAAACCCACCTTTGCCCATTTTAGAATCCAACTTTAACTGAACCTGTTTTGAGAGTCTGTTTGGGTAAATGTTTTCCCTCCCAACCCCTTCTGGTTTCCAGCGAGGACCAAACATGGAAGTTCCAAATGCCTTGAGAGAGTCTCTTCACCAGAGAGACAAGACCAAACATTAATTTCCACCAAAAGGGAGATTGCTGGGGAGCAGACTTATTGGTCAACCCTACTGATGGCTGCAGAGGAAGGAGCAGGCTAGCCCCATTGCTATTAAAAGGATTGGGAGTAACTTGCCTAACAGCTGGCTCTCTAAATCCAGTAGAGGGGAGCAGTGATTGCCACCCGAAGAAGACACTAGACTATGAAGAGAGGCAGGCCAGTACAGAGCCTTCCCTCAGTACGTGTTGACACCTGTTAAAGGTACTGGAGCCTATTGAAAAAGGTGGTTGTGTCTATGGGGGGAGGGCCTGGAATTTGCTGGGGGAAGAGATTGTGTGGGGACTTGGAAAGGAGGGTTTGCAGTTTAAGGGGAAGGGAAGGAGTGGAATCCTCAGAACATTCAGTTAATTCATGATTCAGAGGAACTTTTGGATGTTCCTATACATATTTAGAATTAATCCAGGCTGTGAACCATTGAAGTTTGCCCATCACTCAACTGAGGACTAAATTATCCTCTCAGATGCCTATGGTGGTTCCCAACTCTGATATTTTGGAGTTGTCTCATTACATGCATGGAACTCTAAGGGACTTAAAATGAGATTGTGAAAATCCAGCTTCTGTTTTTGCACTTAGGAGAGTTGTAGTTGTTCAGGTGATGCAGGACCAGATCAGGGTTGGGGGCTAATGTGATGGTAGCATTAAGTAGGCCTCAGATGGAGGGTGAAAGAAGATCTGGTTTGTGTATGGGAAGTGCAGATGGGAAAGGTAATCAGCAGAAGGAATGTTCGGCTACTAGGGGAGTCTATGAATATGACCTGTTGATATGGCCAGGAGAAGGCACAAGTGCCCATGTTAGTAAATGCAGGGAAAGAAACACTGTTCAGAGGCCTTCATTTTCTCTTAATGGTAATACAAATTGTACCAGTTCAGTACTATTGTACCTTACGCACCATTTTGTCGTCTGATATCTGTTGAGTATCAAGATGGTTGGTGGGGTTAGGTCAGAGGTGGGCAAACTACGGCCTGCGGGACCATCCTGCCTGGCCCCTGAGCTCCTGGCCTGGGAGGCTAGCCCCTGGCCCCTCCCCCGCTGTCTCCCCTCCCCCACAGCCACGCTGCCGTGCAGGCAGCAGGGCTTTGAGCTCCTGCTGCTCTGAGCGCCTGGTAAGGGGGCGGCGTGCACGCAGGGTGGTGCAGGGGTTGGGTAGAGGGTCCCGGGGGGCAGTCGGGGGCAGGGAACAGGGGGCGGTTAGGGGTGGGAGGTCCCAGCAGGCAGTCAGGGGACAGGGAACAGGGGGCAGTTGGATGGGGCGGAGGTTCTGGGGCAGTCAGGGGCTGGGGAACAGGGGGGGTTGGATAGGGCGTGGGAATCCCGGGAGGCCTTTCACGGGGCGGGGGTGTGGATAGGGGGCGGGGCAGTCAGGAGACAGGAAGCAGGGGGGGTTGGATAGGGGATGGGATCTTGGGGCGGGGGGTCCCAGGAGGGGGAAGTCAGGGGACATGGAGCAGGCTGGGGGTTGGATGGGTCGGGGGTTCTGAGGGGGACAGTCAGGGGGCGGAAAGTGGGAGGGGGCCAATAGGGGGCGGGGGCCAGGCTGTTGGGAGGCACAGTCTTCCCTACCTGGCCCTCCATACAGTACTGCACCCCAATGTGGCCCTGGGGCCAAAAAGTTTGCCCACCTCTGGGTTAGGTACATACACCTTCTTTGTCCTGTAACCCTACCCCTTGTATCAACATCACACACAGTGGTGGATCTTATGCCAGGGCAAGTAGTGCTCTTCTTGTTCTCCTTTCACAGTATATCATTAGAGTAGTTGCTGAATGTAGAGTGTTCACCTCACTTCCTTTGCTAACTTGGGGTCTGATAGGAATGTCCTTACTGGCATGATATTGATAGTCAATGGGTCTACTTGCATCTGTGAGGCCTACAAATGGGAATAAGTGTGCAGGATTGGGATCTTAAAAATCTAATACGTACACATCAGCATTTTGCCCAGAATTTCTTCTGTTCCATTCAGGGTCTTATTCTGTGCTCACCCCCATGGTACAGGTTTCCCAACTACAATGCCAAAGCATTCACATTGTAGGGAGTATTTTCTATTAAACTGACAATACAGTGTGAATCTCAATGATCATTTATTCCTGGGTTTTGTTCAGTGATACTACTAGCTGTGCTGAACTGTGACAAATCTGGAAACTTGGTAAGAATGTAGGTTTTAATTTTTTAAGATACTAAAATCAATAAATCATTTAGGAATGATCAGTGACTTCAAATTAAAATTAAATAGATAAAGGAAGTCATATTATGGGTAATTTAGGATGACTGTCAGTTTCCATGTTTATAATTCATTAATTTTTCTCTCCCCACGTTGT
Source organism: Eretmochelys imbricata (assembly GCF_965152235.1). Taxonomy (NCBI): domain Eukaryota; kingdom Metazoa; phylum Chordata; order Testudines; family Cheloniidae; genus Eretmochelys; species Eretmochelys imbricata. Next base: position 49,929,004 of record NC_135576.1, on the reverse strand, counting down.
GAACAAGGAAACTATATGAATACTAATGATTATTTTGTATTGGAACAGTTTATTCGATAAAAGTTTGTTTTATCAGCAATAATAATTCCAGGATGTGACTTTCCATGTACACAAAACATTGATTAGACAAAGGACAAAAATCCCAAAGAAAATAAAGCAATTTCTGAGATTATGGGCTCATGATACACCATTTGTTCAGAATTTTTCTTACATATAATACTGACAGTCTGTACCCCTCTGTTCACCCCTTTTAGTGGATTATGGTAAAACTTGTTCAAAATATGACTTATGTATTGTTTGCGAACTCGTGATTTGCTGATCATTATTGTCTTGGTAAAATATGTGGTAACGTTGTATGTAAAGTTATAAGATTCCACTGTGTGATATCACTGGGACATGTTCTGGAGGGCAGTCACAAACTAGTTCCCCGGAGACAAAAGGCTAGCCAACGCCTCAGCTAGGTGTTAATGAGATCATATGGACCATCATCTGATTAAGTGGCCGCAGCAGGAGATAGGGTGTGGGCAAAGAATCTAAGTTTTGACAAAGAAGCTGCTTGAGGTTCCTGTCTATGCAGACTTCCTGTCACCTGAACGTCAATTGGAGATGATTCTTGTGCAAGAGAAATTACTATAAGATGAGAGCAAACTCCCCGCTCCCCTATGTCCCCCCCCCCCATCACCTCTCCCTTTCTCTCTACCAACAGTATCGATAACACCTGAAGAACAAAGGACGCAGCACTGGACTGGGGGATAGATTGTGACTGAAAGGAGTTCAGCCAGTAAGACTGATGAGATATGTGGTGAGAGAGACCTTTGCTTTGAATTCCCTCTAACTTGTTAAGTTAGTCATTAGTTGTGATTTACTTCTACTTTCTTGTAACCAGTTCTGACTTTTATGCCTCATTACTTGTAATAACTTAATCTATCTTTCTATAGTTAATAAACTAATTTTACTGTTTTAGCTAAACCAGTGTGTTTGGATTGAAGTATTTGGGAAACTCCATTTGAGATCAGATTGGTGCATATTTTCTATTAATAAATTATGGACTTTAAATGAGCTTGTATTGTCCAGGAGGGTGCTTGGCAGTACAAGGCGCACATTTCTAGGGGCAGGCTGGGACTGGGAGTTTGCTGGTGTTGCCCTGCAGTGTAATTCATGAGTGGCTGGCTATAGCACTCATACAGTATAGCTGGGAGTCAATTTCAAAATTGAACATTCTGAAGGAATAAACAAAACAAGATGATTTAATTGGGGATTGGTCCTGCTTTGAGCAGGGGGTTGGACTAGATGACCTCCTGAGGTCCCTTCCAACCCTGATATTCTATGATTCTATGATTCTAAGATGAAAATATCTTAGCTTATCATGCTCAAAATATTTTTGTGATTAATAACTTTTTATCTTTAACATTTATTGCATTTTCTAATGTTCCATAAAACATAGGATAATGTCAAACATGAGCTAGTCCCTAAGGATTATATAAGTAACAACAAAAATGACATTAACCTTCCTCTTCCAAATAAAATTAAAGGAAATACTGCCCCAAATCTACAGAGAAACTGTAGAAAGTCAAACATATTAGATAACAAGGAAATAAATTTAATTCATGGTACTTAGCCTTCAGAAATTCCCTTAAATAAATATATAATATCTTAGTAAGAAAATTGTTAAGACACTGTGGTGAATATGGTTATCTACAAGTGATAAGCAAAAAGAACTCCAGTCTCCCTGAATTGATTTACAAGGAAGATATGCTTTCTAATAAACAAGTACTTCATACAGCGAAGGAGATGGGTGCCAGTCTGTCTATGGTATTGCCAGGGAATCAAAAAATTCAGATTTCAAGTCCAGAAGGGACCATTCTGATCATCTAGTCTGACTTCCTGTAGAACACAGGCCAGGAAACTTCCCCCAAATTAATTCAGAGAGCATGTCTTTTAGAAAAACATCCAATCTTGATTAAAAATGGTCAATGATGGAGAATCCACCATGACACTTGGTACATTGTTCCAATACTTAATTACCCTTACTGTCAAATGTATGCCTATTTCCAGTCTGAATTTGTTTACCTTCAAGTGCCACACATTGAATCACATTATACTTTTTTCTCTCTATCTTTATTTATTTTATTTGTTCCCCATGTAGATACTTGTAGACTGTAACCAAATCATCCTTTTAGCCTTCTAAATAGATTGATTAGAAAACATGACTTATGGTTAAGGCTGTAAGTCTGTCACAGAAGTGACAGATTCCGTGACTTTCTGGGACCTGCTGATTTCTACAGTGGTCGGTGTGGCTGGCCCTGGGGCCGCCTGAGGAGCTCGGGCAGCCCCTGGGCCAGCTGCACCGGCCGCTGCTAGAGCAGTCTTGGGCCACTGCACCACCCTCCAGCAGCAGCGGGGGTGCCGGGCCACCATGCCTCCTGGAAGCAGGGGTGCTGGACTGCATGCCACACCCCACCCCGGAGCACCCATTGCACCCCTGGGCCACCCCCTTCCTCAGAGCACCCAAGATTTAGTCAGGGGTATATATAGTACAAGTCCTGGACAGGTCATGGGCAATGAATTTTTCTTTACTACCTGTCCATGACTTTTACTAAAAATACCCATGACTAAAATGTAGCCTTACTTATGGTGATAGACTCAAGAAGCTCATCCTTGTGGCTCTTCTCTGAACTCTATCCAATTTATCAACATCCCTCTACAGCTGCAGACGCTACCAGAACTGGACACTGTATTTCAGCACTGGTCGCACCAGTGCCAAACAGAGGTTAAAATAACCTCACTACTCCTACTTGAGATTGCCCTGATTATGCATTGCATTAGGTTTTTCGGCCACAGCATCACATTGTGAATAATGAGTTGAATATGAGCTGCCAATGACCCCCAAATCTTTCAGAGTCACTTCTTTCCAGGATAAAGTCCCTAGTCCTGGAAGTATAACCTACATTCTTTGTTCTTAAATGTAAATATTTAAATTTAGTCAATTAAAATTCATATTGTTTGGCTGTGCCCAGTTTATGAAGCAAATCCAGATTGCTTTGAATCAGTGACCTGTCCTCCTCTTTATTTACCACTCCCCCAATTTTTGTCATCTGCAATCTTTATCAGTGATTATTTTTTCTTCCATGTCATTAACAAAAAATGTTAAGTAGCACAGGGCCAAGAACCAGTCCTGCAGGACTGCACTGGAAACATACCTGCTTGATGACTCTTTCCCATTTTAAAATTACATTTTGAGGCCTATCAGTTTGCCAGTTTTTAACCCATTTAACCTGGCACACTTTAATCTTACATCATTCTAGTTTTTAATCAAAATCTTGTGTGGTACCAAGTCAACATTATTATTGTTATCAACCAAACTTGTAACCTCATCAGAAAAAGATATCTAGTTAGTTGATTGGCATAAATTACACTACCCTCCTTGAATGCTTTATTAATTGAGTCCTGTATCAGCTGCTCCATTTTCTTGCCCAGGATTGATATCAAGCTGACTGTACAATAATTAACTGGGTCATCCTGTTTACCCTTTTTAAAATTGGCACAACATTAGCTATCATCCAGTCATCTGTACCTTCCCCAGTGCTCCAAGACTTATTGGAAAATTAACATTAACTATCCAGTGAGCTCCCCAGCCAGCTCTCCATAAAACTCTTGGCTGCAAGTTATTGGGACCTGCTGATTTTAAAAATGTCTAACTTTTTAGCAGCTTTTGCTTAACATTCATTCTCTAGAGATACTAGTGAAATGAGACTACCCAGATTTTGACAGAGCAGAAATATTTATTTGAATAGTCTGCCTTTTCTACATTATTGATAATTCTACCATTTCCATCTAGTAATGGACCAATACCATTGGGGGACATAAGATCTGCATAAGTAGTATATAGTAACAAGAGTAATTTGAAATGCCTTTATAATGAGAGAGAGTAGATGTAAAGACCACATGTGACACAGTGCAGAGGCACTGCTGAACAAGGACTTAACTTCAGCTCAGTTTCCCTTCTCCTTGTGCAAGTGCTCAGACAGAGCTATAAAAGTGGCTGCTGGGAAGACAGAGAAGAGAGGAAGGGCTTTCCTCTCTAGAAGTGTTGTATTGCATCTTTTCTTGCTTATGACACCTTATTTTGACTTTATAAAAGCTATTCCCTAATTTTAAAACGTTGCTGTGTCTGTTTTTCTGCTTTTTTTTTTTTTTTTTTTTAAATTCTACCAGTTAACACTACAAAATATCATTGGAGGGGTCTTATGTGAGCTCCCTAGTAACAGAGCTATCCTTAAAGAAAAGGAGTACTTGTGGCACCTTAGAGACTAACCAATTTATTTGAGCATGAGCTTTCGTGAGCTACAGCTCACTTCATCGGATGCATACCGTGGAAACTGCAGCAGACATTATATACACACAGAGATCATGAAACAATACCTCCTCCCACCCCACTGTCCTGCTGGTAATAGCTTATCTAAAGTGATCATCAAGGTGGGCCATTTCCTGCACAAATCCAGGTTCTCTCACCTCCTCACCCCCCTCCAAAAACCACACACACAAACTCACTCTCCTGCTGGTAATAGCTTATCCAAAGTGACCACTCTCCCTACAATGTGCATGGTAATCAAGGTGGGCCATTTCCAGCACAAATCCAGGCTTTCTCACCCCCCCCCCCTTTTCCCGGGGACACACACACACACACAAACTCACTCTCCTGCTGGCAATAGCTCATCCAAACTGACCACTCTCCAAGTTTAAATCCAAGTTTAACCAGAACGTCTGGGGGGGGGGAGTAGGAAAAAACAAGGGGAAATAGGCTACCTTGCATAATGACTTAGCCACTCCCAGTCTCTATTTAAGCCTAAATTAATAGTATCCAATTGGCAAATGAATTCCAATTCAGCAGTTTCTCGCTGGAGTCTGGATTTGAAGTTTTTTTGTTTTAAGATAGCGACCTTCATGTCTATGATTGCGTGACCAGAGAGATTGAAGTGTTCTCCGACTGGTTTATGAATGTTATAATTCTTGACATCTGATTTATGTCCATTTATTCTTTTACGTAGAGACTGTCCAGTTTGACCAATGTAAATGGCAGAGGGGCATTGCTGGCACATGATGGCATATATCACATTGGTGGATGTGCAGGTGAACGAGCCTCTGATAGTGTGGCTGATGTTATTAGGCCCTGTGATGGTGTCCCCTGAATAGATATGTGGGCACAGTTGGCAACGGGCTTTGTTGCAAGGATAAGTTCCTGGGTTGGTGGTTCTGTTGTGTGGTATGTGGTTGTTGGTGAGTATTTGCTTCAGGTTGCGGGGCTGTCTGTAGGCAAGGACTGGCCTGTCTCCCAAGATTTGTGAGAGTGTTGGGTCATCCTTCAGGATAGATTGTAGATCCTTAATAATGCGTTGGAGGGGTTTTAGTTGGGGGCTGAAGGTGACGGCTAGTGGCGTTCTGTTATTTTCTTTGTTAGGCCTGTCCTGTAGTAGGATCACTTCTGGGAACTCTTCTGGCTCTATCAATCTGTTTCTTCACTTCCGCAGGTGGGTACTGTAGTTGTAAGAAAGCTTGACAGAGATCTTCTAGGTGTTTGTCTCTGTCTGAGGGGTTGGAGCAAATGCGGTTGTATCGCAGAGCTTGGCTGTAGACGATGGATCGTGTGGTGTGGTCAGGGTGAAAGCTGGAGGCATGTAGGTAGGAATAGCGGTCAGTAGGTTTCTGGTATAGGGTGGTGTTTATGTGACCATTGTTTATTAGCAGTGTAGTGTCCAGGAAGTGGATCTCTTGTGTGGACTGGACCAGGCTGAGGTTGATGGTGGGATGGAAGTTGTTGAAATCATGGTGGAATTCCTCAAGGGCTTCTTTTCCATGGGTCCAGATGATGAAGATGTCATCAATATAGCGCAAGTAGAGTAGGGGCTTTAGGGGATGAGAGCTGAGGAAGCGTTGTTCTAAATCAGCTATAAAAATGTTGGCATACTGTGGGGCCATGCGGGTACCCATAGCAGTGCCGCTGATCTGAAGGTATACATTGTCCCCAAATGTAAAATAGTTATGGGTAAGGACAAAGTTCAGCCACCAGGTTAGCCGTGACATTATCGGGGATAGTGTTCTTGACAGCTGTAGTCCATCTTTGTGTGGAATGTTGTACATTCACATTGTGAAGAGAGTTGTCACTTTGGATGGGCTATTACCAGCAGGAGAGTGAGTTTGTGGGGGGGAGGGGGCGGAGGGTGAGAAAACCTGGATTTGTGCTGGAAATGGCCCAACTTGATGATCACTTTAGATAAGCTATTACCAGCAGGACAGTGGGGTGGGAGGAGGTATTGTTTCATGATCTCTGTGTGTATATAATGTCTGCTGCAGTTTCCACGGTATGCGTCCGATGAAGTGAGCTGTAGCTCACGAAAGCTCATGCTCAAATAAATTGGTTAGTCTCTAAGGTGCCACAAGTACTCCTTTTCTTTTTGCGAATACAGACTAACACGGCTGTTACTCTGAGAGCTATCCTTTTAACATGGCCCCATAAAGTAGCACCCAAGCTTGCATTTAAAAATAGATTGTTTGTAGACCTTTTGCTTGTAAAGATACAAATTCTTTGTTAAGATTGAAAGAAACAAGTAGCTGAGTGTGACCCAAAGACCCCTCGATGCCAGCTGGAAAGGGGGTTACAAGAATATCCTGGTTCTGGTATGTACATTCTGGTTCACCAAAGAATGTCCTGTGAGGTCTTAAATGAAAGCAGGGTCATGCTGGTCCTTAATATTGTTGTGAAACGTACATGTACAGATACTTTGTAAGGAATTAAGTATGTATAATGAATTAATTTTCTTTTTAAGTTTCTGTATCAATGCAGAGTTGACTAACAGGTTTTCTGTCAGACAAAAGATGTTTATTCACCTGTTCCCCTCTCAGGATGTAAATTAAGCACTGTAAGCTAATGCAGTGGGTACATAAAAAGTCAACAGGGCAGCAGCACACAGGAAACTAAGCCACAGGGGTTATTCTGACTCTGAGCACAGACAATCAGTTTTGGGGATATAAGTAGATGGCAAAAAGACACTCTTTATCCTGCACCTTGGAAGTAAATGGACAATGCATTTACATTCATGAAAATGGGATCTCTGCCAACCTTGGAGGAAGATGTTGCAAAAGACTCTAAGTGAGAGAAGACTACATTAGACAGGAGGTTAGTCTATTATGATTTTGTTTTATATGTAACCCTTTTGTTTCAATATTCAAGAGATAGTGAGTAAGGATAATGGAATTTGTGATAAATTTATTGTTTTCACTGCAGAGATATAATCTCACTGTGTGGTACTAAACAAGGGTATGATCCTCAAGTTAAATCATACAAGCTGGTGTATACACGGTTTCCTTGGGGCAGCAGACTTGGTATTTCTGTTAGTGTTCAGGGGAGAAGGGGATGGACACAACAGGGGAGTGCTTCAAAAGAATTGAGACTATCAACAAAGTAAGATTTGCATAGCCCAGTGTTGGGTTGCTAAACAGGCTGGTGGTGTCAGCCAGTTCAGCACAAGCAAGTCTCTCATGGGGTGGCGGAGTGAGTTAACAAGGTGAATCATGGTGCTGGTTACCCCGAGACCTGTCACACTAGCTGCATTCCTCAAGAGGCACAATCCTTGCCTCAGTTCCCTAATCTGCAGGGGGAAGTGTACGTGGCACACCATTGACAGTGGAATCTGCTATCCTTGAAGAACTAAGCTAGGTGTAAAGGCTAGTGCACGAGGGTGGAACAGTACCACGGTCCCATGTCCTCCCCTCTTCCAGCTTTGGGGTCACTTGTGCCCTGGGTTGATGCTGGGAGGTGGTAGACTATCTAGTGCCCCAAGCACAGGCACATGCAAAGGGGATGGGAAAGACTGTGCCATCCACATCCCCTTCACAACTACATTGGGACCAAGTTATGTCTGATCTAAACTACTACTCTGTTATGGTTTTCAAGCTACACTAAGGCGGGGCTGTCCAACAAAAGTAATCTCCAAGGGCTTTTAGCTAACACAGCCACAATGCCTCTGGGACCATCAGGGAGAGTCCAGACTAAATGCAAGAGTAGGAGCTGTGCCACTATTTAACAGCGTTCAGTGTGGAATCCCCAAACTCGTATACAAACTTACTCCAAATTTGGGAGAGTTGGATCCATGGTTTTATTTCAGGCCTATCTCTACTTACAGTTTTTTTAGCTAAGAAATGTTGTCAAAGGTCATTTTAAACATGCATCCTTATAAAGAATGTTTACAGCCTGTACTGGAATACTTTTCAGGGATGGGTGTCATTTGATAAATATCCAATATCTAAATAAAGATAAGTCTAATTAATTACTCTTTTTTTTTCAAGCTAATCAGTGTTCTGTATGCCTAAAATGCTCACCATGCTCTGCTTTGAAATCCAGTTTTGAATTGGCTATGAATACTACCCGTTTTCATTGGGAGGAAGAGTAGATGACTGGTGGCTTTTAAAAAATACATTTATGAAGCTTTTTAGGCGGAAGCTTGGTCTATCATAGGCACCTTCTGGAGGTGGGGGGAAACCCTTAAGCACTAAGTGTCCCCTTTGGCGAACCCTTTTTCAACTGAAGCAGAGTGCTTTTTATTAAATATTTTACCTCAAGATTATGCCTGAGTGGAAAGTCTCAGTGGCACCAACAAATATTTCATCTATTTATTAGGAAAACTCCATTCCTCAGCTCTTTTGTGTAAAAGGGCTTTCCTGACCAACATTCCTTATCATCCATTGGACTACATGTGGGAAAGCAAATGCTTGGGGTGAAATCTTGTCCCATATAAGTCAATGGGAGTTTTGTCATTGGCTTCAGTGGGTTAAGATTTCACCTGTAATGTTTCGTGATTACATTATAATTTAATATTAACCATACGTCTTCTGTAGCAATGGCTTTATATATTGCAAGTTGTAATGGTTTATTGTAAGTTGTATTGTAAATTATATATGTTTTACTTTATACTTGTAAGGAAAAAAACTTTCATCTATAACACTGAAGTATTTTGTATTAGTTTTAGTACTTTGTGCAATTTACCTTTGTCGTGCCATTTTTCGGCTTATAGTAATAAGAAATTATTTATAAATATGACTCATCGAAAAACAAGGAATCAATTTATCTATTTTTATATGGCAATGACTCTGCACTTCGGGACTGTTCCTTAATGGATCAGTAATCATATTTTTCCTCATACACACAGTCTGAGCAGTCACACTGAAATCCAATCTTGACCAAAAATTACAAATCTAACTGAGCTGATTATATATTGAAAGAGTTTGGGTTTCACTTCCTGAAGTGAAGAATGTTTTGCCATGTCTTTGAGCTAAAAAGAAATTGGGTCAATAATATAGCAAAAACACAGTAGTATGTTTTTTACTAGTGTAGCACCCTCCTGGAGCACCCCCAATCCCCAAGAGTGTTAGAGTCCTTTATTCTTGCCTTTTCAAGGGCTCGGTGACCCATATTAGGATGAATGGACCCTGGTTATCTGTGGGCATTGCTTCCACTTACTGGCTGGGTATTTAAATTAATTACCCCTACAGCCTCTCGGGATACTTGAGTGATGCAGGAGTGGGGAATTTGCATTTAGTAAATGTGCTTTGCTCTAGTTAGAGAACGCTATTTGTTGGGCTGGCCTCCCCTACCTCTCTCTTTGTCTCCACTTCTGACACTTGCAAAGGATAGTTTTAAACGTTTTCTAGAACTGAGTGATGGTAGTGGCAGTACTGGAGATCCTTGGTGGAATTCATTAGATGGCTTCAGCTTCTGCAGGTCTCTGCTTTCTCCTGTGTTTAGTGGGAAGGGCAGTACCCTCATAAAGCAGTAATTCATTGCTCTGTTCCACAAAAGAACTGGTCAACTGGAACCAATAGGAACCAGTTGAATGTATTCAACTAGAATTTCCAGGATATATATGATGCCTCCTAGATTATGGCACCTAGAAAAGTGACCAGTTCATTGATGTCTGCAGCTACCACTAATCTAGGTTCAAAAGTTCATGGTCTCTTTCACTAAATATTCACTTATTTAATACTGGAGAGCACAACTTCATCTTTAGAGCAAAATTATATGTTTAATTTGTATATAGTTTATACATTGTCTTCATTTCACTATAATCTTGAAAACCTCTGCAATCGTTTAAAGTTTCACATTCACTCAAAATGGGCTGGGCTTCTTTGAGGAAGGGTACCTAGCCCTGCCAAACAATACAAAATAGGATATAACTCACCAATGGATCTCGCCAATGAAATATTAAACATGGTCTTGCTTCCGAGTTGGTGAAGAGACTATTGTTGGTGTTTTTTGTTCTTTGTTGATGGGGTTTTTTTGGTGGGTGTGGGAGCAGCAGAGGTGCAGAAACCTGTTGTTTCTAATCCGTGATGACCAAAGGTAAAAAGTTCAGCTTTCAGTTCTATCTACAGAGAGTAGTTTCAGGCACTAATTTGAAAGTTCATGAGCTTGACTGAAAATAATTTGGGGATAGACAATTTTTAAAGATATTATTTTTTCCTTACAAAGAGGGCCAAATTTTGGACTGATTTACAGCCTATGGCATTTCATTGAGGTCAGTGAGTTTGCTCAGGCCATAAATCTGTGCAAAAATTGGTCCAAGAAGTCTATTCACATGACCCGTATTTCCCAGATAATCCTATATATTTTAGACATGTAGTGGTGTGATGTTTGCAGGTTTTAATTGCATTGTTCCTCCAACCTCCTTATTATTCATAAAAGTTCCAAAAATATTATCTATTTAACTATTCACATAAGCCAAAAAAATCAATTTTATTCTAATAGGTTTATAAACAATATATAAATAAATTTACTCAGATTTGTTCTTGGGTCTCCCTTGATGGGGCTGAGAGGCTCTATTTGGTTCCTTAGGCTTGGCTTCTTCTTGATTTTGTGTGTGTAAATGGTGGTACACTCCCAAATCCACTCACTGAAATGAAATGCCACTCGCAGTATATTGTACATATATTAGAAAGAGGAGGATCATATTACATTCTTCCATACTTTAAGCAGTAAAGTAGTCAACAATGTTAACATTTTAAAGTAACTCAGATGTCCATTGATAACACCTCACTGATATGAATGGGACATTTAACACCTATTAGATATATTAGAATCATAGAAGATTAGGGTTGGAAGAGACCTCAGGAGGTCATCTAGTCCAATCCCCTCCTCAAAGCAGGACTAACACTAACTAAATCATCCCAGCCAAGGCTTTGTCAAGCCGGGCCTTAAAAACCTCTAAGGATGGAGATTCAACCACCTCCCTATATAACCCATTCCAGTGCTTCACCACCCTCCTTGTGAAATAGTTTTTCCTAATATCTAATCTAGACCTCTCCCACTGCAACTTGAGACCATTGCTCCTTGTTCTGTCATCTGCCACCACTGAGAACAGCAGAGCTCCAACCTTTTTGGAACCCCCCTTCAGGGTCTCTTCTGCGGACTAAACAAGCCCAGTTCTCTCAGCCTCTCTTCGTAAATCATGTGCCCCAGCCCCCTGACCATTTTTGTTGTCCTCTGCTGGACTCTCTCCAGTTTGTCCTCAATCTGACCCCAAAATTGCTATAATTTGATTTGATTTATAATCTAAAAGACAGCCTGCAAAGGGCTATTCTGGCAGCAGGTGATTGCTGAGTACAAGGGCACTCTGGCCATGCCTTTTCCCCAGTCACTGTACACATACCCCTGAAGAGTTTCATATGCCAGCAAGAGTCCTTGAGCAGTTGGCTTAACTGATATTCGTGCCCCTAGATTGGCTCAAAGCAGCTGCTGAAGGTACCGAGATTTATCCCCCATAACAATAAAACTCCTTTTCTTATTTTTTCCAGACTTCACAGGAAATATTCTATTTTTGAATGACACATGGAATGTGAAATTTCAGGGGCACTTTTTTTCTTTGGTGGGGAAGCAAGATCAGAAGTGTGGAAATCTGCAATTGTCCCCTTATTTTATTAAGCAACTAGTGCAATTTTGGTGGTTAAGACCTGTCTGACTTTTTTTACATTAAACATTAAGAGGCGGAAAACCAAAAAGGAACAGAACAGAGTATGTAAAATATACCACCTGTGTATATAATAAATAGGTTTTTCAGCATATATGGAACATGTATTTTTATTACACCATTGTTTTAATCTCTTTTTGATTAGGATGTTTTCTTTGTTTATTTCTTAGCGTAAACTACTAATAATTTAAAACGTGTAAAACTGCTGCAGGGAGATTGTATCATGTGTATTGAGGAGAGGAGGATTTTAGTATAACTGTGTGAAACTATGTCTTAGAATTGAGCAATGCCTGAGAAAATAAGGGGGCTGTGATGGCATGTGGCAGCCTTTATTGGACAGGGGGGAATAGGGTTGTATGTGCAGTGTCCTCTGTCAGAGTGCAGTGACTGGGTGTGGGGGAGCTGTGTGCATGAGTGCTGACCCCTTTCTCAAGGGATAGAGGCTTGGGGATGGAGCTGTTGCAGTATTGCCAACAAAGTGTTAAAAAAATCATGAAACTGGCTTAAAAATCAAAGAATTGTAAAAACATATATATTAACCATCTGGGTTTTGAGCCTTTAAGGTTCACTTGGGTCATATTTTCAATTTTTTCTCTGCAACATGAGGGCAGAAAGTTACATTTTAAAAAGAAATGAGAATCTCATGTAATCACACGAAGCTGGGTCCTTAAAAAACAGACCACATATTACAGGAATCATGATAAAAATCTCAAGAGCTGGCAACAATCCAGGGTTGTGGGACCCTCTTAGAACAGAAACAATGAGAAGTCCTTTGCGCATAAGCTTTCGTGGGCTATAACCCACTTAATCAGATGCATGGAATGAAAAAAAGAAGGTAGGTATAAATATACAGCACATGAAAAGATGGGAGTTGCCTTACCAAGTGGGGGGTCAGTGCTAATGAGACCAATTCAGTTAGGGTGGATGTAGCCCATTCCTAACAGTTGACAAGAAGGGGTGAATATCAACAGAGGGAAAATTATTTTATTTTTTGTAGTGACCCAGCCACTGATTCAGGCCTAATTTGATGGTGTAAAGTTTGCAGATTAATTCCAGTTCTGCAGTTTCTCATTGAAGTCTGTTTTTGAAGTTTTTTGTTGAAGAATGGCCACTTTTAAGTCTGTTATTGAGTGTCCAGGGTGATTGAAGTGCTCTCCTACTGGTTTTTGAATGTTACAATTCCTGATGTCTGATTTGTGTCCATTTATTCTTTTGCCTAGAGCCTGTCCGGTTTGGCCAATGTACATGGCAGAGGGGCATTGCTGGCACATGATGGCATATATCACATTGGTAGATGTGCAGGCGAATGAGCCCTGATGGTGTGGCTGGTGTGGTTAGGTCCTATGATGGTGTCCTTTGAAAAGACATGCAGACAGAGCTGGCAATGCAGTTTGTTGCAGGGATTGGTTCCTGGGTTAGTGTTTCTGTTGTTTGGTGTGTGGTTGCTGGTGAGTATTCAGGGGAGGGATAGCTCAGTGGCCTGTTAAACCCAGGGTTGTCAGTTCAATCCTTGAGGGGGCCATTTAGGGATCTGGGGCAAAAATTGGGTATTGACTAGATGACCTCCTGAGGTCCCTTCCAACTCTGAGATTCTATGATTTGCTTCAGGTTGGGGGGCTGTCTGTAGTAGGAAAGGCCCAACAAAGAAAGTCACCGAATGCCACCAGCCATCACCTATAAAATAAATTTATTAGTCTCTAAGGTGCCATAAGGACTCCTCATTGTTTTTGCTGATACAGACTAACACGGCTACCCCTCTGAAACTTCTTAGAACAGTGTCTGGAAGAAAAGGAAGCTCTGTGTGGGAGACCCTTTAAAGGGATCAGTGGCTGGGAGAGAAGAGAAAAGTGTGTGTGTGTGAGAGAGAGCGCTTCTGATGGGGACAGTGGCTAAGAGAGGAGGACTGTTTGTATGTGGGACTCCAGGGGCGTGGGGTGATATTGTCTAGGAGAGGGGACTTTGTGTAGAGATGCAGTATTGCCAATTCTCCTGATTTTATCAAGACCCGATCTTAAAGCCCCGACTCTTGGAGGCAAGTGACTATGTGAGAATCTCAGCTTTAAAAAGCATCTAGCTCTCATGGTCATGTAGAAAACATGAGCCAAGTGTCTCCTAAAGATTCAGAAACCAGAAGGCAAATAAAAAGTACACCAAACTATTTTTGGTTTTTAAATCTCAGGATTCTGGAGGCCTGATTCATGATTTTTGAACACTTGGGGTTGGCAATACTGTGACTCTCTGAGGGGGATACGCACTGGCCGATAGGGGAGTGGGCTCTGTGTGTGTGCATGCGGGGCCGTGGCCGGGAGTGAGGAGAGTGAGCTCTGTGTGACTGTGCAGTTGGCAGTGTGTATGTGTGATGGTGCAGGAGGCAGTGGCTGGGAGAGAGTGAAGGTGGCTGTGTATGTGTGACTGTAGGGGGGAATGGCTGGGAGAGAGGGGAATGGGCAAAGTTGCCAACTCTCATGGGGTAAATAAGCACCCTGACTTTCACAATAAACCAAAAAATCAAGCTAATCCCATTTCAAAACAAGCCAATCCCTAAGAACCCTAACACTCTTTGTGACTAGATCCCCCGGCCTGCAGTCTGGGGCTGTGGTGTGCCTACTCTGCACGCCTGACTCCCTCCCACCCCGTTGCCTCTGCTTGCTGGGAGCTGATCGATTTTTTTAAAAAAAAAAAAAAAAAAAAAAAAAAGCAACAAGCTCCAAGCCAAAAACTAGCCAACAAGCAACTCACAAGCCAATAAGCCAAAAACAAGCCAAATTTCTGCCCTTTTTTTTTTTTTTTTTGTGGGTCTGGCATGTCTGGGAGTAGGCTCTGTGTGTGTGTGTGACTGTGTAGGGGGCAGTGGGTGGGAGCAAGGGGAGTGGGCTGTATGTGTGTGACTGCAGGGGCAGTGGCTGGGAGAGAGGGGAGTGGTAGTGTGCGTGATATTGGGCAGGGGCAGTGATTGGGAGAGAAGGGAGTGGGCTGGGTGTGTGTGACCCCGAGGGAAGGGGGCAGAGGCAGGGCTAGGGGAATGGGGTTGGGGCGGGACAGCCATTTCACTGTTGTCTCCATCACACACCAGGCCACGTGTCCCAGCTGGAGCCACCGTTGCCAGGGTTACAGGGCTGTGGAGCCCCTGCGTGCCAGGCCCCGCCCCAATCCCGCCCCCCGACCAATGGGACATGCGGTGGCGGCGAAGCCAGGTTCCCTTTGTTCAGCCATTTCAGGGGCCGGAGTCGCGTTTTCTTGTCGGGCGCTGAGACGCAGCGGGAGAGGACGGGCCGCTCCCGTCCCTCGCCACTCCCCTGCCGCCGGGCTCTGGGATGGTGTGGGTAGGTGTCTGAGCGCCGCGAGGGGCGGGCGGGGGGCATCGCCCCCAAGCTGTCATCGCCTGCTTGCGGGGATAAGGGCGGCGGCAGTGCAGACACCCCCGGGATGCTTCCTTCTCCAGGCCTAAAGGGTGAGTGGCCCTAGCGCCCCCAAGGCGGGACGTGGGGAGCTGGGCATGTCTAGTCCCGCGCTCTGCCCTCCCCCCGGCTTCGGGCTCCAGTCACCGCGCTGCTTAACGACAGCGATGCAGAGCTAGTGTCTTTGCTCCAGGAGGCTGGGGCCCCTTAAAGGGCTGGGGGTGTGTGCTAAGTACCAGCCATCGCGAGGCTGTAGCTCAGGTTAATGCAATATCCAGGCTGCAAGAGTAAGCTACAGGGTTAAGAAACGAAAGTTTCCTCTGCAACATGAACTTTGCCATATATATATATTATATATATATTGCCTTGCTCCCTTCATCGTGCGTCTCTGTGTCTCCTCGCTCTCTAGATTTGGTTGTGTGCGTTTTTTTTCCTTTAAAGAAAAGCTAAAAGAGGCAGAAAACCGGGCACTGGTTTGGTTTATATATTCGGCAGGCTTAGCTGACCTGGGACTTGTAAATCCTTTGCACTAATGGAGTAGTGGAAATACTGAGGCCCGGTAGGCTTTTCGGTTTGGTACTAAGTGGCTTGCTCCATTTGTAATCTCTACAGCTCCCTGCTCTGAAGATATTAATCTCTTTCTCTCTCTCGCATTTGCAATCTCCAATTTCAGGAGCAGAGTTGAGAAATTGTAACCAAAATGCTGTACATCTGTGAACACATATGGCCTGTATATTATCCAAGTGTGCAGGTAGCAATTTAAGGAATTTTCCACTGCACATTCTTCCTTATAACTTTGCCTGTTTAATTTTTTATCCAGTGCTTATTTCCATAGCATTTGAACACTTCACATATATTATTTTATGCTCAAGGACACATAAGGAGCCTGTGGCAGAACTGGGAATTAACCCCCCAGAGCCCTCCTCCAGTGTTTTAACCACAGTTTAAAAAAATTGGCAATACTTGTTCTGTTCATGAAAACCCTTTTTGCATACCATATGTGAAACCTGGACAATCAGCTGGTTTTGAGTTATGACTGGGTGAATGAATGGAAAGAGGGTCATGTTTTCTTACAGTGGGAGCAAACTATGCTCTTGTAATTATTTTTTGTTTATAAAATGGCTGGAGAGTGTGCCCATCTTTTCCCCAAAATTAATCAGTAGTCAGACCAAACTCAAAAATATTTAAACACAAAAGGTAATTATTTATTTGGAAAATTATGAGCATGTGAAATGGGTTAGAAAGTAATGTTTTTCATCTTCAAGTACAGAAGTTGCGGCTGGCATGAATATTGATTTAAGAACCAAATTCTACCATCACATATATGCAGAGTTCTCAGTGACTACCAACTCCAGTCCTGAATTGGGGCTGCAGCTAAATTTTGCTTGGCGTAGCCTGAGGGAAAGTGACTTTATGATATCTTGGCACCTCCCAGATTCAGGAGGAAGCTGGGGACCAGAGTGGTCCCTGGTGTAAATTAGGGCAACCGTAGGGACAGTACTAACTTGTAGCTAGCTGCGGAGCCTCCCTAGGAGCTGTCCAGCAGCCCTGAATAGCTTGTGCAATTTGGCCATGTTTCCATCTTTCCCATATCTGTGCCTTTCCAGTCATGCCTCTGGCGCACCCCAATGCCGGGACTACAAGGAGAGGTGACATAAGCCCATTATACCTGCTCTGCACCACTGGGAAATCCTTCCAAAGCTGGTGTACAGGGGCTGCAGTGCAGGCCAAAATCCTAGTCACTCTGTCTGCACTTTACTTTCAAATCCCCCATGGGTGCAGCTGCACTAATGTATTCCCGGTGCTGAAGAGCTAGACAACAGGATGGTACAAATGTTAGCACTATCATCAATGGAGCTTTACCAGTGGTAATGAAACAATGGGAGATTTAAAATATAGATATTTAAAGCTAAGTGTAGACAAGGCCTGGGAGCCCAATCCATGCATCTGAAGGAAGAATTTTGCTGTAACTCTGTCTTGTCACTCCTATCCCCAGTGGTAGTGATTATTTATTAAATTAATCCACTCTTGCAGGCTGTCTGGGCAGGTAAAAATTTAAATACATCTAAAAACAGTATAATACTTCACTGATTACTCTTCCCACTGTCTTACGGTAGTGGTGTGGGACATCTTTAGTATTGTGCATGAAATACCTTATTGACCTATTTATCCTCACAAACAAGTGGAAAATGGCATATTTTAGTGTGGTAGAGAAGTAAACTGATTCAGCTCATTTCTAGCCATCAGAAGAATGCATTCTTTTTTCCTAACCAGACTCAGTGTCCGTGTTATCATTTAATTAATGAAATGTTGAAATAAATATATAGCCTACTATAGATTGGATGATTCTGAAGCTGAGTCTGAGTCTAGATTTTGTATTTGTCAAATCTGACACATGGCATACAATTAAAAACCTTTTAAATAAAAGTGAGTTTTGTTTGAGTATAATATAATATGCAAACTATTGTAAATTACCTCATAAAGTTGAAATGTATACAGCACTGTACACAAAGGAAGACAAGGTGCCTGCCCTGAAGATTTTACAAGCTAAATAATTTAATCAAAATGAAATACAAAAGGAGAGAGAGAGAGGGGTCAAAGCAAAATTTTTTTTTGGTTGAGATTAGAAAATAGATGGGCAATGATGAGGGGAAGAGATGCAGAAAGACTGTTCCACTATTAGGTTCTGGAAAGAAGGTCCTTGTACAAATGGTGGCGAGATGGTAAGAGACTAAGGAGTCAGTGGTAGACAAGAGATCTAATTCGCGTCAAAGACTGTTTACAAACAAATTTGCAGTAGTTTAAGTAAAGGTACGTTTTTTAAACCAGACCAGTTAAACAAGAGCAAATCCCTGTATAGACCTACTGAGGCCAGGTCTACAGTGGTATAGTGTAACTGTTCCGGCATAACCCTGTAGTGTAGATGCAGCCTACAGTGATAGAAGGAGGTTTTCTGTCACTGTGGGATCACCACTTCATCTAGCGATGGTAGCTAGGTCAACAGAAACATTCTTTTGTCCATCTAGCTACTTCTACACTGGGGAGTTAGGTTAGATTTTTCATACCCCTGAGCACCGTAGCTATGTTGAGTGTGCCTTATTTAGGTGTAAGAGTGTCCTATATCCATTTAGCTTAAGTAAAATCCTTACTCACTTAAGCTAAATGAGTATAAGCTGCTCTTAAACTGAAATGACTGTGTCTGCACAGGGCTTTCCGCTCATTTAACCAACCTGATTTTTAAATAGATTTGAGTTAAACCGGCACAACTTTCTCTTGTAGACAAGCCCTAAGGTACAGTCGTGGAAATCAGGAGTGACTCCAGTGAACTCCATTGGGTTACAGAATATGAGATCAGCATTAAGGATGAAGGTCTGAATGGCTGAAGGATGTCCATAAACAGTAGTTAACAAAAAGAGGAGGTTTGAACTGTCTCTCAAAATAAATGGAGACCCAAATGAGTAATTTTAGTATGAGGGTGAGGTGATTTCACTTCTTTTTAGGTGCGGAGAAGCTAGTCATCATCAGTATTTTGAAAATACTGCAATCTGGAAAGCTGGGACTTCAGGAGGCCACAAGAAAAAAATAGTTGTAATAATCAAACTGAGAGGAGAGAGTTATTTTGAATGTATTAGTGATCTCTATTTACCAAATTGATATATTAAATATAAATAAGCTATCTCCACGTAGCACATACGAACATAAGAATCAAACCAATGGTCCAGATAGTCCAGTGTTCTGTTTTCTAACAGTGACCAATGCCAGATGCTTCAGAGGGAATGAACAGAACAATTATTGAGTGATCCATCCCCTATTGTCCAGTCCCAGCATCTGGTAGTTGGAGGCTTAGGGACACCAGTAGCATGATGTTGCATCCCTGACCGTCTGAGCTAGTAGCCATTGATGGATCTGTCCTCTGTGAACTTACCTAATTTTCTTTTGAACCCAGTTACTCTTTTGGCCTTCACATCCCTGGCAATGAGTTCTGCAGATTTCTAGTGCATTGTGTGAAAAACTTCCATATGTTTGTTTTAAACCTGCTGCCTATGAATTTCATGGAATGACCCCTGGTTCTTGTGTAATGTGAAGGGATAAATAACTCTTCCTTATTCACTTTCTCCACACTGTTCATGATTTTATAGACCTCTATCATTGCCCCCTTAGTCATCTCTTTTCCAAGTTGAACAGTCCAATCTTTTTAATCTCTCCTCATATGGAATCTGTTCCATACCCCTAATTACAGTATTTTGTTGTCCTTCTCTGTACCTTTTCCAATTCTAATGTATCTTTCTTGAGATGGGGTGACCAGAACTACACACAGTATTCAAGGTGTGGGTGTATCCTGGCTTTATACTGTGACGTTATTATATTTTCTGTCTCATTATCTATGCCTTTCTTAAGGGTTCCTAACATTCTATTAGCTTTTTTCCTGCTTCTGCACATTGAGTGCATGTTGTCAGAGAATTATCCACAATGACTTCGTGAGTCATAACAGCTAATTGAGACCCCATCATTTTGTATATATAGTGGGATTATGTTTTCCAGTGTGCATTACTTTGCATTTATCAATATTTAATCTCATCTGCGATTTTGTTGTCCAGTCACCCAGTCTGTGAGATCCCTTTGTAACTCTTTGGAGTCTGCTTTGAACTTAACTGTCTTGAGCAATTTTTTTATCACCTGCAAACTTTGCCACCTCCCTGTTTACCCCTTTTTTGAGATCATTGATGAATATGTTGAACAGCACTGATCCCAGTACAGAACTCTGGGGGATCTTGCTGTTTACTTCTCTCCGCAGTGAAAACTGGCTATTTATTCCCACCCTTTGTTTCCTGTCTTTTAACCAGTTACTGATCCATGAGAGGACCTTCCCTCTTATCCCATGACTGTGTACTTTGCATAAGAGCCTTTAGTGTGGGACCTTGTCAAAGACTTTCTGAAGGTCCAGGTACACTATATCCACTGGATCACCCTTGTCCACATATTTGCTGGCACCTTCAAAGAATTCTAATAGATTGGTAAGTCATGATTTCCCTTTACAAAAGCCCTGTTGACTCTTCCCCAACAAAACGTGTTCCTCTTTGTGTCTGAGAATTCTGTTTTGTACTATAGTTTCAAACAATTTGTCTGGTACGGAAGTTAGGCTTACCAGCCTGTAATTGCCAGGGTTGCCTCTGGAGCATTTTTAAAAAATTGGCATTATGCTAGCTATCCTCCAGTCATCTGGTATGAAGGCTGATTTAAGTGATATGCCACAATTAGTATCTCTGTAATTTTATTATATTTGAGTTCCTTCAGAACTCTTGGTTGAATACCATCTGGTCCTGGTGACTTATTACTGTTTAATTTATCAATTTGTTCCACAACCTCCAGTGTGTATATATTATGATTGCTTTGAGGACACTATGCAGTGTCTGTATCATGAAATCCTTTAACCTTACTATATTTCCACAACACATGGTCATGGTATACATTTCAAACCATTGTATAAACTTGTTTATGTTGCCGTGGAAGATGGTATTAAGATCTGCCCATTCCATTGATTACAGTGGTTCCGTAGTAACTAAAACACCTATTGCCCTGGTATTTAAGTAATGAACAACAATTAATTATTGCATAGTGTGGTCAACCTCCCTTATTTGCGATTGTGGATGTTTAGGTGTTTTATTTTTTGTTTTGCTTCTTCCTTTCCTTCCTTCGTACTTTCTACCTCCTCCCCTCTAGTCTCTCATATTGTGGATTGGTTCTGGGAAAATGCCACTACTAAGGGAAGGCCTCATTAAAGAGGTGCATCTTGCACTTGGCCAAGGTTGAGGTCAACCTTTATATTTTCTGTTAATATGTTGTACAGCTGGAGTCCAGTGTACTTGGAAGACAGGAAAAAACTAAACAGAATATGTGGTGGCAATAAAAAGTTTCCTTGTTTGGGAATACTTTTATAAGTATAAACATAAAAACAAATATTATATTAGAGCACCAGACTGAGATTTAGGAGACCTAGGATGAGATCCTTACCCATGCACAGGCCCCTTTCTACCTGGTAAAAGGGCGGGAACAATGTTGCAGGTCTGTAAAAGCCTCAGTTCCATTTGTGGGAGGATTCCCCCCCTAAAGACACTGTGGAAGACAGCAATAAGACAGGTAGTCTTATTGCTGCTGTGGAGGACCCCCCTGAAGGCCAGGTGTAGGGTGGGACAAGGTAGTGCAGTGGGAGGAATATGTTGGGGGCTGGGGCCGCACATGCAGCCCTGCTAAGATTCTAACTACCACTGCAGCCCACAGGCCAAACCCAAGAAGGTTGTTGTAATTTATATAGGCCCATAGGGCTGTCTAAGTTAAATTGGTGGCCTCTCCAACTCCTGGAGCAGCCCCAGGTTGGGAGAGCATAAAGGTGAAAAAGCTATACAAGCATCACATACTCCCTTCCCCCTCTCCTAGGCTGTCAGTTCTTTGCTGTGCGTCTCAGAGTTGCAACAAAGACTCTCACCCCGATCTCTATCATATTTCCACCTTGGCTACTGACCATTGTGCATTGGGCAAAGTCACTTTGCTTCTCATTACCTTTGTATTTTTATCTGTAAAATAGGTACACAAAACTCATCCTCCCTTGTAAATCTTATGGAAATCGATGGGTAAAAAGCACTCTATAAATGCCAAGTATTTTTCATTTTATTACTATTACTCTTGTGGTGATCTCTCCTATTAGTAAGTGGTCATCCCAATTTTGTAGCACTTTGCACGTGCTAATATCTACTGTCGTTGCATTCTTTCTACCTGTGATATAGAATTGAACCTTCAGAATGGAGATTCTGAATTGCAGATTTTAAGGAATACATTTTCTGAGATAGTGGATTTATGCTCTATTAATGGTTCTAAAATGTTATCTCTAGACTACTGGTGGTCTGCAGAGCTGCTGCGATCACAAATCATATTTAGGCAGATTTGATACTAATGTAAATCTCTACAAGTTGCAGGGAGAAGGAATTTAACAAGTAGAAGGTGCAAGACATAACCATATGCATTGCATTGCATCAAGTTTACCTATATTGCTACTTTGTTCGTTCATTTATTCTTTTTGTGAAACGAAGCACTAGAGCAGGTGCCACAGGAAAGTCGTGGAGTTGGGAGGGTGGTGGTGGTTAACAAGAGGATCTCTGTTTTCAGATATGGTTCACCGTATGAAAAAACTTGAACCATTATAATATCATACCTAACAGGCAACTGTCAGATATAACTGGAAAAATTTGTAACATTGTGTCATATTGAGTTCTGAAATGCCTCTTAAAAACATCTGTTCAGAGAAGCTACAAAAATGTAATATATCATGTACAGAGGAAATATAGATCAGTGGACATGGAAAACTGAATAAATTCAATGCAATTAACTTTATTGGACTGTCCAGAATATGAGCTTTAATTTAAGAGGATAAAATTCATAGCATATTTGGTTGTGAAGTTGTATAAATCAATTAATTGCTGTCATTTGTCTTGTGGAATCTGCAGCTAGGCAGAATGGAATAAAGGCACCTGAAGTATCCTCTTAGTTCAGTAAAAGTATAGCTTTTACCTTCTAAGTCCCATGTACATTTTTAGACTGCTATATTAGAGAAGTCTGGTTATAATACAGTAGTCCCTTGACATGGTATTAACCTAATTTGGTATTGCAGTGCAGAATGAACTCCGCATTAAGCCTTGAGCTTGATATTTTGGGAAAATGCTCAGACAAACAAGTTTGGTTACAATTTGCAGGAGATAATGCTGCCCACGTCTTGTTTACAGTGTCACCTGAAAGTGAGAACAGGTGTTCACGTGGCATTGGTGTAGCCGGCATTGCAAGATGCACTAAAGGTTCATATGTCTCTTCATGCTTCAACCACCATTCCAGAGGACGTGTCCATGCAGATGATGAGTTCTGCCCGATAATGATCCAAAGTAGAGCGGACCAACGCATGTTCAGTTTCATCACCCGAGTCAGATGCCACCAGCAGAAGGTTGATTTTCTTTTTTGGTGGTGTGGGTTCTGTAGTTTCCGCATTGGAATGTTGCTCTTTTAAGACGTCTGAAAGCATTCTCCATGCCTCTTCCCTCTCAGATTTTGGAAGGCACATCAGGTTCTTAAATCTTGGGTCGAGTGCTATAGCTCTCTGTAGAAATCTTACATTGGTACCGTCTTTGCGTTTTGTCAAATCTGCTGTGAAAGTGTTCTTAAAACAAAGATGTGCTGGGTCATCATCCAAGACTGCTATAACATGAAATATATGGCAGAATGCAGGTAAAACAGAACAAGAGACATACAATTCTCCCCTAAGAGTTCAGTCACAAATTTAATTAACACAGTCTTTTTTTAACGAGCATCATCAGCATGGAAGCATGTCCTCTGGAATGGTGGCCAAAGCATGAATGGGCATATGAATGTTTAGAATATCTGGCACGTAAATATCTTGTAATGCCGACTACAAAAGTGACATGTGAATGCCTGTTCTCACTTTCAGGTGACATTGTAAATAAAATGTGGGCAGCATTATCTTCTGCAAATTTTCTCCAGCAGTATCTCCCGTCAATGTAAACAAACTTGTTTGTCTTAGCAATTGGCTGAACAAGAAGTAGGACTGAGTGGACTTGTAGGCTCTAAAGTTTTACATTGTTTCGTTTTTGAGTGCAGTTTTGTAACAAAAAAAATCTACATTTGTAAGTTACACTTTCACGAAAAAGAGATTGCACTACAGTACTTGTGTGAGGTGAATTGAAAAATACTATTTCCTTTGTTTATCATTTTTACAGTGCAAATATTTGTAATAAAATAATTTAAAGTGAGCACTGTACACTTTGTATTCTGAGTTGTAATAGAAATCAATATATTTGAAAATGTAGAAAAACATCCAAAAATATTTAATAAATTTCAATTAGTATTCTATTGTTTAACATTGTGATTAATCGCGATTAATTTTTTTAATCACAGTTAATTTTTTTGAGTTAATTGTGTGAGTTAACTGCAATTAATCGACAGCCCTACTTTTTTTTACATATTTTCAAAGTGACTAGTGATTTTTAAGATGTTTGATTTTGAATTGCCCAATTTCAGAAACCTTTAAATTTCTAATTTTGAAAAAGTGTTGCCCATACTCCCTCTGAAAATCAGACCCTCTTCAAGATATCTCATATTTGGCATCTCTTAACTGAGGTACTTAAAAATTACTAGACACCAGAAATGAGGTATGATTTTCACGGGGAGGGGGATCAGAACTTTCTGCAAACTGAAAATGTTAGTATGTCTGTGGTTGGACACTTCAAAATGGAGTAACTTATGACAAATAGATTTTTGCACACTATAGAGAATGCTGGTACTTAGTACGTTACCTTTCTAAGTTTTAGCTTCTAGGATTCTTAACTTGTCCATCTATGCTCAGAGGTGCACAACTTACTGAAAGTTCTGCTTTCCTAAGAAACAATGTAGCTTGAGACTAAACTTACACATATAATGGTCCAAATCTTTCCAGAATCTGTATTACTTGTATTGTGGTAGCACTGAGGAGCACGGAGGGCCCTTTGTACTAGGCACTGTACAGTTATATAACAAAAAGATAGTTCCTGTCCCAAAGAGCTTACAATTTAAGTATAAGACAGGAGACAGCAACCAGATACAGACAGACAAAGGATAGCACAGGGAAACAATGAGACCATTGTCTCATTGTGGGAGCACCACTATAGTTAAGGTTGCAGTATTGCATCTGATTATAGGTCGACCTCTAAGTTCTCTAAAATGGACATGCTTAGTTAGATTTCTTTAAAATTTGGTGTGCCTCCTGGGAGTGTAGGGAAGTTGTTAACCCTGGTCTACACTACGAGTTTAGGTCGAATTTAGCAGTGTTAGATCGATTTAACGCTGCACCCGACTACACAACGAAGCCATTTTTGTCGACTTATTGGGCTCTTAAAATCTATTTCTGTATGCCTCCCCGACAAAGGGATTAGTGCTAAAATTGACATCACCGGGTCGAATTTGGGTTAGTGTGGATGCAATTTGACAGTACTGGCCTCCGGGAGCAATCCTACAGTGCTCTGTTGTGACCGCTCTGGACAGCACTCTCAACTTGGATGCGCTAGCCAGGTACACGGGAAAAGCCCCGCAAACTTTAGAATTTCATTTCTTGTTTGGCCATCGTGGCATGACCATGCACAGCTCATCAGCAGAGATGACCATGGAGTCCCAGAATCGCAAAAGAGCACTAGCATGGACCGAACGGGAGGTACTGGATCTGATCGCTGTATGGGGAGATGAATCCGTGCTATCAGAACTCTGTTCTAAAAGACGAAATGCCAAAATATTTGAAAAAATCTCCAAGGGCATGAAGGACAGAGGCTATCACAGGGACCTGCAGCGGTGCTGCATGAAACTTAAGGAGCTCAGGGAAGCCTACCAAGAATCCCAAGAGGCAAACGCCCGCTCGGGGTCAGAGCCCCAGACATGCCGCTTCTATGATGAGCTGCATGCAATTCCAGGGGGTGCTCCTACAACTACCCCACACCCGTACGTGGACTCCTGCAAGGGAGTCTCTCGCAACAGGGATGAGGATCTGGGGGACGAGGAAGATGATAGCGCATACCAGGCAAGCGGAGAAACCGTTCTCCCCGACAGCTCGGAATTGTTTATCACCCTGGAGACAGTACCCTCCCAACCTGGGCTCCTGGACCTTGAAGGCGGAGAAGGCACCTCTGGTGAGTGTACCTTTGTAAATATAATACACGATTTAAAAGCAAGCATGTTTAATGATTAATTTGCCCTGAAGACTTGGGATGCATTCGCGGCCAGTACGGCTACTGGAAAAGTCTGTTAACATGTCTGGGGATGGAACGGAAATCCTCCAGGGACATCTCAATGAAGCTGTCCGGGAGGTACTCCCAAAGCCTTTGCAAAAGGTTTCTGGGGAGGGCAGCCTTATTGCATCCTCCATGGTAGGACACTTTGCCACGGCAGGCCAGTAGCACGTAGTCTAGAATCATTGCATAACAAAGCATGGCAGCGTGTGGTCCCGGTGGTTGCTGGCATTCAAGCAACATCCATTTTTTATCTCTCTGTTATCCTCAGGAGAGTGATATCAATCATGGTCACCTGGTTGAAATAGGGGAATTTTATTAAGGGGACATCAGAGGTGGCTGTTTCTGCTGGGCTGTTTGCCTGTGGCTGAAAAGAAATTATCCCCGCTTTTAGCCATGCGGTTGGGGGAGGGGTGAAGCAATCATACCAGAGAATTGGGGTTCGGGGGAGGGGGTTAGTTGGGTTTGTGCTGCACGTTAACCCGAAAACATCAGCCCCTCTTTTTAAATGGCAAATGTCTCTTTCAATTTTAATTTTCCTTTTTTTCCTCCCGCAGCTGCAAATCTTTCAATGCTGCGACTAGCATCTCCATCACAGAGGCTAGCGCAGATAAGAAGGTGAAAAAAATGCACTCGTGATGAAATGTTCTCTGAGCTCATGCAGTCCACCCAAACTGAAAGAGCCCAGCAGAATGCATGGAGGCAGACAATGGTAGAGTCCAGGAAAGCACAAAATGAATGCGAGGACAAGTGGCAGGAGCAACAGGAGAGGTGGCAGGATCAAGAGCAAAGGTGGCGGCAGCATGATGAAAGGAGGCAGGATGCAATGCTGAGGCTACTGGAGTATCAAACTGATATGCTCCGGCATATGGTTGAGGTGCAGGAAAGGCACAGACTGCACTGCAACCCCTGTGTAACCAATTGCCCTCCTCCCCAGGTTCCATAGCCTCCTCACCCAGATGTCCAAGAATGCGGGTGGGGGGGGGGCCCTCCGGGCACCCAACCACTCCACCCCAGAGGACTGCCCAAGCAACAGAAGGCTGGCATTCAATAAGTTTTGAAGCGCAGTGTGGCCTTGTCCTTCCCTCCTCACCCCTCCCCGGCTACCTTGGCAGTTATCCCCCTATTTGTGTGATGCATTAATAACGAATGCATGAATTTGAAACAACAATGACTTTATTGCCTCTGCAAGCGGTGATCGAAGGTGGGAGGGGAGGGCGCTTGGCTTACAGGGAAGTAGAGTGAACCAAGGGGGTGGGTTTTCATCAAGGAGAAACAAACAAAGCTATCACACCATAGCCTGGTCAGCCATGAAACTGGTTTTCAAAGCTTCTCTGATGCGCAGTGTGCCCTGCTGTGCTCTTCTAACCGCCCTGGCTTTGCGTAATCAACGGCCAGGCAATTTGCCTCAACTTCCCACCCCGCCATAAATGTCTCCCCCTTACTCTCACAGATATTGTGGAGCACACAGCAAGCGGTAATAACAATGGTAATATTGGTTTCGCTGAGGTCTAACCGAGTCAGTAAACTGCACCAGCGCACTTTTAAACGTCCAAATGCACATTCGACCACCATTCTGCACTTGCTCAGCCTATAGTTGAACAGTTCCTGACTACTGTCCAGGGTGCCTGTGTATGTGTTCATGAGTCATGGCATTAAGGGATAGGCTGGGTCCCCAAGGATATCTATAGGCATTTCAACATCCCCAATTGTTATTTTCTGGTCTGGAAAGTAAGTCCCTTGCTGCAGCTGTTCATGCAGACCAGAGTTCCTGAAGATGCGAGCATCATGTACCTTTCCTGGCCATCCCATGTTGATGTTGGTGAAATGTCCCTTGTGATCCACCAGTGCTTGCAGCACCATTGAAAAGTACCCCTTTCGGTTTATGTAGTGGCTGCCTTGGTGGTCCAGTCCCAAGATAGGGATATGCATTCCGTCTATTGCCCCACCAGTTAGGTAATCCCATTGCAGCAAAGCCATCCACTATGACCTGCACATTTCCCAGGGTCACTACCCTTGATAGCAGCAGCTCAGTGATTGCATTGGCTACTTCGATCACAGCAGCCCCCACAGTAGATTTGCCCACTCCAAATTGATTCCCGACTGACCAGTAGCTGTCTGGTGTTGCGAGCTTCCAGAGGGCTATCGCCACTTGCTTCTCAACTGTGAGGGCTGCTCTCATCTTGGTATTCTTGCGCTTCAGGGCAGGGGAAAGCAAGTCACAAATTTTCATGAAAGTGCCCTTACGCATATGGAAGTTTCGCAGCCTCTGGGAATCATCCCAGACCCGCAACGCTATGCGGTCCCACCAGTCTGTGCTTATTTCCTGGGCCCAGAATTGGCGTTCCACAGCATGAGCCTGCCCCATTGCCACCAGGATGGCCAAATTGCAGGGGTCCGTACTTTGAGAGAAGTCTGTGTCCATGTCCTCATCACTCTCGCCACCGCGCTGCCATCGCCTCCTCGCCTGCTTTTGCAGGTTCTGGTTCTGCATATACCGCATGATAATGTGCAAGGTGTTTACAATGCTCATAACTGCCGCAGTGATCTGAGCGGGCTCCATGCTTGCCCGTGGTATGGCGTCTGTGGGAGAGCAGAGTTGCAGGGGAAGCGGTTGTTCAATGACCATGGTTTGCAGACCTACTGCACCGTCTGCTGCCAGGACACAACAGCTGAGCAGGCTGCACGCTCGCCGTGGTATGGCGAGACAAGAGCAGACAAGCAGAGTTGTAGTGGAAGCGGCCCTGTGGGACCACCAGGAGAGCAGAGTGGCAGCGGAAGCGGTGGATGACGATGGTTATATAGAGGACCTGCGAGGTGGATTCATAGCAGCAGGAGAGCAGAGTTCGCAGCGCAAGCGGTTGTTTGATGACGACGGTTTGCAGTCCTACTGCGCCGTCTGCTGAAAGCACTATGGCTCCCGCATAGAAAAAAGGCACAAAACGATTATCTGCCATTGCTTTCACGGAGGGAGGGGCGACTGACGACACGTACCCAAAACTACCCGCGACAATGTTTTTGCCCCATCAGGCATTGGGAGCTTAACCCAGAATTCCAATGGGCGGCAGAGACTGTAAGAATTGTGAAATAGCTACCCACAGTGCAACGCTCTGAAAGTCGACGCTAGCCTTGGTACTGTGGATGCACTCCGCTGACTTAATGTGCTTAGTGAATGTACACAATCGACTGTATAAAATCACTTTCTAAAAAATCGACTTCTATAAATTCGACCTAATTTTGTAGTGTAGACATACCCTTAGTGATCCAAATTTGGAGTCATTTGACCAAGGGGTTCCTGAGTTCCAGGCTCCCCGCCTCAAAAAACAAACAACAATTTCCTTCTGCTGCCTTGTACTTTTAAACTGAGAGGTGCTAATGACTGTGCACCCCAGCTACACTGCAACCTTAGCTCTGCCAGTGCACCCCAACATTTCATGAAAGCTATAAATAAGTGTTGGAGGAACATTAGTTAGGAAACTGGAGGGTTCATGCCTGACCAGAAAATGTATACTGTATGTAAAATGTATATGGCATAGAAACATTACAAACTCTGCCACCTCAGTGTTTCTCAGAGATGGGGTGCATTTACTGGACAGAGGTCAGAGGATCTCTGTCTCAAACATATAACTGTCAGTATTCTGGAACAGAATCCCTGTCTGTGAATTTCTCTTGCCAGCCCAGCCACAAACTTCACTCTCCAACCATTGTGAAACTCTGGCAGGAACACCATTTCACTGTAATGTAGTTATCCTTCTTTCCAGGCACTGCATGTGAGTCAGGTTATAGGAAAGGGAAAGAAAGAGGAACAGAACCATTTGTGTACAAGGCAGTGAAGACTTTAGGAAGATGCATTCCCTGCTTATGGTGGGGAGGCCTGGGTTCAGTAGTGGGAAGGGGCCAGGTTGGAGGGAGGCATGCATTCATTGGGTCAGGGGTATGGCTGGGGAGATGTGCCTAAACAGGGCTGGTGGGGCCCAGCTTGGGTGAATACATCGGTAGGGGTGTGTGTGTGTGTGTGTGTGTGTTAGGAGAAGGGGAGGGCAACTGGCTCAGTATGGAAATTGCAGAATGTGATATGTACAACTGCCTAAATGACTACTAACTCCTACCAACAATATATCTTTTCATGTTAAACAAAAAACGCTGGGAAATTCAATGGCAAAAAGCTACATTATCACAGAGTCATGGTTGCTTGGTGGTATGTTGATCCCTTGCAGAATGCTGAGGTGAGCAAAACCAAAATTCTGAAAACCAGGAAATGCACAGCTAAGGTTGCCAATACAACCTTAACTCTTCCCTCTTTCAGCAATGCCCCAGTACACCCCATTAACATACATACCTTTATTCTGCCGGTCCTACGCTTGCTGAAATGTACAAACTCTTCACATCTTTTTACAACGTATTCACTCTCACCTACAGGATTCTATCTAATATTATCGGAAGACAAAAAAGGTTGGAGGAGAAAAAATGTTGCCCTCACCACCTTCCCTCTGCCAACAATGCCTGACTATGTATATAGCACGTATTCACGGTGGCCCTTTGCAGTCTAAGATTTGGGAGGCTTCATATCCTGGCATACACTCACACACTTAGCCAACTACCCAGAAAAAATACCAAACATGTACAATTTAAGAACTATTTTAGTCTTTTATAGCTTCCTCATTCTGAGCTGGGAGGTGTGATTCCTAGCTCATGCAGATGGACCTGTTCTAGCTCCACTTGAACTAGCATGATAAAAATAGCAATACAGCTAGGGTAATATGGGCAGTGGCTCAGGCTAGCCATCCAAGTACATATCTAGGGGATCCAGGGAGGTTTGTACTCGGGCAGCATGTCTGATTCGCTGCCCTTGCCACCCTGGCTGTGCTGCTATTTTTAGTGCAGCAGTTCTCAAACTGTGGGTTGGGACCCCAAAGTGGGTTGTGAACCCGTTTTAATGGGGTTGCCAGCTGTGTTCCCTCTAATTTTTCCCATCCATGTGCGGAATGAATTGTTATGTGTACCAATATGGAGGAGATGTGTGACACATCACCTTCATATTGGTGCTCATAACAAAATTAATGGGGGGCTGGGGTCAAGGGGTTCAGAGTGTGGGAAGGGGCTCAGGGTTGGGGCAGAGGGTTGGGATGCAGGGGAGTGAGGGCTCTGGCTGGGTGTGCAGACTCTGGGGTGGGGCTGGGAATGAGGGGTTTGAGGTGCAGGAGGGTGCTCTGCCTAGACTCCCCCCAGCTCTCTCTCCCTGTGGCAGCTCTGGGGCTGGGGCTGCAGGATAGGTGCCCCGTCCCCATCCCCAGCAGGTCTGGGCTGGGGCTGGGTTCAGGCCTGGGGCCGCGCTGCTCCAGCTGCGCCTGGGGCTGGGCTGGGCCACCCCAGCCGTGGCAGGGCCGGGCTGCAGCAGAGTTGGGGCTGGCGGAAGGGCGCCCTGGCTGTGGCAGGTTGGGAGCTGGGCTTGGTTGGGGTTGGGGGAGGGGTGCCAAGCTGGTCCCCGGGGGTGTTCCCTGAGCACCTGCACAGCACTAAATAGGCTGCTGTGTGGCTGCGCAGCTTACGGGGAATTTAGGACTCATGGGCTGGCGTTAGACTTCCTGGGGCCTGGGCCTGAAGCTGAAGCCCCACTGCCCAGACCCGGAGTTGAAACCCAAGCCCTACCACCTGGGGCCAAAGCTGAAGCCAGAGGGCTTCGCCCTGGGTGGTGGGGCTCAGGTTACAGGCCCCCTGCTTTGGTCCCTCTGCCCGGGGCAGTGGAGCTCAAGTGGGATCAGGTTTCGGTCCTCCCTCCTGGAGTAGTGTAGTAATTTTTGTTGTCAGAAGTGGGTGGCGGTGCAATGAAGTTTGAGAACCGCTGTTTTAATGTGTTAGCTTGAGCAGAGCTAGTGCAGTATGCCTACATGAGCTCGGAATCATACCTCCTAGCTCAAATGTAGATGTATCATTACTCATAGGATACTGTCTCAACCTACACTTTCACTTAACCATCATTAAAGCATTAGAATCTTCTTATAGTCCTCCTCGCTGCTGACAGTGTCCTTTGTAATAAAAGCCCTATGTCTTGACAAAACCTAAACAATTTTTCATAGAAATGATGCATACTTCATCCTGAAGGTACAAATGCATCTCTTCCTTTTCCTCAGACGAGAGGATGCAAAATATAGATCCTCATATCACAATCACAGCTTTATCTCCCACCTCAAAGTAATCCACAGATCTTGCAAATACACCTCGCCCATGCAGAGCTAACTACTGCTTCCACTGTTCACTACAGCTATACCTGATACTAACCACAATTAGTGTACTTGGAGTGTATGTGAACAATAAATGCTTAGACTGCTCTCACATTTGTAATTGTAAATGGGGAATCATCAATGAACAGGTATGTTTCTAATGGGGCCCCACAGGGATCAGTTCTTGGCCTTATGCTATTTAACATTTTTATCAATACCTGGAAGAAAACATATTTCAACTTGCTACTGACAACACACTTTGTAATAAAATCCCTGTGCCCTGCTAATTAATATAATGTACACAATTCTGCATTGAAATGATGCATATTGGATCCTTAAGGTACACGTGCAGCTCTTCCCTTTGCTTATACACATTAGTGGGTGCAAATGATGGATTTCCTCATATAATAATCACAGCTCTGCCTCTGTAAGACACTTCAATACAGAGGCTACGTGTGGCATGAGGCAAGTCGGTTCATGTCCGCTCCCCTCCCCCTGATCTCTGCCTTCTATTAAGGAAGCATCCACCAGCACTGGGGGGGCTTGCAAGGTGGAGCCATCACAGTCCAGTGGACTCAGCAGGAGCAGCTGAGTCCGGGGGCTCTCCATGGAGGGATCCAGCTGAGCAGCACACTGAGGCTGGGCAGGGCCTTAGGATAGGCAGTGGTAGCAGGCGGGGCAGGGCTGTTCCTGATGTCCAGCAGCGGGGAGCTGGGCTGTGGGTGGGAACCAGCAGATCCATCCCCACCTTCCTTGAACCAGCCACGGGTGCTGGGCTCTACAGGGGCTTCAGTGGCCACAGAGCCCAGCCAGAGGTGGCTCAGCAGAAGAGTGCTCCTTCTGCATGTGGCAGCTGCCTCGGGCACAAAGCCTAGGGGATGGAGCAGCCCCACGGTCCCTAGGGCCTGGGCCTAGCGGGACGGCAGAGGGGCAAAGAGGGCTTTAAGCCCCTGCCTAGGGGGCTCCTGTGGAATCTGCAAATTTGGGGCAGGAACAAGCTGGAAATCGCTTCCCTCCCAACTCCAGCACTTATCTGAGGGGTGGAGAGGCTCCCCCATCAGGTGCTGTGCGGGGCTCCAGGAGGCTCTGGCATAGGCAGAGCTCGGTTCCTTCTGGGCAGTGCCCTATGTGGAAGGGTCTTGGGCTTTCCTGGGTGCCAGGCCAGCCAGAGGCAGCAGGGAAGGAAGGAGCCCGCTCTCCAAGCTGCAGATGTGCTTAGCGCTCCTCCCAAGGGCTGGTTCTCCACACAGCGCTGGGAGCAGGACATGTCCCGCTGGGGGTTTATGGAGGAGCAGAGGTTTATGGGGGTTTATGGAGGGGCTGGGGGGTGAAGGGGCAAAGAGGGGAGGGGACAGCAACAGGGGGAGCTGGGGGATGAGGCAACAAGGAGAGGAGCATGCAAAGGACCGATGGGTGGGCAGCAGAGGCGAAACATGGGGCAGTTGAGTGCCCCCCATTATCAACAGTTACGCATTGTCTCTGCTTCAGACAGACATTGAAATAGGCTTTGCTGTAAACTGTTAAACATTCACTATGTAAATAGTGAAAACAACTATATTAAATTAGTATTTCTATTTATTTACAAACACTTATTCATCCATTCAATGAGCTCTGTTTATCTTGGGTGCAGGGAAACAATAAATTTGTTAGTCTCTAAGGTGCCACATGTACTCCTTTTCTTTTTGCGGATACAGACTAACAGGGCTGCTACTCTGAAACCTGTCAATTACTATTTTATAATCCTCTGCATATTCAGTTTCTGTCTGTTTCATTATTAGTCATTTTTTGTGGCACTCCTCTTAGTTCTGGAGTTTGGACTAAGAACTAACTCATAAATGAACAAAATAAATACATAGTAGAATGCTTTGTATAGTGAATAATATTCTTAAGCCCAGCAAAAATTATATTAAAATCTTTAAGAGTCTAACAGAAAATATAGAAAACTTACAGTTCAAAGTAGGTATGACAATGAATTTCCTTAATAGGTCACTATTTGAGAATCCCTGATTCATTTTGTAAGAGGTATATTCATATGTAATTGCGAACTGGATGGGTAGCACTGCGGAGCTCTGTCCAGTTTAGTTGAAGCTGCATCAGCTCCCAATTAGTCTGCATATTGAGTTTTTAGGGCTTTTTTGCACTGATGTAGAAACAATGATCTAGCTATGTTTGTGCAAGATCCTAATATAATTGAGTCCTGGTCCATGACTAAGGCTCCTAGGCACTACAGTAATACAATAATAATAATAATAATTGTATAGATACACTGGTATAAAAAATACTTGGACCAAGGTAAATTGTAACAACAAAAATCACTTTTTACACTGGTGCAACACATCTATAAGAAAGGAGTACTTGTGGCACCTTAGAGACTAACAAATGTATTTGAGCATAAGCTTTCATGAGCTACAGCTCACTTCATCGGATGCATTCAGTGGAAAATACAGTGGGGAGATTTATATACATGGAGAACATGAAACAATGAGTGTTACCATACACACTGTAACAAGAGAGTGATCACTTAAGGTGAGCTATTACCAGCAGGAGAGCGGGGCGGGGGAGAAAAACTTTTTGTAGTGCTAATCAAGGTGGGCCATTTCCAGCAGTTGACAAGAACATCTGAGGAACAGTGGGGGGTGGCAGGGCAATAAACTTGGGGAAATAGTTTTACTTTGTGTAATGACCCATCCGCTCCCAATCTTTATTCAAGCCTAAGTTAATTGTATCCAGTTTGCAAATTAATTTCAATTCAGCAGTCTCTCGTTGGCATCTATTTTTGAAGTTTTTTTGTTGAAGAATTGCAACTTTTAGGTCTGTAATCGAGTGACCAAAGAGATTGAAGTGTTCTCCGACTGGTTTTTGAATGTTATAATTCTTGACGTCTGATTTGTGTCCATTTATTCTTTTACGTAGAGACTGTCCAGTTTGACCAATTTACATGGCAGAGGGGTATTGCTGGCACATGATGGCATATATCACATAGGTAGATGTGCAGGTAAACGAGCCTCTGATCAACGAGTGGCTGATGTGATTAGGCCCTATGATGGTGTCCCCTGAATAGATATGTGGACATGGTTGGCAACGGGCTTTGTTGCAAGGATGGGTTCCTGGATTAAAAGAAAAGGAGTACTTGTGGCACCTTAGAGACTAACCAATTTATTTGAGCATAAGCTTTCGTGAGCTACAGCTCACTTCATCAGATGCATACTGTGGAAAATACAGAAGATGTTTTTATACACACCGACCATGAAAAAATGGGTGTTTATCACTACAAAAGGTTTTCTCTCCCCCCACCCCACTCTCCTGCTGGTAATAGCTTATCTAAAGTGATCACTCTCCTTACAATGTGTATGATAATCAAGGTGGGCCATTTCCAGCACAAATCCAGGATTTAACAAGAACGTCTGAGGAACAGTGGGGGGAGGGAGGGAAGGAATAAACAAGGGGAAATAGGTTACTTTTTATAATGAATCAACCATTCCCAGTCTCTATTCAAGCCTAAGTTAATTGTATCCAATTTGCAAATTAATTCCAGTTCAGCAGTCTCTCGTTGGAGTCTGTTTTCGAAGTTTTTTTGGTTCGTGAAGGATAGTCACTTTGAGATCAGAAATCAAGTGACCAGAGAGATTGAAGTTTTCTCCGACTGGTTTATGAATGTTATAATTCTTAACATCTGATTTGTGTCCATTTATTCTTTTACGTAGAGACTGTCTCTAAGGTTAGTCTCTAAGGTGCCACAAGTACTCCTTTTCTTTTTGCGAATACAGACTAACATGGCTGTTACTCTGGTTCCTGGGTTAGTGGTTCTGTTGTGTGGTGTGTGGTTGCTGGTGAGTATTTGCTTCAGGTTGGGGGGCTGTCTGTAAGCAAGGGCTGGCCTGTCTCCTAAGATCTGTGAGAGTGATGGGTCGTCCTTCAGGATAGGTTGTAGATCTTTGATGATGCATTGGAGAGGTTTTAGTTGGGGGCTGAAGGTGATGGCTAGTGGCGTTCTGTTATTTTCTTTGTTGGGCCTGTCCTGTAGTAGGTAACTTCTTGGTACTCTTCTGGCTCTGTCAATCTGTTTCTTCACTACAGCAGGTGGGTATTGTAGTTGTAAGAATGCTTGATAGAGATCTTGCAGGTGTTTGTCTCTGTCTGAGGGGTTGGAGCAAATGCGGTTGTATCGAAGAGCTTGGCTGTAGACAGAAGACAGAAGAGCTTACAGACAGCCCCCCAACCTGAAGCAAATACTCACCAGCAACCACACACCACACAACAGAACCACGAACCCAGGAACCTATCCTTGCAACAAAGCCCGTTGCCAACTGTGTCCACATATCTATTTAGGGGACACCATCATAGGGCCTAATCACATCAGCCATACTATCAGAGGCTCCTTGATCATCACTACAAAAGTTTCCTCCCCCCACTCTCCTGTTGGTAATAGCTCACCTTACCTGATCACTCTCGTTACAGTGTGTATGGTAACACCCATTGTTTCATATTCTCTATGTATATAAATCTCCCCACTGTATTTTCCACTGAATGCATCCGATGAAGTGAGCTGTAGCTCACGAAAGTTTATGCTCAAATACATTTGTTAGTCTCTAAGGTGCCACAAGTACTCCTTTTCTTTTTGCGGATACAGACTAACACGGCTGCTACTCTGAAACATCTATAAGAGTTTTCACTGGTACACTTATGTTGGTGTTGCTTTTCTGATGCATAAAACAGCATAGACAATCCCTGAGTCTCTTCAAATCCATTTATAAGTGTTTTTTTGTGTGTGTGTGACAAGAATTCTAACATCATGAGGTAAGTTTTTTTAATTTTTGTTTTATTACTTCCCACACAGATTTGTGTCTTACCAAATACTGTATGTAAATGTATTCCACTAGAATTATCCAGTGGTCTCTGGGGCCTGTTACCTTCAGAGGAAATTCTATGCAATTCTACTAACACAGATCTTCATAGCTCTCTGTAGTAATTTGCCCCTAGCTTTTGCGGCTTCTATTGGTTGTTTTTATTGTAACAACTTGAATAAGTTACTTAATTGAAAGTGCTAGATTTCTCCTAACTCTGATGTTCAGATGTCGCTTCCTAGAGCAATTAGAGTGAGAGAGTATCATTGAATGGGAAAAAGTTGACGAAGAATGCTTGAAATGCTTTTGATGGAAATACGCATAAAGGGTCCATTTTCTATTAGATATTCAGCATGTCTGTTAATTGAAATAATCATTACCATTGAGGGTGTGCTGTTTTTCTCCTCAGTCAAATTAGGCATTCAGATTTTGTTGTTCCTTTCAGTAGAGAAACTGAAAACAGGAACTATTCTCATTGAATATTTAATGTGGTGTTTTAATTTCTAATGAGAACATATTTTATTTTACACTGTACACTTTTATGTATTATTCATGCTGCCTTCTGTACTTGGATAGTACTGTTTTTATCCTGGTTTTTATATTAAATGTTTGCATCACTTCACGTTGTACTATTATTCAGCATCTAAAATATTGATTATACAGATTGGAAGGAAACATGTTTCTTCTTTAAGCGTGTCATTATGGATCCTGCTCTAGGTGTGCATCTGCCTCATGTGCACAAGATTGGAATCTTTTGAATAACAGTGTCAGCTGGGGCCATGCCTGTGCTGGTACATATTCTTGTGCTCTACCCTTCACTTGAGGTCATAAAGAGCAAAGTGCCGCAACCCTCCTTCAGTTCTCTCTTATGCTCATGGCAGCAAGATGGAACTAGCAGTGTTCGCTTGCTACCCCCTAGAATTTTTTCTCCTCTGACTTAGCTCTTTAGAGCTAAATTCCTTTCCTTTACTCTCTGTTATTCTTGATTTCTTATTTTTTCCAATCAAACAGTTTAAAAAAAAATTTACTTTTTCCTTGGGCACTCAGTGCCTTTTCCTGCTCTAAATGGTGGGCTCAAAGCCTTCAGGCTTTAAACCATCCCCATCCTGTGGTGGTTTAATTCCTCTGACCGACAGACACAGCTGCTG
Organism: Eretmochelys imbricata; assembly: GCF_965152235.1. NCBI lineage: Eukaryota > Metazoa > Chordata > Testudines > Cheloniidae > Eretmochelys > Eretmochelys imbricata. The sequence continues at coordinate 49,890,565 of NC_135576.1, read as the reverse complement.
TTTATTCTGCCTTGGTAAGGCAGATTGGTATTCAGCATGCAGATCTTTTTCTGCCAGGACACAGAAGTCCAGGGACAGAAGTCCATGGAAGTCCATGGAAGTCCTGTGTGAACTGTTATCTTCTTGAACAGTCCATGTGGATGACTTCAGACCCCAAAGAGAGAAGATTGTCTTCAACAGTGGATCCAACACCTAAGTCCTTTTCTGCGGGTGCCCCTTCCAGGGGGTACTCAATCTCCAAGGTCCGTGTTGACAAAAGATCATTAGCATCAGGTAGGGATCCAGCACTAGAGTTCAACCTAGCACCAGCTACCCCAGCAGAGAAGACCAGTACTCCTGTCTAAGGCAGCCTCTTCTCTAAGGCAAGAGAGGCCCAAACATAGGGACAGACATGGCTCCTGGTCTGTGCTTGAGTCCTAAAATAAAATGCTAGGACACCCTTCTGGTATTATCACTCATACCTGATAGGAATGCAAACTAGGGTAGCTTCCCCTGGGTCTGGGGAGCCCCACAGCAGGTCTGTGCTCTGCCCCCTGCTTACTCTGTGCCTCTTGGTACCACCTGCCACAGGTTACTCCATGCTCCAGCAAGCCTGCAGACTCCACGCTGGTGCTGGCTGATGCAACAGCAGAACAGATCTTTGGCTGAGTCTCTGGAACATCCCAGCAGTAAACAGAGCACCCTTCCCCTGGCTCAGGGTGGTGAAAGCCATAGGTACACACCCCACATGCTACCAAACTCAGCTCTGCCCTGAGCCAGCGTGGACTGTGTCACAGTGGGGAGCTCTGGGCTGGGATAGGGGCACTGGCTCTGGGAGCCCTTGGGGGAAGGTGTAATCCATACAGCCTGTGATTCCCCCTCCTTCCCCCAGCCTCCCTGTTTTAAGTAATAGTACCAGAATAATGTTCCGGCTCCCCCAAAAGTCCCGGAACGACATTCTCGTACAACTCAAGCCCTGCTCCTGGCACCAGTCCCTGTCTTGTGATAAGGAGGGGTGATGTCCTCTGTACTGAGGCATTCACAGTCAGCACTGGTGCATACTTCTGAACTCTTGGGCACCACCTCTTGATGATGTCTACTCCTTATCACCTTCATTGGGGCACACTTTTTCTCCCACATCCAGCACAAAACCAACTTCCCTCAGATCAGGAGAGGACTGGAGGCTCTTTCTTTAGAGCTCCTACATATCCTTCACAGGCAGGGCAATGACCTAGTCAGCCACAGGTGAACCAGTGTTACCAGTACTATATGCCATCATGGCCCTATTGGGCATCCTGGGAACCTCCATTCTGGGCTTGCAGGATTTGATTTCCTCCCTACCACTCCATGAAAGAGAGGTATCAGTCTCCCTCTGTATCTTTGGCTAGACTCCTGTCAACTGATAGAGATGAGCAAGTGGCTGAGGAGGAACAGGTCCCAGAACCTCAGGAGCAACGTTTTTTCCCTCCTAAGGACTGATCATCTTCTATCTTGGACAAAGCCATTTCTTCAACCCTAGTACTGCTGCCTGACTTCAAAACATTTCAGAAGTGTTCTTCACAATTTCTGAGACTCTTGATATTAAGACCTTTGTCAGCGGGAGAAGTTCACTAGCTTTTTGATATTCTGCACTCATTTGCTCCTGATAGAAAAGCCCTACCTATCAGTGAAGGCATTCTAGATCCAGCTAAGACCCTTTAGCAGACACCAGCTACTCTACTACCTATGGCCAACAGAACAGAGGAACATTATCCGGTACCCCTTAAGGCAGAGGTGGGCAAACTATGGCCCGCGGGCCAAATCCGGCCCGCGGGACCGTCCTGCCCAGCCCTTGAGCTCCCAGCTGGGAAGGCTGGCCTCTCTCCCCTGCAGCCTCAAGTCGCCGTGCTGCCAGTGATCTGGGTGGCGAGGTCCCCGGCAGCCTGGCTGCAAAAGCCATGGGGTGTAGTGTATTAAATTGCTCCCCATAAGAATGTGCTACTTATGGTAGGTAGCACATTCCTACGGGGAGCAATTTAATACACTACACCCGGGTAGGGAAGGCTGTGCCTCCCCAAACAGCCTGGTCCGCGCCCCCTATCCCTTTCCCACTTCCTGCTCCCTGACCGCCCCCCTCAGAATCCCTGACCCATCCAAACCCCCTGCTCCTTGTCCCCTGACTGCCCCCTCCTGGGATGCCCTTCCCCTAGCCGCCCCCCCATTCCGGACTCCACCTCCTATCCAACCCCCCCTGCTCCCTGTCTGTCCCCTGGGACCCCCTGCCCCTTATCCAACCCCCCTGCTTCTCGCCCCCTTACCATACCACTCAGAGCACCAGGACTGGCAGCCGTAAGTAGTACACCATAAGTAGCACATTCCTATGGGGAGAAATTTAATACACTACACCTGGCCCTCCATACAGTTTCGGAACCCCGATGTGGCCCTCAGGCCAAAAAGTTTGCCCACCCCTGCCTTAAGGGATTTGACAAGGTTTATGTGCACCCATCCACCTAGGGTTCCTTGGCTCCTATACATACTTGTCTCTGCTGTGCATAAATAATCTAAGCAGGCAAAAAGCACTCCCAAAGCTAAAGACCCCCCCCAAGAAACTGGAGTTTTTTGGGAGAAAGACCTGTTTCTCAGCATCGCTACAGTCATGAACTACTAGTTACTAGGTTCTCCTTGCAAAACATAATTACCTCACATGAGGTGGGTGTCTCTTTTCATATACAAACTTCCACAAGATGTCATAAAGGAGCTGAAATACATCATTAAGGAATGCCAGCTAGTAGCCAAAATGTCACTACGAACAGCCTTGGACACAGCAGTCAGATCCATGGCCAATGCTGTGACCATGTGCTGCTTGTAGCTTCATAGCCACAAGCTTACGGCATCCATGAAGAGGTGCAAAACACTACTGAGGTCTTGTGCTTTGAGGGAACATAACTGTTCAGTGAACGTACCAACACCTTGAATTACCTCCAGAGATTTCAGGACTACGCTATACTCTTTGGCCATATACACATCAGCCCTGAACTGCAAGCCCTTTAAGTATCAAGGGCAGTCTAGGCAGAAGATCCCTACCTACCTCCCGAATAGATCTTCTGAATACCAACCTAGGAAGAAGCCTAGATATTCCAGAAGAAACTGTTTCCTTTCTTGACCAAAGGTGTGTTCATACCAACTTCCAGGCAGCATTTTTGACATGAGGGTTGAGACCCACAGTGTAACCTCTCAAGAGGCGATCCCTATTTTGAGTGTCGCCTTGCCCCTTTCCATCAGACTTGGTCTTTTATAACAATGGACAGATGGGTGATGAAGTAGATATACAGGGCTATGCCATCCAGTTTCACTGCTTAGCTCCTACCAACACTCTTTCCTTGTCCTCTTTCAGGAGCCCTTCTCACAAAGCCAACTAAAAGAAGTGGCTTCTCCATTTTTACTAGGAGCCAGAGAAGAGGTACCTCTGGGAGTACAGAAAAGAGGCTTCTACTTGTGATACTTCTTTGTCTCAAAGCAAAAAAGTGGTCTTCATCCAATCCTAGACCTGAGAAGACAACATATATTTCTGCCATTACAAATGCAAGATGGTAACATTTGCTTACAATAACCTCTCCCTTCAGGCTCAAGATTAGCTTTTGACCTGCAGGACGCATACTTTCATATCCCACAGGTAGTATCTGTGATTCTGAGTGGGGCCCAATCACTATCAGTACAGGGTCTTTTCTTTCATTCTCTCCACAGCACCGAGAGTCTTGACAAAATGCCTAGCAGTAGTAGCAGCACATCTCAGGAGAAAAGGCATCCATGTCTATTCATATCTCAATAATTGGCTAATCAAATACACACCGGTATAAAATATTGAATAGTCACTGGGCCAAAAAGTGAAAGAGAGAGAGTGAGAATGAGACTGTAGCTCAGTGGTTAGGATACTCACCAGGGAAGGGGAACACCTGAGTTCCTCTACCAGTCTCTGCTCCAGTGAATATTTAATTGTTTATACAAAGTGCAACAGCTCAGAAGGAGAGACCAAAAAAACCCCCAGGCCAGAATAGCCAAGTGGTTAGGCCACTCATCTAGACTGGGGGAGAACTGGGTTCAAGACTCTGTCCCAGAGTGGGGATTCAAACTTGGTTCTGCCACATCCCAGATGAGTGCCCTAACCACAGGCCTGATTGGTCTAAGGAGATCATCTCTTTGGTTTTTTGTGAACCTAGCTCTCCATTTCCTTTGCTTGTATTAAAAAATACCCCACATGAAATTTTTCTGATTTTTTTTTTTATTTGCTAAAAATTCTGGTTTCAGTTTGACCTGTTTTTTTTCTTTAATTTGGAACTGCGAGAGAAGTGAAAAATCAGTTATTTGTAGAGCTCTACTACAGACAGGATTTCTTGCACTTGTAGGGAACAATCCCTTTTACAAGGCAGAAAGCCCTCAGTGAGGAAGACTTATTCCTCTAAGGCTATGGGCTTATCTACACTTGGGAGTTACAGCGCATTAAAAGAGCCCCGGGTGCACTAGGTCACTACCCGTCCACACTGGCAAGGCACGTAAAGCCCTCTGACTCTGTGGCTGGTCCGCTCCTGGTATTCCACCTTGACGAGTGGAATAACGTTTTGTGCGCCCCCGCTGGAGTGCTGCTCCGCCAGTGTGGATGCCCTGGTTTATTAGTGGGCTCTGATCGGCCTCCAGAAGTGTCCCACAATGCCACTCTGGTCATCACTTTGAACTCTACTGCCCTGCCCTCAGGTGACCAACCGTCAGACTCGCCCTTTAAATTCTCTGGGAATTTTGAAATTCCCCTTCCTGTTTGCTCAGCCGGGCATGGAGTGCTCTCAGCGAATCTTTCCAGGTGACCATGCCTCCATGCGCCAGGCAATCCCCAGTATGGAGCAGTGGCGAGGTGCTGGTCCTCATCAGTGTTTGGGGGGAGGAAGCTGTCCAGTCCCAGCTAGGCTCCAGCCGTAGGAATTATGATACCTTCTGGCAGATATCAAGGGACATGATGGAAAGGGGCCATGACTGGGACGCACTGCAGTGCAGGGTTAAAGTAAAGGAGCTGTGGAATGCCTACTGCAAAGCCCGCAAGGCAAACAGCTGCTCCGGTGCTGCCCCTGCGACCTGCCGTTTCTACAAAGAGCTGAATGCGACACTTGGTGGTGACCCCACCTCCACTCCGAGTACCATCATGGACACTTCAGAGCCCAGTTCAACAAGGCAGGAGGAGCAGCAGCAAAGCGGGAGCGAGGGTGGTGAGGCGGAGGAAGACAACCCGGAATACCTAGATGCATGCAGCCAGGAGCTGTTCTCAAGCCAGGAGGAAGGTAGCCAGTCACGGAGGCCGGTGCTTGGGGAAGGACGAACACCAGAGGAGGTTCCCGGTAAGCGGCTTTTATTTTGGGAAGGAAGTTATTCGGTGAGGGCTCTTGGGATGAGGAGGGTTAGGGCTGCATGCATGCCTAGATGCGGAATAGGGTGTTGATGTGCTCTCTCACATCATGGTAATCGGCCTCAGTGGTCTCTTCAAAGGTCTCATCCAGAACTTGGGCAATGCGCTTGCGCAGGTTTCTCGGGAGAGCCACTGTTTTCCTTGTCCCAGTAAAGCTAATATGTCTGTGCCACTGTGCCGTGAGGGGTGGGGGGACCACTGCTGCACATAGGCAAGCTGCATATGGGCCAGGACGGAATCCGCATTGCAGTAGAAGACCCTCCCTTGCTTCCCAGGTCACCCTCAGCAGCGAGATATCTTCCAGGACGAACTCCTGTGGAAAAAGTGGGGACAGTGTTCAGTGTAGGGGCCCCCTGCTACAGTTGGCTCTCCCCAAGGCACAGAAACCCAGAGGACGGTACAGCCGTGAAACAATCAGTCACGCTTGACCCTGTGCTTACTCACCATTTTGGGGCTCCCGTGGGTTATGTGCACTTGCTTTGTGATGGACAGTTTATGCTATTGTGTAGACTATGCTTGCCCTTAAGTACGGGGGAATCATTGCTCTGTCTGGTGTGAACAATGCTGCCTATGTTAAGTGTTGGATTTTGCCTTTACAGATGCAACCTTGAGATCTCAGCTGTCCGTGTTATCACCGGCCGAAAGACTGCAAAGAATCAGAAAGAGGCTGTGTAGAAGCAAGGAAGACGTTGCATGAAGTAATGCAGCATTCAAGTAATGAAAATCGAAAAATGCAGGAGTGGCAGGACAGTGAAAGGAGGATCCGCCAGCAGAATGAGGAGCGCTGGCACAAAAGTACTCCGTCAGCGAAGCACGGATCGGCTGATAAGCATCATGGAGCGCCAAGCAGACTCGATTCTGGCGCTCATAGCCGTGCAGGTGGAGCACTACCGGGCCCAACCCCCCCTTCAGCGCTTGTCCCAAAACTCTTTCCCTTGTGCCCCCATGTCACCTCCAACCCACTTTCCCCAACATCTGGGTTCTTACCGCCACTAGTTGCCTCCAACACCTGTAGCTTCACCACCCAGCCCTGAAAACTACGACCCTCACCCACTGCACTCACCCACCCCCATCACCATGCAGTATAGCCATCCTGAAGTGCAGCACTCATTGCACAGCACTCCAGACAGGAAGGCTGAATATGATAACAGGACATACGCAAATCTATGATTGTACTGTTCCCCACTCCACCCCCTTGCCTTTTCTGTTTCCCAGGTAGTTGTGTTTCTTTTCAATAAAGGGATTTTTTTGGCTTTGAAAACATTCTTTATTATTGCATAAAGTAAAAGATATGTTAGCCCAGGAAAGAAACAGGCACTGCAAGTCAGCATAGCAAACACAGATTCCTACTAACATTGGAACCACTGCACTTCACTCCTGTGCAGGGCACCAGACATCATTGGTGGCTTTCAGCCTCAAGGCATCCCTAATCCTTGCAGCCCCCGCGCTGGGCCCCTCTAATAGCCCTGCTCTCTGGATGTTCAGATTCAGCCTCCAGGTGTTGAACCTCCGAGTTCCCTGCCTAAGTGAATCGTTCACCCTTTCCTTCACAAATGTTATGGAGGGTACAGCATGCAGTTATAACCGCAGGGACGCTGTCATCGGCCAGGTCCAGCTTTCCATACAGAGAATGCGAGTGGCCCTTTAAACGGCCAAAAGCACACTCCACAGTCATCCTGCATGGGCTCAGCCTGTTGTTGAATCACTCCTTGCTGCTGTCAAGGCTCCCTGTGTAGGGTTTCATGAGCCATGGCATTAAAAGGTAAGCGGGGTCTCCAAGGATCAATGGGAATTTCAACTTCCCCTACGGTGATCTTCTGGTCTGGGAAAAAAAGTCCCAGTTTGCGGCTTCCTGAACAGGCCAGTGTTTGGAAAGATGCGTGCGTCATGCACCTTTACGGGCCAGCCTGCGTCAATGTCAGTGAAATGCCCACGGTGATCCACAAGCGCCTGGAGAACCATAGAGAAACAGCCTTTCCAATTAACGTACTCTGAGGCTAGGTGGGCTGGTGCCAGATTTGGAATATGTGTGCCATCTATTGCCCCTCCTCAGTTAGGGAAACCCATTTGTGCAAAGCCATCCACAGTGTCCTGCACGTTACCCGGAGTCACGGTTCTTCTGAGCAGGATGCGATTAATGGCCCTGCAAACTTGCATCAACACGATTCCAACGGTCAACTTCCCCACTCCAAACTGGTTAGCAACCGATCGGTAGCTGTCTGGAGTTGCCAGCTTCCAGATTGCAATAGCCACCTACTTCTCCACCGTCAGGACAGCTCTCAATCTCAAGCTCACCCCTCACACAGTCCCATTAAAGTGACTTTTCTCATCTGAAAGTTCTGCAGCCACTGCTTGTCATCCCATCACTCACTGCTTGTTTCCCGAGCTCAAAAGCAGTGTTCCATGGTGGTCAGCATGTCTGTGAATGCCACAAGCAAACTCGTGTCATATGCGTTACTCGAGTTGCTATCATCATCGGAGCCCTCACTGTCACTTTGGATCATAAGGAATAACTCGACTGCCAAATGTGACATGCTGACGAGACTTGTCAGCATACTCCTCAGCAGTTTGGGCTCCATTTCCGCAGACCGAAAGGGAAGACAGAGCGCACAGTACAAAAAACGTGGAAAGATGGCGCCAAATGTGGACAGAAGCAAAGGGATTGTTGGGATGTGAACCGATGCATCATGAGGTGTTGGGACAGGACCCAGAATGTCCCACCCTCCTGCCCCTTTCCCACAAGCTACAGCACCAGAATGTGAAGAGGTGCTCTGTGGGGTAGCTGCCCATAATGCATTGCTGCCAATGCTGCTGCAAGTGCCACAAATATGGCCATGCCAGTGCGCTTGTTCCTGTCAGTGTGGACAGACTGCAGCGCTTTCCCTACTGCGCTCTCCGAAGGCGGGTTTAACTCAAAGTGCTCTACATCTGCAAGTGTAGCCATGCCCTATGTTTACACAGCACTTTTGTCGGTAAAACTTCTGTCAGTCAGGGGTGTGAAAAAAAGCACCAGTGTGGACAGCACTTTGTTGGCGGGAGATGCTCTCTTGCTGACAAAGCTACCACTGCTTATTGGGGGCAGTTTTATTTTGCCGGCAGGAGAGCTCTCTCCTGCTAGCAAAGAGCGGCTACACGGGAGACCTTACAGTGGTACAGCTGTAGTGGCACAGCTGTGCCGCTGTAAGGTATGCAGTGTGGACATAGCCTGAATAGAAAGGCTTGTCAGTTTGGGTAGTTCAACACAATCTTGATCCAGTGAAGACGCCTACACCAATGATTCCTGAATATAGCCTGCACTTGAAACCTCTGGACTTTCATTCAATTCCATCAAAGTCTGCCTTGCAGTGATCTCTGCATGAAACCCCTCTGTTCAGTCATGTTCAGTTTTCTCTTGTCCCATGAAAAAACAACAAAGAGTCCTTGTGGCACCTTAGAGACGAACAAATTTATTTGGGCATAAGATTTCGTGGGCTATAACCCACTTCATCAGATGCATGAAATGGAAAATACAGTAGGTAGGTATAAATACACAGCACATGAAAAGATGGGAGTTGCCTTACCGAGTGAGGGCTCAGTGCTAAAGAGTCCAGTTGAGTTAGGGTGGATGTTACCCATTTCCAACAGTTGACAAGAAGGGGTGAATATCAACAAAGGGAAAATTACTTCTTGTCGTGCTAACAAGGCCAATTCAGTCATGGTGGATGTGGCCCATTCCCAACAGTTGACAAGAAGGTGTGAGTATCAACAGGGAGAAAATTATTTTTTGTACTGACCCAGCCACTCCCAGTCTTTATTCAGGCCTAATTTGATGATGTCAAGTTTGCAAATTAATTCCAGTTCTGCAGTTTCTCATTGAAATCTGTTTTTGAAGTTTTTTGTTGAAGAATGGCCACTTTTAAGACTGTTATTGAGTGTCCAGGGAGATTGAAGTGCTCTCCTATTGGTTTTTGAATGTTATAGTTCTTGATGTCTGATTTGTATCCATTTATTCTTTTGCATAGAGACTGTCCAGTTTGGCCAATGTACATGACAGAGGGGCATTGCTGGCACATGATGGCATATATCAATCACACTGGTAGATGTGCCGGTGAATGAGCCGCTGATGTATGGCTGATGTGGTTAGATCCTATGATGGTGTCCCTTGAACAGATACGCGGACGGAGTTGGCAACGTGGTTTGTTGCAGGGATTGGTTCCTGGGTTAGTGTTTCTGTTGTGTGGTGTGTAGTTGCTGGTGAGTATTTGCTTCAGGTTGGGGGGCTGTCTGTAAGCGAGGACTGGCCTTTCTCCCAAGGTCTGTGAGCGTGGGGGATCGTCCTTCAGGATGCGTTGTAAATCCTTGGTGATGCATTGGAGAGGTTTTAGTTGGGGGCTGAAGGTGACAGCTAGTGGTGTTCTGTTATTTTCTTTGTTGGGCCTGTCCTGTAGTAGGTAACTCTTGGTACTCTTCTGGCTCTGTCAATCTGTTTCTTCACTTTCCGAAGTGGGTATTGTAGTTTTAAGAATGCTTGATAGAGATCCTTTAGGTGTTTGTCTCTGTCTGATGGATTGGAGCAAATGCGGTTGTATCTTAGGGCTTGGCTGTAGACAATGGATTGTGTGATGTGGTCTGGATGAAAGCTGGAGGCATGTAGGTAAGTATAGCGGTCAGTAGATTTCGGTATAGAGTGGTGTTTATGTGATGTCGCTCATTTGCACAGTAGTGTCCAGGAAGTGGATCTGTTGTGTGGACTGGTCCAGGCTGAGGTTGATGGCGGGGTGGTTTAGGTTGGATATTAGGAAAAACTTTTTCACTAGGAGGGTGGTGAAGCACTGGAATGCGTTACATAGGGAGGTAGTGGAATCTCCTTCCTTTGAAGTTTTTAAGGTCAGGCTTGACAAAGCCCTGGCTGGGATGATTTTGTTGGGGATTGGTCCTGCTTTGAGCAGGGGTTGGACTAGATGACCTCCTGAGGTCCCTTCCAACCCTGATATTCTATGAAATCCTGGTGGAATTCCTCAAGGGCCTCCTTCCCGTGGGTCCATATGATGAAGATGTCATCAACGTAGCGCAAGTAGAGTAGGGGCGCAAGGGGACGAGAGGTGAGGAAGCGTTGTTCTAGATCAGCCACAAAAATGTTGGCATACTGTGGGGCCATGCGGGTATCCATAGCAGTGCCGCTGACTTAAAAGTATAAATCAGGGGTGGCCAACCTGGGCACATCCCTCGGGTCATGTCGCTTCCCGCAGCCCCCGTTGGCTGGAGCGGCGAACCGCGGCCAGTGGGAGCTGCGATCGGCCGAACCTGCGGACACAGCAGGTCAACAAACTGGCCCGGCCCGCCAAAGGTTGCTGATCCCTGCTATAGAAAATGTTGGTGATCTCGAAGTTGAATAGTCTTCAGAATCCTGTATGTTGAGGATGGATTCTCCTAAACAAATTGAATTGGCTCTGTCAGCACTGGTTCTCCACTTGTGAGGTAACTCCGTTCTTTTCATATGTCAGTATAAGAATTCCTGCATCTGTAGTTTTCACTCCATGCATCTGAAGAAGTGGTTTTTTACCCACGAAAGCTTACATCCAAATAAATCTGTTAGTCTTTAAGGTACCACCGGTCTCCTAAACAAAATAAGTCAATGCAGTTATTTAATTATTATTACCATACTGCTCATTTAGTATTACTCATTGCATTCACTGACACTCTGTACTACTTTAAAGGTGAAATTGTAAAAGGAAGATCTGACTATTTCAGCTATTTATTTTTTATCACAACTGCATCTAAAATGATAGTACCATAGAGTAACAACTATATTTTTTGCTCAAACATGAGAATTCAAGAATAGTCCAGAAGGAAGACAGGCAGTCCTTAGGAAAGAAGTCTGAAATAAAAAAGTTTACCAACCTGAAGATCCTGCATGTTGAGACATATTCCTTTCATCATCTTCAACGCTGCTTCCTCCTGAGAAGGAACACTTCTCATGATGTTGTTTCATTAGGGCAGCCAGGCCTTGCATTTCTGTGTTGCTCTGTTTGCATTTTGCATGCATGCCTGTCTTACCCACAGGTAGAGGAACTTCATTAAAATATTCCCCAACTGGGTCTCATTTATGGCCTGCTGCCATTATAGGTTTTCCCTTCTAGTGAGAGAATAGTATGGTAGATCTCAAATCAATGAAGGCTATACTCAGAAAGACCTCAGGACTTCTGGAATGTGCTGCTTAAGCAGTTTCACTTTTGTTTCTACTGCCTGTCCTTCCCTTCTCACATTTATCTCCATACTTCTTCTCCTTGTCCAGATCTATTCTGCCCCCAACAATCTTCTATTCATTGAACTTTTTGAAACTTTGCACTTTTAGAGAGGTAAGGGACTGTGTGTACACAAATTTGCAGAGGGACAATAGCGTTTAGGTCTGTTATTTCTCACCGCTATATATTATTTATTTAAAACATTTTTGCTGTTAACAAGCATGTTGTCTCTGGAGACACAAATCCACAGTTTGAGAACTGAAAAACTAAGCATCTCTGATGGTATCTTCTAGACTGAGCACTGAGTCCCATTGGACAGATAGAAAGATTAACCTAAATAATCTACAAAGAAGCCCCTGGAACTCCATAAGATTGGGTCCTTAATCCACGAACTATTGGAACTCATTTACAAAGCTTTTCTTAAACATTACATGACTATTAGGACTACTAGGACTATTGTTATTTCTGTCCTATGTTTTTCTTCCATCTCAATCCTCTTCTCTGTTTCTCTCCTCGGTTCATCTGTAATTCCTCCTGTGCACCAAGACCTAATTCCCAGCCCCTCTTGTGGTTTTCACTCTCACCACATCATATTATACAATGATCAATTGTGAAATAGTTAATGAAGATGTAAAATCTCATAGATAAGATTTAAAATTAACACTTCAATGTCATTAAAAGGGGTTGGGGTCATTCACACCACTCATTGCCTTTGTGTTAGGCTACCTGTTGTCTCAGAAAGACCATTCTGAATCAGTTACACTCAGTTCTCCTTTGGATGACTGACATTAAGTACTCCTGAGGGAATTCTGTGCCAAAAAAATAAATAAATATTCTGCAAACAAAATGTTTTAAAATGCTGTAAATTTTAATTGTCAATAAATGTGGAGGTTCCAGCATGGCAGTGGGAAGCACAGGACACTGGCTGTATGGAAGTGGGAGATCACCTTGCAGCTCCCCCGGACACAGAGTCAGTGATGAAGCTGCACCCAACCCTGACACAGCGCAAGGGCTGGGCCTGCCCCAGAAACACCCCCAAGGCCGTGCTCCTCTGCACCAGGTGCACTAGGTATGAGCAGGCAGGCTCAGCCCAGAAGGATCCAAGTATGGAGGGGCTTGGTTTGGGGTGAGAGGGTTCTGGGTGGGGTAATCTGGGTGTGGGTGGCTCAATGGCGGACCAGATGTGCGGGGGGATCTGGATGCACAGGGGCTCATTGGGGGCATCGGCGCCAACTCCATGGGTGCTCCGGGGCAGCCCCCTATCAGCTCCCCCCGCTCCCCCCAGCACCTCCCGCCTACTGGTGGGCCTTGCTGATCAGTGCCTCCCCCTCCCTCCCTGCGTCTGTCATCTGTTTCAGGGTGTGCAGGAGGCTCTGGGAGGGAGGAGTGAGGTCAGGGTGTTCTCAGGGGAAAGGGGGAAGAGGTGGGGCATGGGTGGTGCCTTGGGGGAGAAGAGGTGGAGTGGGGGCGGGGCCTGGGGTAGAGCCATTGGAAAGTCGGTGCCTGTGGTTGGGGGGGTTCCAGGGGCAGGGGCAATAGGACTTTGTCAGGGTGGGGGTCCCGGTGAAGGTGGTTGGGGCTCAGAAAGGGGGGTCTGGGTGTGGGGGGATGGGGCTCAGCGGAGGGGTCTGGGTGCTGAAGGAGTGGGACTTGATGGGGTGGGGGCCAAATGCAGCTGGTTGGGGTTTAGTGGGGTGGGGGTCTGGTTGCAGGGGGCTCATAGGGATGGTCCAGGTGTGGGGTGGGTGGGGCTTGTCATGATGGGGGTTTGAATGTGGGGGGCTCAGTAGGGGGTGGTCTGGGTGCAGGGTAGGGGTCTGAATGCAGGGGAGGGGCTCAGCGGGGAGGGTCCCAGTGCAGGGGGTGAGGCTAGGCTGGGTGTTGGTTCAAATGTGGGGGGCTCTGTGTGCAGGGGTTGAGGCTCAGCAGGTGGATCTGGTGCTGGGGGGTGTCGGATGTTGGGGGTGAGGCAGCAGGATTGGGGGTGCAGGTGCGGGGGGCTTGGAGGGGTTCTGGATGCGGGGGGAGTGAGGCTTGGTGGGGAGTTCTGGGTATGGGGGGGTTCAGATGCACAGGGGTTGGGCGGACAGGGATATTAGGATGTGGTGGAAGGGGGTTTACAGAGTTTCCTGCAGCCGGGAAGGTTTTTGGGGATGGGTCTGACCAGCCCCAGCCTCACCTTGCTGGGGAAGAGGGAGTCCCATCCTCCACTGCCCAGCTGGGACTAGCAGCTGAGCCTGGCGCAGGGTAGGAGCCACCGGCTGGGGTGTCCCCAGCACTGCAGTGATTTACCTCTCCACTGGCTGCTCTGGGTTCCCAAAACAAGGTGCCCGCATTGCTGCAGAGGGGTGCATGACTGCTCTTGCCTCCCTTTGCTTCTTCATCAGAAAGTCATTTTTGTGCAAGGAAGCAAAGAAATCTGTGGGGGACATGAATTCTTCATTAACATAGTGGCACAGAATTCCCCCAGGAGTAATTAAGGCATCAAACTTTTTTTTTTTAATGAAAGCTTATACTTGACCTACACTTAAAATTTAGGTCAACATAGCTACATCAGTCAGTGATGTGAAAACTCTACCACCTTGGCTGACATAACTGTTGATCTAACGCCAGTATAGATGCAGCTATGTCAGTGGAATAATGCTTCTGTTGGTCTTGCTACTATTGCTTGGGGAAATGGTATTGCTACAACAATGGAAAATCCCCTTTTAGCAGTGTAGGCTGTGTCTGTTTTACGGGGTTATGCTGGCATAGCTACAGCACTGCAGCTATGTCAATATAGTCCCTGTAGAGTAGACATACACTTAGGGCTTGTCTTCACTACTGGGTTAAGTAGACGTAAGTTATGCTACTTAAGTTATAAGAAAAGGAGTACTTGTGGCACCTTAGAGACTAACCAATTTATTTGAGCATAAGCTTTCGTGAGCTACAGCTCACTTCATCGGATGCATATGCTCAAATAAATTGGTTAGTCTCTAAGGTGCCACAAGTACTCCTTTTCTTTTTGTGAATACAGACTAACACGGCTGTTACTCTGAAACCTGTACTTAAGTTATGTAGCTTAGGTCGACTTACCCTGGTATCTTCACTGTGCTGCATTGACGGGAGACGTTCTCTGGTCGACTTACCTTACTCTTCTCGGGGAGCTGGAGTACTGGAGTCGATTGAAGAGTGTTCTGCTGTCAATGTAGTGGGTCTTCACTAGACCCGCTAAATCGACACCCGCTGCATCGATTGCAGCAACATTGATCTCCCCAGTAGTGAAGACACGCCCATAGGCCAGTGGTTCTCAACCTATATACCATTATGGACTGCATATATGGCCCACAGTGCGTTATGTGGGCCGCATCCAATACTACCTCTATGGCCCTGAGGATGTCACATGGGCTGCAGCTTTGTGCTGATTGTGCTGCAGGTTGAGAACCAGTGCCCTATGTCCTGTTTATGCTGGAGAGCTTACAGCTGTGCTGCTGTAAGATCTCCCATATAGCCGCTCTATACTGACAGGAGAGAGCTCTCCCATTGACATAATTAAACTGCCCCCATCAAGAGTGTCTTCAGCCAACATAGTGCTTTCTACACTGGTGCTTCTGTCGGTGTAACTTACGTCATTCAGCATGTGTTTTTTTCATACCCCTGAGCGACATAAGTTATACTGACAAAAGTGCTAGTGTAGACATAGCCTATGAGCCTTCAGAATTTGAATGGGCTACATAAATACATAAAGTGGGCTAGATCTTGCCTGTGGACTAGGTGTTTGACACCTCATTACTAAAATATATATTACAAATAAGTGTCCCTGTGCTCTCGGGGGAAAAGTTTAGCTGACTAGAACTGAACTAAAGGATTCCCATTTCACTGATGTAGTACACTAAAATATCTTATTATGGCTCAGTTTTGCAGAAATAAAATTAGAAGAGGAGTTTCTGGTGGGGGGAGAGGAATAATTTGTTTGCCTGTGAAAGGCTGCTAAAATTGAAGATTGCATCAATAATGGAAGTCATTGGGCCAGAGAGCAAGAACGGTTCTACGGTCCAGTGGTTAAAGCATCTATTTGGGAGGAGGAAGACCTAGGAGCCAATTCATCTGCTCCAATCACTCTTTCATTATCTAGTAACTGTAGAACAACTTCAACAGGAGAGATGGAGGGAACCCTTTCCCCATCAGAATATCCCATAGCTCAGTGGTTAGAGTTAGACCTTGCCCTGTTCAAATCCTCTTCCCCCTCCCCGTTGTCGGAGGGAGGAACTGAACCTGAGTCTTCCACATCCCAGATTAGTGCTCTAATCAATGGGCTAAAAGTTGTAAGGTGGATGCCATTATCACCTGTTCCTCCTTTGGCTCTTTGGGTGGTGTGGGATGCCTAACTTATTACATGAAAGGCCTTAGGTGCCTAAGCCATCTGGCTCCAAGAGAGGGAGTCCCATTTGTGGATCACTGAGCAGCAATATACACCTATCTCGGGGTGGGGGTAGTTAGAATCCCCCCTCTGCATCTCCCATTGGCTTGCTTAAGTGACTTCACACCTAAATGGATGGGGCCTTAGTCCCTGCTGCCGCTGTTCAGAATATACACTCCTGCATAACTGCAGTGTTTTCAGGTCTCTGAAGCAATTGCTTCTGTTGCTCTCTCAGGTTTTTGGGGTGGTAGGGATTGGAAGTGTTGCTATCACCCTCTTGGCTCTATGGGGTGGAATGTGTATGGGGGTGATGCTGAGGCGTTTAGGGAAAGCGCTGCATGACAGTCACTCTCTGGAGGAGAAAGGGGTGCTGCCTTCACAGGTCGCTGAGTGTGTGACATGAGTTAGGCCATGCCCCTGCTGCTGGACATTGCGCTGAGGTGCATCCATTAACGCTGTTATACCAGTAAAATAAAAACTAGCAGGATCTTATTAAATGGGAAAAGGCAAAATGCCACATTTATCGTGAATCCAGAAAGAATCATAGTAAGCAGTTAATTATAGCTATAACATTCCATTCAATTTCATATTTATACACACACACACACGTGTTCTGCAAGGTTGTTATCTTAGTCACCAGCCTTAGAGTTGTTCATGCCAAGCCACTGGCCAGGTGGCCTTGTCAGATGCTCATTGAAGTTGGTTTGCAGAATCAGACCCCAAAGTTCTCACTTTCTAGAGTCCATTTTGATAGGAATTTCTTCCTATGCCAGTCTATGGGAATTGCTTCATCATGCTGTTGCTGAATCAGTCAGCAGATGGCAGATTCTTGATGGCTCTGTGCTGCCAGATGTTATCTTGTTCTTTGGTTCTCCCATCCTTGAGGCTGTTGGGTGGATTCCAGTCTGCCCTCCGGGGGTCCTCTGGTTATTTCCACTTGACGCCTTCTTTGGATGATGGACACTGGATTCTTAGGCTGGCACCTCCCTGATCATTCAGTTATTATCCACACCAAGCATCCATCCACATACATCCTCTGTCTCTATTTTAATCACAATTGTTAACAAAGCGAGATGAATACAACAAAAGGGTGGGGAGTCTCTGGGTGCTGTTTCTGTTGTTACAGAGTATTGCTTTGAGTCTCTCTCTGTGTGAGTAGTTGTTGTTACAAAGAATTGCTTTGAGAACAGATTCTGTCTTAGGATGTACTAACACAATTAGCAGCTTGCAAGTTTCATACAGAGAGGGAGAGAAACAGTACCAAAAACCAAGAGACCTCTTATTTAGTAATACCCTGGAATTTAAACTATGGGGAATCAAACTCATTTGTGATTTTAATACAGAACATCTTTAATATGATCCAACAACGCTGCCTGATAGATCATGGAGTTTAAATCAAGTGTTTTATTGACTCCCTCCGGCTGAGAGAGAGAGACGCACCCCGAACTTGAGGCTAGAGGCTGCGGTGACTGCTGCCGCCGGCGCAGGCAGAAAGGCTGAGGCGGCTGGGTGGACGGGCGGACGCTAAGACCCAGGGGGACGCGTCACTTTTAGGGCCAGCCTGCAAATTCGGCGTGAGTGACTCAGTCCGCTCAGCGCACGCAAGGCAGGCGGCAGTGGCCGGGGCTAGGAGCAGGTCCGTGCCGCTCGCCTGGGCCAGCTGCAGCTCTATCGGGGCGGCGGCGGGGGGAGGAGGAGGAGGAGGAGGCGGCGGCGGCGGCGGCGGCGGCCGCAGCAGCGCGCGCGCGGGTCCGCCGTTCGGTGTGTGCGCGCGCGCGCTGGGGCGAGAACGGGCCGCGCTCCGGGCGCAGCCTACCCTGCGCTCAGGCCTGTAGCGCTAGTAACCGCGGCCGCCTGTTGTCTGTTTTGCAGCGACCCAAGATGGAGTATGAGTGGAAACCCGACGAGCAGGGGCTCCAGCAGATCCTGCAGCTGCTCAAGGAGTCGCAGTCCCCGGACACCACCACGCAGAGAGCTGTGCAACAAGTATCCTTGGCCCGGTCCGGGTCCCCGGGGCCTACTGCGGAGCCGGGGCCGGGGTCGCTGCCTGCCGCGCGGAGGCCGAGCCACTCAGGCGCAGTTCGCGCTTTCCACGGGTTCCGGCTCCGCTTCTTCTTCGGTCCCGCGGGGGAAGGACGGACAGGGGCTTCCCGGGTTTGGGGAGCCGGGGTGTGAGGGGCGCGGCGAAGCTCCCGGGGAAGGGGAGAGGGAGCGGTAGTTTCTCCGGGTTTCAGGCCGCACTCGATGAGGAGGGAGCCGCCAGCAAGCTGGGGGGCGCTGTTGGCCCAACCCCCCACTGCGCTGAGGTAGGCGGCAGTGGCGCGGGGTTTGAACCGCCGAGGGAACCCGTGGGCGGTAATGTTACTCGCCTCCCCCTTCTGGCCCCCGGCCCGAGCACCTGTTGCAAGCCGGGAGCTAAGTGGAGCTTTTCTTTTTAAAGCCTTGGCCGGGCCATGCCGCTCTGGGTGTCTCCCACTTTCCCGGGTTATCCCACGCTGGGCCTCTGCCAGCCCCCAGCTGCAGCAGCACGGAGCTCGCCTTCCTGAAGGGCTCCCTACGGCCGTGCACAGGCCTCTTTCCATAGAGGGTGTGGGTGGATCCCGCCAACAGGGCTGGGGGCAGGCTTGACACAGGGTTTCTAGTTGAGAAATGCTGCTCCACCCCCAGCCCTGCCTGGCGGGGCTAAACTCTGTGATGTCTCTAGTTCGCTCTTTTCTCGGGAGTCAGCCATGGAAGAAGGGAGGAGGCTCATTTAGCAGGGCATGTGGTACCAGCACCTCTGTCAGAGTGCCCCCATCTTTTGTGTATGCCTGGTGGATCTGGGGGAGTGGGGCCTTTTTTCATGTCCTAGTGCTTTCATAGATAATGGAACAAGCATAATCTGGTGGCGGTAGTCACTGGCAAGCATATTTTTATTGGCCTCTTCAATCTATGGATGAAAGTTCAGGTTTTCCACATTGTGAAAACAGTACTTTGTTTGCAAGGAAGGCTTTTGAAAGAGTTAATTGTTATATGGTAAACCAGAGAAGGTCACCTGCCAAGGGAAAATTGATTTTTTTGTTTGTTTCTTTGATACTTTAAAAAGACAAAAACACAAAAAAACCCAACCAAGTACTTTTTGCATTGCTTCTGTTTTTATATTAGCAGTTCTGATTTTGTGCACTCTGAAAGTTTCCAATGACTGTAGAAGTGGAGTGATTATTCAGACCAGCTAAACCTTGGGCAGGAAAATGTCTTTGTTAAGATTCATCATCCCCTTCTTCTTTCATGAAGATACAAAATACTGAGATATGTAGGAAGTCTTTCAGAAAAAAACAGGTAGACATACGTGACATTCTTGATACTTTCAAGGTATTAGATTTAACGCCCACTCTCCGCATTCTTTCTCCCCACTCCAAAAAAACTGGTTACTTTAAGGCTTTTTGGTCAAATTAAGAGTACTTCTAATTTTATTTATAAATTAAATGTAGTTTATTTCAGGTGCTGTGCTCCTTTGTGAGCTCCTGTGATTTTTATAAATAAGGCTAAGATTTTTGTCATGGATATTTTTAGTAAAAGTCATGGGCAATAAAGAAAAATTCACAGAAGCCCGTGACCTGTTGATAACTTTTACTAAAAATATCTGTGACAAAATGGGGAGCTTGTCTGGAGGGGTCCCCCTGCCGCCTGTGTCAGCTGGGCAGCTGCAGGGGTCCGCCCGTGGCGGCTGGGAGCTCCAGGGTCCCTCCACCTCTATCTGCTGTGGGCGGCAAGGGAACCTGTAGCTCCCACCACCAGGGCTGAGGTCAGAGTGACTTCTGTGACCTCCATGAAAAAATTGTAGCCTTATTTATAACCATTTTTCCATTTTAAGATGTTTCATTTCTCGCCTTTTGCTCTGTGAAAGATCTATACACAAATGGGAAACTGAGTGTGCATTTGATAGTATAAATAGCATAGCATATTTGATAGCATTCTGAGTATAAAGTAAATGCCCAAATTTAAAATAGAGACTTTTAAAACTTTCAGTTACAGTAATCATGTTAGTTGTAACAATAAATTTTAAATGGTGGTTTTTAAGTTGTCTCCTTGATTAAATAAGGTATTTTTAGATTATTAAAGGGATACTATCTTGTTCAACTTGTCTCAATTTCTAAATTAGTTAAAAAAAAAAAAAACAACACAAAAAACCCCCTCCTAAATTAGTAAAAAAACAATAACCCTCCCCAAATAAGTCTGATCGCATATACCTATAAACTTAAATTTCTTTTGCAGTGATCTTAAACAGTTGTGTTGGTGAGTGGTGTCTTGAAAATTGAAATGATTAGAAGCTGACTAAACAAAAGTGAAAGTAGCTTGTGTAATTTCATCAAGGTGAGAAATGCTAAGCAAATAGCATAAATAGTGATAAGTAAATTGTAATTTTAACTACCAAAGATATTAATGCAGTCTTAAGATGACTGCATCCCATATTTTTAACTTTTTGTCATTTTAAATGTTTGATGAAGGATATTTAATCAAAGGGAGCTTTCATATGCTGAATGCTCCCAATAGGAAGGGAAAGGAAATATCTAATGTATAACTTATTTTAATTTTTTTTTTCCATTTAGGTTTCATTTCTTTTCATTCAGTTTGCTTAAAATGGAATTAATAGCTGTCTGGTGTGCTGTGACACTCCAGCATATGCCATACATTAAAGATGTACTCTGCTGGTGTTGGCCCTAGTAAGTGGTGGCTTTTTACAGTTTTTATTATATGATGCAATTTTGTAAAAACCTCTTTTAATATAACTTGCGGAACAGTGCTATATAATAAAAATGCCACTCGATAACATTTATGGGCCTGCTTCAGCAAGTCGCTGAGATTGCTGTCCTATCGCACCATGGTGCTTAATAAAGTGTTCCAGTGGCGCATGAACCAGCTGCTACAAACTTAAGGCACTTTAAATTGATTTTTGTTTTCTTATTAATATGGGCTGATTACCCTTGTTGTTCTTGTGTTGGGCATTCAAACACATGTAATTAAACACAGGTCATATTAAATGTTAAAATTTCTTTTAATATGAAGGTAGTAGTAGGCTTGAAAGGCTTATTTGATGCAGGGTCATATTATATACCCTGCAATAAAACTTGAAAGGAGTGGGAGGACCCAAGAATCTGACAGTGTTGCCAACTTAGCTACTTTGTCACTAGGTTTAGTGACTTTTTGGTTTCCCTAGTGAGAAAATAAGTGTCAAAGTGACCAGTGACAAATCTAGCTACTTTCACTGCCAATTACGGTGATATTCAGAGAAAGAAGTCACCAATATGTGTAGTCACAAAATCATTCACAAGCAGCTCAGTAGTGTTAATAAAATCCATTCCATGCTCCTCTTACTACATTCTGTTGTACACCAAGTCAATGACATTATGTCCCAATTGAGCATGTCCTCAGAAGGAATCACATTCCAGGGCTTCATGCGCTGAGATCACTATAATCTGCAGCGGAGGAAAAGAAGTTTGTGGAGGCTAATTAAATACTTTGCTGAAGCCAGGTGCACTTTGGAGAGAGCAGCATAATAGCCAGGGCTTGTTTTTACCCAAATGTGTTGGTTCTTGCTGCTCCGTAGTAGGTAGCACACCCTGTGATGCAGGGAAAGATGGCTAATGAAGTGGGCTGGGCAGGGGAGGCAGGTTAGCCAGCGAGGAGAGCTGCATGGATGGAAGATGGGGTGGGATGAGACAGGACCGTGTGCCCCAATAGGGCAGGGGAGTGGTCACCTTTCCTCCAGGGATGAAACCCTCACTACAGGATCAGAGGTGGAGGTAGCTTGATTTTGCTTCCCCTTTACACCTTCCTCTGGCTTGGCTTGGGGTTAGCTGCCCTACTGTTCTCAGAAATTAAACCCTGGAAGTGGGGGGAAGAGGCCCTGCTATCTGATTTTTGTTTTTAAAACTACTTTCTTGGCTCCCTGCAGTTCTGAGCTGAGGTCAGGCGAATGCCCTCTTATCGCTGGCTCTGGGCCCTCCCTTTCACTAACCTGTTGGCTCAAATCCAGGCTGGCAAGAAAGGGAGGCTCAGCTGAAATTAACCAACCCCAGCCAACCTGGCTGCCCTGTACAGAGCATCCTTCCCAATGAGCAGGGGGCTGCAGTTTCCTTCCTAATGAGCAGTGGGTGCCCTCATGATGATGACAGTGTACTGGTGTAGTTGCTTCTGGTGTGCAACAGAATGTAGTAAGAAGAGAGCATGGAATGTATTTTATTAACACTATTGAGGTGCTTGTGAATGATTTTGTGACTCTACTCGCCTGTGTGTGTATGTATATGTATATAAAATTCTCTGGAAATTTTGTTCAGTGACATTTTGACTCCTTTTGAGTGCTTAAACAGTTACATCTAGTGACTTTTCAGGGTTTGTCTGGTGACTTCCTGCTATGTGAAGTTAGCAACAGTCTCAAAGAGTGAATGAGGAATAAGCTGTTAAAGCTGGCAAATCCTGTGGATCCTAGGCCAGTAGCTTCAGTGTTGTTGTGGGGTTTCCACTTAGAACACCTCTTCTGGTTCTCCTTCCTGCTGTGCTTGCTCTATACTTTTTCCTTTTTTGCAGGGGAAACGATGCAGAGGTAATAGCAAGCTTTGACTCCAGTTGATTTTTGTGGTGTGTTTTTTCTGTAGGTTTAAAAGGGGAATGTCTCAAAATGTCTGCATCCCAACATACTTCTTAGTCTGTGCTTGCACTGCATTGTAAGGTGTGCTGTGTAGCTGCTCTTTATTGCTGGGAGAGAGCTCCACCTCCAAGGAGGGGCGGGAGCTTTGTGGCCGGCACAGTTGCCGGCAATGAAGTGCTGTTCACATTGGTGCTTGTCATTGTTAAAACTTGTCGCTCAGGGGTGTATGTGTTTTTTCACACCCCTGAGCAACAAAAGTGTTAACAATGAAAGTGCCATTGTAGACAAAGCCTAAGTCATGCTAGTCTTGACTACAATTATTTGGCTCTTGGGGAGGGTTCACCGTCTTCCAAAGATGTGTAGAACATGCCATATTGATTCTGTTATTCCAACCCTGTTTTTTTTTTTTTTTTTTAACCAAAGAGGCTTTTCCACCATAGTTCATACTCTCTTTCACAGCAAAGGAGAGAGAAGGGCTTTAGTAGCCCAATATATAAAGCTTTTATTTTTGAACGGAGTCATTACCTGATACAAACTATGGATATTTTTGGTAATTTCTTATTTGAAACTCTAGTTATTCTGTTTCTGAATATGACAACGTTAGGTAACAGTTGCCTGTTAAGCAGCTAATCTTGATCATTTAGAAATTTTGTTGCGTAATTGTTTGTTTTTTTAATATATAATTTAAATACAGGAGTTAACAGCATGGTGGTGTTGCACACTTGTAGCTTCAGATATTTAAGTACTATTGGCGAGTTAACCAGGGCATGGAAATAAAAGGATTTAGCAACATGCCAAATCACTGTTGCTAGGCAAGCAGCAGTGAAATACTTGCAAATTTTGAATAGCTGGAAATGACAAATCATAGAAAAACTGTAGGCCTGTTGTAGTACAGTAGAATTAGTGAACACCGTAATACTGTTTATAGTTCCTCCATGATACCTTAAAGAGGTGGCATTTTTGGTAGTGTGTGTGTGTCTGCACCAAAAAATTAAAAATTCTGTGCACAATATTTTAAAATTCTGCAAAATTCTGCATATTCTTTGTAAAAATTACACAATATCACACTATATTTTCAATTATTTGCTGATAAGTATTTTGAAATAAATTACCAGAACACTTGAAAATGGTGTGATTATGTTGTTTGTGTTTTGACAAATAAAATACGCAGAATTTTAAAACTTTTAATTTTTTTGGCAAAGATTTCCCTCAAGAGTATCAGTGTTCCGTGTGGCACAAGTTGGGTGCGGGAAGATGGGTGGGTGGGTCGGGAGAGAATCTGGATGCACAGGGACTTGGTGCACAGCTCTGGGTTCAGGGGGAATGGGTTTCTGCACTGGAGTCCAGGTGAAGTGTGGTTAAAGGGGTGGGGGAGAGGCTGGGGGAGTGGGGCTTAGTAGGGTGGAGAGGTCAGGGTGCAGCTGGTTGGGGCTCAGTGGGGTGGGGGTTCTGGATGCAGAAAGTTCCTGAGACGGAGGGGTTTCCAGATGCATGGCTGAGCGGAGGGATGAGTGAGTGAGCACTGGTGCATCTTCTCTTTGCTTCCCCCACAGAAACTATTTTCTGTAAGGAAGTGAAGGGAATCTGTGGGGGAGGAGGTATTTTTCTGCATCGCAGTGGTGCAGATTTTCCCCAGGAGTTTTATATTTTTTTATTTATATATATTGTATATAGTAAATATTTAATACAAGATAATCCTTATGATATATAGTTTGTATTCTAGGAAATGGGCATTATATGTAAGGATTATCTTGTATTAAATATTTACCGTTTTAAGTAAACCCACTCCTTCCCCCCCTAAAAAAAAACAAAACCAAAAACCTTTATGCTACAATGTATCAGCCATTCATGATTTAAAAAAATTCTCGACTCTTAGTGCTCAATTAAGCTGCAGTTTGGCAAGCTGCTTAAGCATGTGCCTAGAATTAAGCAAGAGAGTAGTCTTGTTGAAGTCTTAAAGATCACACTTTTATGCCTCGGAGACCATACTAAGTCAGGTTCAGTAGTTTTAATGGTGAAATACAATATTATTTGCAGTAAAAATGAAACCTGTTAGACATGCTTTAATGTCTTGCTGAATAGCGGTTCAATGTCTGGCTTAAAGTTGATGCTGTTCATACTTTAAATACTTAACTATGAATAATACAAAGGACTCTACGTGGATGCTTAGAAGTTAATTAAATGTTGTACTTCAGTATTAAAATTGCTGGAAACTGACTTCAGATTTTTTTACTCTCTACATTACAAGCTGTGCTACATATTTCATAGATTCCAAGGCCAGAAGGAATCTTTGTGATCATCCTGTGTGACCTCCTGTGTAGAACTTCCCCAAAATAATTCCTAAACAGTATCTTTTAGAAAAATATCCAACCTTGATTTAGAAATTCAGTGATAAGAGACTCTGTTGCAACCTGTGGTAAGTTGTTCCAATGGTTAATTACTCGCATTTAAAAAAAAAAAAAACCATTATGCTGCCTTTTTAGTCTGAATTTGTCTAGCTTCAGCTTCCAGACATTAGATCATGCTATACCTTTTTCTGCTAGATTGAAGAGCCCATTATTAAATATTTTTCTCCCTATATATGTATTTATAAGACTGTGATCGTCACCCCATAAGCTTCTCTTCGTTAAACTAAATAGATTGAGCTCTTTGAGTCTCTTACTGTAAGGCATGTTTTCTAATGCTTTAATCACTCTAGTGACTCTTCTCTGAACCCTCTCCAATTTATCTACAGCCTTCTTGCATTGTGGACACCAGAATTGGACACAGTATTCCAGCAGCCGTTGCACCAGTGCAAATAGAGAGGCAAAATAACTTCTCTACTCCTACTTGAAATTCTCCTGTTCATGCATTCCGGGATCTCCTTAGCCCTTTTTGGCTACAGAATCGCATTGGGATCTCATGTTGAGCTGTTTATCCACCATGTCCCCCAAATCCTTTCCAGAGTCACTGCTTCCCAGGATAGAGTCCTTCATCCTATAAGTATGGCCTACATTATTTGTTTCTAGAGATATAATTTATATTTAGACATATTAAAACATGTTCTATTCTCTTGTGCCCAGTTTACCAAGTGATCTAGATTACTCTGAATCAGTGACCTGTCCTCTTGATTATTTACCATTCCCCCAATTTTTGTTTGTGTTTTTCTTCTAGGTAATAAATAAAAATGTTAAATAATTTAGCTGAAGAACAGATTACTGTGGGACCTCACTAGAAACACACCCACTCCAAGATTCCCCATTTAGTTACATTTTGAGACCCATCAGTAAGCCATCTTTTAATCCATTTAAAGTGTGCCGTATTAATTTTATCTTTCTAGTTTTTAATCAGGACTGTCATGTGGGACTAAGTCAAATGCCTTCCAGAAGTCTATTACATCAACACTATTACCTTTACAAACCAAATTTATCTCATTAAAAAAAGAGATGAAGTTCGTTTGACAGCATCTGTCTTCCATAAACTGATGTTGATTGGCATAAATTATATTATCCTCCTTTAATTCTTTATTAATCAAGTCTGATATCAGCCCCTTCATTATCAGGCTTATAATTTCCTAGGTTACCCTGTTTATCTTTTTAAAATAGTGGCACAGTGTTAGCCCAGTCTTCTGAAATGCTTTGAAATCAACATTACTAGTCTAGGTCTCCTCAGCCAGCTCTTTTAAAACTCTTGGATGCAAGTTATGTGGACCTACTGACTTAAAAATGTCTAACTTTAATAGTTGCTGTTTAATATGCTCCTGAGATACTAGTGGAATGGAAAAGAGACTTATGTACAAGAACATCATTTGTGTTTTAAAAGTCTGTCACTGTGGAAGTATAGTGCTATTTGGAAGTATTAACAATTACATGTCTGTCTAATCACTCAACTTTAGTGTAATCTTTGAAACGTATACATTTTCCTTAACAACCTTACTTTTTAGAAACTGGAACAACTGAATCAGTATCCAGATTTTAACAACTACCTGATATTTGTTCTTACGAAATTAAAGTCTGAAGGTAAGCTGCTGGGTTTTTGTTATCTTATTCTAGGCATTGTGTAATGACTTTAATTCATTTGTCTAGATTTTTTAGGACTGAAGGATAGATTTTAGGTGCTGATTCTGCCACCTGCTCCACAGACACTTGTGTGGAGCTTTAATGACTATTAGGGATCTGGATGGGCTCAGGGGGCTGCCTGCATATTGCCAGTGGTAGGATCAAGGCTTTAGACTGGGTTGCGTCCTAGCTTTCCTTTGTTTGTTTTTTTTTCTGGATGTTAGCATCAGTGCTTCATCAGAGTAAAATGAGATTGTGTAATGGTTTTAATAGCATGAACAAACTACTTGGTCTAATCCTGTTAGAAATTCATTTGGATTTGTGACCTCTGAACCATCTGTCTTCCAACAAGGAAGGTTATTACACGATTTGGCATATTTAGTAGTTTCTGATGGAGAGAGAGTTTGTGGTGTTAGAGAAGAGGTATTAAAGGTTTCTCTGAAGACCCCATCTAGCAGAATACTTGCTCTTGGGTCTTGGCTCCTTAGTGGAAGACTGTTACAACTCCATTATTTATTAAAGATTGTTTACTCTTATGGACAGTAAGTGTGAACCAGGTCATCTGCTGGGTTTAAATACTGATCTCCAAATTTACCATTCAATTCTTTCTTGGTAATGGTGGTGAAGAAGCTCATCATTAACTCTTTTTGCATTGCATCAATATTTCATATTGTCTCAGTGCATTCTTTTTATTATTTAGTGTCCTTTCCAGTCAGTCTTAATTGCCAGTCCAGTTGCCTAATTTGTGAAGCCTTTACTGCAAGTGTTTTGAGGGCCTGCTCCAGTAACTACCTTGGCAGGGTGTGTTTTGCCTACTGTGGCATGTGTTTCAGCTCTCTTATACCATGTTGGCATGTTCTTGCTTTTATTTTTCTTGGAGTTTCAGCCGTTCTCCCTTGGAGCTCTTCCCCTGAAGTTTTCTCTGGCTCTTCTCAGTGTACTGGCACCTGACTCGGTGTGCTTCAACAATTTGTGTTTTTTAAAATGCATATTTCTTGATGCATCAGGAGTGCTTTGTACTCAGCCCAGCACTTGCTTGATGCTTCGTTCAAATCAAGGTTATACAAAAAAAGTAACAATCTTCTTAGCTTGTGCTTTTTTGTATTTTGGTTGGGTGGGGAGGGAGGGTGTATGTCAAGAATGAAGGAAGGAGTCTACTGTGATGTGTGGGGGTGTCAGCTATGTCTTCATATGTCACTCTGAGCACTAGCAATATAGGGAGTGGCTCCAGTTCCTCTTTCCGGCACTCCAGAGAAACTTCTTGAAGTCCAGCCCAAGCTTGTCCATAGGGCTTTGAAGGATAAACTGAAAACTAAAGCCTGAGCCAGCCAAGATCACTGGAATGTTGGGATGGACTGCCAGCACCATCCATGCACAGACCCAGATGCCCCAGACCCTGCTCCCCAGTAAGCCCAGCATGATTATTTCAAAGCTGAAGTGCTTTGTGCTATGAACAGCAAAGTTGAGATCTCTGCATCAGCTCCTTGAAAATACATGCTTGAAGTCTATAGCTTTGCACAAGACAAATGGAAGAGATGACAAGAGAACCAACCACACCACACTTGGTTCTGTTGAAGCCCCTTTCTACATGCAGCTTTATATCTAAACTTCCTGTTTTTCCCCCCCCCTCCCCATTGTCTTGTGGTTGAAATTTAGAAGGGATTGATTCTGGGTATTTGTATATTCTTGATGATTCAGCATAATCATTCCTGGCTGTTAAAATATCAATCAGGTTGTCCACCATTTTTTTTTTCTTATTGCTTATAGGTAATTACAGCTTTGTGGGGAAGAAGAGCAGGAAACACTGCTAGTTGCAAAATGACCACTTCAGAGCTGCTGCCAAATATAAAGGGCCAGCCCCACCAGTGGTAGAGAGTGAGGAGGAATTCAACCCTGAATTGGGTGGAGCCAAGAAAGTACTGAAAGAGCTGTTCTTGGGAAGGGGCTGAATTGGTGTTTTATATCACATAGGCCCTGAGGTTGCGCAGAAGCCCATAGTACTTCAAAAAATGCCTTTTGCTCTGCATCAGCAGGGGTAGAATCTTGTTACAAAGTCAATGCTCTCTTTGTCCTGAGGCTGAACCTTCAGCCTCATAGTCAGCGCTCCTGGCCCAGGAAGCTCTGGCCTCAACACTGGCATCTTCAGCCTAGCCAGTGCTGGTGGCTCCTGGAGTACTTAATATGTTCTAAGTACCCCCCCCCCCATATTGCTTGGACAATTCAGATACTAGGGTGTTATCCAAGATTGAGAATTGTTACCTGGACTCAAATGAGTTGGAGTATTCGTCTGACTGGAAGTACATATTCATTGCAGAGGAACATCCGCTCCTCCACATTCAATAGCTACCATGCCCTTGCACTCTATTTGGGAGCAGCTGGTGAAAGTGTGGCAGATGCATCAAGCTGCTACAGCTCCTGAAGACGGTTAAAAATATCATCTAATCCCTCAGGATGCTGGCAGCAATATTTTAAGAGCTTGCTTAGAGGAAAGAGTGGCCACGCTCTGCACCTCAGAATCCTGATCCGTAGTACTGAGACTTATTTTAATGAACAGTTTGCCAGTCCATTTTGCAGCCCTTCTCAACAGGGGTGGCCATGCCTTCATAACTAAAGGGCAGGAGAAGCTATGCAAAAAAATTCACACCTTCAGTAACCTTATTCCTCAAGAAAGATGCTAGGAGCTTCAAAGCTAGTCCATGAGAATGTTGATTTAGCCCAGTATCAGGCATGGTAATATTTGATGCATGTGAGACAGTGGCAGAGGTGGCAGTCTTGGGATGTATGCCCTTATGTCTGTTCAGCTGTCAGCATCTGAGCTTCACCAGGAAATCCAGAGAGTTTGAGGACTTGTTTTAAATTGGGGGGGAAAAAAACTCATTTGATGAATAGGTAGGGTGCTCTTTGGTGAAGGCAAAAATGACTACAGAAATACTGCATTCTCTCAGGCCTGTATGCAAGTCTCTGAGTCCTGTATGGAAGGAAGGTAAAAGCTCCACGTGCAAAAAGTTAGCTTTTGAATCAATAGTAGGCTTTAAGGGACCAGAAGCCTCTTTTTAGGAATCTCAAAAAAGAGCACAGCTTTTGCCATTGTTTCAAACACCAGAGGTTGCCCACATCTAATGCTGATCTGGTCTGTGCCTTCATAGACCGGTTTTTTAGCTCCTTTTTTGAGACTGCTAAACGGAGGCTTCAGATTAGCTCCTTAAGGAAAAATGTTGGTAAGGGAAATTGCTTTCTTCCATAACTTCATCTGTCCTTTGGCCATAAAGGCATGAGAGTTTGTGAAATGAAGGGTTTCCTGAGAGATTTGCCAATTCGCCACTAACAGTAGCATGCCATTGTCACCTTGTCAGAAGTCTTGGGAGTCTGCATGACTACCAGGAATTGTTAAATGGGATAATATGATCAGATTTGTAGAAGAACTTCTGGAGGCTAGTGTCCCTGCCCAGTCCACCAAGAATGCTCTCGTACAGCATCTTTCTCATGCCAGAAATATAAACCCTCCTAACAAAGAGGAGGAGGACGCTTAAGGAAATTGAGGCTCAGGTGATCTTTAGTGGGATTCTGCCTGTTCCTAGAGAAGGGCAACAAAGGTGTGACAAGATTATGACTATCAATAGATGGCTTAGGCAGTGGTGCTATAAGGAGGGCTTTGGGATGTATGGCCATTGGGAGGCATTCATGGATAGAGGACAGTTCTCTCGGGATGGACTTCATCTGAGTAGGGAAGGAAATAGACTTCTAGGATGGAGGCTGGCACAACTGATTAAGAGAGCTTTAAACTAGGAATTTGGGGGAGATGGTCGGGAGATGTCCAGGTAATCTCCACGCCAGAATTAAGCATAGAGTGGAAAGAAAATGAAGTAAGAGTGGATACAGCTGTAGGTAGGAGGAAGGGCAGTGTAGATACAAGTCTAATAGGTTATACTGGTAGTAAAATAACCGTGCCTAATAGGGTACAGAATGTGAGTGAGGCTAAACAGCAAAAATTAAGATGTTTGTACACTAATGCAAGGAGCCTAGGTAACAAAATGGAGGAACTAGAGTTACTGGTGCAGGAAGTGAAACCAGATATTATAGGTATAACAGAGACCTGGTGGAATAGTAGTCATGACTGGGCTACAGGTATTGAAGGGTATGTGCTGTTTAGGAAAGACCGAAATAAAGGTAAAGGTGGTGGAGTAGCACTGTATATCAATGATGAGATAGAATGTAAAGAAATAAGAAGCGATGAAATGGATATGACTGAGTCTGTCTGGGCAAAAATTAAATTGGGGAAGAAAACTATTAGAGCCTCCCCTGGGATAGTGCTTGGGGTGTGCTATAGACCGCCGGGATCTAATTTGGATATGGATAGAGCCCTTTTTAATGTTTTTAATAAAGTAAATACTAATGGAAACTGTGTGATCATGGGAGACTTTAACTTCCCAGATATAGACTGGAGGACGAGTGCTAGTAATAATAATAGGGCTCAGATTTTCCTAGATGCGATAGCTGATGGATTCCTTCAGCAAGTAGTTGCCGAACCGACTAGAGGGGATGCTATTTTAGATTTGGTCTTGGTGAGTAATGAGGACCTCATAGAGGAAATGGTTGTAGGGGATAATCTTGGCTCAAGTGATCATGAGCTAATTCAGTTCAAACTGAATGGAAGGATTAACAAAAATAAATCTGCAACTAAGGTTTTTGATTTCAAAAGGGCTGACTTTCAAAAATTAAGGAAATTAGTTAGGGAAGTGGATTGGACTGAAGAATTTATGGGTTTAAAGGTAGAGGAGGCCTGGGATTATTTTAAATTAAAGCTGCAGAAGCTATCGGAAGCCTGCATCCCAAGAAAGGGGAAAAAATTCATAGGCAGGAGTTGTAGACCAAGCTGGATGAGCAAGTATCTTAGAGAGGTAATTAAGAAAAAGCAGAAAGCATATAGGGAGTGGAAGAAGGGAGGGATCAGTAAGGCAAGCTACCTTATTGAGGTCAGAATATGTAGGGATAAAGTGAGACAGGCTAAAAGTCAAGTAGAGTTGGACCTTGCAAAGGGAATTAAAACCAATAGTAAAAGGTTCTATAGTCATATAAATAGGAAGAAAACAAAGAAAGAAGAAGTGGGACCGCTAAAAACTGAGGATGGAGTGGAGGTCAAGGATAATCTAGGCATGGCCCAATATCTAAACAAATACTTTGCCTCAGTCTTTAATAAGACTAAAGAGGATCTTAGGGATAATGGTAGCATGATAAATGGGAATGAGGATATGGAGGTAGACATCACCATATCTGAGGTAGAAGCGAAACTCAAACAGCTTAATGGGACTAAATCGGGGGGCCCAGATAATCTTCATCCAAGAATATTAAAAGAATTGGCACAAGAAATTGCAAGCCCATTAGCAAGAATTTTTAATGAATCTGTAAACTCAGGGGTTGTACCGTATGATTGGAGGATTGCTAACATAGTTCCTATTTTTAAGAAAGGGAAAAAAAGTGATCCAAGTAATTATAGGCCTGTTAGTTTGACATCTGTAGTATGCAAGGTCTTGGAAAAAATTTTGAAGGAGAAGGTAGTTAAGGACATTGAAGTCAATGGTAAATGGGACAAAATACAACATGGTTTTACAAAAGGTAGATCGTGCCAAACCAACCTGATCTCCTTCTTTGAGAAAGTAACAGATTTTTTAGATAAAGGAAACGCAGTGGATCTAATTTACTTAGATTTTAGTAAGGCGTTTGATACGGTGCCACATGGGGAATTATTAGTTAAATTGGATAAGATGGGCATCAATAGGAATATTGAAAGGTGGATAGGGAATTGGTTAAAGGGGAGACTACAACGGGTCCTACTGAAAGGTGAACTGTCAAGTTGGAGGGAGGTTACCAGTGGAGTTCCTCAGGGATCGGTTTTGGGACCAATCTTATTTAATCTTTTTATTACTGACTTGGGCACAAAAAGTGGGAGTGTGCTACTAAAGTTTGCAGATGATACAAAGCTGGGAGGTATTGCTAATTTAGAGAAGGACAGGGATACCCTACAGGAGGATCTGGATGACCTTGTAAACTGGAGTAATAGGAATAGGATGAAATTTAATAGTGAGAAGTGTAAGGTCATGCATTTAGGGATTAATAACAAGAATTTTAGTTATAAGCTAGGGACGCATCAACTAGAAGTAACAGAGGAGGAAAAGGACCTTGGAGTATTGGTTGATCATAGGATGACTATGAGCTGCCAATGTGATATGGCTGTGAAAAAAGCTAATGTCGTCTTGGGATGCATCAGGAGAGGTATTTCCAGTAGGGATAAGGAGGTTTTAGTACCGTTATATAAGGCACTGGTGAGACCTCACCTGGAGTACTGTGTGCAGTTCTGGTCTCCCATGTTTAAGAAGGATGAATTCAAACTGGAACAGGTACAGAGAAGGGCTACTAGGATGATCCGAGGAATGGAAAACTTGTCTTATGAAAGGAGACTCAGGGAGCTTGGCTTGTTTAGCCTAACTAAAAGAAGGCTGAGGGGAGATATGATTGCTCTCTATAAATATATCAGAGGGATAAATACCAGAGAGGGAGAGGAATTATTTAAACTCAGTACCAATGTGGACACAAGAACAAATGGATATAAACTGGCCACTAGGAAATTTAGATTAGAAATTAGACGAAGGTTTCTAACCATCAGAGGAGTGAAGTTTTGGAATAGCCTTCCGAGGGAAGTAGTGGGGGCAAAAGATCTATCTTGCTTTAAGATTAAACTCGATAAGTTTATGGAGGAGATGGTATGATGGGATAACATGGTTTTGGTAATTAAATATTCATGGTAAATAGGCCCAATGGCCTGTGATGGGTTTTAGATGGGGTAAGATCCAAGTTACCTGGGAAAGAATTTTCTGGGAAAGAATTTTCTGTAGTATCTGGCTGATGAATCTTGCCCATATGCTCAGGGTTTAGCTGATCGCCATATTTGGGGTCGGGAAGGAATTTTCCTCCAGGGCAGATTGGAAGAGGCCCTGGAGGTTTTTCGCCTTCCTCTGTAGCATGGGGCACAGGTCACTTGCTGGAGGATTCTCTGCTCCTTGAGGTCTTTAAACTACAATTTGAGGACTTCAATAGCACAGATATAGGTGTGAGGTTTTTTTTTGTAGGAGTGGTGGGTGAAATTCTGTGGCCTGCGTTGTGCAGGAGGTCAGACTAGATGATCATAATGGTCCCTTCTGACCTAAATATCTATGAATCTATGAAAGAACAATCATACCAGATAGCTCCAATGATATTTATACTAATCATGACATGTCTCCGTGTGAAGCAGCCTCTGGACTCTGAGGTCTCAGTGGTCATAAGCAAGTCTCCTGTCACATCCCAGTAATGAGACTTCAGTGTCTCATTGTCTGAGGAGAACTTAGTTTGTAATGGACTTCCAAATGTCTCCTGTCCAAACTGTAGCGATCATGGTTGCATCCAGCTTAGGATAGGGGATCTCATACAGAGGGTCTCAGTATCCAGGGAGTTCAGTCTTTCAAGGAATGTTGCATGTGAATGTTCTGGAGATCAGTGTGGCTCTGTGTGCCTTAGGTGTCCACGTGCTTAGTATCCCCAGAAGTGTTCCTGGTTCAGTGACTATCAGGGCTCTCATTTGCATAAGGAACACAAAAATGAGCAGGGAGGTACTGGGCTTTGCCACCTGTTCGGTAAGTCTTCAGGGGCTGGAGTATGCTCTACTCCACAAGACTTTCATAGTACATGTGTACATGGCAAGAAAGGAGACCACAATTGCAGATGAGATCATCTGGAACACATCCTTACAAGTGGCTTCAGGATATGGAAGTGCCAGCCAGTCCCTCTTCTAAGGGACATTCGAGGTGGATCTCATCATTACTTACCAAAGCAGAAAACTACTGGTGGCCTGCTTGTGGCTTCCATAAAAAGTCACATTAGCAAAGGATGCCTTTTCCATACTGTAGGGAAAGAGATGTCTCTGACTTTTCTACTGCTCATTCTCCTAGCTAAGGTCCTGGCAAAGTTGAGAGAGAAAAGCGTGATAGTATTCGCCTCATACTAGCTCAGATAAGTGTAGTTCTCTGTACTGTTGCAGCTGGGCAGAGTTGATTCTATCAGATTGAGAGAGAATCTGGCCTAGATAATATTCCACATCTAGGGCGCTCAAGACCTTTTGCTTTGATCCCTGATGACAGTGTAAAGATCTGTAAGTATGGTGTCTTCCAGTAGATAACTCATGTCCTAGCATCTCAAGAACATCTATGAGAAGGACCTGTCATCTCAAAAAGAGAGGTTAGTGGTCAAGGTAGTTCTCTTCAATTGGGGTACTCTCCTCACCCATCTCAAATTGCTTTACTAACTTCTTTGTGTCTGTGCCCGCTTTGAAGACTCCCTCCATTCAGGTTCATTTTGGAAGCTTTCTGTTGATTGTGAATTAGTTGAGAGTAGATCAGTGTCTGCAGCCCCTTGTCATGCTTGTGTGCAGCTTGATGCTTTCTAAAGCCCCACTTTGATGTGGAATACTAATGTGGATTAAAACTCTTTGAAACACTCAGTCCTGTGAATTTAACCTTATGTGGAAGATCAGGTTCCAGGTAGCAGTAGGCTAGCTTCAAACTTGATCAGATTTTTGCAAAAATGAAGTACTGCAGACTCACATTAGATTCACCTCCCAGGATGATGGTGGTGGTGGTCCACCTTGATGAGTCTGTCATTCTGCCAGCATTCTTAATATGCTTATCACATTGAAGTGTGTCTCCATATGCTTAATGTTAAAAGGTTCTTAGACTTCTGTTGTGAACCAAAGACTAATTAGAGGTAGCTTGTCAGGCTTTTAGGTTAATCCTCAAAGGTTCTGGAGACTCAAAGGTTTGTGATTTAGTATTTTTATAAATTTTAATTAAAGAAATCATCACCAGAGCAAAGCTGCTATTACACTGAACCAAGAATAAAGCAATTCAACTATCATGTAAAGATCAGATCAACAAATTAGTCTCTATTGGGTTTGAATTAAATCATCAAATTAGTTTGATCATTGTTAGATTGTGACTATCTGCTTGGTTATAAATCCCAGCTAAAGAATTTAACAAAGTCAATCAATTATAATTTGAATGGTTAAATATGTTAACTGAACCACAACCTTGGAGCCAATTATTAAGTTTCCTTCTCAGACGTCAGTTATATGGTGGTTAATACCTTCCTTCGCCCTGGAGGCATTATTACAGTACAGATTTTAACAAAACAGTTGAGAAACCAAAGTTTGACATCTTACACCAAAAATTACAGGGGAAAATTTCTAGTCTCTGAGGACTTTCAAACATAAAACAGTAGCTTTGAGATGATGTTTATGGCATATTTAGCTGAACTTTTCTTTCATGTGCCTTCCGCATTTGGACTTCGTTGGTGCTTACATACACACAACCACACTTCAACTCCAGTGCCCTAAAAATAAAAGGCTACATAGGCTGGAGACCTCTCGGCCTACTAAAAATAAGGTAAGGGCTTTGCAAACTCTTCAGCTCTTGCAGTCGTCTTGACTTGCCTGCAGTTTCCGCTCTGACTCTATGCAAGGAGCAGTGCTTCACATTAACAGGCTTTCTTTCGGTGTGTCCACAGATAGGGCAAAGGTTCATGTAGCCTGTGATTGATGCATGTGGTCCAGGTGGAGGTGACTTCCTCACATCAATGTGATAGACATTCCAGAATCTTGAGACTATCTTCTGTCAGATGGCTTGTAAGGCTTCTTGGCCTTACCCTTGATTCTTACGGTTTGTGAATTTTGCTTACTCTGCCTTGCAACATCTCCTTCCTAGATCTTTGGATAAGTCTGGTGTGAGGCCTATTTTGGCGCCAAGTAAGCTAATCTAAGGATTGGATTAGGTCACTTTTAGCTAGTGTCAGTTTGGAGAAGTGCTGCCTAAGTCAGCAATTTAAAAAATATTTGGAGTTCTACACTGTTTCGGTTGCAAGTCTGTTCCCTACAGTATTGATACAGGTAGTCTCATGCTCTGGATTGAAGAAGCTGGCATTGTTGTATACAGGTGAAATGGTCTGGAGATGACATTGTCATCTGTTTTATAGAAAATGAAATATAAAAATCCTATAAAAGAATCCTATAAAAGACTGCTAGGGTCATCTCCCCCCTCCCGCCCGCCCCCCCCCCCAAAAAAACAACCAGTCACTCAACTTTTCATCCATCCAGCAAAATTGTAAATTCAGATCTATGTTCTGTCATCACTTCAGTTTATGCTGCTTAGACATTACAAACCGTCCTATTTTGAAACTGGGCTATAGGTGTCACAGCTTGTTTTCAGCTTTCATTTTGACAGAAAAAAATTACCTTAAATTATTTCTTAAATAGGTTTTAAAACTTACATAAAGCCTGTATTCCCATGTACGCTTTTTTTTTTTTCACAGCATACTAAAGACCATAAGTCACTAAACTCTTGATCAGGATTTAAATCACCAAGTGGAAAGCCTTTATTTAAATCTATTTTAATCAACTTTTCTGTTTGTACTTCAGTTATTTTTCTAAAGAAAGGTGCATTCTCATTGGTTGATACAACCATTAAAATGTTGATTTATAACTAAACAGAGCCTTCATGCTAGATTTGGTACATCTTTTTTCTATTTAGGAAGGTGCACTATATACACTTATTTAAGCAATTATATAGCTTAATATTTTCAGGACCTTAATTGTACGCTTTTAGTATGTTAGAAAATGATGAATGATGCTTATTTACTAGATAATTAATTTTCTGCTCATGACTTGTATCAAGGTGCATGAGGTTGGTAACTGGAATTTAATTGAACACAACAGCATATAAAATTTATTTTTATTAAACAAAACTAGCCCTGTTGTGCCATATTTTATAAAGTTTGACTGCAAAAGTTAATTCTCACACCCCTCTTCTCCCCCCCCCCCCTTTCTTTATATAGGAAAGCAGCCTTTAACTCAGTTTTTGATAGAAGCTGTGGATTCCGTATATTTATTTATTTTATTTAAATGTTTTAAGAGATGATAAATTTAGGCTTTAATAATTTTGTATTAAATTCAGACTTTAAACAGCTTTATTTTTAAAAATATCTGACTTTTTAAATTAAAAATGTGATTTTTTTTTTTAAATTTTTTTAAGTTGATTTTTACCCAAACATTTTTGATTCCCATTTGCTTGGCAGTGCTGTTATCAAGAGGACTGTCTAAATGGATGTCTGTCTGCATTTTGTACTACAATGTCTTCTGTCTTAAAAATGAGATTGAGGGTAGGCTGCCACACTGTCTGCTTTGGGAATGTTTCTCAGACACCCATAAAGCAGCTACGTACTTATAAATGTCACTGCTTGGATTCAGTCTTTAAGAGTGTGTCTGTTCATACTGTGAATGGTAGCACTTGTTTCTAAGGTAGGGGGTGGCTGGACTCTCCCATGCTTACAAGAAGTTTTGTTTCATTTCAGGATGTCCTTATTTTTAGCCAACTTTTTATGTGAAGGCTTTTTTCCATTAGTCTATTTTGCAGATCTGTAGTTCTCCAAATAATTCAGAGTGCATTTTTCCCCACCTTGAACCTCTTGGGGTTGTGACCATATCTTCATAAGGTACCTTAATACTTGTTTCTATTTCTTTCGTATGTGGTGGTGGTGGTTTTTTAATTGATCATCATTTGATAAATTGGCCTATATCCTGAGATGCTTGCTTCCCGGGCAACTGAGGAATGGACTGCTGTGGGGGGTAGTGTTTGCACCCTGGCAGGATGAGGTGTGACAGCCAGTAGGGATCTGACTCATGCTCTGCCCCATTAATGTTGCCGTACTGGTGACTCTAAATATTCAAAAACCAGGATTTTAGCTTAAAAATCATGATCCCATACTGCAAAACAATAACTGGTGTGTTCTATTTATGTTTCCTGATTTCAGAATGATTTAGGATTTTCTCCACTTCTGTGAGGCTAGAAACTTAATCTTTTTGGAAAATTAGAAAGTATGTATTTTGAATTGGGAGTTGGAGATTTAATAAAAACAGCCAACATCACAAGGCATGTGATGAAATAATTAGTTGGTAAAACTGCTGTTCTGAAGTGTCAAAAATCTTTAAAAGCTAGAGTACTGCTAGTCTTACACTAAAGAGGTAAAACAGAGGAATGAGTATCCTGTTGGAATAATACTGTTGGAGGCAAAAGCACAGTTAAGTGAATATTATTTGACATTTCTCTAGGGGGGCTGATGATCTAGTATATATTTATGCAGTGCTAGCACAATTGTAAGACCATACGTTTTTCAAGAAAACCTCCCCCTCTTTTGTTAACGCTCTCTTTTAAGTGGCCTCATAAAGGGTAGCACTTCTGGCCTAAAATGCTGTGTGAATGGAAAATATTTCAAACAATTTTGGTGTACGTAGACCATGGCATTCCTTGTTAATTTATCTGAAATTACCGTGATCAACAGTAGATTCTTGTAGTGGGGAAAACAGATTTGTCCCAACTGCCTAAATATAGGAACATAACTTCAGTAAGAACCTAAAACAACGCTGGTAGGGTTCCCTTGATATTGGAATGATGAATCTGTCTGCTAACGAGTAGCAATAATTACAGTTTCAAAATACTATACACAGAATTCTTAGCTGTGCACTACATGGATGGCAGTACAGCTGCTGATCCATAACTGTATATTTATTGCTCAATTATGCAAGTCCCTGTCCTCTTCCTAACAATGGCCTTTGGACAATCAGAATGTTGAGATTTGCATGTCCATACAATTTGTTCTTTAACCATGCAGTTCTTATGCAAATCCCTATGGCTTGATTGCCTCCTATTTTCAACTTATCTGTCATGCACCTATAAACATAATCAGCTTTTGACAGTCTTCCCACCTAATTCTAGGTATTAAATATTTTTCAGTTTACATAGGAATTAAGCCCCTATAATCCTGATCCTACAGTCAGATCTATGCTGGAACACAATATTGTGTAACTTTCGATACCATATAACTTTCGATACTTCCTGTTGACTCCTTGCCATATCCCAGACTAATAAACCTTCTAGCCTTATTGTCTGTTTAGCCCAGGATATTGTTGTGGCGGAGTTAACTGGAATCATCCTAAAGTTATTTTTAAAAACAAATTACTTTTTTTTTCTTTTTTCTTATTTTTTTTTAAAGGGAGAGAGGGGATTGGAGGGAGGAAAAACTGGGTTTTTAATGGGAGTTGCTTAGATAATCTTTGGAAACAAAGTATTTTTGTTTCAGATCTGTATAGTTTTAAAACTAACAGAATTTAGGGTTTTATGACTGAATTTATCTGAGTTTTAATGATTCTTGACAGGCTAAGTATGATTTAATAATTTAGGGTCTCTACTTCAGTTACCTTTTATAAATCGTTAGTAATCAACCTCTTGTCTATATACCATTGGTACTTATTAACTTTTTTTAAAATATCTTATCTGACATGAATTAATTATTGTAATGCAAATAGACTAACATAATGGAGCGAGCAAAGCAGGGCCCTGCACTCAGAGAATTTGTCAGTTTGTCAAGCAGTAACTTTTGAAAAGAGCATCTGATCAATTGTGGGGAATGTTCCAGATGCTGATGGGCAGAAGCCTATTGATTTTGGTGAAAAATCAAAAAAACTGGAAAACCTGGTTTCCACTAAAATCAGATCCATCAAGTGCCCATTTGGTGCCCCTCAGGAAGCTCTCTGGCGCCCCCTGCCTACCTGTAAACTGCTAGCTATAATGTACATAGTTTTGCACTTAGTTGCTTATATAGGCTGAGCTGTACACCCAGGTGGACTTGCGGGGTGGGGGCGGTTTCCAGCTACCCAAGATGGGCCTGTATTTGCACATAATCATAGTCCAACACATGGAGCTTGGCCTACATTAGCCATGGTGTGCACGACCCAAGTTTGACTCATATTTTATTTGGAAATTAACATAGAATCATAGAACTGGAAGGGACCTCAAGAGGTCCTCTCGACCAATCCCCTGCACTCATGGCAGGACTAAGTATTATCTAGTCCATTCTAGATGTCTAGAACATGTGGCATCCCTTTATTTATTCCATGATGGATGCTAGATGGTGAACACCCTTTTGACTCTTCTAAATTTGTACTCCATGTGTTTTCATTCTTATATTTTTGTTTCACCTTGTGCATGCCTCCTCATGTTTTGTAGTTAGTGTTAGTTGTTGGGAGTATAGAATTAGTGTGGTTTTTGTTTGGTTTTTTGTTTTTTTTCCTTCTCCTCCACTTTTCTGGAGAGCTTATTTGGCTTGGCTGGGCATGCCTGGCTCTTGTCAAGAGGCTATCCCGACCAACAACGTCCACTCTATGCATCTGTTACGTTTTTGGGAGATCTGGGACTCTCCCAAGTAACTTTTGCCTGGCTCTGAAATCTAGAGTTTGGAAGAATCAGGAGACCAAACTGAAGCTGCTGATGGAGCACTCCCTTTGACCTGCTTCTGAGTCAGGTGAGGAGACCCTCTTTGGACATTTTGTCTCTGAACAGATTCATTGCCCCTTCAACTTTTGGTTAACATCTTGCATAAAAAGGAGATCTTGGAGGACTCAGGGAAATCTCTGAAGAGGAGGAGTGTGGTCTCTCACCACAAGGAGCCAGCTCCCAAGAAGTCCCAATCTTCTGTGAGGTGTATAGTGTTGAGGCCTAGACCTCTTCACTTGGCGCCATAGAGGTGAAAGACTCTTCCTCCAGTACCAGTGGAGCAGGGAGATCCTACAGTACTTTGGAGAAACATGGTGCCAGCAGGGCCCCAGCACAGTCTGTTTCAGACTTAGCAACAGTGTCTTCACGCTAGGCTCCGTCAGTACCAACAAAATCAAAGCATGCACCTTCAGCTTTGGAGCCAACACATTTCAAGCCAACAGTACTGCTGAAATCAATTGCTACATCAGTACTGGTCCAGTCAGTACGGTAGGAATTCTGTTACTCCAGGGACTTGTCAATGTTAGACAAGCCGAAGTCCCACTACTTGCAGGTAGTGATAGTGTCAGTACTGAGACCCCAGTTTTCAGATTACTAATGCTTCCTGATACCACAGGATTCTTCACCACTCTTCTCCCCCTCCCCCCTGAAGGACATTCAGGAGGATGAGGGAGGCATTCAGTGAATCTCCTCCTTATCAATGTGGGGTTCCCCTCTGCATCATTACAGGAACCCATACTTTGACAAGGACCCTTGCCCACATTAGGGGTTGTGGGATCAGTCCTTGGTACTATCCTCTCTCCTGTATGGGCCTGCCCTATGGCCATAGTGGGATCCTTGGGTAGCATATTGGCAGCACTTTGATAGACTTCTAGCTTCATTGCACCAG
The DNA here is from genome assembly GCF_965152235.1 of Eretmochelys imbricata. Lineage (NCBI taxonomy): Eukaryota > Metazoa > Chordata > Testudines > Cheloniidae > Eretmochelys > Eretmochelys imbricata. The sequence continues at coordinate 49,848,573 of NC_135576.1, read as the reverse complement.
GAGACTGTGGTCTCAATCTCCTTCACCAAACCCCTAACAGGAAGAGACCTTTGAAGGACAGGAGGCTAGGGTGGACAAAGAGGCTATCCCTCAAGCCCGTATTTTGTCTTAGTCTCCGGACGAGGCAGTCATGCCTCTACCACTGTCGATGGTTGACTGATGTGCTGCTTCTCCCCACCCCCCCGTTCCAGAACCCTTGTGAACTGGAGGAGCTGGTAAGTATAGAACCCAGCTAGAAAAAGCTGGAAACTGATTCAACGGCTTTGTTGTTCAAATAAATGCCCCTCCTACTAAGTAATCATGACATTCTCTTATCTTGAGATCACCCCAGGGATCAGGGGCACAGGTAGAAAGGCATACATCTCCACTACCAGAGGAAGGCATCTCGTAGCGACCCTAGGTTCAGGCCTCCTCTGGAGCAAACATTCTGACAATTTATATTGTACTTGTGGCAAACAAGTCTCTTGTGGGGAATGCCCACCAATGAAATATCATTTCTGTGCTGGAACTGAGCAAGGACCATTCATGGTTGGCCACTGTCTGCTCAGGAAGCCTGCTAGAGTTGTTAGGCTCTGGGGAGCTTGAGGACCATTGGGCACTTGTTCTTAGGGTACAATTTCAGAAGTAGATGGCTTCCCAGATACGCAGGCTAGAAATGGGTGACCCTTTTCTTCTTCACATACTGCATGGGTGTCGTGTGGTCTTGACTATCTGCACTATGGAATTTTGGAAGACAAGTAGAAACGTTACATAGACCAGCCTGATGGTTCTGAGCTCTAGGCCATTCATATGCTCAGACCCTTTCTTTTGGTCAGAAGATAGATAAAACTAAGTAGTTGCCTTAGACATCTATAGAAGCTGGCTAATGGGAAGTGCTGTATAAACCAGTGAGTGTGATCACTTCTGTTGCTTTAACTAGCTAATCCAAATCTGATGAAAAGTCTCTTAACGTGCCACCCTGAAAAAATTGGATGTCTTTTATGTGGATCCTAGTCTATCAAGTGAAATAATAACTTTCGGCTTCTGGTATTTCAAATTTCAAACATTCTAGAAATGGTGTGAACAGCTACATTTCTTTGGTGGCTGATTTTATTGTGCTTTGTAATTTAGTCTTGTTCTCTAATGCGTATTCTAAGTGCTGAAATAGTACTGAGTGTTCTCATTAAAAAAATTCTATGGACATTCTTAACTGTTGATGGTGGGGGGAGACTTTGCTTTTGGGTCAAGGCTTTGCATTCCATGTTTATTAAAATGTCTAAAAGGTGGTTTGAAAGGCTTCATATATTTATACTGCTCTTTGCTTTAATCTGTGAAGTTAAATATTTATTCCTTGATGTAATCTAATTGCTATCATGTGTATTGAGTGATTGGTTGAGTGTTTCTATAGAAACATTCAGACAGGTTCTTGCCCCCAAGGCATTTGAAATCTAAGCTGTTTTTTTTATAATTTATTGGGACACTAAAGGCAAAGATAAGTAAACCCAGAAAATCTAAAACTAATACGAGCTTTGATTATTCTATATCTAGCCAAGTGGCTCATGGGGAAACAGACACCACTTCATAACTTTCTTTTTGTCAAGAGCTTTAATTAAAATGTTATGTAATATGAATCCTAGTGTAACAAAATAAATATTGGGACACAGCATGTTTTCCTCCATCTGGAAATAGTTTGGAATAGCTAGGTCTGAAGAATCTTGTATAATACTTCCTTAGTTTGTTCAGTAATATGACGTGTACTACTTTCTCTCAGGGATTTATTGCACTTGTGCCCACATCACTTCTAATCTTTCTTGCTTGACTTGCAAGATAAGGAGGAGAAACTGAATCCAGATGTTTTGCAGTACACAGCCACCACCACAAAGATGCTTAATTTACAGTTTTCAGTAGACATGAGAGATTCTGTTTCTAAGGGTATGGCTACACTTGCAGTTGTAGAGCGCTTTGACTTAAACCAGCCTTCAAAGAGTGCAGTAGGGAAAGTGCCGCCGTCTGTTCACACTGACAGCTGCAAGTGCACTGGCATGGCCAGATTTGCGGCACTTGCCGCGGCATTGGGAGCTGTGCACTGTGAGATAGCTGCCTATAAAGTACCTCTTCCCATTCTCGTGCTGTGGCTTGAGGGGGGGAGGGCATTCTGGGTCCTGTCCCAACATCCCTGCAATCCCAGTGCTTCCATCCACATTTGGTGCCATCTTTCAACCTATTTTGTGCTGCGCGCTCTGTCTTCCCTTTTGGTATGTGGGAATGGAGCCCAAACTGCTGAGGAATATGCTGACGAGTCTCAACAGCATGTCACGTTTGGCAGTTGAGTTACCCCTTAAGATCCAAAGTGACAGTGAGGACTCTGAGAATATCGACTCGAGTAACGCATGCAACATGAGATTGCTTGTGGCTTTCACTGACATGGTCACCACCGTGGAACGCCGCTTTTGGGCTCGGGAAACAAACACTGAGTGGTGGGATCACATCGTCATGCAAGTGTGGGATGACAAGCAGTGGCTGCAGAACTTTCGGATGAGAGAAGCCACTCTCATGGGACTGCGTGATGAGCTCGCCCCCACCTTGCGGTGCAAGAACACGAGATTGAGAGCTGTCCTGACGGTGGAGAAGCGGGTGGCTATTGCAGTCTGGAAGCTGGCAACTCCAGACAGCTACCGATCGGTCGCTAACCAGTTTGGAGTGGGAAAGTCGACCGTTGGAATCGTGTTGATGCAAGTTTGCAGGGCCATTAATCGCATCCTGCTCAGAAGAACCATGACTCTGGGTAATGTGCAGGATATTGTGTATGGCTTTGCACAAATGGGTTTCCCTAACTGAGGAGGAGCGATAGATGGGACGCATATTCCAAATCTGGCACCAGCCCACCTAGCCTCAGAGTATGTTAATTGGAAGGGCTGTTTCTCTTCTATGGTTCTCCAGGCGCTTGTGGATCACCGTGGGCAATTCATTGACATTAATGCGGGCTGGCCCGTAAAGGTGCATGACGCACGCATCTTTCCAAACACTGGCCTGTTCAGGAAGCTGCAAGCTGGGACTTTTTTTCCCAGACCAGAAGATCACCGTAGGGGAAGTTGAAATTCCCATTGATCCTTGGAGACCCCGCTTACCTTTTAATGCCATGGCTCATGAAACCCTACACAGGGAGCCTTGACAGCAGCAAGGAGTGATTCAACAACAGGCTGAGCCCATGCAGGATGACTGTGGAGTGTGCTTTTGGCCGTTTAAAGGGCCACTCGCATTCTCTGTATGGAAAGCTGGACCTGGCCGATGACAGCATCCCTGCGGTTATAACTGCATGCTGTACCCTCCATAACATTTGTGAAGGAAAGGGTGAACGATTCACTTAGGCAGGGAACTCGGAGGTTCAACACCTGGAGGCTGAATCTGAACATCCAGAGAGCAGGGCTATTAGAGGGGCCCAGCGCGGGGGCTGTAAGGATTAGGGATGCCTTGAGGCTGAAAGCCACCAATGATGTCTGGTGCCCTGCACAGGAGTGAAGTGCAGTGGTTCCAATGTTAGTAGGAATCTGTGTTTGCTATGCTGACTTGCAGTGCCTGTTTCTTTCCTGGGCTAACATATCTTTTACTTTATGCAATAATAAAGAATGTTTTCAAAGCCAAAAAAATCCCTTTATTGAAAAGAAACACAACTACCTGGGAAACAGAAAAGGCAAGGGGGTGGAGTGGGGAACAGTACAATCATAGATTTGCGTATGTCCTGTTATCATATTCAGCCTTCCTGTCTGGAGTGCTGTGCAATGAGTGCTGCACTTCAGGATGGCTATACTGCATGGTGATGGGGGTGGGTGAGTGCAGTGGGTGAGGGTCGTAGTTTTCAGGGCTGGGTGGTGAAGCTACAGGTGTTGGAGGCAACTAGTGGCGGTAAGAACCCAGATGTTGGGGAAAGTGGGTTGGAGGTGACATGGGGGCACAAGGGGAAGAGTTTTGGGAGAAGGGCGGTGGGGGGGAGGCGCATGGGCCCGGTAGTGCTCCACCTGCATGGCTACGAGCGCCTGGATCGTGTCCGCTTGACGCTCCATGATGCTTATCAGCCGATCCGTACTTTGTTGCTGGAGCTCCGCGCTTTTGTGGTGGCATTCTGCTGGCGGATCCTCCTTTCGCTCTCCCGCCACTCTTGCACTTTTAGATTCTCGTTAAGTGACTGCTGCATTACTTCATACAGCATGTCTTCTTTGCTTCTGCGTGGCCTCTTCCTGAGTCTTTGCAGTCTCTTGGCCGGTGATAACACTGATGGCTGAGATCTCAAGGTTGCATCTGTAAAGGGAAAATGCAATACTTAACAGCGGCAGCACTGTTCACGCCAGACTGAGCAATGATTTCCCCCGTACTTGAGGAGAGCAAGCACAGTCTACACAATAGCATAATTTGCCCATCCCAAAACAAGCGCACATACCCCACAGGAGCCCCAAAATAGTGAGTAAGCACAGGGTCCGGGGGAAATGATTTGTTTCATGGCTGTACTGTCCTCTGGGTTTCTGTGCCTTGGGGAGAGCCAACAGCTGCGGGGGGGCCCCTGTACTGAACACTGTCCCCACGGTTTCCACAGGAGTTCGTCCTGGAAGATATCTCGCTGCTGAGGGTGACCTGGGAACCAAGGAAGGGTCTTCTGCTACAATGTGGCTTCCGCCCTGGCCCATGTACAGCTTGCCTGTGTGCAGCAATGGTCCTCCCCCCCGCCCCTCACGGCACAGTGGCACAGACATATTAGCCTTACTGGGGCAAGGGCCACAGTGGCTCTCCCAAGAAACCTGCGCAAGCGCATTGCCCAAGTTCTGGATGAGACCTTTGAAGAGATCACTGAGGCTGATTACCGTGATTGTGAGAGAGCACATGAATGCCCTATTCTGCATCTTGGCATGCATGCAACCCTAACCCTGCTCATCCTAAGAGCCCGCACCGAATAACTTTCTTCCCAAAATAAAAGCCGCTTACCGGGAACTTCCTCTGGTGTTTGTCCTTCCACAAGCACTGGCCTCCATGACTGGCTACCTTCCTTCTGGCTTGAGAAGAGCTCCTGGCTGCATGCATCTAGGGATTCCGGGTTGTCTTCCTCCGCCTCACCACCCTCGCTCCCGCTTTGCTGCTGCTCCTCCTGCCTTGTTGAACTGGGCTCTGAAGTGTCCATGGTGGTACTCGGAGTGGAGGTGGGGTCACCACGAAATGTCGCATCCAGCTCTTTGTAGAAACGGCAGGTCGCAGGGGCAGCACCGGAGCAGCTGTTTGCCTTGCGGGTTTTGCGGTAGGCATTCCGCAGCTCCTTCACTTTAACCCTGCACAGCAGTGCATCCCGGTCCTGGCCCTTTTCCATCATGTCCCTTGATATCTGCCAGAAGGTATCGTAATGCCTATGGCTGGAGCCTAGCTGGGACTGGACAGCTTCCTCCCCCCAAACACTGAGGTCCAGTACCTTGCCATTACTCCATATGGGGGATCACCTGATGCTTGGAGGCATGGTCACCTGGAAAGATTCACTGAGAGCACTCCACGCCCGGCTAAGCAAACAGGAAAGTGACTTTCAAAATTCCCAGAGAATTTAAAGGGCAGATCTGACGGTTGGTCACCTGAGGGCAGGGCAGTAGCCTTCAAGGTGATGACCAGAGTGTCTAGAATAGGCATTGTGGGACACTTCTGGAGGCTGATCAGAGCGCATTAACAGACCAGGGCTTTCACACTGGCTCCATGGCGCTCCAGCGGGGGCGTATCAAACGTTATTCCACTCGCCGAGGTGGAGTACCAGGAGCGCTGTACGTGCCTTGCCAGTGTGGACGCATTGTGAGTTAGAGCACACAGGGCTGCTTTAATGCACTCTTAACTCGCAAGTATAGCCATGCCCTAATTCTGCAACCATTGCTAGTAGTTAGCCTTAACTTCACCTGACGGATATTTTTTACCCTTGAAAGCAACTATTCTCTTAAAAGCAGAACAGGAGATACTGAAATTTAGTGGTACAAAACATTTTGTGTATGACTTTCCTTTGAAAGAGTACATGTGCTAGTGTCCTATACACCCAGTGAAATCTGAATGTAATTTTATTGTATTGTGCAGATGAACCCACACGATCCCTGAGTGGTCTCATATTGAAGAATAATGTGAAAGCCCATTTTCACAACTTTCCAAATGGAGTAACGGACTTCATCAAGAGTGAATGTCTAAACAACATTGGTGACTCCTCCCCATTAATTAGAGCAACTGTAGGTGAGTTTCCAGATACAAATTTTCTGTTGTTGGTATTGTTCTTCCAGCTTGCTTGTTGCATTTCTTATCTCTGATGTATAAATAGGGAGAATCTGAGTTACTTCTAATTCTGCAACTTACTGAAATTATCTGCATGACCAGTTAGAGCTAAATTAAATGGTGTAAAAGGCATGATACTGTCAAAACTAATGTGTTTTGAACGCAACATAAAGATGAGTCTGAAATGCAGCTTAATAGTTGCATCTGTGTAAAGTTTTCTTTATCAGACTCATGAGACGTACACTTCTGACTTGTTTCCTTCTTATTTAAAGCTGAATTGAGAATTCAAGCTCATAATTTTTGACATAAGTTTCATGGTTTAAGGCCAGAAGGGACCACTAAGTAGGTCTATTAGTATGACTTTCTGTATGCTACAGTACCATTAAATTTTCACACAGCTACCCTTATATTAAGCCAAAAGGCTTCAGTTAGGCTAAAGCATTTCAGTCCTCAAAAGACTAAACCACATGTAGCAGGCATAAAACAGGAGAGAGCAAGGTGCCAGCAGTGCTCAAGGTCCCTGACGTGCGCTTGGTATAATTTTGACTAGGTGGGAGATGCCCAGATGATTCCAGCAGGTGCCCCAGGCTGCAGAGAAAGATTGAAAAATACTACTCCTACAATACATCTAGGCAGATGCACATTGAGGAAAAAAATAGTTCCTGATTCCCTGCTGGTGATTGGATAGAGCCTTGAAACACGAGGTTGCTGGTTGTACTGCTAACTAATTTCATAACTGTCCCTAAGCTTTGCATCTAAAATTGGAATGCGGTGAATGACCGTTTCAAAATCATATTTAACTTTCTGTTGACTACAGCAGTGAAACAACTTCTTATATTAACTGACATTTTGTAGTAGCGTCTGTACTTTTTTTTTTTTAACTTCGAGTGAATTGTGTTGTGGTACGGACAATAGGGACAAATCAAGAGTAGGGCACCATTTTACTGTGTTGTAGAGATTCACAGAAAGCGACCTTTCCTGTTCTGAAGCACTTACAATGAAAAGGACAACAAAAGAAACTAAGAAGATATATATTTTTTTAGTTCTAGCCTTTTTTGTTGATCCCTTGTCTAACTTATTAAATGTTTTAAATTCTGCTGTTGTTTCTATTATATTCCAAACAGTAGAAAAGTCACTGTTTGACCAAATTTAGTCACAATCTCCTATCAGAGAAAGTTTCTGAGAATGGAATATCACTATTTGTGTCCTAGCTGGTGGGCTTTTTTTGGAGGGTGATATGGGAGTTCGTATCTATAATCTTGACTGATTACTAACTGAGGAGAGAGGTTTATTAGATACACAGCAAATTTCTCTTTGATCCCTCAAGTCCATTTCTGTATGGATCTTTTTTCCTATGTGGCTTTTTTGGGAGGTGGTGGGAGGGGAAGCACGTCTGTTGCTAACACTCCTTTCTTCTACCTTCCTCCATTTCTTTTAGAATTGCTTTGTGATTTTTTTTTTTATTTCCCTCCTACAGCCCCCCCCCTCCCCCCCCCCCCCCCCACATTTCTGTTCTCCTACTAAAAATGTAGAGGCAAGTTTCTGCAACTTTTCTGCTCTCAGGGCTTTGAAATGCCTAAGATCTTCTCTGCTGGCTCTCATGTACCTCAAAGGATGTAATCAGTGGAGCTGGTTAAGGAGTGCATTTCAGCTCCTGTGTGGCCTGTTTGTTGCTCACACTGGAAAAGAGAACCCAGTTGCTCCTTTTGAAGTGGATTTGCCTGTCTCCCAACGGAACTGTAGGGTGAGACAAGGCACTGTTTGTAGCACCTTGTCACTGATGTTGCTGCAGCATGAAACACTTTCTGTTGGGGGATCACGAGCACCTGGGTGGTAATCACTGGGTTAACTATGTAATTGGGAGGATAGAAATGGAAGGAACAGGAAGCAAGGGGAAGCTCAGAAAGAAAGCTAGGGGGGTGAGCCTGGACTGAGGAGCGAAGGCTGCGGGGAAGCCTTCCTTTTCTGTAAGCCTGCATTACACTGTGATTTTGTAAATACACACCTTGGCGAAAGGGTCACAACTTGGTGTGTGTTTGTGACCATGACACCACATGAACTGGCCAGGCAATGAAGTACACTGGGTGGCGACCGAGGAACCCTATGACAAGGGGTTTGGAAGTGCTCCTGGGTTTATAATGCAGCTATTTTTGTGCATTGAAGGATTCTTGCAAGGATTCTTCGGCACATGATAATTCTGAAGATGAATATCAGCTGCCTAGTTTTGTCTAGGCTAGAATGACTGTCCTGAGTGCTGAAGCACCCACTTCAGTGCCACCATCCATCACAACCTCAACTGCAGGGTCCCCACAGATTCCTTCCAGTCACAGCCTGGCTCCTGGTAGGGGCATTTGACACTAGCCAAACCTAAGAAGCCCATTGCTAAGCCATCACAGTCTGCTAGGCTGCTATGTTGGCACTGAGCAACCAGGCACCTATAATTGCCTAGGCTCCCATTGAGCTTACTTAGGGAGTTAGCCTCTGCTCCTCTAGCATCAGCAACAGTCTCTGGATCCCCTTCCTTCAAAAAGAGAGAACATTGCACCATGCAACATTGTACCAGAGAGAAAGATGCTGCTGCTCCTCATTGGGTTCTCTGGTGCTGAGCTCTTCAGTACTAAGCAGACTGGAACAATGCCGTCTCCAACTCTTGGCACTGGAACTATTGGAGCCAAACCAGTTGATGCTAGTCTCCGAGAGGTGGCTCTACTTGAGAATCCCTAGGATCCCTTCTGTCTCTGTGCTTGGCACTGGGCCATCAGCTCATATATTGGCTCCTTAGCTTACATGCTGTTGCCTTGTTACCCAGCCTCATCTATGAGATTACATTGTTCTGAGACTGGCCCAGAAATTCCCTTGGTGTAATCTGGGGTGGGATTTGAGGGCCCCATGCCAGTGTTGACATTGGGTTTTGATTCACAATAGCCCCCCATGTGTCGGGGGCCCTGGTGAGATGTAATGCAGCATCCTTTCGCGTTTGTTAATGTGGTCTCACTTTCAAGGGTCTATCCAGGCTTTTATTGACTGACTGGCCCCATACATCTAGCCCTGGAGCTGAAGGGATGCTTCGTCAGCACCAACACTGTTAACATAGCCTACAGCACTGACTGTCGTACCAGGTGACCTGATTTCTCAGCACTACCTTCCCCAACTCTCACATGTCACCACACCAGTGACTGATGTGGGGGTTGATGTCCATTTGGATGATGGGGATTCCCTAATTGGGGCCATCACTTGATGCTGCCACCTGTGACTATAAACAGCTTAACGAGCTTCACATTCCACATGCTCCCTTTTGCCAACAGATATTACAGTGGTGGCACCTCCTGATTCCCTCTGACATATTAAAAGTCCAGATAGGTTGTTTTTTGTTTTTTAAATCCTTTGCTAGTTATCCACTGACTCTTTCTGCTTCCTTGAAATGGGGTTCTTCAGCCCATCTGCTCTAGGCCTCCAGGACCATCACTGACCCCTGAGAGACTGCTGTTGCTTAAACACACCCATCTCCCAGAACTACACGCAAAAGGCGTGAAGCTTTTGGTTTACAGTCGGACTCTCTCAAGTGCATAGATGAAGTAGTCAACACACAAACTTTTCACAATCTAACAGTTTTTGCTCTTTTATATCTAATCACATGAAGCATAAGATAGTATAGATCATACAAAACCATAAACATCTGAAACTGCAATGTGTCTCACATTCTAGCTAACTCTTTTCTTGTGAGTCATGGGCGTGCCATTAGTGTCCAGGTAGGCAGGGTTTCTCGTGCCTCTTGCAGGCTGTTGCATGGTGAGTAGTCTGTCCCTTATGTACTGGAGAAGGTCTCCAAGCAGACCTGCCTCTTCCCTTTTAAAACCTTCAGCCTCCTGTACCCAGGTGACACCCTTGTCAGTTTCCCCACATGAGCACAGACCCCCGTCTGGTAACGTTGTTGCCATGGTGGCTTTACCACTAAAACAGTTTTTTTGAGCAGGGACCAATCCTTTGTCTGGACAGATTTCCAACAACTGGGAAATCAAGTTGGCTATGTTGTTCTTCTGCTACCAACCTGTGGAATTTTCAACCTAACACTAAGGCAAACTGACCATAGAGGAGAAAAAAAGACTGCACAAAATGGAGTTTGAAGTCTGACATAATCTCAAACAATTAATAAATTGTATAAGTATTACCAATTCATCACAAACCTGAGTCAGCCAGCCCACCAAGTTATGTTTGAGGCTGATAGATCACAGGACATCCTCAACTTTTTTCTCCTTGTATGACTGCTTATATATGAGGCCACTACATTACTGGGTGACTCAGCAGCTCATCCCAAATGCAGCAAGTTGAGCAGGCAAACTGTTCTACACTAGCTTCTGCAACTACTAGTGGGAAATCAAGAACATTTATATTAAAAGGAGTCAATTCACTTTGAGTGCCTTAAACTCCTCCTGCTCCTACAGATGCCTCCAATGTGGGCAGGGGAGGGCATTACCAAGAACTACAAGTACATGGCAGTTGTAATACCAGAGAGGCAAAGCTCTACATGTGTGTTCTGGAACTCAGGGCAGTTAGCTGGAACCTGAACCTTTCTACCACCACATCAACACCAAGTGATCCGGGTCCTGATGGGCATCACTGTGATCATGTAGTACATAAACAAGAAGTGATCTACTTCCTACCATCTGTACAAAAGCAGGGAAACTCTGGTATTGGTGCACCAAACACAGAATCCTCCCCATAATTACATCTTGTAGAGACCAGTGTGCAATCAGACTTCCTCAGCAGGAGAAAGCAGGATCCAAATGAGTGGTCCATGCAACCTTCAGGAGACTGGAAACCTGAAAGTGGATCTCTTTGCTTCCAGAGGAAACATGAAGTGCCTTTTATGCTGCAGAAGAGCAGGCAGGGACAAAAAGTCATTGTCAGATCTATTTCTTCTGGACTGGAGTGAAGGCTTACTATGTATCTTTCCTCAGTCCCACTCATTCTTACAGTGCTATAGGAAATCAAGAGACTGCAGTAGCTATTCTGGTGTTCCCAGTGTGGCTGGTCCCAGAGCTGGTACGCTGAGCTCTTGCTGCTCTCCCTACAACCTTCTTTCCCATTTCCACAATCTCTACACCTTTTGTTTCTGTGGAATAGCTGGGTGCTTTAGCGCTACCTGGAGAAACTCCCGACTGTTAGCCTGGATAATCTCAGAGAATGCAAGAAATCTTCCTCCAGTTCAGAAAAGTTTTATTTCATCTCCAAAAATGGAAGAGATCCTCCATGTGGTCCAGCAACAAGAATCTGTTCCTACCTATAAGGGGGAATCCCTGCTATATTGGACAACTTGTGACCAGTCCTTGATGTATAACTAGTATTTCTGTAAAAGTACAACTCATGGCTATAAGCTGATTATGAGCATGTGCAGTGCAAAATGGATTTTTTCCTCATTCTACATTAGTCAGATTCTTAAAAGGACTTAGTAAATGGATTTTTTCCTCATTCTACATTAGTCAGATTCTTAAAAGGACTTAGTAAATGCTTTTCCTCAGAAGGGAACCATTTCCCTTCTGGGATTTATATTTGGAGCTTGCCAAGCTAATGGGGCTTCCCTTTAAATCTTTCAAGGGTGCCTTCCTAAAACTCATGTCCCTTAAGACAACATTCTGGATAGCACTTGCATCAGCAAGAAGTGTTTCAATTCCAGGGTGTAATGACGCTCCTCTCTACATTGTAGTGTAAATAGACAAATTGATGCTTAGACCTCATCTTGGGTTCTTGCCTGAAGCAGTATAAGACTTCACTATAGCCAGTGTATTCAACCCTGTTGTATACCAGGAGGTATATCTTCAGAATCTAGGTCAGTGGTTCTCAACCTATTTACCATTGTGGCCCGCAAAGCAGCTCTGTTATGTGGGTCGAATCCACGCAATATATACACACACTACCTGTGTGGCCCTGAGGATGTCACATGGGCCGCAGCCATGTGCTGATTGGGCCACAAGTGACCTGCGGATTGAGAACCACTGAGCTAGATGTTTAAAAGGAGCCTGATGCCTTTACCTACGGAAGAACACAGCTCCTTGTAAGTAACCTCTCTTCTTCATGCTAATGCATCCTGTGGGTACACAGCTCAATGCAGGAGAGTGGAAGTGTAACAGAATTTTTACGCTTGCCCAAGCAGCTGGCCTACCCTGAATTACTGCAGTTTTCCTCCGGTCTTAATTGACATGATATATGTGCACTTTTTGTAAGATTAGGGGTGGGATTGGCCTACAGACATTTATGTGCTGAGTGTAATACTCTAAAGGCTATTTTTGCAACTTGTCTTACTGCCATTGGACTAGACTAGTTGCCATCTTCCAGTTTTGTTTCGTGCTAGAAGGTCATGTTAAATTATATTTTCTTATTTTTTTGTAATTTTTATATGTAAGCTTGGTGACGTGATAGCGCATATTCTGCACCAAATCGGTTTGTGTGAAACTTTGTATACCATCTTTGTTCCTTTGGGAGTTTAGAAGCCTTTGTTTACTTTGTCCCCATTGTTATCAAGATAATAAGTTGGGTTATGCTGAAAACTTACAAGAGCTGAATATCTTGAGAATGCTTTGTCACTGCTGTTAGGCAGAAATTCTTTAATTGTAAGAGCACTATATTTCCTTTTTGAGGAGAAAAGGGAGACAAGATGCTTCCTGTTTAACTGTGGCCTGAAACTCTTACAAGATTTAAAATGTATTTAAATGCTGAATCTGTTCCCCCACTTGTTTTAAAAAAAACTTACTTATTTTTTAAATAAACTCCTCCAAAAGTAACCCCTCATACCACAATCTTTCTTGGAGGCCATCTGCAAAGACTAACAAAATATTTGGAGGATGTCAGTGTTTCAACAGTTTACCCTTCTACCCTTCACTTCCAAAATAGAGAATAGCAGAATTTGTTTGCTTAGGGCTGCTTTAGTTTTAAATAAACTGACACAATCCGCATACCTTCATGGATCTTTTGAATAGTTCCTTCCTAGAACTTTCAGCAAGAAAACTAGTAAGTCTAACATCTGGAATGTAGCTCATACTAATATCAAAGAACTGTGTTCCCCTACTGTTTCAAATGAATGTGTGTGGTTTGATTTATCTTAATCAGCAGAGCAAAATATTGCTACAGATATTTTAAAAGTGCTATGTTTTGAACATTTTTCTCTGTTCTGAAAGAAAAATTGCTGCTACCGTCCTAAAAGCAATTGCTTGAAAATCTAACCCTGTCCTGGGAATTTGTGAAATTCTGTGATTTGGTTTTGTCTGTATGTATGCTATATAACTGATTTCTATATTTTTATTGCAGTTTTCTTTTAAAATATGGGAATTCTGACAATTAATGAGCAGTGTCACCAGCATGGTTTTCTAAGTGCAGACTGACCAAATTCCCTTTACTCATACCCCTTTGAAGTAGATCCGTCTTAAAGGAAATTGCTAGAGTTTCTATTCTAACAAAGACTTTTAAAACCTAGCTGGGTGAATGGAATATGCAATTATGAAAAGAGTAACTTAGCTTTTCCTTTCTATATTAAGATAATTCTTCAGCATAGCTACTTCTCATATTTATGAATGGAAGTGCTTTCTTTCATGCATATTCTTATTTGCCTCCAGCTATAATATTTAAGAAGGCTTGTATGAACAAGGCTTCCACAGAGAAGCTAGCTTATACTACTTGGTCAAGGCTGAGGTCAGAGCTCATGTATATGAACACTTTTTGCACCCTGCATAGTGCAATGTCTGGGCATCTTACTTGTTCAGCGCACTACCACCCTGGATGAAAGGGCATCCACCACTTCAATGTGTAGCCCCCACAACTATTTAGCTGCTTAAGATCTTTCAGCAGCCAGACAGACTTCAAAGTTCCACCACAAGTAAATTGCTTGCTTTTTTATTCCTTACTTTATTGGTTTTCTGTGGATGAGACATCCTTTATAGGCACCTCCATGCCCTGGGAAGCTTTAAAGTGGGTGACTTCATCTATGACCACGCTTCAGTCACTAACTGTTGTGAAATCCAGTTTTCAGCTGTTCAGGCTCATCTTCTAATGCTGACAGTCCTGACTGTAGTAGGTTCTATGGCCAGGTTTCCTCTGCATTACATCATCTTCAGCTGTAGAGTGCAAACGGAGTTTTTCTGTAGCTATGAGTGCTCCTCTCTCAACCTTTTTCTTTCTTGGAAAAGGCTAAAGCGTACAACAGGCATGAGATTCTGGCCTAAGACACCCTTAATGATAACATGATTATCATGAGATGAGTTTGACCGATTCGCTCCTCAAATTAAAAACTTTTCTCTGTAACCAGGTACTCTGGCCCTTCAAAAACAGGCTTCCCACTTGGATTTTGTTGCTGCCTCAGTCCAGGACAGAAAGTATTCTGGGGGTTGTAGTTCTCTAACAGATTGCTTGGGCTCTATAGGCTAGAGGAAAGAATGCTGGGAAGGTGGTCTGGGCTATAGACGAGTTCCCTTTTCTTACAAGAAGGAGCAACTTGGTCTGCTGATGGTCTGGGCAAGACCTGTAGTACAGCTCTTAACAGAGAGGGAGCTGGGTAAAGAATTCAAGAGGGACTGTGACAGGACTGGGGAGATGGTTTGGGAGAAAGGAAGACCATAGAAAGGCATAGGAGATGGCTCTGAGAGAAGAGTGAAGTGGGAAAATTGCTTCATTGCTTAGGGTCTTGAAGTCTCCCCTATGCATCAGTAGTGCAGCTTAGAGGGATTGTTTAATGCTCTTGCATCAAGAGTAAAGGATAAGTTGTTGACTTTTCAAGGGTAGAAAAACTTTCCTGCACTGCTGACGAAAAGCTGTGGCTCAAAAAGCAGAACTAGACGAAGGCTTTTTGTTGGGCTCTGAACTTTTTAATCTTTTGATAGAGAGAAGTTTGTAGTTTGGCCATAAGACTACTTGCCCATGTTGAATTGAGGGAGTCTGTTGATAGCTGAGGAAAGTGAGGCACAGTTGCACCCCGATGGGTAGGCAACCTTCTTTTCTGTCTTTGTCTCGAGTCTTATATTAGGTCAAAAGGATTCTAGCAGTGCTGTAACTTAGAGTGGAAAAGAAACTCTTACCATTGCCTGCTACTTTCTGTTGTCCTTCTCAACTTCATAAATAGAAATCTAGAAAGCTAAAAGATCTTTGACACCTCAGTTTCTTCATCACCAGAATAAGTGGGATGGGAGCTATTATTTAAATCTTTAGAGAGTAAAATTCCATGAGAATCTCAAATGTTTGGGATGAAAATCTATGAGGGTGTCTAAACATTAATTTGCACAGTCACTCTGTTCATTATTCTTTGAGCCTACATACTAAGGGTTTGAAACAAATTTTAGCTATTTATTGCCTCAGATGCGGGGGTGGGGAGGGGGAAGGAACTCACCAAAAGGTTGGCAAAACCACTAAATTACTTTCCTAAAGACCAGTAGTGGAAGCATTGTAATCATCCACAAGCAACACTGAGATGCAATCCACTGTCACTGTGACTAATCTTTGTCAGTAGGTCAGAGGCCTTGAATAGGCTATTGTATGCACACCTTGCAGATACTTTAGCCAACCAGCTCGTGGCTACTTTTAAGATCTCTGGGCGGTAAACTTTTTTCTTTTTTTTTAAAGAGCACTTGCATATGACAGTTGCTGAACTTGCAGAGTAAGAAATCCCTCTGCTCTATAAAGCAGCAATGAGAGAACTTTACTGTAGACAGACCTTTTAAAGATATTCATTCTTCAAAAGCCTAGAGGAATTTCAGAAGGACATGAGACAGGTGCATAGCCAGTTTTTTCCAAAACTTTCACCACCTCAGACTACTATATGACTTCCTTCCCCAATCTGTTCAGAAAAACATACATGGAGGAGACCTCAACGTTTTGTTCACCTTATGCATCCACATCACATCAGGTGGGTGAATTTTAAAGTTCATTTGGAGACACCACTCTGAAATTTAAATCCCTACCCAGGAGATGAAGGAATCTAGTGCTCTACATTAAAAACCAACACAATGAAACAGTTGGTCATTCAGAAATTTGTGGAGTACCTTCTTCAAACTGGGATAGCAGAGCATGTCTCTTCCTGAGAACACTCATTTGATCTTCTACACAGTACGAAAATAGTCAGGGGAGAGACAGAGCAGTATTTGGTCTTAAAGCTCTTGTACAATGTTTGAGGATGTTCAAATTCATATTGAAGACCCCTGGAAATTGAGAACTGATTTAAAATTGAGAACTGTTGGGGATGCTAGTTTTGTTTGTCTCATTGCCTGTGTTCAAGAGTACATATGCTGACTGATGATAGCAATAGTCGGAATGCTAGTGTAGAAAAGATACTGCAGCCATCAGTGTTAGGTATTGTGTCATGTAGCTCTTCTGTGAGCAGTGTTGGATGGCATGATCCATAAAATGTTGGTCACCTTTCTCCCTGCTTATTCGTAGTGCTTACACTGTTGCTATAGTTAGTGGTGCTCAACCAGTGGTGGTAGTGGTGGGAAACTTATGTCAAAAAGCCTAGTATTGGCACTCCTATATTTGGGTTCTACTTTCTATTGTTTTTTTTTTTTTTTCCCATTTCTATGTTGGCAAACCAAATTTCTTAAACCAAGTTACAGCATGAGTAGTGCTCTGCTCTAGCATTTGGTTTGAAGGAGGTTTTGAGGGCTAGCAGGGTGAGGGGGAGTGACCCAGCTTTTTGTTGTTGTTCGACAGATCTGAACTACCTCCTTGGCAACAGGCAAGAACAATCAGCTGGATTCCCAGTCATTCCTAATAGGAGAGAAGTTATCTAGTAACTTTCTTTGTAATAAAATTGCCTTCCTCCACATTTGTCTGCTCTTAACAAAAAGCAAACTACTTAACTAAGTAGTTCTTTGGGCAATCGTACTGGGGAGGTGGGGGTGTTTCCAAAAAGTGGATCCTGCATTTCTTAAGAGAATCTCACTTTTTTCATTCTTTTTCTTCAACACATCCAAGGCATTCTGATTACAACCATTGCCTCTAAGGGGGAATTGCAGAATTGGCCTGAACTCTTACCAAAGCTTTGCAGCCTCTTGGATTCTGAAGACTACAATACCTGTGAGGTGAGGAGTTTTGTTTCAAATACAAATGTAGAGGAAAAATGTCATATTTCATATGCTTGTGGTCTATCTTGAGCAGCGTTTCCCAGACAATGGGTCTCAATTCACCAGTGGATTGCAGGAATGGTCTAGGTTGGTTGCATGTGCCCCAGAAGCACTTCCTGTGGGGATCAGGATCCAAACAGTAGTAGCACAGAGGAAGCAGCTGGGCTGGTGGCCAGCCAGCAGGCTGTCCCTTGGGTTCTCACTTCCCCGGGGCAGGAGGCAGCTGGGTGGCTGCTGTGGTTGCAGCTCAGAGGTAGCTGACAGGGCCAGTGAATGAGCAGACAGCAGCCTGGTGATGATCATGGCTGGGCTGCAGGAGGGGACAGGTCTTGGAGAGTAAGAGTAAAGGGGCGGGGCTGGGGAGGGGCACAGGGAGTGGGAGGAGCTGAGTGAGAAGGGAGAGAGATGGGGAAACAGGGAGCTAGGGGGCTAAAAAAGGGAAGGCGTGTGGGGGGGATCAGGAGTAGTGAGTTACCTTAGTAAAATGTTTGGGAACCACTGCTCTAGAGCTCAGTAGTTCCAACTGCTTATTCATTCTAGCTTCTTATTGCCGCATACCTATTTTTTAACTGAACAGTGGCTTACTCTTTTGCCTGACTGAAGTGGTATGGCTTCTGTTTCTTGCCTTCTGGAATTTATCCTAAAATTTACTTGGTCATAGATGTTACATTGGACTGGTGTGAGAATGAGATTACTTTTGAGACATAAGGTGATCAAAAATGGGTCCAGAAGAAAGCAAACGTTAACTTTGCTAGATTAAAGTCTTAAATTATCAGAACAGTTGATACCTCTGTTATGAAAATATAACCTACTACTGGATACCCTTTGCTACATGATTTTAGTTACTCTATATTGGATCTAGAAAAGCTGTTTGAGATGTTGTGGTTTTTAAAAAAAAGTCTCTGTAGAGATTTGAGAGCAATAAATAGTACCCAAGATCAAATCTGACAGGGATGGTCTAGGTAGGCTAACTTACTCCTGGATAAACTATTTTTCTTATTTTCTCAATTCTTTATTTTGGATGGAGTGGGAGAAAACACTTCAAAAATAATGTTCAACTTGATTTTAAATGTGTATGATAAATCGTAAAACTCCAGCCACAAAATGATCAAGTACCGATAATTTAGGAAATTGTCACACTGGATTTAAAACTTTGAAATACAGGGGAAAATGCTCTGCATTAGTATAAATGGAGGAAAGTTTTTTGTCCAGATCTTAAGATCTGATTTGTACTCTTAATTATCAAATATGTTTAGTAAATATGGCAGGGAAAACATGCAGTATGAATAGACTAGCACTGAATGACCAAACAAAATCTGTCTACTACTACTCAAGTTGGGATCTTGCAGATCAGATCAAAATGGAAAATTACTTGTCTGTCTCTTTTCGTCATGAAATTGAGTTGAAACTAACTAACGTGTGTTAGATCATAACTGCATCTGTTTGCTAAGTGTGTTACAAATAGCTAGCCATGCTCATTACTAAATAGAGATGTGTAGCTACTCATTGGATTTTCTTTTCCTTTTTGGACTGGGGGGAGTAAACTTTCTTAGGAAGCTAATTTTTTTCTGAAGAAAGCAAACTTATGTATTTTACAGGGTGCATTTGGAGCTCTTCAGAAGATATGTGAAGATTCTGCTGAAATCTTAGATAGCGATGTATTAGATCGACCCCTCAATATCATGATTCCTAAATTTTTACAGTTCTTCAAACACAGCAGTCCAAAAATAAGGTAGGTATACATGCAGCACTGAAGTCTCAGATGAAAATTGATTTAGATCATCAATAAGCTATCTTGTGGTATTGTTTAAAATGTCTGAAAAGTGATCCTGCATGTGTAATGGTGCAGGGAAAAAAGAAGCCTTGAGAGTTCATGTTAGTGTCAGTGATTTGCATGTCACTTTTTGCTCAGTTAAAAAGTAAAAAGGTGGTGTCTGTCTTCAGCCTTACTACCAGCCTAGGGTCTTGAAAGTCAACTGTGTTCTCCTGGCTTCACCAGCAGTAAGATTCAGCAGCTGGAACTTAGTTAATAAATCTCTTGCTCGTGAAAGCATGAGCCAGAATAGAATCCAGATCACTCTTTCATAGCTGTATTGGCTGCGGTGTGAACATGAAGAAAAAAAAAAAAAAAAGCAGTAACATACATTTTGTCCGTAAAGCAAGTGTGTGTAACACGTTCCTCATCAAATTGCTTTTCTGACTGTACCAGTGTTTTAGTGTTTCTAACCTTTCATGAGATCAAATTAAAAACATATTCGTTTTTTCAGATGAGGTGACTACAATACTAATATAAAATAGAAATATCTAGTGGGCTGAAAAAAAAAATCTATGAAGTGGATAACTATAAAAGAACTGTGGAGTGGTGATGGGCATGAAATTAAACATGATTTTACAGGGTAATAAAACCAAAAGTGGTTTTGAGTTACACATACAGAGTCATTATAGAATGTGAAAAGAAATAACTAGCTGTTACTGCGATATTTATGTAGTTCATCTCTGGGCACCATGTAAGTTAGAAGTTACTGCTCACATGGCAAAAATTCAGATGAACAACAGAAGATTATTTCATACTGCAAACACTAGTGGGATGGGGTTGAAGAGACTGTAGGGAGAGGTATCACAGTAGAAATTAAGATGGAAAAATTTCATGATAGTGAAATGTTAGGCTGTGGAATAGGTTCCCAAGGATGTGGGTTTTTGCCACTGAGTCTTTTAAACCTAGACTAGATACATTAGATTTTTCTGATACAGTAAGGAACAATCCTGAGCTTCATCTGATCTAATCTAATACATATGGGGGAAAATATTTTCCTCTAAATAAAACAAATTCTCCTTACTGTGTGTCAATGCTGTTTCTCTTCTTCCTCTGCCTACTGTTTAAAAAGGCGCGCATGCACACACGTTTTGAGTTCCCTTTATGGAAGGAACCTACTGAACGACGACACTGGGTAATTCTTTCAGTAATGTCATCAAAGATTTATTCTAAACACTTGAAGGAAATATATTTTTCTTAGAGGGGAGCTGTAAAACTCCTACATGTCTGTTCTCCAAAATGGCCTAAACAACAGGATGTGAGTTTAAAATTAAGAGAGGGGAGAAGTCTAAAGACAAAAACCTCAAACTGTTTTCACGGCAAACGTGGAATGCAGTTGTTTTTATACTGCGGTTTTTTGATGCAAATGGTGTCAACAGATATATAGTAGAAAAAAATACTTCCTAGTTCTATAGAACATTATAGAAGGTAGGGATGGAACAGATGTGTTAAATCTAGTCGTCTTTTGTTAATGTATGATTGTGTTCTACAAAACATTTTTTATTAGTGTTTTGTCCAATCTGTTTCTATTGATCTTTCTTTTTGTTCCTTGCCCATATTTCTAATCTGTCTAGATTCATTCGTGTGATCTAGAATGTATTTTATTTAGGATCTGTTAGTTCTTTAAAAAAGCACTCCATCTTGTTAATATTTTAGTTTTTAAAATTTTAATTTAAATTAATTCAGGTTTTTGAGTCTAAGATTTCGAGAAGTTGGGCCTGTCATGTGTATATACACTAGTTCCCCTGAAAATAAACAATATTGCAAAAATAATAATCTTTTTGACAATGAGGAGGCAGATACATTATAAACATCACCACACAGTTCAGATGAGAGAGAGTCAACATTCATAAGCATAAGCTCCTTTTATCAGAAATTACACAGTAGTGTTTCCAGAGCTGCCATATTCCATAATTCTAGCAAATCTCATGATGTTTTTCCCTATCTTTAATCATGCATTTTTTTTAATAGTCTGTCATAAAGTCTTGATATAGTGTAAGGAACTCTACAAAATGAATCCAGTTTCTTCAAAATCTTAAGGACAAATCCAGGCACATGTGTGTGGACTTGAAAGGGCCCAATAGTAGCAGATTGATTAGGGGATTCTGTGCTGCCTTAGAGCAGAGGAGCCAAGTTCCAAGGTGGGTTTTCATTCTTTGTTCCAGTGCATAAAGTTAACAATCTGGGAGGTTGGTCAGTGAATCTGCTCTGTGCATCAGCTGGCCCCAAATCCTGTGCTGGTGAGAAGTGGCCCACATATGTTCTGCCTCCTTTGCCTGCCCCTCTAACTTCTAGAAGTGGCCTGTTTGCCTGCTGGCTCTTACAGAAGAGGATTTAATTTCTCAGCCTTGTACCTTTTGACTGAGTGCACATACTTTGGATTGTTTAGATTTTTTTTTTTTTTTAAAAGCAGGGTTTAGTCCATTGGTGTTGCATTGTATTTTGTATTCCTGAGATTTTCCTGTGGAAAAGAAAATAATATTTTAATATTACAAATGCGTCAGTGTAGTTAAGAAATACTCTCTTGATCTGCATATTTGGATTCCTCTTACTTGATTCTGAAAATTACCGTTAGATGTTGTAGTGTATGTCTTTGCTTTGTTTTCCTCTCCCCAATTTTTTATGTTTGTATACAGTTTAGAAAAAGTTTCTAATGAAATTTTCCATCTGTTTTTAAATAAATGCTTGTTCTACTTCTAGGTCCCATGCTGTTGCATGCGTCAATCAGTTTATCATCAGTAGAACTCAAGCTCTTATGTTGCACATTGATTCTTTTATTGAGGTAGGTGAGTGCCGCCCCCCCCCCCCCAAATTTTGTATTTTTAGTACTAGAATCTTGCTAATACTGTTTAATGTTAAACAAAGAATCTGCTTTTTCTGTAAAAGGAGTTGCATGCAGTAATGATACAGAATGTTTATAGTTCATGTATCCAGGACTTGGCCCTAGACTTAATTACATTGTTTTAAATTTGTATGTTTTTCTTTGCTGGCTGAGGAGTGGTAAAACTATTAAGATGGTTAAACTATTAACTATCCCTTCCTCCCCACCCCCACCCCCTTTCATATGTTTGCTTTAAGTATTCAAAACATAGTGGAGTAACACACTGAAGTAGAACAGCTATTTTCAACCAGTGATGCATGAGAGGGGGTGCCTACTGAGTAGAACCGGTGTATCAAACCTGGCAGTTGCCTAGAAACCTGCAGAGGCTGGGAAAGAGCAGACAATTCCATCCCGCTTCTGCTTCTGTGGTGCCTGCCTCTGACCCCACATCAGACTACCTAATCGTAAAGTAGCTCCTCTGCATCCTTCGTCCATGCAGTCCTCAAATCTAGAGTGGGGAAAGTGGCTTTGAGAGACTGTAGAACCAGCTTTGCAGCCCTAAGCAGTGCTCCCCAGCTTCCACAGCTGAGTGCTTTGTGAGTAGGTAGAAAAAGGGAGACTCTGTCTCCCCATCCAGTAGCTCCTTCAGTCTAGGAGCACCAGCCTTCATGCTTTCCACCTTTACCTCTTTAAATCCACAGTGTGGTACCAGAGTTGTCCTGTGATCCAAAATCCTTAACTATTTGTGATTTCAAAGAATTCTGGAGTATGTATGGTGGATTTCTGAATAATTTTTCAGTCATTTTTATAGATCTCTGACCAAGAAAACTATTACAGTGGTTCTTAGTGGAGACTGATGAATATTTCTGTGAGGGGAGAACAAGTACAGTCTTCAGCTTTATGTTCAATTAGATTGCATTATGGGCAAGATTTTCAAGTTATGTGCAAAATCAGAAACAAGTGTGTTTAATTTATAAACAGAAATAGATGCATATGCCCTAATTATCCATTTGTAAATACATATACCATACACAAGTACAGTAATTACATGAGCAAATTATTAATGTGATCATGCATGCCCTCCTGTTATCTCTTCATTTCTGCTCCACTTTTGGCCTATATATTTATACATACAGGGCAGTTGTCAGTAGTTAACTGGGGAAGGGGACTGGGGGGACAATCCTCCTTGCAATATAACACATTACAGTGAGGGTCTCAATTAACTCCTGCTGGAATAGGGTTTGCAAACTACATCCCGTGTGTCTGCTAGATATGAATATTGACCCAGGGTTACAGCTACCCTTAAATTTTGTATCCATGCACTGTTATGCTGGGGGAGGACAGCCTTAATCTGCATTTCAACTTCTGTGGCCCTCCTAGAAACAGGATATATTGAGTCAACACAGCCTTTTAGTGGTCTGGCCATGTCTCCATAGGGTCAGCACTGCCTGTTTGTGGGCCAATTCAGAGTACCTTTTGCTCTAACCTTCCTTTCAAGTGAACTTTGCCTCGGACATCCTTGTGGCTTGGCTTACATTGGAAGGAGTTGATGTAAATCTGAGATGAGGAAAGTTCTAAATGTGAATAACTGGAATTTTGAAAATACATGCTGTAGCGTCACTCAAACAAGAAAAATATGTATCCTTTGTGAGCCACTGGATTGCTCTCTGAGAAAATGTTTGAGTATGTGATGGTAGAGGGCTCTTTCATTACCAGTACAAAACCAGTTTCTTCTGTCTTGAGTGCCGTGGTCCTCATTGCTTAGAAGCGAGTTTATTTAACTTAGATTTATGTTGGGTTTGGTATAGAAGACTTTGGGGGCTAGATCAAGGAAATCTAGGGCCTTAGGCACACCATGATTTGGAGGGGCCCCTATGACCTCCCTCATGAGCTTTTTTTTTTTCTTTTTTTTTTTTTTGGTGTGGCCAATCCTCATGGCTGCCTCCAGTATGAGAGCACAGGGACCTAGTCCCCTTCCAGAGATGGGCCTCTCTCCTCGCTCCCTGGAGATACTGGGTTGGCAGCAGCAGGCGCCCCATCCCACGTTCATTAATATTATTATTGCTGAGGCATCTCTTTGGGTGGATCAGACCTGGTACTGTTTTCTCTACTTGGAACAGAATCCTCTCAGCAGAGCCTGCTGGAGTAGTGGGTCTTGCTGTTAATGCTTCGTTGATAGCCATGGATTAAATCTCACCCTTTGGTGCTATTATCTGTCTGTCCGCAGGCTTGGAGAAATGTTAGTGCATCCATTATATTAGGGTCATGTGTTCAAGCCTTTCTTTGTAGCTGTTAGACTGAAGGCAAGTTTCTAGCCCTAAACTTTCATTTAAAGAAAAAGTACATAACTCCAGGAGGCAATAGCATATAGTGCCTATGCTTTAATCCAGCCCAGGTCATATCCATATAAAGTGCTAGAGAATCTGTGCAGTATCATGTACATTCAGGTGAATATAAAGGAGCATTAATTCCAATCCTGAATGGTATTGAGTGTCCAACACACAGAAGTGTGCACTTGCATGATAGCTTGCTTGATGATAGCAAGTACTATTCTGTATAAAATAAAGGGATTAGAAAAGTCTCTTAATTTTTCTCTACAGAATCTCTTTGCATTGGCTGGAGATGAGGAGCCTGAAGTACGCAAAAATGTGTGTCGGGCTTTGGTGATGCTGCTGGAAGTTCGAATGGATCGCCTGCTTCCTCATATGATTAGTATAGTTGAGGTAAATTTTTTGTTTCCTAAATTGCATGCACAAAAAATGCTTTAAAGTAATAGTTATAACAAATAGTGTGTTTTGTCAGCTGTGTGTAATGCAACTTTTGCATATCTATATCTTCATCCTTCTTGAAGGATAGGCTATTTTTGGCAACTGTGAAATTATCTTCTGGTTGTCTGGCTGATTTGTATATGTGACACTTGGTCCAAATGATATACTTTACTGACCTTAACTTAATTGAGGGGAAAATTCATTCCAAACTGAATTAAATAAGCCGAGAGAGTGAGAGTGTGAGAGTGTGTTGCGGGAGCATCTAAATGAATGGCGTGCTGGTGGAATATTTCACGTAGATAACTCTGGAAAAATGGAAGTCCTCTATAGCTTAACAATATCTGAGCATTTTGGGGAAAAAAAAAAAAAAAAGCATTTCCTCTGGGGAGGAGACTCTGGCAGAGCCAGGTCCATTGTTGACATTGAGAGATTTCCTGCCACCAGTACAGTCTCAGGTACAGTAGACACTTGTTTGCAGCAACGCTCAGTAAGAGAAACTGCCGCTTATGAGCAACATTTTTCCCTAGGAACACTTTCCCTACCATGAATTTTCTACTTGCTAACAGCAACATAGCAGCTGCATAAGAGCAACTTTTGTGACGTTGTGACGTCACATCCTCCTCTTATTAGCATCATTTTTTGGTGGCATAAACAGACTAAATGCCAAGAAGTCTCTCACCGAAAGAAAAAGTACACATTATCCCAGACTATCAAACTTCAGTGACTACTCAAAACCAAGTCGCAGTCAAGTGGGAGTTGCACAGATCAGTTGTTTGCAGAATGTGGAAGCAGAAGGATAAGCTTTTGGCTAAGTACAAAGACGGACAGTCAAATAGCTGCTGTAAGCACGGGTCTGGAGGAAAAGCCCCTGATGTTGAGCAGGCTCAAGAAGAAGAGGGTGCAGGGAGCACTGCTTTCTGGACCCGCAATCAAGGAAAAAACCCTTCAGCTTGCTGCTTCACTTGAATTGAATGATTTTAAAGCAAGTGACGATTGGCTTACCAGATGGAAGAAACTCTTCAATGTCTCTTACAAAAAAGTGCCTGGCAAAAAATGGTTGGCAGACAAACCAGCAGCTGAGCACTGGCAGTGTGAAAAAGTCCTCACATTCTTGAAAAGTTTTCCCTGGCCGATATCTACAGTGCTGACGAAACAGGACTTTACCTGAAAGGGCTCTGTGACAGAGGACAAGTAGGAAAAAATTGGAAAGCTAGAAGGAGAGAGCTTCAAAGGACAGTATAACTGCTTATCTGTGCCAACATAGGTGCTAGTGACAAACGCCTGCTGTTCATAATCAGGCAGTCAAAACAACCCACATGCTTTCTGAAGGATTTCAGTAAACAACCGCTCAATTATGTCAGTTCAGCAAATGCCTGGATGACAGGTGAGATTTTCATCAACTGGCTAAAAAAGGTGAGATTGTCCTCTTCACTTGCAGAGCTGTAAGATATGCCTCTTACTGGTACTTGCTTCACACACCTCTACTGGTTCTCTCAAACATTCAGCTCAAATTCTTACCCCAACACTACATCTTTGATTAAACGTATATAGCTCAAGTGTGATTAAGAACATGAAGGGACAATACCAATCAAAAATTGAAAACCAGATTATTGTTGCTCTTGATGCAGACCCCAGGGCAGATATTCAGACAATCCTGAAAAGTGTAAATTTACAGGTTGTGTTGCTGAGGCATGGCTAGATGTAAAGCTGACAAATTTACAACTGTTTCAGGACAGGCAAATTTGTTGTGCCAGTGGAAGGTGTGCACAATGAAGATATTAAAGAGTTTGACAGCCTCCTGAATGATATTCCATTTCCAGTCAACATGGAAAAAAGAGGACTTAATAGCTGCTGTGACTGTGAAATGAGGATTTGCTCATGTTTGGTGACCTAACCAATGAGGAATTACTGAATGCAGCAGATGCTGCAAGGCCAGAGAAACGAGCTTGTGTTGATGAAACATATCATCAAGAGAATGAGGATGATTTTGATGAAGTTCCACCTCCGACAAACTCCGAGCTGTTGAAGGCTTTGAACCCACTTCAGCACTTTTCATAGAGATCTGTAGACCCTTCCTGGGATATTGAGTCCCATCTTCAAACAAAATTGTGACTGACTGAGAAAGCAGAGCAAATTAACAGATTTCTTTCACACAAAATGAGTGTTTTATCCATTCTTAATTTAGAAGTTGATACTCTATAAATAGAATACACTTTTTGATGTGGAAATAGAATACTGTAATACTCTAATTTAGGTTATTTATTTGCTTAGCAGACGCCCTTATCCAGGGTGACTTACAGTGCGTATGAAGTATTAAAGTGCGAGTTCAAAAAAGGTTTACAAATAGGAGCAAGAGGTCGTGTTGTCATGGTTGATGTTTGTTCTTAAACATAAAGATAAAACTTGATATTTTTATAACGTTAACTCAATTAATACTGCTTTCTTGATGCAATATGGTGGTAGGCTACACTTGCAAAATAGAGCACATTTTTAAAATGTACACTATACTAATGTAATACTGTAGCAATAATAAACATACATCACCTTGTTATAATTATAGATAGCATGTATGTAGCTGTTTTATGCTACTATCAGAAAAAGCAGGCTGCCTTTGGTTTGATGAATACCCCCTATAATAACAGCCGCTTAGGAGCAACATAACGGAAGAGCACCGATATGTTGCTACTAATGAGCATCTACTGTACTGAAAATGCCATGTATGTCGTTGATGCCCCCAAGAGGAAGTCTACACACTGTCACCATGGTGTACTTTTTCCCTATTATCAAGCAGAGATGCTTATTTGAGGTCTGATCAGTGCCCCTGAGGCCCCTGTGGGGTTCTCCTACATACTCACATCGACCCATCAAGACTGGTATTGGTCCAGTCAACAACCTGAGTCATCTGTACTATACAGTGTGCTGCCAGGGCCCTCTTAGGGATATTAGGGTCTGCCTTCATAAACATCAAGAAGCAGGTGGTCTTCAAGGAAGAGAGAGGGCTTCCTCTCCAGTGGCATTCCTGGCCAGACAGGCAACACCAGACTATCAAGTAGATGATTCAGGGGCTGAGCAACATCAATATCCTATCTTGCAGCGTAACAATCTTTCGTAGTCGTTGCTGCGTGAAGCTATATCCTTTGCATAGGTACTGGCAGCAGACAATGTTAAGTGTTCCAGGAGCTCCTTACGTGGATTGTCGAGACTCTGGAAATCAAGCATTGTCATCTCAGAAATACCATAAACTGTTCAACATCTTGTCAGCTTCTAGTCCAGCCAGGATCGTCCTCCCCATTAACAAGGGACTGCTAGACCCAGCTAAAGCCCTGTAGCAGATGCAAATCACTATTAACACCAATTGTGAAATGAGTCATAAATAGTTGCCAGTTACCTCCTTTTGGGGTTGAGTACTTCTGCACTTACTCCAACCCAGGCTCCTTAGTCATATTGGCCACTGAATCAAAATTTAGATGAAACAGAAGTGCCCCAAAAGATGACAGAACTTTTGCCCAGATGCCTCTATTTAGAAAGAAGTTGTACTTCAGTTTCTTTACAGCTATGTGTGGCTAATTGCCAGGCTACTTTGGCTAAGTTTGCCTTTCTAACGTGGGTCAGGGTGATGACCTTCCTCATGAAAGCAGAGAGGCGCATAAGGACATAATAGAGGCCAATTGGTGGGCAATGGACACCTGAAGCCATGGCCAAATCTGTCATCACAGAGACCATAATGTGTAGAACGTTGTGGCTCCAAGTATCTGGTATCCTGAGAGTTGCAGACCACAATTGAGGACTTGTCCTGGAGGCTTCGCTGTTAAGCAAGTGGACATACTGCTCTGTACTCACTGATGGACTCCAAAGCTACCTTATCCTGTCTAGAGAATTACACTTTTTCTGTCCCCAGCCACAGTTGAGACAGTGTACATAGTCTTACCATCCCAAACAGATGAAGTATCACACCGAAAAAGCACCTAAGGTACAACAGGGTTGCCAGCCTTCCTCTTCCTCAGCAACATCCACTGCTCCGTTGATATTACAGGAGACTTGACAAGACTTGAGAACCCCACCTTTGAAAGCCACTTCTTCCATTCCATTGGGTGTGGTTTTCCTTGACATGAGGTATTTGAGTGTTCAGTGATCTCCTATGGCTGTCCCATCCCGTTCTACTTTACCCCCTTCCCTGTCCCTCTTCAGGGACCCTTCTCAAGAGAGCCTATTACAAAATGTGGAGGCCTTGTTGCTTTGCTTTGTCTTCCTCGGGAGTACTGGGGAAAAGGCTGCTTTTCCTGGTATTTCTTCATTCTGAGGAAGGAAAGTGGGGTGGTCTTTGTCCTATCCTAGACCTGATGAGACTGAACAAATATATGCCATCCTCAACATGAGACAATTAACATTGCCTCTTTCGCCAAGCTCAGGACTGGCTCTCATACATCCTGCAAATGGAAAGCTATTTTCACACATTCAGCCAGCCAGCCCACGGAAAGTATCTGCAATTCATAGTGGGGCCTAACCATTATCAATACAGGGCTCTGCCCTTTGGACTTTTAGTGGCTCCTAAAATATTCTGGCTGGCAGTAGTGGCAGTGCATTTAAGGAAATAGGATGTCTGTCTACCCATACCTGGATGACTGGCAGATACCAGCATTAGACAAATGGCCTTAAACAGCCTTTCTTTGTGAACTGTGATAAACCAGTAGCTGAAAGCCCATGCTGTAGCATATGTGGGGCAGTTGGACCAAGTATTCCACCATCTGTGCAGTTCCCTCTTACAACCAAATGAAATTGTTACATGCAATTTAGCTGTAGAGCAAAGGTAATTGGTTGAGTTACCTCTATTACAATGGTTTAGGACTCTTGGCATGGCATATCCTTACCATAACGACACTACATGGGTGTAATTCGTAAAGTCAAAAAACTGAGAATGTGAAAACTGTGTGGTAACTGACCACAAATCCAGTGATTGAACCTGATCATTCTGAATAAAAAGAGTTCTCAGCCATGCTTGTAGCTGTTTCCAGTGCTTCACACTGACTCAACAACAGACATAAGCTTCAGAGTGACAATTCTGGAATCTTAGTCTCTCTCACACTCACAGATGGTAGAGTTTATAGGATCTTTGATTTCAGATAGACAAAAGCCTGCCTGCTAGAGAACAGATTCTGGTCTCTTCAGTTAGCGGTAAACTACCTACAGGTGGTACATGTGTGTCTGGGACTCTTTGGCTATATGTTGATGAGCAGGTATAAGATGCTGCTTGCCACATTTCATTATTGGACCTTACAGTTGTGGCTGAGGTCCATATGCTTCTCTTTCGGACGTGCATCACAGTCCCACTTCAAATTCTGCAGTAACTCGCTTGATTGCTAGACCTAGTAAACTTGAGGAAAGGGGCAGTGTTCCGTCCCGTCCTTGGGGATGACACTTGTTACAGACATATTAGGATCTGACTGTGACACCCTCAGATGCAGGGCATGTGGACTCAGGATGACTTGAATACACATGAATGTCCCAGAGGAGAGTATAGTGTTCCTGTCTGTTTTTCAGAACTCCACAGTGCAGTTCCTGGTGGACATTGTGTTGGCCAAGTAGTTGATCCATCCTCTTTCTGTCAGAAAGTCTTTAAGTTCTGGGAATGATGCCATCAACATGGGGTGACCCCATTGGTGTTCCCCACCTCCCATGATTCAGTTATATAACCTAGCAGGCTTCCTGAGCAGAAATGTGATAACCACCCCCAAGTGGTCACTGTTTGAAGTCCATCCTAGACCCAGTACTCCTGGAAGTGGGACTCCTACCATAGACTTAGTCACCACAGAGGACAATGATCATATGGATCTCTACCAGACACCTTCCTCCTTCAGTGGTCTTGATGACTTCAATATGCTTTCCCTCTAGTTTCCTTGATCCCCAGAATATTATCCAAGATCAGATGGAACAAGAATTTAATCATGATAGCCCCATACTGGCTGAAACAGTTTTGGCTGTTGGACCTATTACAAATGTCCAAGAGGCCTTCCATATATCTTCTGGCCAGCACAGAGATAAAATCTCAAACCCTCTGTCAGATACTGTACTAAGAGCCACACTTATTGCACTTGACTGCTTGGATATTTGCTGGGTAAGCAACACTGATGTAGACTGGTCCCTTAAAGTTCAGGAAATTTTTATACAAAGCAGGAAACCTTCCACCAGGAAGATGTTTTGTCGTTCTGAGGTGTACTTCTAGGGTAACCTAGAATAGTATTGACCCAAAGGAGGTTCTGATACTGAAGGTCTTGGACTATCATGCTCCTGAATCACATGGTATTAGCATTTAACTCCCTTAAGGTTCATCTTGCCACAGTATCTCTGTCAGACTCCAGTTGTGTCACCAGTTGTACTCTGGTCTTCTTACACCCTGTGACATCATAATTGCTCCAGCGGCTTACTTTTACTCACCCTTCAGCCAGGGACCTGTCTTCCATGTGGGGCTTTGATGTCATCCTTCTAGAGCCTATGGAGCTTCTCTTGGGATCACTTTTGGAATGCGCAGTACACCACTTTACTTTTCTTGTGGCCATTATCTCAGCATAGAGAGTGAATGAGCTCCAAACTCTTATGATCTGACTGCCTTCACATTGTCCATGTGGAAGGATGTGAGAGAATAAACCACACTCCACCCGAGGTGGAGTTCTGAAACCACCTTGACCCAATCCATCACAGTACCAGTCTTCTCTCCTGGCATCAAGTGCTGCTACGTGAAGAAGCTGAATCTTTGGATGTTTTCAGACCTTGCCCTATACCTGAATGGGACCATATCTTTCAGGTGCTCTCCTCTCCTCTCTCTGACCATATCTGCTGCAATGAAAGGTCGTACTATCTCATTGAAGATAATTTCAAAGTGAATCACTTTCAAAGTGCCTCCACAGACACTAAGTAGTAGTAGATACCCATCTTGTGCCCCTAGAAAACACTTATCCAGATGTGTGGATCTACACGGGCAATGCTCAAAGGAGAGAATGTGTCTGCAGAATTGTGAACAGAGAGATGACTTGATGTAGGATGCTTTTTGATGATAGACAGTGGCAACATAAAAATCAAACTTGCATTTGCATCCGAAAGCTATAAACTATGTGAACATTGTGATCTCTTCAGGTGGAGGGTTCTATAATTGTGGTCTGGCTGCCAAGGAAGTTCTTGACACGAGTCCTGAGTCTTGTTCTGAGTACGCTATTACTTCTGAGAAACCATTTTCTTGTGGGGCCTCAGTTGCAAGTGGTGGTGTGTAATGCCTTCATGTACCTCATAGCACAGTGGGGCCAATAGTGTTGCTGCAGCACCAATTTATTCTATTGCTATGCAATCTTCATTCCCATTTCTTTACAGCGCACATGCACAGTTGTGGCTTGTATTTGAAAATACTCATTGATATAACATTGGTAATTTCTTTCTTTGCGGATGGGTTTTTGCTCTCCACAGAGTCAGGCCTGCAATATGCAGGAGGTCAGACTAGATGATCATGATGGTCCCTTCTGACCTTGAAGTCTAGGAGTGAGTCAGATTCACTCCTGAGGCCTTAGTTCTTGAGATGTTCTTTAGGCTATGTAGCTGACCAGCTAATTCTTCTCTTTTCCTTGGCTGTAAACTGGCTCTGGCTCCCTAACCTACTGCCGCCTAGCTCAGTGTAGCAGTATAGGGAGCATGTACTGTGATCCAAGTAACTCCCACTTGTGGAGAAAACTGGAGACAGTGGCAAGGAGAATGAAAACAAAATGTCAGGTACCTGGCTATGGCAAATCGGCAGATGCCTTTTTGCTTTTGGAAAAAAATTCCAAATGACACAACTGCAATTGTAGTCAGATCCCTTACTGTTCACATCTTCTTAGAGCTATAGTTTCAAATTGTGTGTAGACCAAGGCAAAGAATGGCATTGGTTTACTCAGCATTCACATTTTTGAAGGTTATTCATTGCAACCGAAGGGCTAGAAACAGATTTGTTTTAATGAAAGCTCAGATTCTGGAGTGCAGTTCTGTGGCAAGAGCATAACATCCATGGCAAGTTCTGTAGCTGTGGTGTGCAAAGGATGCTGGTGATGTATTCCCCTTCTGCTCATGTTTTGGAGGTGGGCTGTGGCATACTGAAGCAATTGGAAGAATTTTTTTTAAAGCCCTTACTTGCTCTAGGTACATGGTATGGTAAACAAGTGGATTTTCTTGTTTTTTGTAAATTGGAACGCAGTTTCACGTGTAAGGACCAGCATGAAAGGATGCTAAGATTGCAGAACTTAAAGGAGACTTGAGGGAGAGGTTTGAATGAACCTAGCACTTCTGAATGACAAGTGGCATATAGCAATGGTATGAACAGTGTGCAAGAAGAAGTGTGTGTTTTGGCTTAAAGCAATGATTATGGAGTATTAAGCTTTATTGGCCCTTCGTTGATTTGAGGCATGGTCTTTCAAAGCTCTTGCTGGCAATAAGATTATCATTTCCGCTATTTATCTTTACTGGATTCACTCTGTTACATATCTTTGTTTATTATGGGATTTGATCATATTATTTTAAAAGTATTAAAGTAGTAAAGATTATGAAACAAAGCAGGGATTTTAAGGTACTAAAAGTAATATGAAAACACCTGCATCTATACATTTGTGGAGCTGCACCTTCCAGTTGTTGGTGGAGGAGAGATTTCTCTTCTCCCCCCTTGGGTGGGAGGAAGAGA
The DNA here is from genome assembly GCF_965152235.1 of Eretmochelys imbricata. Taxonomy (NCBI): domain Eukaryota; kingdom Metazoa; phylum Chordata; order Testudines; family Cheloniidae; genus Eretmochelys; species Eretmochelys imbricata. Next base: position 49,815,125 of record NC_135576.1, on the reverse strand, counting down.
TCAAGTTGTCAAAAAATCTTAAGTGTTTGGCTCTAGCCTCAGGTTTAGCAAGCATTGGAAGATGACTGAAAAGTGACGAACTTAACATTCTTAAGCCATGTACAGTGTTAAGTAGAATGAAGTTATCTTCACCTTAAGGTACAGTCAAAGTGGCAGTCTGTTGCAGCTGTATATACTAATCAAAAAGCACCTTTTTAAACAAAATAAAAAAAATTGATCATAAAGGCAGACTGCAGACTAACACATGTAGTAATTTAACTTAGAATTCTATCGAAGTGTCCAAAGGAACCTAAGCGAATAAGGTAATGATTTCTCTCCATATTTTGTAGTACATGCTTCAGAGGACTCAGGACCAAGATGAAAATGTGGCTTTGGAGGCGTGCGAGTTTTGGCTGACTTTGGCTGAGCAGCCAATTTGTAAAGATGTGCTATGTCGGCATCTTACTAAGTAAGTTAATTTTCAAACAAGCAGAGTGAAGCATATTCTACTGAGAAACTAAGGATTGTAAATTAGGCCTCTCGTTCTTGAATTCTGACTGAAATCTGTTCTGTAAAAAAGTTTACAAAGTGCTTAGGAGAAATTCTAGATATCTGGTGGTTCTAGTTGCTTTTTTTTTTTTGTGTGTAATCTACAAATGGTGAATTCAAGTATTGACAGCTGTTTTGTGTGTAGAGATGGAAGTGGTTGGGCTAATAAATGTCCACATGATTGGATATGTCTCTGCACAAAGAACAGGGTGTGTGGAGTTTAAAAAAAGTTTTAAATCAGATTGAGGCTCTGCAAAAACTACTTTAGCTTTTTTTAGAAAAAGGATTTATAACTTAGTTCATTTATAAATTTTAAAATGCCACTGCTGGTAGGGTATCACAGGTGAAAAACAAAATACTGAAATTTAAGATTCTGATCTGGAAAATGCTTCAGCAGTATATAATCACATGAAGAGTCCCACTGATTTCATTAGAGTTAAGCATATGCATAAATGTTGCCTGATCGGGGCTAAAATTGTAACTTTAATAAACTTTTTTCCTAGTGGAATGAAATTTGGTTACTTCAAAATAAAATTCCTTCAGTGTTAATAGTGAAATATTTACACTTCCAATATATTAATAAGGTAGTTGTGAACTTATTATACACACAGGGCTAAAATTTTCAAAAAGTTAGGCTTCTAAACCTGAATTTTGGACACCGGAGTGGGATTTTCAAGAATATCTAAGTGACTTCAGAGCACAAACTGTGATGGAGTATAGCCTGGCCAAAGCTTTTTAAAAATTTATTTATTTTAATTCTGGAAATTCCATATCAAGGAAGTTTGGTCTAGGCTGCAAATATTGCATCAGCTGTCTTCATGTCACCTTTTTTTTTTGCGGTCGGGGTGTGTGTATGTGTTCTTACACTGATTAGTGAGGCTTGTCTTTTTTCGTTATAGATGTGCAGTTTAAATGTGAAAATTCTTAGTAGAAAGAAATTTTATGTTAAAAAAAGAAGAAATTTGGCTAAGTATTAGGAAACTAATAAAAGAAACCAGTCCAAAACATCTACTTTACTTTCTTCAAAACTCTATATTTTTAAATTACTAAAAAAAAAAACCAACCCCTAGCAACATGTAAGTAAACTGACTTTTTTTAAATTTAAGATTGATTTAACCTCTTTTAAAAACAACTTTTTATTTAACTCAAAAGTTCTATCCAATCTGCTAAAGAACATTTGGTTTAACTGCTGAATTTTGAAGTACTTCTGTTTTTCTTGTCTTCACATCACTTCTGTGTTTTTGAGTGTATCTTAGTGTTGATGGTTAATACTGACTTTAAAGTTGCAATGCAAATGTAGGCTTGATTCAGATAATAAATTCAGTAGCCGTAAAAGGTGAATACAAAGGTTTTTTTAACTAAAAATTTATTTTTAACATTCAGGTCTTCCTTGCAATATTGTGCACTTCAGTATTTTGTTCAGCAGTTAGTCGTCTTTAAAGGGGGAACTTCGAGAACATAATTCTATCAATATTTGAAAATCCTAGAGCTATAATAAGTTAAACAGTGGGCAAGGTTGGTGTACTATTTCCTTAGACAAGCCTAGAAAACTACCTGAAAACTCAGCTAATTGTGTCTGTGAAATGATCCAATTGCTATGGTGTCTAGCACCCTTTCCGACCTTCGCTCTTCAAAGGCTTTTTATTTTTCTGTAAGATCACTTACTATATAGCTTCAGGTACTCATCACCCATATACCATGGTAATGATGCTCAAGAAATGATACATCCCTACACCCTAAACACCAATTTGTTTAGGTATTTCTCTATTTAAACGGATTTGGATTTATTTGGGTAGGGGAGAAGCTATTACCAGCATGATTTAATTTGTTGTGAAGGTGGTATGCTAATAGGAAGACTGTATATTAAGGCTGGCATTCATTTTCAGTCACAAAACACACATAGGGACTGATTCTCCCATTGATGCACATTCAATTCACATGGACTTCAAAAACAGTTAGATCCAACATGTACTATTTTTATGGATTGAGTTGCTGTCTAATTGGTTTGATTTTACAATTTACTTGAAGAAACTTACTAGAGAGAAGTCATATACACACACTTAAAAGGAGATTTTTGGCAAAGCCGTGATCAATAAGCATTCACGAAGTTCTTCAAATAGCTTCACTATAGGTGCTCCACTTCAGGATCTGCCTGTGCCCAATTGGAGATTTTGCCTCATTAGTATCCACAGAGCTGGGCCTACACCCTAGATATCCTCATATCCGAGCACAAGGATATGTGGCATAGGGTGGGATAGACCCACCACCGCTCTAGTGCCTTCTTAATGAATGGCCTGTGGCCTGAGATGGCATGTTGTGTTGTCCCTAGCCATGCAGCTTGCTACCTCTTTTGTTCTTTTTCTTATTCTTTTATTTTATTTTTCTGTTATTTAACACAGTTTGTGCTTTTTTGGGGGGTGGGTTCCCCCACTCTCCTTTTCCTTGCCTGATCAGAGCCTTTGTTTTTTCTCAGGATACAATCTGCAGCCTCAAGTAATGGGTTATGCCCAAGAAATTGGGCTCCAAACCCTATGGGCAGGTCTGACAGGTCTTTTCCCCCTCAATGACAGGCACTCAAGTGGCCTCTTGGGGGAGAGACTTGCATCTTCCAATTGTAAAAGCTGCTTAGGATATAAAAATAGGTCTAAAAAAATGAAGGGAAGACAGGTTAAAATGCCTGTTGATGGAATATCTCCTTGAGAGCTATGGAATCCAAGTCACATCCTGTACATCAGATTTGGTTGCGCAGAGAGCCCTAGCAGCTGTCACTGCTGCTGCAGTAAGCAGAGACCCTGGAGACTCCTCAGAACTGTCCAGACCATCAAAAAAGAGATTCCATTTCCTAGGATGGGATAAGAAAAGGGGAAAGTCACCCTTTTGGTTTAGCTCATGAGGCCCCATGTACCAACAAGGGTATTGCTGAGCTCCTATGTCCTCTGGTACCAAGACCCTGGCACTAGCTAGAAAAGCCACCCCACATATCTAGAAGCCATCTGTTAAGCTACAGCAGCACCTAAGTCAGCACCGGACCCAGTGCTTCCAAAGTACAAGGACTCTTAAGGCTAAGCAGAAATAGTCATCAGCCACATCTTCTGCAAGCAGCAATGAAAGCACAGAGGTTGTGCTTTGGTACCATTTTCAGGACCACCCAGTGTTCTAACTCCTGAAGATTATCTCAAGTCCCTAGTACCATCCAGGCTCCTTTTCCACGAGGATCTTTGGATCCGGGAAGAACCTGAGTCTCTATTGCTCAGGAGAACCAGAAACATAAAAAAGTCCACATTAACTCTGGTCCAGCGCATAGAGTTTATCGGAGCGGTTCTTGACTCCACGCGAGCCAGGGCCTTCCTTCTGGAAACATGTTTTCAGGCCATGTTGGATCTCATTGCCCACATGAGGCATCCAATCACCGTGGCCCACACATGACTGTGGCTGATGGGCCACATGGCAGCATGCACGTATGTGGTCAGTCATGCCCAGCTTCATCTGCAACCCCTGCAGACATCTTGGCAATGGTCTACGTTCCTAGCAGGCACCCCTTGGACTGAGTGATCACGGTACTGAGCCACGTCCTCTCGTCCATAGATTGGTGGCTAGACCCCAAGTCAGAGCTGCAGGGAGTTCCCTTTGTGTCCTCATTACTGTTGCTCACCCTGGTCTCAGACACATTGGACCTGGACTGGGGGGCCCACCTGGGCGAGCTCAACACCCAGGGCTGCTGGCACTTCATATCAACGTCAGGGAGCACAAGGCGGTGCGCCTGGCCTGTCAGGCATTCTTGCTCCACCTGAAAGGCAAGGTGGTGCAGATCCTCACGGACAATATGGCTGTAATGTATTACATCAACAGGCAGGGTGGTGCCAGGTTGTCAGCCCTGTGTCGGGAGACGCTCAGCCTCTGGGACTTATGTGTAGCATGCCATCCGTCTGGTGGCCACCCACCTACCCGGAACCAAGAATATCCTGGCAGATCATCTCAGCAGGACCTTCTCATCTTGCCATGAATGGTCCCTCCATCTGGAGGTGGTCAGTCTGATCTTCTGAAGGTGGGGGACTCCCAAAGTGGACCTGTTTGTGTCCAGATGGAAGAGGAAGTGCCACATATTCTGTTCCCTGCACGGCAGAGACAAGGGTTCCCTGTCGGACGCCTTTCTGATTCTGTGGTTGGAAATGCTGATGTACACCTTTCCGCCGGTACCACGTATCCCCAGGGTCCTGCTAAAGGCAAAGCAAGACAAAGCATCTCTCGTCCTCAGAGCCCCGGCGTGGCTTCGCCAGCACTGGTTTGGCATGCTGCTGAGTCTTTCAGTGGTTGAGCCGCTGCAGTTGCTTCTCCAGATGGATTTGCTGTCCCAGGATCACAGCAACCTGCTCCACCTGAACCTGGCATTGCTGCACCTGACACCGTGGCTTCTGCGTGGAGTGCTTAGCTGCGGTCCAACAGGTCCTGCTGGGGAGCAGAAAGCCTTCCACCAGGGCTACCGGTGTGGCAGAGTGGAAGCACTTCATGTGTTGGGCCTTGGACAAGCACATTTGTCCAGTCTTGAGGAAGCGTCACTGCAGGACATCCTGGACTATTTGTTGTATCTTAAGCTCCAGGGCTTGCTTTTGCCTTCGGTCAAGGTACAGCTGGCAGCCATTTTGGCAGGTGGCTCTTCACCCATCCCACGATGGTGCAGTTCCTGAAAGGTTTAAGACGCCTGTACTCACATGTCCGGGACCCAGTCCCCCTGTGGGACCTGAATCTTGTGCTTTTTGATGCTCATGAGCCCCACCTTCGAACCCTTGGCTTCCTGCTCCCTTCTGCTCCTCTCCTAGAAGGTGTCCTTGGTCACTATAACTTCGGCTCGGTGGGTGTCCGAGATCAGGGTGCTGATGTCGGAGCTGCCTTATACAATCTTCTACAAAGACAAGGTCCAGCTGCGTCCACACCCGGCTTTTCTGCCCAAGTTCGTTTCCCAGTTCCACACTGGCTAAGACGTTTACTTACCGGTCCTCTGTCCGAAGCTCATGCATCAGATGAGAAGTGCAGGTTGCATACTCTGGAGATCAAATGGGAGCTGACCTTCTACACTGACAGAACATGGCCATTCTGTAAGTCAACGTAATTGTTCATTGCTGTTGCAGACCGGATGAAGGGTTGCCCAGTGTTAGTCCAGAGAATCTCGTCTTGATCACTTCCTTCATCCACTGTTGCGACGACCTGGTGAAGCTGCCCCCGCTGGCAATCATGACGGCTCATTCTACCAGAGCACAGACATCTTCGGCGGCCTTCAGGGTGCAGGTGTTGATCTAAGAAATTTGCTGGGTCACCACCTGCTCGTTCGTTCATACGTTCACATTGCACTTTGTGCAGACCCAGCAGGCTTGAGATGATGCTGGCTTTGGGAGAGCTGTGCTACCAGCTGCATGACGGTGAGCTCCGAGCCCATCTCCATTGATACTGCTTGTGGGCCACGTAGAATGGAATGATTCGAGATATGTTGCTCATGTCCATTCGATTACCCACTCTCCTGCCCCTCTTGTTGGAGTTGTCGGCAAGAAAGAACTGAGAGTGCACGGGCCAGCAGCGCCTGATGTACCGCAGCATGAGTGCAACGCTCTAGAGGGCTCCACAGCCAGCCCTACGGGTACTGCTATGGCAAAAATCTCTGGCCACGCATGTGGGCGTGCACACACCTAGAATGGAATAAACATGAGCAGCTCATCTTGAAGAACAACAGTTATGAAAGGTAGGTAACTGTGTTTTCACCTAGCTGCCATCGCAGTCCCCCCCCATACCCAACCACTATAAGGTTTATTAAAGGTTGTTCGTTTGTTTTTTTCCCAACCTTTTTCCTCTTTCAAAATGAGGTATGTTATATGGATGTACAACTTAGTCCACAGTGCTCTGAGGAAAGCCACATTTGAACCTATAGGAAATGTTTTCCTTCCTTCATTTGTCCCTCAAGATCTTGTTCTTGGTAGCAGACATCTCAGCCAGGAGCGTAGGGGGACTATGACTCTGATGGCTGACTCACCATACACAGTATTCTATCTCAATAATGTGACACTACATCTACACCCACGATTCCTACCTTAATCAGGAAGTTCACCTGCTGGCATCTTATCCCAAGCTTCGTTCTTCAAAAGGAGCAGTGAGCTCCATACACTGTATATAAGAACAGCTCTCCACTCTTTACCCTGAGAGGACTAAGTCCTGTGTGACTCCTCATAGGCTTCTCATCTTGATTACAAAATGAATGAAAGGGCATCTGATTTCTACGAAAGACTGGAAGTCCATCTTAACCTGTTTTAAAGCTTTGGGTATTAACCCCTGAATTAGCATGATTGCCTGTTCCACCAGGGCTCAGTCTACCTCTGTAGCCCTACTGAAAAGCATACCTGTCTCAGCCATACGCAAAGCAGCCACCTAGTCTTTGATAGGCATGTTTTCCCAGCATTGTGCTATCATGCCTACTTCTGGAGCTGATGAGGCTTTTGTTGGTGCTGATCTACTGTCCATACTGAATCTGTCTCTTCAGCACCATTCTCCATAGTTGAGATACTGCTCTGGAATTTCTTGAAGTGGAACACCCAAAGGAACATTACTTGTACAGTAACTGGAGTGCTTTGAGATATGGTCCCCCCCCCCACCCCCAATAGGAGCTCCTCTACCTGCCCTCCTGCCTCAGTCTTCTCTCTGGACTTCGGTGGTTTAGAAGGAATTGGAGTCGTGCAGGACTGCCTAGAGTGCAGGTGCAGATCTGTGGACAGTGCTGATGAACATGTCTGATCAATAGCTCATGTGGATGCAAACAAAAGAAGTATGGGTTGGATGAATGCACTATAAGGTAGGTAGAAAGTTGGCTAGATTGTCGGGCTGAACGGGTAGTGATCAATGGCTTCATGTCTAGTTGGCAGCCGGTGTCAAGTGGAGTGCCTCAGGGGTCGGTCCTGGGGCCGGTTTTGTTCAGTATCTTCATAAATGATCTGGAGGATGGTGTGGATTGCACTCTCAGCAAATTTGCGGATGGTACTAAACTAGGAGGAGTGGTAGATACGCTGGGGGGCAGGAATAGGATACAGAGGGACCTAGACAAATTGGAGGATTGGGCCAAAAGAAATCTGATGAGGTTCAATAAGGATAAGTGCAGGGTCCTGCACTTAGGATGAAAGAACCCAATGCACCGCTACAGACTAGGGACCGAATGGCTAGGCAGCAGTTCTGCGGAAAAGGACCTAGGAGTGACAGTGGACGAGAAGCTGGATATGAGTCAGCAGTGTGCCCTTGTTGCCAAGAAGGCCAATGGCATTTTGGGATGTATAAGTAGGGGCATAGCGAGCAGATTGAGGGACGTGATCGTCCCCCTCTATTCGGCATTGGTGAGGCCTCATCTGGAGTACTGTGTCCAGTTTTGGGCCCCACACTACAAGAAGGATGTGGATAAATTGGAGAGAGTCCAGCGAAGGGCAACAAAAATGATTAGGGGTCTGGAATACATGACTTCTGAGGAGAGGCTGAGGGAACTGGGATTGTTTAGTCTGCAGAAGAGAAGAATGAGGGGGGATTTGATAGCTGCTTTCAACTACCTGAAAGGGGGTTCCAGAGAGGATGGTTCTAGACTATTCTCAGTGGTGGAAGAGGACAGGACAAGGAGTAATGATCTCAAGTTGCAGTGGGGGAGGTTTAGGTTGGGTATTAGGAAAAACTTTTTCACTAGAAGGGTGGTGAAACACTGGAATGCGTTACCTAGGGAGGTGATAGAATAGCCTTCCTTAGACGTTTTTAAGGTCAGGCTTGACAAAGCCCTGGCTGGGATGATTTAATTTGGGATTGGTCCTGCTTTGAGCAGGGGGTTGGACTAGATGATCTCCTGAGGTCCCTTCCAACCCTGATATTCTATGATTCTATGATTGATCCTGAAGTGGAGCACTTACAGGGACACCCTTCTCGAGCTAAGTTAAGTAACGTTTCCATTTATAGTGACAATAGTTCTGAAACAGTTTCACACTTGATTAGGATGCAGTAAAGCTGCGCTAATGGAAGAGACCAGTATAGATTAGGAAGTGGTTTTATAGTCCGTGCCAGGTAGGGCTAATGCAGGTGACATTATGCACACCCCAGGCCAATTAGGGATCTTTGTGTCATATTCGTAACAGTGAAGCTGGGCCCAAATCTTGAGCTAGGATCATTAAAACTGTATCCTTCCCTGCAGAGCCGTGTTCTCATTGTGAAGATCATGTTTTTTTTGGTGGGTATGGTGGGTTGGGTTAGTGAGGTGGCGGTTTTGATTTAATTTTTGAAAGATATTTGGGACAGTCCATGACTAAGGAGGAGTGGAGTGACTAACCTGCTGAGTGGTTATATGAGTAGGGGCAGCAAGGTGGCTGGGATAAGTGGGTGCCACCTTAGTACTCTTCCATCTGTCCTAAAGGGTTAGGTGAAACAATGTGTACAGCACACGTTGGGAGCTTGAGTCCCCATTCAAAGGATTTGGCCTGTACCCAGAAGCACTTTGAAGCGTTAATTTTATAATGTTGAAAATGTTCAACTTACATTTAAGACATGATTTCATCAAATGTGTAACATGATTAAAACTAATTTAGATTTCCCTCAATTATGCAATACATTAACTTAAACTAGAAATTGTGTAACATACAGTCAAACTTTCATAAGCCAGATGCCTGTACCTCAGAAAATCAGACTGCTTTTTTTATTTAGGAGCTTAACTTTAGGGGTAGGTTTGAAAAATTTAGCCTATTGATGATAAATATAAACCAGCTTCTAAAAACAAAATTTGGCTCAGAAAATTGACAGTTGTCTGAATTATGCTTTTTTTTAACACATACATATTAAAACCTTTCTTTGTAGGTTGATACCTGTGTTAGTAAATGGTATGAAGTACTCAGAAATAGATATTATTCTGCTGAAGGTGAGCAACAATTTCACTTTACTTCTCAAGGAATGTATTCATTTGACTATTCACTTCTAAATTACTGTGCTATGGCAGTTTCTACCTAGCAGAAATAGCTTGTACAGTATGGGATATAGCTAAGAAGTTGCGCTAATTAATCCATTCTAACACAGAACTAGAATTATTACTGTACAATAAAAAGGATTTCTCTACCTCTTTTTCCTCCTTCCCTCTCCGTTCATGTTTCTAGAAGAATGCAGGAATTAGTGGCTCTTTTGGTCAGGTGGCCAGCCCTGAGGTGGCTATGAAGCTGAAGAAGTTGTCATAGTTTTCCCGAACATATTACCCACTATATTGCCTTTTAAAATATCTTGGGCAACCTGGCTGTACTGTTTCATAATCTGATGGTATAATAACTTGCAAGCATGCTTAATGTTTCATTTTTAACAGGGGGATGTTGAAGAAGATGAAGCTATTCCAGATAGTGAACAGGACATAAGGCCTCGTTTTCATCGTTCACGGACAGTGGCTCAGCAGCATGAAGAAGATGGTATTGAGGAAGATGACGATGATGATGATGAGCTTGATGATGATGATACTATTTCTGACTGGAATTTAAGTAAGTCAAACTACTGTGTTAGGTAGTGTAAAATCTACAGCTCATGTAATTCAGAACCCTCCCTTTCTGACTCCTTGTGTGTTTTTAGTGCATTGAACAGAAATGCTGACGTTTTTAATTTTGGGATAGCTCTGTTCACATTCCTGAAATCCTTTGATTGCTTGGCACTCTTTCTGTTGCTTAAAAAGAAACTCTGCTGTATAGCTAAATTCACATGTTTGTAACTACTATATGTTTACCTTAATTGGTTAGTATGGCAAATGGATCCATTAGATGTTTCTGCTCAGATTAATGAAGACTTTCCAGATTTACCCTTCTCACTTAGTGGAAAACCAAGTGAATTTAAGTTCCAGAAAGTCTTACATCATCACAGACCATGGCTGATCTGCCTAACATGACTGGGCATTATTACTGAGTAGCTTTTTAGTGCTTTAATCTTCTATATTTATATTTAAGGCCCTGAGAAAAGCACATATTTAAAAAACAAATAAACCAACAAATCTCCAGCAGTGTCATGGATAAATGTGTGTTCAGGGGATATGTATGCTGCACAGTCGCGCCCCCCTTCCCCCCCCCCCCCCCGCTGTGAATTTTTCCAGCCGCAGGACTTCTGCCTCCCTTCTGAGGTGCTGGCTGCTCATGGGTGGTTAGTTGGACTCGTCTCATCCTGGAATAGGGTCCTATCCCATGGAATTGGGGTGGAGGGTGTGCTAGGGGTGTATGTCTTGCTGATGGACAGGGTAACAAAAGCCACCTAGATGAATAGCAAGAGCCAGCTCAGCAAATACATGAATCCTGTGGTGCCAGCCGACCTGGCCCCGGGGCAGGGATCAGGGCCCTAGCTCCAGTCCAGGCTGGTTTTACTGCTTCCTCTCTGGCTGGCAGGGGGGGAACAGGGGCAGTGCTGAAGCGACTAGGAGCCTCAGCCCCACCCCACAGCGGCTTCTCACCAGCTAACACTGTGACCGGGATCCATTCTGATTCCTCTGTTAAGGCTGGCCTTCCTCACGCCTTTGCTCATGTTTCAAGCAGCATCAGTGCTGGCCCCGATGGGGGGATGGATCTTGGTCTTAGCTCCTGGCAGGCCAGCACTGCAGTATCTCTCCTGAGTCTTTTGGGGCCACTGTGGGCGAGGCTGGGATTCATAATTGGCATGTTGTGAGTACCACCCCTCACTCCCTGCCAGCCGGACCAAAAACAGCATCAGTGGTCTGGGCCAGGGATTTGCAAACTTTTTTTAACTCAAGGCTCATCTGTGCAGCTGCAGTCGGCACCATGGCCCACTATTAATGCTTCTTGAGGAAAATTATTAATTTTAATTATTATGTAAATATAACCTAGAATGGTGTGATAAACAACGATCAGGAAGGTAGCCATGGAGCATAAGCTTTCATGGGTGAATACCCACTTTTTCGGGGCATGCATCTGACTAAGTGGGTATTCACCCATGAAAGCTTATGCTCCAATATGTCTGTTAGCCTATAAAGTGCCACAGGACTCTTTGCCGTAATAAACAACGTGCATTTCTTTTTCATTTTAATGTTAGAAATTCCTAGCAATATGCACTCCAAAAATGCTTCAAGACCTTTGAAATGAAACAGTTTTAGTAAAACTATACTTTGAACCCCACATTTTGCTCTGAACTTTTTTAAACAGGGAAAACAGTTTTGTATAAAACTGAACAATAAGCAACACAACAATATTTAACAAAATTATTAAAACACATTGTGCTGTTTGATTTTTAAAACAAAATATTGTCCAACTTGAACACTATATTGTGTTTTCAATATTTTGAGGGTAAAATCTATACTATTGTGCTGTGTAAGTAAAGACCTAACCCTATTCTCTATTTATTAATTAGAAAAGAATCACATTGTAAATAAAAATATAAAATAACTTACAGACCAGGAGCATTCTTAATGGGATGGATGTGCCTGCTTCTCCTTGCACAGTTTTTCCATCTGGGGACATACGTTAATGAGGGTCAACCTGATGATATCTTTTGGTTTTCAGTCTTTCAGCCAGGTCAAGGTGCAGGCAGTGGATAGCTAGGGGCTGTGTGCTGGCAGGGAGGTAGCTCAGGGTATGGGGAGGGGCTGTGTCTTAGGGGATGCCACTGCTGCAGGGCCCAGCCATGTACTCAGTCCCTAGCTGGCACAGTGGGGACAGCTCTGCTCCTTCTGGCTGTGTGCACCATGCTGTCCTACATGGTCACTCTGGCCACCAGCACTCAGTGGTTCATGGGCACCAAGGACGTACACCTACCTCAGCCTGGAGGGCACAGCAGCTGTTACCCAACCCACGTGGGGAAACTGACCTGGACGTACACAGTGCCTGGTGTCACTGCTCTCCCCTCAGAACGTTCCTTTGTCCCCCCAGCAGGTTCAGGGAAGGGGTGGTGAGTGGCAACGTCAGGCACTCGTGCATGCAGGTCGGTTTCCCCACATGGGCTGTGCTGTGAGGTGTCAGGAGCTGCTCTCCCACCCTCCCCTTACCCAGCCCATGTGAGGAAACTGACCTGGACACACAGTGCCTGGTGTTGCTGCTCAGCCCTCGGAAACTCCTCCCATGATGGCGGACCACCCAGGACTGTTGTGGCCCACCTTTGGGGCTCGGCCCATGGTTTGAGAACCCCTAGTATGGGCCAGGCTCTGATCCCTTACCTGGGCCAGGCTGACTGGTGTCATGTGCTTCATCTTCTTGCTGAGCTGGCTCTGGTGGCAAATGCAGGTGGCATTTGTTACCCGTATCATCAGTGAGATGTCTTCTCCTGTCCCCCATTCGCTAGGATAGGAATGACCTGCCGCCTCTGGGATGCACCATGGAGAGCCACAAGCAGGAATGCCCACTTCTGCCTCCCTGCTGCTGGAAAAATTCATGTTTCAAGGTTTTTGTGTTTTTGTGGGGTTTTTTTGTTGTTCCTCCCCTCCTCCCCCACCCTTGAGAGCTGGAAACTTTTAAATGCAAGATGAGATTATCAGATAAATTAATTCTAGAAACTGGTGCCAAACATGCCAAACCCATGGTGAAAATGCAGAAATTGGGCTTGTTTTTGGCTTAATTGGCTTGTGAGTTGCTTGTTGGCTAGTTTTTGGCTTGTAGCTTGTTGCTGCTTTTTTTTTCTGATCGGCTCCCGGCAAGCGGGGGAGAGAGTCAGGGGTGCATAGTGGGCCTACCACAGTCCCAGACTGTGTGCTGGGGGGATCTAGTCACATAGAGTGTTGGGGTTCTTAGGGATTGGCTTGTTTTGGCCTTGTTTTGAAATGGGATTAGCTTGATTTTTGGCTTATTGTGAAAGTCGGGGTGCTTATTTACTACGTGAAAGTTGGCAACTGTGACTGGGTCTCTAAGAAAAACACAGAATATTTTATTTAAAAATAATCCAGATGCAAATAGAAAATTGTCATATATATCACAAAATAATGTGCAACACCCATGTTCCAGGAATCCCGTTCACTTTTAGAATCCAAAAGTAGATTTGGGCTCCTGATTGATCTTTTCTAGAGACAGTCCAGATGTTAGCTTGTATATTGCTATAAAACACAGTTTAATCTGTGTTTTTTTTCCTTTTTTATTTTGTTGTATTCATTACTGTAAGTGGAATAGTTATCTTTATATATTTAGCTGACTGAAAAGTCATATGTGAAGTTTCCTCTAATTAACTGATTACATAATCTCGGAATTGCTGATGCTATATATAGCAGATTAGAAAGTAAATGGTTTGAAAAGGTTGGTTGACAACTTGTTTTCCTTATATCTGAGCAGGTTGAATGAATGTATATGCTATAGTTTTGGTTTAGCTTTAAGTGTTTGTCATACAGTAACTCCTCACTTTAGCGTTGTCCCAGGTTACGTTGTTTCATTATGTCGTTGATCTATTAGAGAACATGCTTGTTTAAAGTTGTGCCGGGGTGAAAGTAAAGCCGAAGATTTATCGGTACGGGGTCCGGCTCTGGCCCCCGGAAGGGCGGGGCTGGGGGTCAGTATCCTCCAGCCGGCCCTTCCACGCTGCCTGGCCTACCCTGGGCCCTTTTAAATTGCCAGCCCTGGGGCAGCTGCTCCTTTTGCCCTCCCCCGTCAGTGGCGGGGGAGGGGGGTGGGTGCAAAAGGGGCAACGACATTAAAGCGCTGCCACGACAGCGCTTTAAGCAGGGTCCTTTGCAACAGCACTTTAAAGTCAGATGGATACGGGCCAGTACTGGCTGCCACTTTTTACTGGTATGCCATACCCACCCGTACCGTCTTACTTTCACCCCTGAGTTGCGCTATGCTTCCTTATAACGTTGTTTGGTAGCCACCTGCTTTGTCCACTGGTTTCAGGAAGAGCAGCCCCATTGGAGCTAGCTGGTTGGGGCTTGGAACCAGGGTGGGCTGGCAGCCCACTTAAGTTCCCTGTGCGGCAGCTGTCCAGCAGGTTATCCATTGCTGGGCAGTTCAGGTGTCCTTCCCCTGCACTGCCGTGTACTGCTCCTGCCGTCTGCCTTGGAGCTGCTCCCAGGAGCCTCCTGCTTGTTGGGGGGGGGGGGGGAGGAGGGGTGCTGATGTCAGGGTGTCCCCTGCTCCTGTACTCCATCTCCACAGAGCAGGGGGGACAGGACTCTGGACGGAGGGAGCTTGTTGGCAGCAGCTGCTGTCTCAACTTGCTGATCTACTTAATAAGGCAGTGTACTCAGAGTGGAGTCAGCATACTTAAAGGGGCAATGCACCTCTCTCTCTCTCTCACTCACTCACTTACACATACCACCCCCCCCACCCCCGCACTTTGGAAAGTGGAGGGAGTGGTGCGCTCCAGTGGGATAGCGTGCATTCATCATCACGTTCAGTTTCTGCAGGGAATGTTTGCAGCCACTGCCATGCTTCTGTTGTGTCTCCTCCCTCCATTTGTGTAGCCTCCCACTCTACAAGGCTGCATTAACAACGTGTTAACCCTTGAGGGCTCAGACTAGTGCTAGTTGATCATTTAGCAGTAAGGCATTCCCTCGGAAATATCCCACCCTCTGACTCCACCACCTCAACCAAGCTTCACAATCATCATTGCTGTGTACAGTATTAAATTTTGTTTAAAACTTGTAGAGTGTGTGTGTGTGTGAGAGAGAAAATTTCCCTAGAACCTCCCCTCCACCCACCCAGGTTTACATTAATTCTTATGGGGAAATTGGATTCGCTTAACATCGTTTTGCTTAAAGTAGTATTTTTCAGGAACAGAACTACAACATTAAGCGAGGAGTTACTGTACAAAATTATGATAGAAATCTTTGTACTTGGTAGGAGCATGAAACTATTTCATGAGGGCTGAAGTGTATCACGCTTCTCACTAACAACTTAGTCTTTCCCACTTTTAGTAAAAAGAAAAGGAGTACTTGTGGCACCTTAGAGACTAACCAATTTATTTGAGCATAATCTTTCGTGAGCTACAGCTCACTTCATCGGATGCATTCAGTGGAAAATATAGTGCGGAGATGTATATACATAGAGAACATGAAACAATGAGTGTTACCATACTCACTGTAACCAGAGTGATCACTTAAGGTGAGCTATTACCAGCAAGAGAGCGGGGGGAGGGGGACCTTTTGTAGTGATAATCAAGGTGGGCCATTTCCAGCAGTTGACAAGGATGTCTGAGGAACGGAGGGAGGGAATAAACATGGAGAAATAATTTTACTTTGTGTAATGACCTATCCACTCCCAGTCTCTATTCAAGCCTAAATTAATTGTATCCAGCTTGCAAATTAATTCCAATTCAGCAGTCTCTTGTTGGAGTCTGTTTTTGAAGCTTTTTTGTTGAAGAATTGCCACTTCTAGGTGTGTAATCGAGTGACCAAAGAGATTGAAGTGTTCTCCGACTGGTTTTTGAATGTTATAATTCTTGACGTCTGATTTGTGTCCGTTTATTCTTTTACGTAGAGACTGTCCAGTTTGACCAATGTACATGGCAGAGGGGCATTGCTGGCACATATCACGTTGGTAGATGTGCAGGTGAACGAGCCTCTGATAGTGTGGCTGATGTGATTAGGCCCTATGATGGTGTCCCCTGAATAGATATGTGGACACAGTTGGTAATGAGCTTTGTTGCAAGGATAGGTTCCTGGGTTAGTGGTTCTGTTGTGTGGTTGCTGGTGAGTATTCCTGCAGGGAATAGCTCACCTTAAGTGATCACTCTCGTTAGTGTGTATGGTAGCACCCATTATTTCATGTTCTCTATGTATATACATCTCCCCACTGTATTTTCCACTGAATGCATCCGATGAAGTGAGCTGTAGCTCATGAAAGCTTATGCTCAAATACATTTGTTAGTCTCCAAGGTGCCACAAGTACTCTTTTTCTTTTTGCGAGTACAGACTAACACGGCTGCTATTCTGAAACCACTTTTAGTGTGGCTCCATTTTGGGATTGCTTAATGGTAACTATTTTGTGAAATGGAATACTTTCTCTCTGCAACAAATCCACAAGTGTTTAAGCTCTGTTCTATGGTTATTTATTTGATCTTGAGTAGAGAAAGCTGCCCATCCATGGCTATGTAGCCCATAAATGCAGTGTGACTGTTTCTCCCTGGAATGTGATTTGTGGTTCTAGAATACAATGGGGTATTTACGCACTACAGTGAAACAGAAGCATTGCTACACTGCTCCCCCTATTGCCCTAAAATGTTAGTGTAAGGCTAAGGTAGTTTGAAATGAAGAGAAACGATGTAGTAATGGGTATTATAATACATTCAGATTTACAATATGTTAATTTTCAGGGAAGTGTTCTGCTGCTGCACTAGATGTCCTTGCCAATGTATTTCGTGATGAACTTCTGCCACACATTTTGCCCCTTTTAAAAGAACTGCTGTTTCATCCAGAATGGGTGGTTAAAGAATCAGGTATCCTGGTTCTAGGAGCAATTGCTGAAGGTAAGACAAATTTGCGCTCATGCTATAGCAGAATTCTATTATGACTAACCAAGTGGTCTCCAACCTTTTTACACACAAGATCACTTTTTAAATTTAAGTGCAACCCAGGATCTCCCCTGCCCCTTCCCTGAAGCCCTGCCCTGCTCACTCCATCACCCCCCCTCTCTCTCTCCCCCACCCTCATTCACTCTCACTGGGCTGTGGCAGGGGTTTGGGAGTGGGTGCGGACTCTGGGCTGGGGCAGAGGGGTTTGGAATGTGGGAGGGGCCTCTGGGCTGAGCCTGGGGCGGGGGGTTGGGGTGCAGGAGGGGGTGAGGAGTGCAAGCTGTGGAAGGGAGTTTGGGTACAAGAGGGGGCTCTGGGCTGGGGCAGAGTATTTGAGATGCATGAAGGGGTTCGGAGTGCTGGCTCTGGGAGGGGGCTCAGGGCTGGGGGTTGGGGTGCGGGCTCCCACCGGGCAGTGCTTACTTCGAAGGGCTGCTCCCGGGTAGTGGACTAGGGCAGGCTCCCTGCCTACCCAGGGCCTGTGGCGCCGCTGCAGTTCCCAGCTAATGGGAGTTGCGGAGCAGTGCTTGCATGCAGGAGTAGCATGTGGAGAACACCTCGCCTCTCATTGGGGTATGCTGGCCGCTTCCAGGAGCGGTGTGGGGCTGGGGAAGGCAGGGAGCCTGCCTTAGTGGGTCACTTATGTGTGGTAGTGTGTTTGTTTTTTTTTTTTTTTTCCTTGTTCTGTTTATTCCTTCTGAAGCACCTGGCATTGGCCACTGTTGGAAGACAGGATACTGGGCTAGATGGACCATTGGTCTGTCAAAATATAACCATTTTTTATGTTCTTCATTTTTGTTTTTAAAAAAAATCACCTATTTTGAATAATATGACTAAAAACGGTTAGGAAAACTGATATTTTAGCTGTTAGTACAAAGAGTATTTTAAAAAGTCTTAAATTAATTTTGTCAGACATTCTATAGGACAATCATAAAAGCATGTTTGTCCTAATTATAGAGAGGTGAAAAAATTAAACTTTAACAATTTAGATTTTTTTTTAACAAAATAAGCTACTGTGAGACTCAGCTTCTCATTGTCTGAAAAGTTTGGGTTGGTTATGCCTTCAGGTTTAAAGAACATTTGTAATATGCTTGGTATATTTTAGTCCTTACATGACATTTCTGTTTGGCTAGCTGTTTGCAAGGATTGGAATCTTTCTCTCTGATTTGATTACTGGTTCAGGGCTAGTGCCTGGGAAAGCTTATTAGTATGCCTAAGTGTTTATAGCCCAAAGATACTGGACTTCTAAAATACTAGTGTGTCTGTGTTGGTAAAATATAAATTTCCAGCTGTGACTCTAGCCTCTTCTCATCATCTTCTCTCAAATATGTCTACCACCTTCCACATTGCTTGTTATGCCCTTCTAAAAGCTGTTTGCTATCTGCATCGTACTCAGATTCTACTAAAAACTCATCTACTCATTAAGGGTACCTTTTAAAACAAACAGCTGTAGCTCACAAAAGCTTATGCTCAAATTAATTTGTTAGTCTCTAAGGTGCCACAGGTATTCCTTTTCTTTAAACAAAAAACAGTAATCACCATCAAGGTATGTCTTACAGACTTATCACCTATTTCTCTTGTAACACCTTGCCTTCTCCTTCCCACTCATCCCTTTTTATCACTATCACTTCTTGTGTAATCAGTAAGGTTAAGATTTTTGTCAAGGTTATTTTTAGTAAAAGTCAGGGACAGGGTCGTGGGTAATAAACAAAAAATCATGGAAGCCTGTGACCTGTCAGACTTCTACTAAAAATAATGGGGGAGGCACCTGACTGGGGGATGCTACGGGAGGAGGGGGGTCTAGCATCTGCAGCCCTGGTGACTGGACCTTCCGGATACCCCCCTGCCTTTCTTTTTCTCAAACCCCCCCCCCCCCCCTTCCCCTGGCAGCTGGGGACTGAAGCGGAAAATAACTTGCTTGTGGCTGCAGTGCATGCAATAAAAGCAATACCATGTCCTCAGGAGGTGGGGATGTGAAACTGAGTAATGATTATAAAACTTCACTAATTACAACAAAATTATGGAAAATATTTAAAGTGACCTACACTTGAAAATCTAGTGTTTCTTGTTACTCTCTTGCTCCCCCTCTCTGTTCAATTACAATTATATTTAATAGAGTACTTTAGCCAGCTCTGAGGGTTAGAGACTTCGTATAATTTCCAAGCTGGTTTTCCTGGTTTTTTTATGGTATACATCCTATATTTCTAGCCCTAGTCTTTCATGAAATGTTGATGTTTAAACTGACACACAACCCGTTACTTCCTCCAATTTAGCAGTGCTTTCTTTTGGCATTGATTTAGGGCTTAATGTAGCTGTAGCCAGTCTCAAACCTTGGAACAATGTCATTTTGAGTCCATTATATAGCCAAGGAATTACACTCAAGTCTAGCACTTACAAATTTACCACCTTCACTGATATTAAAAGATAGTAAAAGTTAAGGATATGTTAGAAAACAAAAAGCAAGGAAGATCAAAGCTTAATTTGCTCTCAGTATATAGGCAGAATAAGGTGTTGAAATGTTTTCATCCTATCTTGGATGTTGAAACATTAATGTGTATGTTTTACTCTACAACTGACTTCTGGAAATTCAGAGTTTAAAAACTGTGTCAAGAATCAGAGGGGTAGCCGCGTTAGTCTGTATCCACAAACGAGGAGGAGTCTGGTGGCACCTTAAAGACATCTGAAGAATGCATCTGAAGAAGTGTGTGTTTTACCCATGAAAGCTTATGCCCAAATAAATCTTAGTCTTTAAGGTTCCACCAGACTCCTCGTTGTTTTCACAGTTAAAAACTGTGTGAAAAAATCAAAAAAATTTCATTTTGGCTAGACCACAAATTAATTTTTTTTTTTTGGTTTTATCAGCAAAACAAAAAAAAACTAAAACTGTTCTTGGAGTGCTTGCTCATGTCGATTCCATTCTAGGTGTGCACATATGCGCAGACATTAGAGATTTTTTGCCTTAGCCGTATCCGTAGGGCCGGCTGTGGTGCCCTCTTGAGTGCCGTGCTCATGCGTTGGTATATTAGGCGCCACTGGCCCCACCCCCTCTCAGATCCTTCTTACCACCCATGGCAGTTGGTCAGAGAACCTTTCCCTTGCCTAGCAAGGGTTAGTGATTCTTCTACTTCAGTCTTCAAGCCTTCAGGCCTTGTAAATAGTTTTACAGTAGTTAAGGAGTGTAGTTAGAGTCCCAGTGGGGACTTTGCCCCAGTCTCCATGTTTTAAGCCCTGCTTTGACTGAAACAGGCCTATGCCTGTTAGTGACCCCAATAGCAGCTGCGTCAAGTGCTTGGGGGGAATCACACATGAAGGAGAAGTGTCGCATCTGTGAGAACTTTCGTCCCAGAACTCGGAAAGAGCGAGACATCCGTTTGAGGGGAGGCTGTTCTCAGTCTGGCATCTGAACCTTCCTGGTCAGACTCTGCCCCAGCGCCTCAGTGTGCAGCACACCCCTGGCGCGAGGCTACACCCGGCACTGCTGCTCGATGCCGGGGCCTAAGAAAAGGTCAAAGAAGAGCAGCTCCGTGGCATAGAGCAAGAAGGGCAACTGATCCGGTTCGGGCTGCCAGCCCACACTGGAGCCATATGGATGACCCCCCCTCACCTGTGATAGGGTCTCCTAACCCCCTGAAGGGTCCAGCACTGACTCCAGGGAGTGGTAGGGGATCCGGACTGGTGGCAGGGCTGATGCCTTCCCAGGCTCTCCCGGTATCCAGAGAGCAAGGCCTCTACCAGCATCTTCCTGGCCCAGGTGCTAATTCAGGATACCTGCAGGACTGCTACCCGGTTGTCTGTCCACACGTTTACATCTGATTATGCACTTACCCAGCAATCCTGAGACGATACTGGCTTTGGCAGAGCAGTGTTGCAAGCCAAACGACCATGAACTCTGAGCCTGCCTCCAGGGATACTGCTTATGAGCCACCTAGAATGGGATTGACATGAGCAAGCACTCAAAGAGTAGGGAAAAAAAAAAAAAGGTAGCGTGCCCACGTGCACAGTTGTTGGAGATTTTTGCCTTAGCAGTACCCGTAGGGTTGGTTGTAGCACTCTCTTGAGTGCTGTGCTCCTGCGTTGGTATATTAGGCACTGCTGACCCTACACCCTCTCAGTTCCTCCTTACCACCTATGACAGTTGGTCAGAGTGCCTTGTCTTGCATCGCTAGAGTGTTGGGGTTTTTACAGTCCATTGTTCTGTCTCCTTTGTTGTTAGTTGATACGTACTTAGTTAGACCTTTAAGTTAAATGTTATAGTTGTTGTTTAGGAGGTAGTCCCAGCTGGGACTTGCGTCAGACAAAACATGCCCTGTTCCCCTGGCTTTGAGCCATGTTCATTGTGCAGCTGGCCAGTGCCCATTAGTGACCCCCACGAGAGTTGTTTAAAGTGTTTGAGGGAGTCCCACAAAAAAGATAAGTGCAGGATCTGCAAAAACTTTCACCCTTTAACTCAGAGGGAATGAGATACCTGCTTGAGGGCCCTCCTCCTGGAGGCTGTGCTTTGTCCTACCTCAGAGCACTCTTGTTCAGACTCCACGCCCAGCACCTCGGCATCAGCATGTTGTGCACTACCGGCACCAGAATTCTCCGAGCACCGTTCCCCCTCCCCGGTGCCTAAGAAGCAGTTGAAGTTGAGTGGCCCATCAGCATTGGAGAAAAAGGGGGCTTCAGGCAAAGGACCTGTGTGTGGTCGGAGCTGCTTGGGGGTACCACTGCGGTTGGACCTCCTAGTCCAGCCAGGATCCCACCTCTGACTCCTGGGAGTGGCTGGAGGTCTCAGCCCCTAGTACGGTCGGTCATCTGTGCCCAAAACGGGCCTGGTGGCCAAAGAGCAATCAGGCCAATGGGCACCGTAGACACAAAGCCAGGTGATGGAGCAGACCAAGGCCCCGGTATCTACGGGCAAGCTGGTTATGGGATCGCCCCCTAAAGCAGCAAAGCGTCCCTGATCTCCGGACCGCAGGCCTTGGATCCTGGCACCTCAGCCTCTGTCCCCGATTAGAAGACAGGTTCCTGATGCTAAGCTCTCTGCCTGTGAGGCACAGGACACCTGAGTCGCTATTCTGATCTACGTACCCATGGTACTGTTGGGTCTCCTGCCAGAGTTCGCCATGGTGCAGATCACCATTGCTTAGGCGGTCTCCCAGATGTCGATTACCCCCAGTGCGGGATTGTTTCAGGTTGTGGCACTGGTCTCCAGCTCCCCAGTACTGCTCTTCGGGCAGGCACCAGTCTTTTTCCCTCTCCTTACTGGTTGCTGGCGAGGGTTAGTCGGCAGATTCAGGCATCTACAGCTCTGCCCTGGTCACCAGAAGGGCAATGGTCCAAGCCTGAAGGGGAGTTGAACCCCTCGTCTTTAAAAGGTGAATCGCCACCAGTACATGAGACCGGTGTGGCTCCTGCAGCAGCAGGGTGGAGGCAGTGGCAATGGCTTGCTCAGTGGCATTACTGGAACCTGTGGGGTGTACCTGTTATGTCGGTTCCATAGTCCCACCGTTCCTCCCAGGGTGTATCCGACAAGCTGCCCCTGGCTCAGCTGGCACCCGAGTCACAGCACGGTGCCAAATCCAACTTGGGGGCAACACAGTGGCCCCGACGCCCAAGGAGCTATCTGCAGACGAGTAAGGATAAGCAGACCCTCCCCCAACTGTGCAGTCATCTTTGTAGTCTCCGGACGAAGTGGTGGCGGGCCCCTCACAAACAAACAGCTCCTCCTCAGATGTCTTCAAAGAGCACAGGCCTTGCTGGTGGCTGCCAACCTGAATTTGGAGGTTGAGGAGCTAGCGGAGGAGTCTGACTTCTTTAATGTTATACCCTCCTCCACCCCGGCCCGTGTTGCAATGCCCATCCACCTAGGGGCCCTTAAAATTGCCAAGTCTGTGTGGCAGACCCCCTCTTCAGTTCCCCCTATGTTCCCCTAAAGGGGTCTTAGTACCTGTACACCCATCCTCTAGCAGGATCCCCGGTCATGTCTGCCGTCAATGAAAGGGGCAGGCAAGTGGCGTGCCAAAAAATAAAGATGCAAAGAGGCTGGACTTGTTTGTCAGAAAAATGTATTCGACAGCCAGCCTGTAATTTCAGGTGTCTTACCCATGAGTCCCTGCTAGGCAAGTACAACTTCAGCCTGTGGGACTCCATCAGCAAGGAGGGCCTCCCATAGGACTGAGCCCAGGACTTAGCCACCTTGGTGGATGAAAGCAAAGAAGTGGCGAGAGCTGCCCTCCAGATGGCGTGGGGCTCTACAGACTTGGCAGCCAGGATAGTCACCTCTGTGGGAGTCATGAGACACAGGTCCTGGTTACGGTACTCTCCGTTGTCCCAGGAGATGCAGACTACCCTTCTGTTTGAGGGAGCTAGGTTCTTTTCGGAGCTGACTGTTGCATGGCTCCACACCCTTAAAGATTTCCGTACCACCCTCCATTCCTTGGGCCTTCACGCTCTTCAGCAGGCTAGAAAGCCTTTCTGTCCGCCTCCGTCGAGTCCTGGGGTGTCCCCTGGTCCAGCTCCTACAGAAAGAAGGACAGAGACAAAGGATTTTAACTGCATCACCCTTCATCTTCCTTTTCCTTTGCCCAGCCTGGTTCTTCCAGAGGCCAGGGAAGCCAGAAACAGGCATTTTGAGGATGCGCCTGTGGACCGTGCCCCAGTCACTTCACAGGATCCACCCCCCTGCTCTTTCTCAACCGCCTGCGCCCCTTATAGTTGGTCTAGTCAATGCTGACCTCGGACCGTTGGATGCTCCTCATAATATCTTTGGGCTACACCCTGCAGTTCGAGGCTGGCCCTCCCTCCCCGTCCCTCTTCAGGGAACTTTCTCATGAGCAACTCCTCGTTCAGAAAGTCGAGAGCCTTTGGTCTCTTGTCAGCCCCGAGAGTGTTTACAGAGTGCATAGCACCATTGGCTGCTTACCTGAGGGGTGCAAATTTATCCGTACCTTGACCACTGGCTAATAAAGGGCCAGTCCCAGGATCAGGTGCGGCAGCATCTTGATCTGGTTTGCGCCAACTGTCGCGAGCTGGGGCTGTTGATAAATGAGAAGATATCGATTTGAATGCCTGTACAACACTGAGTTAATTGGAGCAGTCCTTGCTTCTACTTCAGGCCAGAGCCTTCCTCCCTGAAGCTCTGTTCCAAGCCATGGCGTAACTGATGTCATGCATGCAAGCCCACTCTCTCACCACCGCACTCACATGCCTATGATAGTTGGGCCACATGATGGCCTGCACTTATGTGGTCTGGCATGTGCGGCTCTGCTTCAGGCCCCCTATGGGCTTGGCTGGCATTGATCTATGTCCCCAGCAGACACAGCATGGACTCTGATCAGGGTCGTGGACCATGTACTGTCGTCACTCACATGGTGGCGGACTCCTGCATCGGTGTAGGAGGGGGTTCCCTTTCGTGGCTCCATCCCTGTCAGTGACCCTAGGACCTACAGTGAGGAGCCCAACTGGGCGAGCTCAGTACGCAAGGTGGTTGGTCGAGTTACAATTGCTCCCTTCATATCAACATCAGGGAGCTCTGAGTGGTTTGCCTGGCCTGCGAAGCCTTCCTACCTCACATAAAAAGCAAGGTGGTCCAGGTTCTGACCGGCAGTACTGCGGCTATGTTCTATAGCAACAAACAAGGCAGGACCAGGTTGTCTGCCCTTTGCCAGGAAGCCCTCAGGCTCTGGAACTTCTGTATACAACACGTCATCCATCTCGTAGCCGCACCTTCCCGGCGCCAGGAATGTTTTGACACATCGCCTTATGAGGATCTTCTCGTCTCGCCACAAATGGTCCCTCCATCTGGAAGTGGCTAGCTTCATCTTCCGGAGGTGGGGAACTTCCCAGGTGGACCTGTTCGCGTCCAGCACATGTTCTGCTTGTTCTGGGGGATCGACAGAGGCTCCCTGTCAGATGCTTTTCTGCTCCCACGGTCAGGGGCTCTGTTATACGCCTTCTCTCTGGTGTCTCTGATTCACAGAGTCCTCATGAAAATCAAGCAGGACAGGGCAAAGGTGATCCTTGGCAGGAGTACTCGGCCGCTGTCCAGCAGGTCCTGTTGAGCAGCAGAAAGCCCTCCACCAGAGTTACCTACTTGACCCAAAGGAAGCAGTTTGCTTATTGGACCTCGAATAAAGGTATTTGGCCTAAGCAGGTGTCGTTGAAGTTGATTCTGGCGTACCTCCAGCTCGAAGGCCTGTCCCTTTTGTTTATCAAGGTCCACTTGGCTGTTATTTCAGCCTTCTGTCTGTTGCTTGAGGGTAGGTCGGTTTTTGCCCAGGACGTGACTTGTAGGTTCCTCAAGGGCCTCGAGTGCCTCTACCCCCATGTCAGGGACCCCGTTCCATCATGGGACCCGAATCTTGTGCTGTCATGGCTCAGTGGACCCCCCTTAGAGCCTCTGGCTTCCTGCTCTCTCCTTCGCCTGTCCTGAAAGGTCGCGTTACTAGTTGTGATAACATCTGCCCGCCAGGTGTCCAAGATTAGGGCGCTTACCTCAGAACTGCCCCATATGGCCTTCTACAAGGACAAGGTCCAGCTGCGGCCACACCTGGCTTTCCTGCCCAAGGTGGTCTCGCAGTTTCCTATGGGCTGGGACATTTACTTACCTATCTTTTTTTTCTAAAGCTGCATAAGTCGGAGGAGGAGAGTAGATTGCACTCCCTAGATGTCAGGAGGGCACTAGGCTTCTGCATTGAAAGGACCAAGCCATCCCACAAGTCGACGCAATTATTCGTCATAGTGGCTGACAGGATGAAAGGCTATCCAGTGTCCACTCAAAGAATTTCTTCTTGGATCACTGCCTGTATTCACTGCGATCAGGCCAGAGTTCCACCTCTGGTGATCGTAACTGCCCATTCAGCCAGGGTGCAAGTCTCTTCTGCAGCTTTCCTAGTCCAAGTGCCTCTCCAGAACATCTGTAGGGGGCTGCCTGGTTGTCCGTCAACATGTTCACATCCCGTTTACACACTTACCCAGCAGGCCCCGGACGATGCTGGCTTTGGTAGAGCAGTACTGCAAGCCGCTAGACTGAACTTTGAGCCCACCTCTGAAGATACTGCTTTTGAGTCACTTAGAATGGAATCGACATGAGGAAGCACTTGAAGAAAAAACGAGTAACTTTTTTTTTTAACTGTTGTTTCTCGAGATGTGTTGCTCATGTCCATTCTATTGCCCACCCTTCTATCCCTCTGTTGGACGAGCTGGCAAGAAGGAACTGAGAGAGTGTAGGGTTGGCAGTGCCTAATATACCAACGCATAAGCATGGCATTCAAGAGGGTGCTACAGCTGACCCTATGGATACTGATAAGCAACACATCTCGAAGAACAACACTTACAAAAGGTAGGCAACAGGTTTTTTTTCGAATCACATTCAACATTTAGCTTGGCCTGAAATTTAATATCTTTAGTTTTTGGACAGTTGACCACTCTTTTTTTATATTTAAACTCAAAGAAAATTTGAAAACTTTATTTACAAAACCACTGGGGGAGATGAGATACTGGTGCCCTAATACCCTATAGTGCTGTGGTTGGAGGATTTGCCTGGGATGTAGGAGATCCAGATTCAGGTCCCTATTCTGCCTGATTTGGAGCAGGGATTTGAACTTAGTAGAGGGGTGATACTAATTACTGGGACACAGGGTGATTGGGGTGGGACTCTCTCTTTCTCCTGTTGAAGCTGTTCTGTTTTTGTTTAAATAATTTAAATATTAATTGGGCCACAGGGAGTGAGAGTGACTCTATCGTCCAGTGGTTAGGGAACTCCCTCTCCACCTTTCATTTATTTATTCTAGATAAAACTATTCGAGGAATTCATGTCAAATTCACAAATAGGTTTTGGTCAACTCTGAACTGCAGTTTTGGTAAATAAACTATTTGTCCAAAAATTTTCATCAAGCTCTACTCAGTTGTATTGCTTAACGGCAACCTTTTTTAATGGATATGTCTTGTTTTGTTGAGTCTCCTGCATAAATGCCTACTGCTCATTCATCATCATTCCTGTATTGTCTGACTGATCTTGTCTGTCTCTCCCTACCTCTGTTCACCTACTCTTTCTCCCCTCTTTTTCCCAGAGCTCCCAAGAGAGGAAAAGCAGGTCCTAACTGTGTAGTGCACCTGTGGACTAAGAAATATGGTACTAGTTGGTTGGGCTGAAAGCAGTTAGGCAGCTTTGCTCCCTGCGGCTACTCCTCAGAAATTGAAAGGGTAGGGACATTGGTAGGAGTGATCTTGATCTCTGTTTTGGATACTTCCAATGGAGAGCAGTGAGGGAGTAGGACAGCCTAACTCTCCTTAACACAGAAAACTGGCAGTATTAATGATTCACCATTAAGGAGTAGCCCCTTAGGGAACTGTAGCCCATATCCTTATAACTGAGGCGCTAATCGTCTGTGTCTTATCAAACAAAAGTAAATTAACACAAACTTGCAAACTAATTTTATTAAGCAGATGTGCTTGTTAAACTACCGTTAGCACACCAAGGCTTTTGAGTATCATGGGAGTAGTGGATGATATTGATGATTTTGGATGAAAATGGATTGACAAATTGCAAAAAGTAATAAATTGTTGTCGTACAGATAGTAAGACGTTCCAGGCCTGATGAGCTTGATTGCATATTGGCAAGATTTAGTCTCCTTTTTTTGGCACCTTTCAGAATGTCTCAGTGAAGAGAGAAATATTAAGCCAGAGTTATTTTAAGCCTTTCTAACAGCAGTATTTTACATTACATATTTTTGTGTTTGTAGGTTGCATGCAGGGTATGATTCCATATCTTCCTGAACTAATCCCTCACCTTATTCAGTGCCTCTCTGATAAAAAGGCTCTTGTGCGCTCCATTACATGCTGGACTCTTAGCCGCTATGCACACTGGGTAGTTAGTCAACCCCCAGATACGTACTTGAAGCCATTAATGACAGAGTTGCTAAAACGTATCCTCGATAGCAACAAGAGAGTACAAGAAGCTGCCTGCAGGTAAGTCAAGAAAGTTATTGTCTATTGTACTTGGTTTGCATAAAATAAGTACTTCAGTAACTTTTTTAAAAAATAAATTAAAAGGCCTAAATACCTTTTTTAAAATATTTTTCTCTGTATAGTGAACTTTACCCCAAATGTGGTAGGGTTCGTAAGTCCCTCTTGGTGATTTTAGTTGATTTTGAGCTGTCCAGTTTGATCTTTAAATGTGTTGATTACTGCACTAAAGAACTTCATTACAATAAGGGAAATTTTGTCTGTATGCAGTACCTGATTTTCATTATTAAGTGGTAATTTTGATTTGCCTTAAAAGGGAAGGCTAACTTTGT
This sequence comes from Eretmochelys imbricata, assembly GCF_965152235.1. Lineage (NCBI taxonomy): Eukaryota > Metazoa > Chordata > Testudines > Cheloniidae > Eretmochelys > Eretmochelys imbricata. Next base: position 49,786,863 of record NC_135576.1, on the reverse strand, counting down.
TACTGATTTGCATTCTTGTATGTGCAAGGTCAGTGGCAATGAAAAAGAAAGACAAATAATGCTATAACAGAATTATGTAAATAGATTAGGTCTGACTCAGGATTTCTGAAATTGTGGGTCACAACTCTTGCAGGGGCCATGAAAGGAGGTCTTGAGAGGCTGTGCAATAATATAACTTTATTTTTAAAAACTCAGCAAACTTAAAATTACTCCTTAAAATGGACAACTCTGCGTAAGCTTTTGTACCCAGGAACCCTACTAACTTTTTCAGTGTAGGCTATTGCTGGATATGATTGTGTGCAGCAGGCTGTGAGAGCCTCTGCTACTAAAACAGTATTAAATCTATAATCTTCCAGTGCTTGGACTTACTATTTTAATTGTATTTGTATTCCCCTGATACCTAAAGGCCCTAGCCAGGATCCAGAGCCCCATTGTGCTAGGTTCTATACAAAATTGAATAGACATCCTTGTGCAAAAGAGCTTACTCTTACAAAATAGATAGATAACAGACACAACATACTACAGCAAAACATTTACAAGTACAAAACTTGTTAAACATTTTTCCTTTTTATTTCATGAAACCTACCCACCTATTTAGCCAATCTGATCTGCTGCTCACATAAAATCCTTTCTCCCTGCCCTCCTACAGGGATAACTTTCCATCCTTTATCGAATGAGCAGGAACTTGCTGATATCAGAATGTCCACTTCACAAGTTATTATGCACGCACGTGTAATCCAAACTGGCAATGACAAAATATACAGTTAATTAGAGCTCTGGTGGCTGTAATCACGGAGAACCATGGGCAGTGGTAAAGGGATAATTGGGAAAGTTGGATTATTTCATGAAATAATGCATGGCAAACTGTCATAGTGATGGCTTGCAAGAAAAAATATAAAGAAGCATGGTTTTACATACATTGAGCCAATACCATGGGTTGTAGTATATTCTGAAGTGTTGGATGCTAAGGGTATGAGCCCTTCAGAGTTTTTGCAGCATTTAGAAATCAAACATCCTTTGAAAAATAATCCCGAGAGTGAGTTTGTGAAAAATGTGAAGCCTTGGGACATCAACCAGGCTTGGTCATTCAGAGTGGTAGTGTCAATAGTGTCTTTCAGGCATCTTATTTGCTATCTTCACAAATTGCACAAAAGTGTAAGATGCAGCATTGCAGAAAATGTTGTTCCCTGTGCAGCAGACAGGATTTCAAGGCCTGGAGCAGTTACCACACTGAAAAGTGCCAATGTTATATAATACTGCCTATTTTCAGATCTGTGTAATTTCTACATAACCCCAAACATAAAACTTGTCTCTTTGCCAGTAAGAAACTTCTTGGGTATCCCCAGCCCAAGGGACTGTTGTACCTGTACAATTCTAACCTGCTGGCTTTTTAATGCCTATTAGGAGGAATACCTGTGGGTACCAAGTAACATAATCACTGCCCATCTACAGTGTGCTACAATTCCATTGTGATGTAGGAAAATGGCCATTCTGTAACTGAGTGTGGTAGAAAAGGGGCATGATCACTTTTTCTAAAGGGATTAACTTTTTAGCATCCAGGACAGACTGTAGTATATTAATTGGTACTTTTTTGACACAATCCAGGCCAATAAAATCTTTCTGCTATCCAATCATACGTGTAAATATACCTGTGGAATGGCATGTTCCATCTTGATTCCCTTGGAGCCTAACTGCATATAGTGTGTCATAAATATAAAGGGAAGGGTAACCACCTTTCTGTATACAGTGCTATAAAATCCCTCCTGGCCAGAGGCAATATCCTGTTACCTGTAAAGGGTTAAGAAGCTCAAGTAACCTGGCTGGCACCTGACCCAAAGGACCAATAAGGGAACAAGATACTTTCATGGGGGGCGGGGGGGGGGGGGAAGGCAGGCTTTTATTTGTGCTCTTTGTTTACGAGTTTGTTCTTTCTTGGGACTGAGAGAGGCCAGACAGAAATCCATCTTCTCCAACCCATTCTAATCCAAGTCTCCAATATTGCAACCAGTATAGGTAAACCAAGCAAGGCGGATTAGTTTATCTTTTGTTTTGTTTTATGTGAATTTTTCCCTGTGTTAAGAGGGAGGTTTATTCCTGTTTTCTGTAACTTTAAGGTTTTGCCCAGAGGGGGATCCTCTGTGTTTTGAATCTGAATACCCTGTAAAGTATTTTCCATCCTGTTTTTACAGAGGTGATTCCTTTACCTTTTCTTTAATTAAAATTCTTCTTTCAAGAACCTGACTGATTTTTTTCATTGTTCTGAAGATCCAAGGGTTTGGGTCTGTGTTGACCTGTACCAATTGGTGAGGATTATTATCAAGCCTTCCCCAGGAAAGGGGGTGTAGGGCTTGGGGGGGATATTTTGGGGAAAGATGTCTCCAAGTGGTCTATTTCCCTATTCTTTGTTTAAAATGCTTGGTGGTAGCAACATACTGTTCAAGGCCAAGGCAAAGTTTGTACCTTGGGGAAGTTTTTAACCTAAGCTGGTAAGAATAAGGGTCTTTCATGTGGGTCCCCACATCTGTACCCTAGAGTTCAGAGTGGGGAAGGAACCCTGACAGCGTGTGTCTGTGTAAAACTGCTCTTTTTCCCAATACTGGGAAAAAATCTGTTCCCTCTACTGGCTCATCATTTGATTTTTTTGCCGCTTCTGCTCTCTACGTCTGTTTTTTATATCCATTTTGTTTTAGATCATGAGCTTTTGAGGGCAGGGACTGCCTCTTCATTAGGTTTAGACATTGTCAGACACAGTGGAGCTGGCCTGCGATAGCACAAATAAATAGGTGCTGTGATAGTACAAATAAATACCCCATTATATAACTGAACTGATGAACAGCTTTTGTCACAGAGTTCCTGCTGCTTCAGTTAACCCATTGTAGCTAAACTTATAATAGTACTTCTGGTTTTCCCCATATGCATGATAGGCTTTAAGAGAATGTCTGTCTGAATTTTATATTCACCAGAAATGTTAGAATTTGGTCCTTTTTAAACTTTTAGTTGAAAGATTTGGTTGCCTGGATATCAGTGCCATTGTAGAAACACATTTTGGATTAATTTTAAAGGGGCAAACCGTTTATCTAAGGATATATCTTCACTGTGAGCGGGGGTAGCTCAAGGAGACATACTTGCTCTAGCTATCATTGAGCTAGTGTGCTAAAAATAAAGTGTAGCAGAGCAGGGGCTAGCTGCCCCAAGTGTGCGCCCATCACAGATGCTAGGCACATGGGTTGGTTAGCCCTTCCAGATGCTTTCACTGCTGTGGCTACATTCTATTTTTTGCACACCTAGCCCTCCATTGAGCTAGCAAGAGTAGATCTTCTTGAACTGGAAATCACATCTAAATGGAAATGTCACCTTCTTAATTATACTGATTTAACAATCTGACTTGTTGTTTTGCTCCTTAGTGCCTTTGCTACTCTAGAAGAGGAGGCTTGTACAGAGCTTGTTCCTTACCTTGCATATATACTTGACACTCTGGTCTTCGCGTTTAGTAAATACCAGCATAAGAATCTTCTCATCCTTTACGATGCCATAGGAACTTTAGCAGATTCTGTAGGACATCATCTAAACAAACCAGTAAGTATCATTTGTATTATGTATAAATCATTTTCATAGTGAAACAGTAACATCATGACTGTCCTACTGCAGTAAAGTGTATAAGATTTTAAATGAAAACTTTATTAAAATCTATATAATAAAAAAAACACTGACCTTTCTTTTACACTGCCGCAAGGATGCACTTGGATTACTAAGTGTACTAATATTTTCTGTTTTAAATATAGGGGGAATCATACCTATAGAATCTTTTAAAAAAGAACACGTTTAAATGCAGTCAGTGTATAGGGCAGCGGTTTCCAAACTGGGATTCGCAGAACGTTACGGGGGTTCGCCAGAAAAATTTCACTAATGGTGGTGAGAGGACCCCGGGCATTGGAGGCAGCAGGTGGGACCTGGTTACAGGGCAGGCAGCGCGAGCCCCAGCAAGAGCGGGACAGGGCAGTTGGGGCTGGCAGGCCGAACCCTGCCCTCATCAGCGGGGGAACCGGCCGCCTGAACCCCGGTGGTCTGCATGGGGCTGGCAGCCCGAGCCCCAGGAAGAGCGGGCCTGGGCAGTTGGGGCTGGCAGCCCGAGCCCCGGCGGTCAGTGGGACCTGCAGCCCAAGCTCAGTTGACTGGGGCGGTTGGTGGGATCCAGCAGCAGGAGCCCCATGGAGTGCGGAAGAGATTTAAACTTAAACCCCTGGAAATAGTCATTTTTAGGACAGGGTTCATGAGGATTTCACAATTTAGTGAAAGGGGTTTGCAGGTGGTTAAATTTTGGGAACCACTGGTATAGGGTTAGTGAAATGTTAACGTTTGTGATATTGAATTTCTTTAAATCTAACTCCCGTTGTAGTAGGTGGGGACCTTAATGAGAACCTTAAAATATTAAACCATACTCAGCATTGTGCTTAGCCTGCATTTTTGAAAATGTCATTCAATACCATGCTGAAACCTAAGGCTGCTTGACCTACAGACGCTCATGTATTGGGACTGTAGAACCCTGCTTAGCAAGTTCTGCTGCAGAATATTTTTCCTAAGCTAAAATTTTTGTAATGAGTGCTTAAGACAAGTCTTTCTCTCAGCTCCTTTCAAAAACCATTAGCTATGTACAGGCTGTGAAAGTAAATGTTTCAAAAGGCAGGAGATTCTTAAACTTTCTGTCATCAGCCAATTATCTGTTTAGTCATATTTTCTGTGTGGGGGAGAACTGGATGACTGGACATGGGGGTTTCTCATTGTATTCCTCTTCCCAGCCCCCCGCCCGACCCCTTCAATGTTGGTAGCGTTTTTCACCTGGCTTCAGTGTTAAGGGTGTATAGCAGGGGTTCTCAGACTTTTGTACTGGTGACCCCTTTCACATACCAAGCCTCTGAGTGCAACCCCACCCCCTTATGGAAAGTGTTAAAGGTTGCTGCTGCTGTTCCTATAGCTGTAGTATAGAGAAAGATTAGGTGCTTCTGTTTACACTTTCTCACATAACATGGATGTTCCCTTGTCCTTGTATCTGGCTAGCCCTCATCAAATTAGTGGTAAACTTGTGCGCTGAACAGTATGAGTTTATAGAAATGTCTGTTTAGTCCTGTTCTTGAACTCTTCTGTGGAACTCGATATCTTTGTGGCAATATGTTCCATGGGTTGGTTGTACATTTTGTGTGTGTGTGAGTGAGAGAGAGAGAGAGAGAGAGAGAGGGAGTATAACAGTAAAAATATTTTTACTGCCTTTTTAGTTTCCTTGCCATTATGGGGATCTACACCTTCTTTTGAGTCATCTGATACTGGCCACTGTTAGCAACAGGATACTGGAGTGGATGGACCCCTTAGAGGCTTCAGCTCATGATGAATGCTGCCCATCACTTGTCTGTCCTGTATTATAGGACAAGACTGTTATTATCTCAGTACAGTCTGAATATTAGTACAGCTAATCTTGGAGCTCCCCATTATTTCAGCAACTATGAGCACTTCAAACTTATTCCAGTTGAGACTTCTTTGCCTCTGTCTTACAACAGATCTAGTCACATGTTCATCTCAGATTCCTGCAACTTGCCATTGGTCCTCAGTATGCTGTGGCCCTTTAGTGTAGTGTCAGACCTGAAAGGTTCTCTCTGGTTCCAGAAACTTGACTCTTTCTTACAGTATCTTTTTTGACTGGGCTGTATTATCAATCAGAAAAGCAATTTCATTCTAGCTCAGTGAATGATTTATCTGGGAGCACTCTGGGGGACTGTCTCGATGGTAGTTCCTATTTTCCGAGAGAGAGAGAGAGAGAGACTGATCTAGCAAGGTATCAGAAGTGGATCCCAAGAGCCAGATGTGCTCCAGCTTCTTGGAATCTTGATCTTGTTAGAATACTTAAGTTAGGACCTGTGGGATGACTGAAAACGGAGGGGAAAGCAAAGACAAATGAAGGTATGCTGATCCTACTTAGTGTCTCCCAACTGGCTTCACACATTGTAGAAATGCTAATTCAGAGTGCCATCAACCAGACTCTTTATTCCCCTGCATCACCTTCCATACCTGTTGTCTCAGGTGGAAGTAATCATGCTGTTGCAAATGCTGTATCTTATATCCTAGTTTGTGAGAAGTGGCTCTTGAAACAGCTGGGCTGACTCTCCTGGTGATGGATGCTGCTGAGGTCAAGAGAGCTGTTTGCCACCTGGGTTGTTTACTTCATCTTTGATCACTGTTTGGGCTGGTGGTTGGCCAATGTATGCTCTTTCTCAGGTCTTCGAGTTTCTTAAACCAGTGTTAGGTAAGGATGTCTCAACTTTCTGAGAAGATAAGATTCAGCAGTAGGAGCTATAAAGACAGGGCTAGTCAATAGGCGGACTGTGGGCCAAATCCGGACTGTCAGATGCTTTTGAATGGACCCGGAAATCTTTTTATTATTATTGTTTGTTTTTCTGTGGAGTCTAGACCTTGACCAAGAAATTTGGATCTTGACAAAAATTGACTACATCTGTATTAGGGAATACCTCTTGCCTCTTAGTGTCAAGGGAACAGAATTCAATGAAACTTAAATATGCTGTCCTTAGGAACTAAATGCAAAGCTTATTAGGCCATCCACTTCCCCCCTCAAGTCCTTAGTATCTGCATCCTTGTGAATGGCAATATAATTGTCCTTTCTGGTGAGTAATACCTCTCTGCTGAGAGTGGGTGAGCCAATGGTCCTCCCTTGTTGCTGCCCCTTCTTGTCTTTCCCCATACCGTCTTCTGGTTCCCAGCATCGTCTCCAAAATTAGTGTCCTGATTTGCTGTGGAGCAAAGAATTTCCCTTCCTATTGTCCTCTGCCAGCCTTATTTAAGGGATATGATTTGGCATTCCTTAGGTGGAGTCCTGAACTTCTCTTGTGTCGTAGAGTGTAGGATCTGACACCCTGTTTGTCCTATAATATGGGCCCAGGAAAGGATGGAAAACAGACAGCTGCATCATTAATAGGAGGATTCAGAGAGAATATGCCTCAGCGAAGAACTGTGAAGCAGCCTCTTGATATACCTTGGCACAGATGAGCTTCCCTCAGGGCACCTTTTTAGGCATAGGTTTCTGAGCGTTATAGTCCAAGGATATGCTGTTAGTTACCATGCCATCATTGATATTGTTATTGCTGGGCAATGCATTTTTAGAGTAGCTGAGTGAGATTCTGGCCACACTGAAGTCCGTGGTAAAACTCTGTTGATTTCAGTAGGGTCAGGATTTCACCCTATATTTTTCAAGTCCAGAAAGTCAGATTAAGTAAAACTTTTTATACTGGGTGCATTGTGACGTTACGATAGAAACATATTTCCTGTGTATAAACTGTACACTTTTAATTATGATCACATAGCTGGTTTTGGTCACACACGTAGTGGTGTGTGTATGTGGTGTGGAAATAATCTTTTGTGGAAGTCTCTATACGGATTAAACTAGAACATGGGAGAACTGAATCTCACAGAATAAATGGATATTACTGAAACTGTCTCTAGTGAGCAAAGTTGTCAGTGATGGTGTATCTATTGGCACCTAATATATAGTGGTAAAAAAACAAGCTTTGTTAATACATTGGTGTTTCCTAAAATCTAATTTGAGAAATATCAAACTGTGAACTCATTATGAAACTTTATTAATAGTCATGCAGGAGATACAGTTGTTTACAATTATCACAATTGAAACTATTGTAGTAATTTCACCATTGATATGTAATAAGGACCTTTTTTGTAAAAGAGAAAATGTGAGATGGGACGTAATCATGGGTTTCAGACTTCTGAGGTAGAAAACTTTTGGAATTCAGTATTTCAGCAATTAATCAACAATATTTTTCCTCACTATAAATAGGAATATATTCAGATGCTAATGCCTCCACTAATCCAGAAATGGAACATGTTGAAGGATGAGGATAAAGATCTCTTCCCTTTGTTAGAGGTAAATGTTATGAAGTATTTTGGTGTGAAATTGGATAACCTATACAGTCTCTCTTCTACTAAGTTGATTTTTGTGTTATAAATATGTTTAATATAAAGCAGTCTGGATTTTATTGTGCTGAATCTTTTAAGGATCTGAATTATAATTGTGCATAAATTAGTGTAGCTCTTACAAGAATGATCCTTTCCTCTGAAAAGACTTCAGGTTGGTGGTGAGACTGTAGAGATTAGGCATAGAGGTAAAAATGTTAATTATGGAAAAAGCCATTTCTGCATACCTCATTCATTTTGGCTGGAAAGAGATAATCTTCCCTTTTCTGTGATTAAAGATATAGCCATTTGGGAATATCTCCTCCTGGAGCAAAGATTTTAGATTAGTTTTGCTGGAGTCCTTGTGTGCTTCTCCTACAGCGTTTTTTTACTGCCCATCTTTTATTCCTACAACTTTGCTCCCATAGAACAACTTGGAGGCGCTCCCAGTTGGACACTGTCAGCCATCTCCTGTAAACTGAACATTCCCCTTCAAAATCTGTGGCATGAAAATTATTAGCCCAGTCCTAAACCCAGGTTTTCCATAACGGTAGCATGTTATAGTATTCTATGAAAAAGTGTCTGCCAAAATGGTTAAATTTTTCTCTTCTCTGTATTTAAGTAGGGCCTTGTGAAACAAAGTGTACATTTTCATTATCACTTGTACATTGCTTTTGTGTTCCAGTGCCTGTCTTCGGTTGCCACTGCCTTGCAATCTGGCTTCCTTCCATACTGTGAACCCGTGTATCAGCGTTGTGTAAACCTGGTACAGAAGACTCTTGCACAAGCCATGGTATTTTTCTATTATTCCCAGGATTTGTAAATGCATTGGGTATGCAACTGCGTGTGTATTACACTGGGATTTATAACATATCCATCAAACAACATCTGAGTGAAGTGACAAAACATAAACCAATTCCTGATTTGCATGCATAGCATAGAGAGAACTCAATCGGTTTTATATTGAAGGTGGGTGTCTTAACTAGTGTTTTATTACAGTTGCACAATGCTCAGCCAGACCAATACGAGGCACCAGATAAGGACTTCATGATTGTGGCTCTTGATTTACTCAGTGGCTTAGCTGAAGGACTTGGAGGCAACATTGAACAGCTAGTGGCTCGCAGTAATATCTTAACACTAATGTACCAGTGCATGCAGGTGAGAAGAATTTTTTTTGTAAATCCTGGGATTTATTTTTAAATAAGCCTAGTTCTAATCAACTTCTTTCTTCTACCTTTTGTGGGATTTTTTTTGGTTTTTAGGATAAAATGCCTGAGGTACGACAGAGTTCTTTTGCCTTGTTAGGTGACCTGACAAAGGCATGCTTTCAGCATGTTAAACCTTGCATAGGTATGTTTCTTTTTTTTATATATATATTATGTTGTTAGCTTATATCTAGGACTGTCAAGCGATTAAACAATAATAGAATACCATTTATTTAAATATTTTTGGGTGTTTTCTACATTTTCAAATATATTTATTTCAGTTACAACTCAGAATACAAAGTGTACTGTACTCACTTTATATTTATTTTTTATTACAAATAATTGCACTGTAAAAAACAAAAGAAATAGTATTTTTCAGTTCACCTAATAGAAGTATTGTCATGCAATCTTGTTATCATGAAGGGTGAACTTACAAACGTAGAATTGTTTAAAAAAAAAAAAAGCATTAAAAATAAAACAGTGTAAAACTTTAGAGCCTACAAGTCCACTCAGTCCTACTTCAGCCAATTGCTCAGACAAACCAAGTTTGTTACATTTGCAGGAGATAATGCTTCCCAGTTCTTGTTTACAGTGTCACCTGAAAGTGAGAACAGGTGTTCGCATGGCACTGTTGTAGCCGGCATCGCAAGATATTTACGTGCCACATGCGCTAAAGATTCATATGTCCCTTCATGCTTCAGCCAGCATTCCAGAGGACGTGTCCATGCTTATGACAGGTTCTGCTTGATAACCATCCAAAGCAGAGCGGACTGACGCATGTTCATTTTCATCACCTGAGTCAGATGCCACCAGCAGAAGGTTGATTTTCTTTTTTGGTGGTTCGGGTTCTATAGTTTCTGCATGGGAGTGTTGCTTTTTTAAGACTTCTGAAAGCATGCTCCATGCCTTGTCCCTCTCAGATTTTGGAAGGCACTTCAGATTCCTAAACCTTGGGTCAAGTGCTGTAGCTATTTTTAGAAATCTCACATTGGTACCTTCTTTGTGTTTTGTCATATCTGCAGTAAAAGTGTTCTTAAAACGAACATGTGCTGGGTCATCATCCAAGACTGTTATAACATGAAATATATGGCAGAACGTGGGTAAAACAGAACAGGAGACGTACAATTTCCCCCCTCACCTCCCCCCCCCCCCCCAAAAGGAGTTCTGTCACAAATTTAGTTAATGCATCTTTTTTTAACAAGCGTCAGAGTGGAAGCATGTCCTCTGGAATGGTGGCTGAAGCATGAAGGGGCATATGGGTTTAGCATATCTGGCACATAAATACCTTGCAATGCCAGCTACAAAAGTGCCGTGCAAACGCCTGTTCTCACTTTCAGGTGACATTGTAAATAAGCAGGCAATGTAAATGTAAACAACTTGTTTGTCTTTGCGATTGGCTAAACAAGAAGTAGGGCTGAATGGACTTGTAGGCTCTAAAGTTTTGCATTGTTTTGTTTCTGAGTGCAGTTATATAACAAAAAAATTTACATTTGTAAGTTATACTCACAAATTGAAGAATTGAATTGGAAAAATACTATTTCTTATCATTTTTACAGTGTAAGTATTTGTAATAAAAATAAATATAAAGTGAGCACGCTTTTTATTCTGTTGTAATATAAATCAATATATTTGAAAATGTAGAAAAACATCCAAACATTTAATAAATTTCAGTTGGTATTTTATTTAACAGTTTGATTAATCGACAGCCTTACTTATTTCACATGTTGATAGGTGAAGAAAAAATTGGTGGTATCTTCACCATGGACCGGATTGATTCTCCTGGTGGTGGAAGGTCTGCGTGTTGTGGGGAAATGGGCAGTATCAGTTTCCAAACAGCTATCTCATAGTCGGTTCCTCTCACTAGGAAGTGTGTGCTGTTAAGGCTAGGAGTAGATGTCCTAGTTCAAAGTATCACATAGGTAGCAGTTGCTTCAAAGGCTCCTATGGAGGCCTGATAGCAGACTTGAAAGCTGCCATCCCACAGCAGAAACCTTGATGAGGAAGAGATGTGGCAGTACCAACCATCCTTTGAGTCAGAGGTAGTCAATAGGCAGACCGTGGGCCAAATCCTAATTGCCAGTCACTTTTGAACAGACCCCAAAATCTTTTTTTTTTTTAACTTAACATTTTTTATTATTATTTTCTCTGGAGTCTGTACCTGGACAAAAAATAATGGACTATCCCTGCTTCTGAGTAAATTAAGCCCACTGGGCCAGGCTGGTGCAAAGTTCCGTTTTCATCACCCTGAACCAGCAACAATGTGTGGACATAATCTATTTAGATCACACTTTATAAAGACACACTGCATTTTGCTTTTTTCTTTAAATTTAAACTGTTCAAGAGTGAGTTTCCCCAGACTGATTTTATACCATGGTCATCTTTGATCTGGTGTATTCAGACTGTTTTGTAACTAACGTAGCTACTTTCTGCTGAAAATGGAAAAGCTGATAAAATGTTACCCCTGATTTACAACCTATACTGCTTGTTTTAGGAGTATGTTGTTTCCATTGCAAACATCTGTACATAATAATTGAAAATGTGAAAAGCTTAGCCAAGAGCTTATTGTCTTTATTTCAGCAGAAGGGTTATAGTATCCATTGTAGGTTTTTATAGCACTTACTGATCCCTTTGGCAGAGGCATATGCCAGAGAGGCCTGTAACTTTCCTCCGAACAATTACTGGACTGACTTGGGGTTTCTAAAATTTGAATTCATTCTTGTCAGATGTTTTATCAGCTCAATGACGTGTGCCTTCATGACACGCTTATTTGAGGAATTAGGAGCAACAGTTTTACAACTAACTCTTGTCTGTTCTACGTGAGGCATTCCATGCATTTACATATTTTTAGGTTATGAAACGTATACTGAGAACTTCTAGTAGTGGGAAAAAAAAATCTTTACTGTACATAGTCAGTTTAAAAATGTTGTTCTTTCTAGCTGATTTCATGCCGATTTTGGGAACCAACCTAAATCCTGAGTTCATTTCTGTGTGCAACAATGCTACATGGGCAATTGGAGAAATCTCCATTCAAATGGGTAAGAATTGATTTTTTTTTTGTTTGTTTTTGTAAAATGTTTAAAGGTTTATGTATTTTTGTTCGGTTAAATGGCAAATGAAAATTTTGATTCTGCGTGTTAGTCTAAAGTGCTATATACATAGATCTATTTTGATTATTTTAATAGTCCTTTTCTTCTGAATTTTTGTGTTTTGGTTATTTTAGGTATAGACATGCAGCCTTATATTCCTATGGTGTTGCACCAGCTTGTAGAAATCATTAACAGACCCAACACACCAAAGACGTTGTTAGAGAACACAGGTACCCAATAACTGAAATGTTTGTGGTGAAAGGAATTATGCAGTTGTCTCTGAGATCAAAAATCACCCACAGCCTTTAAAAATTGCTTAGGGAAACCAAACCAGAACTGATATATTTACAACATTTATAAGCAAAAGCAGCTCTGTTTTGCAGAAGTTTTTACAAGTCTCAGTGCTGCAGTGAACCAACTGTCATATATTTAGGTTGTTGCTTTTTAAACCTATTTTATAAAATTAATAGCTTTGTTAACCTCCAATTCTTTCAGGTCTTTCTTTTACACTAGTTTAGATGTATATTTATATGTAGATTCATGCAAATATATGTCTAACTTGGAAAAGTTTGAAAACATAATTGGCATATGTGAAAACAGCAGAGGAAAATGAAGATTTGGAATGAACAAAAACCATAAAAATCCAGTGGGTGCACCAAACTTTAGAGAGAAATCAGTTTGCAGTAATTGCACTAAAAAAATTTTGATGTATAGTGGTAACGTTACTACAATCAAATTAAAGTGTAAAAATAAAAAGTGTGTATATATAGTTTGTAGTGCCTAACTTTTTATTACAAATTATGAAAACTACTTCAGTGATGGCATGCACATTTTATATTCTGGCCAATGACAGTGCCTTCGTATTGGGAGCTGCTAGAAAGTGTCTCATTAAACATGCACTCCTGAGGCTTGTTTCTTTTGCATTTTTAGAGAGCATGTTCTGGTATAAAGAGCACCTTCCATACTCTAGAAAAGCTTAATTATGATTTAATGAGGTTCATTTTAGTACGTTGACTTTTTCTTGGCATTTTCTTAGTAATTGAGTGTCCTCTCAGATTTTTGCAGTTACTCATTTTCCTTTTGGTGAGGAAACACAGTTCTTTGAGTAGTGTCCCTATATGTACTCCACTTCTGGTGTGCATGTGCCCCACATGCCTTCGATCCGAGATTTTCACTAGTAGTATCTGTTCGGTCTGCATATATGCTGCTGCTATCCTCATGCCCAGCACCGAGGCTACATTAGGTTGTGCAGGAGAACTGCCCTCGGTTTCTTCTCAATCACATTGGCCTGAGATGGAGTTTTATTATGTCTGTATTTTGTGTGCCTTGGCCACTTGCTGAGTTTTTTGTACTTAGTTTATTTAGCTTAGTTTGTTGTTAGTAGTAATAGTTAATTAGTGGTTATTTTAAGATTTGTTTTATTTCCTCTGAGGAAATCCTCTCTGTGAAGGGTGTGCCTGTTCACAGGTTTTTAAGCATTGCCTCATGTGTAGAGAGGCTATCCTAGTCAGCGATAGACAGTCTAACTGCATTCACTGCCTGGGAGAGAGTCGAATCCCACAGAAGTGTAACTCCTGTTTAGCTATGGGACATGGGAGAACTGGGAAATCAAGTTGTGAGTGTTAATGATGGAGTGCTCCCTTCACCTGGGTTTGGAACCAGGTCAGGAGAACCCCTTTGTACATCAGTCCCTGGGGTCTCTAGCAGCCCTTTGACTTCAGCACAGTACTCTTACAAAGGGGAAAGCCTTGAGGATCTCCTCTAAAGATCCTAAGAAGAGGAGCTCTAATTCCCCTCCTAAGGTATCCATCTCAGAAAGAGCTCACTCTCCGACCAGGTCAGCAGCCATGCTTGGTACCATAGTGGCAAAAGGCTCTTCTGGTACCAGCAAAGTGGGAAAATCCTGCAACTCTTTAAGAGTAAACACGGCTCTGAGAAGGAGCTAGTATTGTCTAGTGGAGATGGTCAGAGCAAACACAGAAGATCAGTACTATTGGATTTAACACCTCTCCAGGTACCCTTATCGAGCTCTTTGGTACCCTTTAAGACTTAACCTCCATCTACAGCAGCGCTACCTGTGAAGCACGCAAAACCATTGTTACCTTTCTGCAGGGATAGGCGTACTGGTCTGTCGGTATCACAACTAAATACTGGAAGACTTTAGGTAGCTGAAGGACTTATTGGTGACTGCTTGAACCGGTGTGTCTGTTGGTGACAGGTACTGAGCATCTCTCTACTGAAAACCTCTGTCTCTGAATCTCTATACATTCCCCAGTATTGTCACCTCTCTTGAGTCAGAGCTCTCCGATTAGAGGAAGAAGAGGATGATGATGGAGATCTCCTTTGTGTATCATCGATCTCTGTTCGGTGTTCTCCTGTGTACCAATATACAAACCCCCCTTTCTCAAAGAGACAGGGAAGATGTCTGGAAACCTCATCACTCCTGGTGTGAGCAACTCTGGATGCAGCCCCCTCCCCTTTATGGTCCTCAATGGCCATATTCGTCCCTGGGCATTTTATCGCTGGCAAGTCTCCAGAGCCCCTCTCCTCTCGGGATGATAGGGAGACTCAAACGTCTCTACCCCCCCCCCCCCCCAACCAACCGGAGGAAATGTTTTAGGATGAAGAGAAGGGCGGATAAAGGCTGCCATCTCATCTACACAGGCTGAGGTGGTAATGCCTCCTCCTCCATCTATTGTCAATGATTTTTTGCAGTTTCAAGACCTCATTAAACGGGTGGCAGACTCCCTACAGATACCTCTTGAGGAATTCAAAGAATCCCAACACAAGCTATTGGATATTCTTCACTCTGTGACATCAGCCAGAGTTGCCCTTCCTATCAACAAGGCTCTGGTGGAACCTGAAAATACCATTTGGCAAACCTTTGCTAGAGTAACATGCACGTGTAAGGGAGACAATTTAAAAAGTGTTGTTTTTCCTACCAAGATCTCTGAGTGCCTAGTTTCTCATCCTCCACCTAGCTCTCTGATGGTTGAAATCATGATCAAACGAGGCAAACAACACTGGTATAAATCCACCACATATGACAGACCAGAAAGAACTGGACCTTCTGGGGAGAAAATTTTACCCATTGGCAACCCTACAGTTCTGCACTGCGAAATATATGGTATTGATGGCCAAGTGCAACTTCACAAATTATGCAAAATTTAGTTCCTTTATTCCTTATTCCTTGACACCTTCCTTCGGATTAAAGGGAACAATTTCAGCCTACCATTGCTAAAGGATAATTACTGGCCATGACATCTCTTGAGGTGGCTCTTGATGCTGCAGATATCGTAGCTCGTTCCATCTCCGTCGCAGTGGTGATGTGCAGGGAATCCTGGCTACAGTGCTCTGGTTTACCCCAGAGAAGTCCAGAATATGGTAGAGGATTTCCTGTTTAATGGTCTGAAGTTGTTCACAGAGAATACTGATGAGTTGTTGCATGTTCTTAAAGACTCCAGGGCCACATTACATTCATTGGGCAGCTAAACTCCTGCGAACAATAGAAAATTCAGTAGATGGCAAATCGCTCAAACATCCCACCCAATGCAATTCTCTGGTTTTCAGAGACTGGAACCACCTACACACACGTAGGTTCCAGAGAAAAAGATCCTCTAACCCACTTAACCCAAGTTCGCCAAAGAGTTCTTCATTAAAGTGTCAGTTTTGTGGGGATGGTTGAGGGTTCGGACTCCCCCTTCTCTTTAGCCTGTCAGCTGCAATGATTTGTCCACCAACCCCATTTGAGGACTAACCCCCATTTCTGACCAGCAGGAGAGCATATCACCGTGGACAAATGGGAGCTGAAAGTAATATCGGGCTCTACACCATCCTTATTTTGTTTCTCTCTCCTCTTCAGGGACCCCTCTCATCCGTTCTTACTAAGACAAGAATAAACTTCCTTCTTCGTTTAGGAGCGAGAAAGACAGTCCCTCCTCAGCTTTGGGGAAGGGACTTGTATTCAACGTACTTCCTTGTGCAAAGAAAATAAGAGGACAGAGGCCAATCTTAGATCTGAGACCTCACAAATTTGTTTAGGAGTCTTAAGTTCAGGATGATGACTCTGGCAGCTGTAACTCCTTCTCTTGATTCAGGGGATTGGTTTTTGGCCCTCGTCCTTCAGTTGCATGTTTCAATATAGCAATACGCCCATCTAATGGAAGGTTCCTGCATTTTGTTATAAGCTGGGATCATTTTAAGTACAGGTGCTCCTGTTTGTTTTCTCCTCGGCTCAGAGAGTGTTTTCAAAAGTTCTCCCGGTGGTGACTGCCTGCTTGCATCATGAGGCAATCATAGTATTTCTGTACCTCATTGACTAGTTGCTCAAGGGACGGTCGTACCAGGAAGTGTTCTCAGCCCCCTGGAAAACACTTTCTCTGTTCTTGGACTTTGGGTCACCAATTGCACATGGGAAAATCAACGCTGACTCCTGTTCAGAATACACAATGTATAGGAGTATCCCTGGATTTCTTGGCATCCAGAGTCTTGCTTCCTATGGACAGATTCACAACACTATCAAACTTTGTCAGAACTATTCAAGGGAGCCCCCAGATTTCAGTCAGAAGCTCTCTTGAACTTCTAGGTCACATGGTGGCTTGCATTTTTGTGACTGAATGTGAGATTACACCTTGGCTGTTTTCCAGGAGTGGCTCATATCCGTTCTCTCGCCAAACAGAGACCACCTAGACAATCGGGTGTAAGTTTCTCAACAGGTAAAATGCTTCTTAGATTGGTGGATAGTTCATCACAATGTAGGTCCCCTGCCTCCAACCAACGCCAGTGATTAACCGTAACCATGGATGCATCTCTGTTAAGATAGGAGTGTGCATGTCTTGGTGCTGTAATGGTACAGAACAGATGGTCACCTCAAGAATCTACCCTCTGTATCAAGCTGTTGGAGCTCAAAGTGGTCAGAAATACCTGCCTTCATTTTCTGCCTCTCATCAGAAACAGATCTATCCATGTCATGATTGACCATGCAGCCTGCTTGTTTGATACCATTTGGCAGGGAGAAGTAAGATCCCCTTCCCTCTGTGCTGAAGCAATAAGGTTATAGAAACAGTGCATAAAACGTTGCATACAAATTTCAGCGATGTATTTCCAGGGTAGGAAGAGTGTTGGAGCCAATGCCCTGAGCAGGTTTTTTTCCCCCAAGACTATGAATGGGAGCTGGATTCCTAGTTCTTCTCAGCATATTTCAGACTTGTGGATTTCAAGAAGTGGACCTCATTGCCACAACTACAAACAAAATTGCCATCTATTTTGTTCAAAAGTGGGGTTGGGGAGGGGAAAGGTTAGGTCACAATTCCCTGGGGAGAGCCTTCCTTCTCACTTGGATGAAGAAGCTGTTTGTTTCCCCTGCCACCTCTGATTCTCAAAGTGGTGAACACAAGCAGACAGGACAAGACCAGAATTATTCTAATAGCTCTGGTATGGTTGAGGCAGGCATGGTTTCACCTAGCTCTTCGTTCAGTGATACATTTTCCAAGCACTCCTCAGCTCCTCTCCCAGGGTTCCAGTTGACTGCTGCATCTCCAGCTGAGCATTCTCTGACTCAAAAGGATGGCTCCTTGATAGTTTGCAGGGTTAGTAGGTCAGTTGAGCAGAGGTATATAACAGATGATATTAAATAGTAGGAAAGGTTCTACCAGAAATATTTACCTTCAAAAGTGGAGAAGATTTAGTCGCTTGTGTGAATTCCAGAATGCTGTCCCTGAATCTGCCTCACTTCTACTTGTTCTGGAAGATCTGCTGCAACTAAAGAAAAGAGCAAAAAGAAAAGGAGTACTTGTGGCACCTTGGAGATTAACAAATTTATCTGAGCATACGCTTTCGTGAGCTACAGCTCACTTCATCGGATGCAACAGGAAAGAAAATGAGACCATCACTTACTTCTCTGTGTTTTGTGCTATCTTTTCATCACATTGTTTAGGGGTTCTCACTGTTTGCTCACCCTACAACCATTAGGTTCATGAAAGGTCTGGGTAATCTCTTCCCACTGGTGAAAGCCCCCACCCCAGTTTGGGACTGTAATTTGTTTAAGACTCATGAAATCTCCTTTTGAACTGATGGCGACCTGCTTGTTACTACATTTTTCCATGAAAGCAGCCGCCTTAGTGGATATTACATCAGTCTGCAGAGTCAGAGAGATGGAGGCCTTCATGGCAGACCCTTTGTTCACAGGATCCTACAAGGGCAAAGTTTCCTTAAAACCACACTCTAGGTTTCTCCTAAAGCGTCTTCTGAATTAGATCATTTACCCACCAGTTTTCTTTCCAAAACCACATTATTTCAACCTGGAGACCACCTTCTATACTCTAGATGTCTGGAGGGCGTTAGTCTTCCATTTAGATATGACTAAATAATTTCATACGTCTCCTAGGCTGTTCCGTTTTGTTTAAACAGATCCAAAGCTTCTGCTGTTTGTACCCAAGGACTGTCAACATGGATTTTGGGATGTATTATAGCTTGTTACAGTGATCACTTGACAAGGTCAGAATCTACATCTATGGCTCTGCTTCATTTTCTGGTATCTGAGATCTGTGGAGTTGCTACATGGTTTTCAGTACATACCTTCTTCAAGCACTATACCTTAGTCGGTGCCTCTAGATCTGGTGCAGCAGTTGGCAGTGAAGTTCCTTTGTGCTGGACTCTGTTCCAAAGTTCACTCCTCCTTATAGGGATTCTGCTCAGGAATTTCCCAAAGTGAAGCACCCATAAGGACACTACTCAAGAAGAAAGTGATTACTCATCCTGTGGATAACTGTAGCTTTTAGAGATTTGTCGCCCTCTGGGTGCTCCACTACCCATCGTCCTTCCCCTCTGCTTCAGTTTCTCCTGACACTCAGTGGTGGAAAAGGAATTAAGGGTGTTTTGCCTGCTCAGTTTGATGTAGCCTTGGTGCAGTGCATGTGCTGGTCAAATTGACACTGCTAATGAATATCTATCAAAGGCACGTGAGGTGCATGCACACCTGAAGTGGAGTACCCATTGGGGGACACACCTTGAACTAGTTGCTGTACAGGGTGAGTAACCTTCTTAAACAAACATCACATGCTGATGTCATTGGCATTGATGTCACAAGTACAGGACTGCACTGTACCATGAGAGGTTAAAAAGAGAATTTGGAAGTGTTTTAGTTTGTGTGTGTCTTCTCCAGTATTTTGTGAAACTAAATGTTAAAAATGTAGTGTTTTCAAAATTAGTGTGGAAGGTGAACTTTAAGAAGAATTAGCTGGTTGTTTGGCATGTTATAGATACTGTTTTTATTTGAGAGATCATTTTTGAGCAGCTATGTTAATTAAACTGCCAAATGGTAATACTGACAAGTGAATTCTGGTTTTTCTTCTTCTCATTAATTGATATAGTAACTGACATGCATCCAGTGCTCAAAAGTGCTTGCTTGTATTACTGTTGCAGATACTATAGAAGCATCCAAACACTGAATTTTTGTTTACTCTTTAATAGTTAACGTAAATGTAGATATGTAACTGCAAATAAATGTTGAATGTGGTGTACTTACAAGAAGTTTGTTGTAGGATATCACCCTATATACTACATGTTCTAGAATATTTTTTCTATTTACCCTAATATTTAGCACAGCAAGCAAGATGCTACCAGAATATTTACATTTTCCTGGTGTGTATTGTCCTAGTGTCATTTTTGTCCAACTTTTTCTCCTGGAACAATATAATTAAGACACGCTCAGTAAAAAATCATTGCATAGGAAGTGGATAGGTGGCACAATCTTCAGCCTCCACAAAAAATACTTCTCCTTGTATTGGCTTCTGCAATGTGGAAGATGAGTGGAGTTTATCAAATGTGGCTTTAAAAAAAAAAATCTTGTAATATAAACATTTAACTGCCTGTCTTCCTGATATAAAAATGCTGCTAATGTTATGTAAGTATATTAAAATTGGCACTGTTGTGAGGCTGCTCTTATAATTAATTCAGCTGAAAAATGTGCATGCCATGGATTTTGCAGATACGGAAAACAGAAGTATTATGTGACCAATATGCTTTAATATAATTTGGGCATCTGACCAAAGTGAATTTCAGAAAGCTAGCATATCCTACACCAAACTTGACTGGAGAGAGCATCATCTGCTTTATTGCATGTTCATGGGAGTGCTCACAAATGCCTGTTTTAATTAGAATGTTGCATAGTATGTCTCTTGAACATAGGTTTCCTTTCTCTGCTTCATATGAATCTGCTGGATTTTAGTATTACTCATGTAGTTTGCTTCAAGTAATCTTTAAACATTATTCCCCACCCTCTCCTTTTTCTGAAAGATTAATCTTCTGTGAGTTGAGTGAACACCAATAAAGCATTCTTGTGTGATCACCTTACCTTTCAGTCTGCCCTTATAATAAAAGCAGTAAGCTATTTATTTAGTCAGATACACAC
Source organism: Eretmochelys imbricata (assembly GCF_965152235.1). Taxonomy (NCBI): domain Eukaryota; kingdom Metazoa; phylum Chordata; order Testudines; family Cheloniidae; genus Eretmochelys; species Eretmochelys imbricata. The sequence continues at coordinate 49,766,194 of NC_135576.1, read as the reverse complement.
ATGGAATAAACTTTCTCGTGCTAATACCTTTGTGCCAGAAGTCCGATTCTTCCAAGAGAAATTCTATTGTGTTCAGTAGATGTGATTTAAGGAGCCTATTTCACTATGATAAATTCTATAGCTATTAATGAGCTATTTACCTGCTGAGAGTTAATTTAGAAAAAAAATGTTGCTAAAAATCATGAAGAAATTGGATATATGAAGTCTTTAGCAAGAAAAGTACTTGTATATTAATATTTTAATTGTAGATGAAAGAGCATATTCAAATAACCACATTCTTTGGGTTTAATTTTAACGTTGTAATCTAATGCAAACTTTAATTTTGAAATTCAAAAAAGTGCAAGCTTAAAACAAAGTAACTCTTAAATTACTTATAGTATATTCTGCTGATATTATAAACTGAAAATGCTTTGTGTCTTTGTACCAAGAACATTAGAAATAATACATGTGAGTAGCTAGTTTATCACTGACTTCTAAGTAACAAGATTGCAGAGATAAATCTGAAGAGGGCAAAGTCGATAGCTCTGTTCAAATAGCCTTTGGAATTTAAATTGTGTTTTTGGTGTTCTCTCATTTACTTAATTCCTTTTTTTTCTTTTTTTCTTTTAATCCCCAAGAGTATACCATATATGTTGCTGCCCCTTATTTTAGGGGGTGGTAATAAACAGCACTAGTGAAATCTTATGTTTATTATCATACACAGATTCTGTTGGTTTCTGTTTCTGAGTTATTTGTTGTTTTTTCTTTATTTTTTCTCCTTCCCCCTCATTTGCTCATGTCTTGGTTGGCGTTTGGTGGTGTATAACCGTGATTGCGTTACCTTAGCAATAACAATTGGTCGTCTTGGTTACGTTTGTCCTCAAGAGGTGGCCCCCATGCTACAGCAGTTTATAAGACCCTGGTGTGTATTATTCAGTCTTTTTTTTTTAATTCATTTTTCTTCTCTTTCTTTCTTTCTTTCTTTCTTTCTTCTCTCTATCTCACTTTTAGATATATTTTCAGTTGGTTACAAAATCACAATCCTTAATCATTGCCAACCATGTGACTAATCTTGTCCTATCAGGTTTGTGAGTTTTTAGTAGCACCGTCATGTACATTTTATGTTGTGGCTAACGACTAATTGATGCATGGGATAAGATTGTCACATGCTTGCTGTGTTAATAAGCTTGATTATGAAAGAGCATTTTAAAATCCATCAGAATGATAATATGATGCATGCAAGTACTGTAAAAGTTAAATTGCATTACATTACTTTAAAAAAATTCAGTCTGAGACTTGAATTTCTGTAAGGAATACATGTTTATAGATTTGTTACGTATGGAATAGTTTGCTTGCTTCTGTAAAAGTTAAATAACTGTTCTGTAAGTGGTATCTGACCTACTTCAAACTGTGCAGTATAGTCTATGTTCTTCTAATAATGATAGCTCTTATCAGTACTGCGGATAAACATTTTAGTGGTATTTAATGGAATACATGTCACTTTTTAGAAATCATAATTGTACATGATACAGCATTAGGTATAAGCAGATTTAAAATTCAGAATTCTTCAAAATGTAGAAGTTTCATTATTTCTAACTTCTGAAGTTAAATGCAAATAAACTACACATGAAAAGAAACTCTGAAATCTTTATTTGAAGTGTTTTGAAAACTATTCTAGGAATTTCTCCTCAGTGTGACTCTTACTCCATCAAATACTGTCAAACTAGTTAATTAAACTAAATAAAAACTGATTCTGTTGCCTAATAGCCTGGTTCTCCAATTTACTAGGTGTACCTCTCTGCGGAACATAAGGGACAATGAGGAAAAGGATTCTGCTTTCCGTGGGATTTGTACCATGATCACAGTCAACCCTAGTGGAGTAGTCCAAGTAAGATATTTGCACAGGCATTTGATTTTTGTTCTGACAGGCTCATTATAAAATTGAGTAGGAATAACAGTTTAAAAAAAAAAAAGCTTAATTTGAATGCTGTAAAAGAAGTTAAGTACATATTGGTTCCTTTCTGCAATTGGTAGTAACTTTTAAAGAACAATAGCTGATGTAAAGTGGGATGTATCCACTGATTTCAAGAGGATTAAACCATTTACATCAGCTGAGGATCTGACTCAGTTTGGCTTTTTTCCTCCTGTGGTTACTGTAATTGAAATGGAAATTTTGAAGACACACACAGTTAATTTTAGATATTTTATTGCACTCCTTGCCAAAAAGTAAAAATATGTGGACAAAGTGGTTGTATCATATCACAGCAGTTTTCATGTCAATTAAAAATATAGTATTTTCTTTCTAAATCTCAACATCACACTTCAAAGTGTACAAACCATATCTTAAATTTCAAAAGATGTAAACTTATTTCGCACTGACGCCCTCACAATGTTCTTTGTACAATTGGAAAAATAATGAATGTATATGTAACTATTCAAAAATATGTGTTTTATTGTTAGTCTGTACATCCTGAAACTGAATAGTCTTGACAAAAATCATTAGTCTTTCATTCAATCATTCATTTCAGTCTATTGTTAATTTCTTTTGAAAACAGCTTCAAATTCTGAAAAGATAGTTGATAAATGTAATTGTATAATAGTATATGCAAAATATATTTGAAATGTAACTTGTCTAATATGCACTAGTGACTTCAGATTCCAATTAAATGTTAACATAAATTGCATGGTGTCACATCTTTGCATCTCATTCCCTTTAAGAATGATTGTTTGGCATGCTTAATTTTATAATAATGCGTGAGTCTACAGTATTCACTTCAGATCTTCTCTATTTTGTTACGGGCATAAAGAACATAGTAACGTATCTAATAAATGACTGCCACTATCTACCATATCTTAAAGGTGTACTACAATGATTGATTCTTTTAACATTTTTGTTTTTACTAAGTTTTGTCCTGGTTTTATTATCTCAGCAACTGACATTGCTGGTTATGCTATAATTACTACTTCAAATTAAAAATCAATTTTGTTAATGGTTCATTTCTCTTAATTTGCAGTGTTAGAATAGCTTTTGACTACTCTGCAGTTTTTCTTTAATCACACTTCATCCTCGTGTTTCTTTTATTTAGAAGCTGCATAATGTGTGGGTTAGAATAAGACTGAGAGTCAGACCTGGAGTGCAGTCTGATTCTGACAGATCTCTTGTGTACCCTTGTTCAAGTGCTTAATCTCAATACTTTAGATTCCTCCTTTGAGTTGAGTAGGTGTAGTGGACAGAGTACAGGTGAGGCAGCCAAAGATGCATGATAAACTGCATTTACTACATGAATATCATTATTACTTTTTTGGTAGAACAAATTGAAAAATTTTGGTCAAAGCAACTCCACACCCCTGCAGCTCCCAGCTGCTGGTGGCAGAGGAACTGCGGAGCTGCTCAGCCACTGAACAATGGGGTCCCTGCAGCTCCCAGCTGCTGTGGGGTGGGGGCGTGGCAGCAGGGTGCTGGACCTTCCTCCCTCCCCATTTTGTCATGGATGTTTTTAGTAACAGTCAGGGACAGGTCACAGGTTCCTTGATTTTTTTGTTTATTGCCCATGACCTGCCTCTGACTCTTTTACTAAAAATATCCACGATAAAATCGTAGCCTTAGTCATAAACCATTTCTGAAAGAAAACCTACTTAACTTTTTTGCTACAGAAGATTTATAAAGAGATCTGTTTTAGTCATTTAGTCATTAAATCTGATAGAAGGTTTGGGTATACAGTAAATTAAATATAAAAATGTGGAAACTTGAAAACATTGGATGCTGTAATTGTAGCCTGTTAGTCATGTGAGCTGGATGGAATCTAAAGTCCAATGAAGCAAAATTTTGGGGATTGAAGGGGAAGGGCACTTGGGAGAATATTGTTACAAGCAGCTGGAAGAAAAAGCTAAGAAAAGGCAAATTTTATTGTTAAACTTTTAAAATGCTAATATTTCACTGTGTCTTTTATCTATACTGACATTGATTTACCCTATGTATTCTAAATGGAGCTGGTAGTTATCTACCCATATAACTATAGTGATCTGGAATTTGAGGCGTGATATAGAAATTTACTAAGTTGCCTGGCTGTGGATTTTGGCTCCTTCACTTCATTCCACTTTTGCCTTATTTTCTACATAATATTTCCATCGCTCTTGCCCCCATTGTGCTTTCATTAATTGTGATTTTTTGAAGACTCATGTTAACATATAGCTTCAAAAGAAGTGAAACGGAAAAAATAGAGAAGGAAAGAAAAGGAGTTTTCTTTATTTAACATTTATATAGTAGTCTTCCTATGTTCCTGAAATGTCAGATGTGTATATTTTTAACTTAATATGAAAGGGAGTATGGTTTAATGGTTGGGCAGAGGAATAACCCACCAGAGCCGATGAACCCAGGATGCAGGATTTTTGGGGGAATAGATTATGGATTATGACACTAAGTTAGAAAAACTTCATTTGGGCTGTATTGACTTTATCCCAGCCCTCCAGCCTTGGGGGGGGGGGGGGGGGGGGGATGATGTATTATAGCTGTAAGTTTGCAGTAGTTTCTTTTCTCTGAAAGATTTCCCTGCTCTTTGGTTCTTTCCAGTGCAGTGCATTTAGTTGGGCAAATGTGTCTGGGAAAAATTTACCAGGTAGAGGCATTCAATCTTAAGGGCTTTCGTACTTCACCTTATACAAATACTAAACTCACTTAAAAGTAAATCTAAAATATAATAGAAACATGTGTGGATTGAAGTTGAGATTCCGGCAACACTTACAAATTAAGAAATCAGTGTGTCATATTGATTTCCTTAATTTATGAATTAAAATGATGCAAATATGGAGTTTCTAACCTATGTAATGTTTAATCTTACAGGACTTTATATTTTTTTGTGATGCTGTTGCATCGTGGATTAGTCCAAAAGATGATCTCCGAGACATGTTCTGTAAGGTAATGTTTCTAATTTAATAGAAAATGTAAAGCCTACCTTTTATGGCTCCTTCACTTCTCTTCTGACTCTCTCTACTACTTTCCCTGTTCCCCATACCTTTTTACTTTGGTTTATTGTGTTCATGGAGAAAAAAGAAAATTACCGAGTCCCAATGTGGGAGTCCTAATGTATGAGTTTGGATTTTACATCAAACCTCATCAAAGCAAAAACTTGTGAATAGATTTTTAAAAATATACTGTACACTTGTAGATTTGCAATTTTAGCAGTGTTGAAAGTTTGTTTACTCAGGGGGCAGAGCAAGCTTTAAAGATGCTTTAAAGGTCATGCCCAATAGAATTTGGCTATGTGTGGAAGAACCAATATTTTTATAATACAATAAACTATCAAACTTTTAAACTTCAATTAAAAACCATTTTTAAATACAGAAAATGAGATTTTTGCCTAAAAAATATACAACTTTTTTTGTATGGTTAGAGGGACGGAAAAAAGTTTCCAGTTTTTGTGTTAACTTTACTTAACCTGACTTAAAATCATCTTGTTTATAGAAGATAATCTTGTCTTTGGTGATGTTGAAAAGTCTTACAAGCGTTCTTTAACAATACTTTTTGGCCACTTTAAAAGAGTTTGTCAGCTGCAGTGCAATTGTCCTGTGAAAAGTGGGATTCAGAGATTAACAAATTTGTTTTTGTTTGCATTTAATTTTTCAGCATCAAACAGTTAACTTCTGCATTTCCTGGTAATGTAATCTAAAATGCCTTGAGTTAGTTGCATGTCATGTTAGGGTTAGGTAGAAAAGCCTATCAAATTGTGTTTTTTGTTGTTAGGTCTGATTTTTTTTTTTTTTTCCTAAGAGACATGAAAATCAAACTTTTGCAGCTTGGAGTGAATCACAAAAGCAGGTGCCTGTTTCTTTAAGTCTATAAAGGATAAAAGAAAAAGGCATAAGAAAACACTTTATTCTACTGTCTGTGGGTCTGTCAAGGACTGTCTTAAATATTTGTCATTTCTTCAGCTCTCTGCGTCCAATTGCTTTGATTAAAATCTGTCAAGCAGATACCCATGAAACAAGTTTTTGTTTTTTTATTGATTTCCTAAATAGACATAATGCTACTCCCTCAACTCCTTTGCAGTGTTGTGCCCTCCCATCTGTTTTATAATCTCTCTGTTTCTTCACAAAAGTGGATGGCAGTAGTGGCAGCCCTCCTAAAGGAGGGTATAGTTGTCATACTTTACTCGGATGATGGACTAATCTTGGTGTTTTTCCTTCAGACAACGTAGATGTAAATTGAACAGAAACTGGAATTTCAGCCTCGTGACCAAGTCAAAAAAATTGCTTGTCTTCTACCCAGGACCTGATCTATCTGAGCCCCATTAAGGAACCCAAAGCTCCAGATACACACCCTCACCTACTGTTGCCACTTGAATACTGACAAGAGGAGAATTTCAACCATAGGGAAAAGTCTGAGCCACATCTTGAGTTGGTTGCCTAGGGCAGTTTCAAGGTCTCTGCCTGGGACAGCTTCTCCTCAGCATGAGGGAAGAGCTTCCTCCATCTGTTCAGCAGGAACTTAACTCACAGCAGCAGTGAGGTCATGTTCTCTTCCCTCAAGCTCTTGATAGAGAGCCTGATACACTCAAGCCAGATACAGCAGGGGTTGGCCCTCTGACACAAAAACATTACTATCTTCCAATGCATCCAGGAATTCCCCTTGGTGCTTGTTCCACTCCATCTATTGCCACCTCTCCAGAAAGTGGGCAATAATATTCTTAAGTTGGCAGGCCTTCTTATTAAGTACCTCATTCCAGTAGAATAGGTCTTGGCACCATATGAAGACACAACTATTTTCATATGAGATCAAAGTTCTCCTTGCCCAGTCACTTCGGGGTGCTGGTGGGGATTATGAAGAATAGGACTTCTCTGAAGATTCCAATGTCTGATTTCCGCACCCCCCCAACCCATTGTCCTTTGAACCATGCCCTTGATATCAGATGACCCAACTTCCTTTTACTTAAGATTGCTAGGATTTTTAGAATTCTTCTGAGAGAATATCTCTTTCCTTCCAGGAGTGGGAAGGGGGAGAAAAGATGTTTTCCCTGTATAGAGATCTGAAATAAATAACTAAGGCTTACCCTGAGCATACTAATCCTTCTCAAAGCTATTAATAGACTTTGTGTACCCTATAGAATCCTTCATGTCAGGAGTTTCAGCTAAGGACTTGAAGTGTTTTGTTGCATTCATTGTTGAGTAGCGAGGAAAGTACCTCCCACCAAAGAAGAAAAAATTCTGTGAAGTTGGAATCTCTCTAAGAGCAGATTCAGAGATATCAAGGTCAGAAGGGACCACTATGATCATCTAGTCTGACCTCCTGCACAATGCAGGCCACAGAATCTCACCCACCCACTCCTACAATAAACCTCTCACCTATGTCTGAGCTATTGAAGTCTTCAAATCATGGTTTAAAGACTTCAAGGAGCAGAGAATCCTCCAGCAAGTGACCCGTGCGCTATGCTACAGAGGAAGGTGAAAAACCTCCAGGGTCTCTTCCAATCTGCCCTGGAGGAAAATTCCTTCCTAACCCTGAATATGGCGATCAGCTGAACCCTGAGCATATGGTCAAGATTCACCAGCCAGATACCCAGGAAAGAATTCTCTGTAGTAACTGAGATCCCACCCCATCTAACATCGCATCACAGGCCATTGGGCCCATGAATAGTTAAAGATCAGTTAATTGCCACAATCATGTTATCCCATCATACCATCTCCTCCATAAACTTATAGGGTTTAATCTTGAAGCCAGATAGGTCTTTTGCCCCCACTGCTTCCCTTGGAAGGCTATTCCAAAACTTCACTCCTCTGATGGTTAGAAACCTTCGTCTAATTTCAGGTCTAAACTTCCCAATGGCCAGTTTATAACCACTTGTTCTTGTGTCTACATTGCTACTGATCTTAAATAATTTCTCTCCTCTCCCTCTCCAGTATTTATCCCTCTGATATATTTATAGAGAGCAGTCATATTTCCCCTCAACCTTCTTTTGGTTAGGCTAAACAAGCCAAGCTCCTTGAGTCTCCTTTCATAAGACAGGTTTTCCATTCCTGGGATCATACTAGTAGCCCTTCTCTGTACCTGTTCCAGTTTGAATTCATCCTTCTTAAACATGGGAGACCAGAACTGCACTCAGTATTATTTCAGATGAGGTCTCACTAGTGCCTTGTATAACGGTACTAAAACCTCCTTATCTCTACTGGAAATACCTCGCCTGATGCATCCCAAGACCGCATTAGCTTTTTTCACGGCCATATCACATTGGCGGCTCATAGTCATCCTCTGATCAACCAATACTCCAAGGTCCTTCTCCTCCTCCATTACTTCTAATTGATGCGTCCCCAGCTTATAACTAAAATTCTTATTAATCCCTAAATGCATAACCTTACACGTCTCGCTATCAAATTTCATCCTATTACTATTACTCCAGTTTACAAAGTCATCCAGATCTTCCTGTATGATATCCCGGTTTCTCTCTAAATTGGCAATACCTCCCAGCTTTGTCTCATCCGCAGACTTTATTAGCACACTCCCACTTTTTGTGCCAAGGTCAGTAATAAAAAGATTAAATAAGATTGGTCCCAAAACTGATCCCCGAGGAACTCCACTGGTAACCTCCCTCCAGTCTGACAGTTCACCTTTCAGTATGATCTTCTGTAGTCTCCCTTTTAACCAATTCCTTATACAGATATGAGCTGGTGATCAAGTGTATCTCAACCATTGTATCTCTGGACCTGCTGCACCAAGACTTTAAGTTCCTGGGTGGCACATCTGGAAAAATGGATCCAGAGGTTCCATGAGCAAGAGTTTGGGATTAATTGGATTTCCTGTACACTTCAGTTATGACCATGTCTTCTGCTTTCCTTACCAAAAATGTAGTAGGACCACAGTTTATCTCACTTGAAGGCAAAAAAGGGTATCATACCTATTTCCCCCCCAAGGACACTTTGTCTTCAGAGAACCTAGACAAAGCAATCTGAAGCATCGCTTCCAGAAAGCAGGGTAGATAGAGGATACTTTTCAGACTGTACCACTTTTTTTGGTCTTTTTCCAAACTAGTTTCAAATTCGCTTCTAAAGATGGGATAAACCCCGGAGCCCTCATGGAGGACGGAGGGAAATCTTCTCATACCAGAAAATCTTCTCATACCAGCCTGGGGAGGAGAATGTCACTTTTTGTTTTGATTTAAAATGATTGCAGATAACCATTGAATATTTCCAGTGATGTCCATATGGTACCATCCAGAATTTGCTGATGCCTCTTGGAACATGTCAGAGTCTGAACTATGAAAGCCACGTTGGAGTTAGTTGATTTTGTGTCTAGTGATTTGAACCTTTACCTACAAATACCTTCAGCTGAAATTCTTTTTCTGGCAAGCTGGGGTTACGTTAATTATGTTGCTCTAGGGATGTCTCCACTGGGAACTCTGGAGTCTTGTTGCCAATCTTCTAGTTGATGGATCAGTCACCTGTGTAGGAAGGAGGAATGTGGAATAGCTTGCAAAAATTCTATTTCAGATAGAGAAGCAGTGACTTTTTAGTGTCAATTTCTGGTTTCAGTTAAGGTCCCTTTGGTCTCAGCCTTTACCTAGTTTGAGGCACCCTCTGGTGCTTCTGAACTAGCTGCTGTGCCTGAGGAAGAGTTTCCAAGCCAGGCTTCCTTTATGTCCTCCAGTTTAGTGTCCCTTAGGGCTTGTCTACATGTAAGGCAGCAGAGCTGCACCAGTAGTGCATAGTGAAGACACTACCTATTATGGGAGAAACCCTTCTGTCTACTCCAGGGGTTAGGTCAGTAAACCACGTCGCTCAGGTGGTTATACTGACATACATTGGTACTGCAGACCAAGACTGAGTTTTTTTTCTAAACCCTTTTAAGCATTTTCTAAATATTTTAAAGCCTTTTCTTCTTATAATTTCTGCAAGGAGGGTTCAGTGAGTCTATGTTTCTGGTCTTTTGACACTTACGTGCTGCTAAATCTTTCATGGTGATAGGAAGAGAGTCCTTAAAATTATTTTCTTTCCAAAGTTTCCTTTTGGATTCCCCTTACTTAATATAGAACTCATTTTTTCTTTTCTTTTGCAATAGCTGAGTACCTCTGGAATGCTCTAGACAATAAAGCTCTAAAATTTGACTTTGAAAGAACTAAATATTTTCTGTTTCCCATTTATTTATTATGTTAGAGGAATACCAGTAGAGGCATTTAAAATCCTAACCCTTTTGATTTAAAGCCTCTATTCAGTTGTTATATTTGGATGAAGGGACTTGGTATCCTCTGAATGTTAGGGTCCATTCTGTTCCGATTGTAACCATCTCCTGGGGATAGAAATGAGAGGTTTCAATGAGATGCAAATCCCTAATTTGGGTCTTTCTTTGTTCTTACTCCAGGACTTGCCAGATAGGCATTTAAACCTTGTCAAACACTAGGTTGGGTTGTAGTTCTAGTTTGCTTCCTTAATCCATTTTTAAAGGAAATAAAGTATGAAGTATATTAGTTGGCAGAATTTAAAATTTGTATTTTAGAACATTTGCCTGGAATGACCCTCACTAATTGTAATATTTTTTAGATTAACCCCTTTTTTAGGTATAGCAAATGTTTCACTAATTACACTTCATAAAAACTGCTCCTTAGTTCAGTTTTTCATTTAGAACTAAGAGTGATCACTAAAATTATTTCTCAGCGCTATGGAAGTTTCATCTGGAGAATTTGAGTGAGATAGGCTGAGGCCAACACTTCTTGGCACAAAAGTCTTAGCAAAGTTTGATGCTGTTTTCTGCATGATATGTAGTTGATGAGCAACTGACTGCAAGTGTTCCAGACTGTTACACTGGAGATTCAGAATAATCAGAGGTAAAAATGTAACTTTTTTTAACCTACCTGCAGATCCTTCATGGATTTAAAAATCAAGTTGGGGATGAAAATTGGAGGCGTTTCTCTGACCAGTTTCCTCTTCCCTTAAAAGAGCGCCTTGCAGCTTACTATGGAGTTTAACCTCATGTATTCAAGCTGCAGTCCCATAATTAGGGGTAAGTACAAAAATAAATTCAAGTTTTATGAAGTTAAGTTGTAAGTCCATTTTGCATTACAAGAAGTGTGTTTCTTAAACAGTCACTGTATAGGCTACATTTGTTCCTATTCATTTGGCTCTTGCACCATCCTTCTTTTAATGCATGCTATAATACTGTACATGAATATTATATGTGGCACCTGTAGTAAAAGGTCACACTCAGTTGCTTTGAAATTTTTTAGTTTTACTTTTTGATGAAATTTATTATGCTTGCTTTCATTTGGGGCAAAATGTTCTTTTCCTTAAGCCTTTATCAAAAAGCTGTTTTTAAGCATGGGATCAGTGGCGGGGAGGAATGTTTTCAACCATTTTTTTTTTTTGAACAAGAGAAGCTGACGGAAACTTGAAATATGACAGTTATATTTATGACCTGGAGAAAATGTGCTCTTCTTTTTTGATAATTGGATTGTGTTTGGCAGGATTATGAGTGTTTTTAAAAGAATTTCACAATGTTCTAATGGGATGGCGGCACAGAATTCATATGGTCCGCATATTTCTGTGCGCAGCGCATCTGTTCCAGTGTGCCTGGAGTAGCCTCAGAGAGGCAAATCACTGCAGGGGGAAAGGGGCTGGGCGTGTGTGCCTGCAGGGGAGACATTTGATCACCATCGGGGCAGGGTTGGCCAACAAGCGGGAGAGACTCTGTGTCCCTCTCGTTTGCTTCTGCGGCTCACCAGGCATGCAGGAGGGTAGGTCTTTTTATTATGCACAAGGAAGGCACTGTCCCTGAGGCAGAAATGTAGGAGCCTGCCTGCTAATTAATTGATATCATTCTCTGAGGCAGAAACTTTGCCTGCCTGCCTAGTAATATGTCCATAACTTCTTGAGAATCGGAAAAACACTTAGTTAAATATTAGTATCGTGTTACTGAAAATAATTTGTTTTTAAATTAAAAAAAAATAGCTTTTGAAACCCCCCTCTTCCCCACATTTTGTTAATGTTGCTGTTGATGGTTAATTGAGCTCATTCCCTGAGGCAGAAATGTAGCAGCCTGCCTGCATAGTAACATTGTTAATGTTCCTATAGTTAGTTAACTGTTCCCATTCTCAGTTAATTCCCCCAGGAACATAAAACCTGTAAATGTTTTAAGACCCCTACATTGCCAGAGTGATGTAAAGCCTTATAAATGACAGTAAGGGAATTAGCTAGGAAGATCTATGTGCTTTTCTCACTTTTTTCCTGTGCCAAAGTGGCACCATGGGGTTAGATTACAGCTCAGGATTTATTTTACTTACCTATTTAAAAAAAAAAAAAAGACTGAGGGCAAATAAAACATTTACTAAGCAGTCAATAAAATGTCAGGACAATCAAACCAAGCATTTCACAAAGTACCTAGCAAGGTCCAGGACCATGATTAGCAAAACTATATAACTTTCATGTGTGAAAGTCTGAGCAATTTAAAATGACATTCTACTCTCCTGCCTCCCCCCATTTGGTGTTCTGTAATGTAATTTAAATGAAAATCCAGGGTTATAACTAGAATGCAGGGTATTAGTTACTAAGTGTTTTGTAATTTAACCTTCATGTGTTTAGGAAATGCTGAAGTTGTTGTGACTCTTTTCAATATTGTAGTTTAAATAATTTACCAAAACAATTGAAACTGGTGTGATTATATTGCATTATTTTGACAAAATTTGCATAGTTTTGCAGATTTTTAATTTTTTTTGGTGCAGAATCCCCCCGGGGTAGACTGCATGTGCCTGTGTGTATGAATAGATAATTTACCAGGATTGATCTGGAAGTGCGTGTGTGTGTGCATAATAAAGGGGAATTTCAGCTTTAATAGATGACTGTAGAACAAGGTCTGCTAGAGGGCCATATTTTTGGAGTTTAATGTAGGCACCCTGCACACACCCACATCATAGAAAATTTGAAATCTTACTTGATGTACATTTAGATGAGAGATGATGTGGAGCCATAAGCCTCTAAGACAGTTCTCAAGTTCTCAAACTGGGGGTTGGGACCCCTCAAGGGGTTGCGAGGTTATTACATGGCGGGTTACAAGCTATAAGCCTCCACCCTAAACCCTGCTTTGCCTCCAGCATTTATAATGGTGTTTTTAATTTATAAGGGGGGGGGGGGTGTCACACTCAGGGGCTTGCTTTCTGTAAGGGGTCACCAGTACAAAAGTCTGAGAACCACTGCTCTAAGCGAGGTGAAACAACAGTACCCAAAATGTCATTTTTTGCACAGTTCCAGAGACACTGCAACTAGACTGACTACACTTTTTACTGTTTAAGTTAATTTCAGTATCTTAAAGTGGTGTTTATTGATCAGAGGTTCCAAATGACCATGCATTAAAAGATTTGTATTGATTTTGCATGGGCAAGTATTTTTTCCCCCCCCCAGAAATGAAGCTAATTTAGCATGTGGCAAAAATGACAAATATCATTTTCCAAAATACGAACATGAAATATTTTCACATTGCATATTCTTAATTATCAAAGTATGTCACAAGTGATTGAAAATATAGAAAAATATTACAATTTAAAATTGCTGACCAAATCAATCTGTCACTGAAGGTTGCACACTGGTAACAGTGGATTAAGTGCCAACTGAGTCCTTAAAACACGTCATTAAATAGTCTGATGATGCTGTAACTTAGTATGTGTAGAGCCCTGTGCAGATACAAATGTGTAGCTGTGGCTATAAATCGGTATCCATGGAACCACAGGGCTCTTCCTGGAACCGCAGTGGCAAAAGGCACAAAAATGTTGGACCGCCGCTCCTCCAGTGCGGCTGAAATGCCCCCCCACCCCCACCCCCTGCCCGTCCCTTCCATGCAGCTGTCTGGGGGCATGCACGCTGCTTGAAAACAAGAGTGCTACCAGGGGCGGCAGCTGGTGAGTTTGGTGCCCGCCCCACTTGGCAGGGCTGGGTCGGTGCCGCCAGTACAGGGCACTGGCTCCAGGGGTGGCAGCGGCATGTTCTGCTCCTTTTGCTGCTGCAGTTCCTGGGGGAGCCCTGCAGTTCCACGGATATCCGCATCCGCGGGTATATATTTGTATTCGCACAAGGCTCTAAGTATATGCTCCACAATTGGAAGAATTTCAGAGATGGAGGTATGCCCAGTCTCCTGCATTCAAGTTCTGTAATCAGTTTCTCCAGGTTATGCAGATACTACTGCCAAATGCAGAGCGAGGGGGTGACTGGAAGCTTCACTGACACTGTGTGCCAAGTTTCCATACTACTTTACTGCAAATAGGTTCAGCTATGCCAGCAATGTTCCCTCTAATTTTTGACAGGCCGTGTGCGCAAAAAATTTCTTCTGTGCAAACTTTTGTGCGCACGGTGTTTAGGATCTGTGTGCACACGCGCACAGCTTAGAGGGAACAGTGTATGCCGGGTAGATACCGGTCAACATTCTTGACATGTTAAATTTCCCTGAAGAAGTACCCAGTGCCTTTGAATCTGGGGAATTTGCTGTTCATCAGATTCCAGATTCTTTCAATGGAATTTGGAGTGACCTGGAAAGAGAGAAAACTGTCATCAAGGACTCAAAGGGAAGCAGTGGGATCGTAGGACTGACAAGAAAAAAGCCAGCACTTGTCAGGTGGATCCTCACAAGACATGCCCTGAGTGAATATGTAAAAACTATGAAAGAAGTGGCCTAACAAGAAGTAGTGAAGATGAAGTCCACAAACAAGTCCTTGCTGCTAAACTGAAGGGGAATGAAAAGCATGTTACAGCTCTTACCAACCATGTCATCAACAACAAACAACCCACTGGACCCTGAATCACATCCAGATGTGCTTATTATTATATCTACTGAATTGCATGTTACATCAGATTTACAAGAGTCTTTATTGAAAGGAGCACATGTCGGTGAAGAACAAATGGAGAGATTTGTAAGAGGTGCACTTGATTCTGATGGGACACATAGCTTCTTCAGCCCCGTCAAGAAGTCTGGCATTAAAACATTTGCTGACATGGCCAGGAAGACCAGATTTAAGTCTGGGCAAGGGAAGGACAATCACAGTAGCTCTCGCTCCAGAAATTTTCTGCAGAGCCCTGAGCTTAGCACGATACAGAGATGTCAGTGGCACTTGTTCTTAGACCTGTGCCTGAGTCCATCTTCTCTGTTGATGGAACAATGAGAAGAACAGACCAACCTGAGCTAAGAAGAAAGAAGAAACCACTGTGTACCTCAGACGTCATACAAATGATGGCTGGAGACAAATTCCAAACATTCGATGAATTGGCTGAGTATTTGAAGCAGATCTTAAAAGGATTTGACAAGGCTAATTCTGTAATCGAAGTCTTTTGACATGTATGACAACAGTAACTCTGTACAAACTGCAGAAAAACAGCGCCAGGCAGGATCTATGAGGGGATGTCCTGTGCCTCCATGGAAAAAAGTTTCTAAATGTAACATCCAACAAGCAGGCACTTGTTAAATTTTTCCGTGAGTATACGGTTCAAAGTCCACTTAAGCGTGGGAGCACACCCAGCACAAAAGCTCCTTCTTGCTGGAGTCTTTTTCAGTGAAGTAGTAAAATCCATCACCAACAGAGGTGTTGAAGTTCAAGAAATGTACAGCATTGAAGAGGAAGTGGACGCAAGGATGCTTCTGCATGCTATATGTGCCAGTATGGCTTTTGGGTCTTTGTGTCAAAGGTAACATAGTGATTAGGTCACCAGACACAGATGTTTTGGCCCTTGCTGTTCACTGCTTTCCAAAATTGGAAAACCCAGGTAATGTAGATTGAAACAGGCACCATTACCAGCACAACTGACAAGTATTGCTTCATACCTGTGTGTATTTGTGACACACTCATTTCTGACTTCCTGTTACTTTCTACTGTGCATGCATTATGTTACGGAGGTGACTCTGTTCCATCCCTATTTTGTATTGGGGCAGAAAAATCTGTTTAATATAGTCAAAACAAAGGGAGCTTCAGAGCTCTTGACAAACTGGGGAAGTGTGGTGCAATTTCTGCACCAAGGAAGTTGTAGCAGTGCTGGATGATGAGAGCGAGAGAGAAAAGGAAACTCACAGAAACCTGAATTAGTTGTCCCTTTCTAATCATCAAAGAAGTCCCTGGCTAACTTCCCACCATGTGAGGACAGTTTTGAAGAGCCCGTCAAAAAAGTAGCTTAGCAAACAGAATTGAAGGTCTTTTCACATAGATAAATCAGATGTTGGGCCATCATTATGGCATGCATGGAAAAATGTGGATGATGAACTGCTTCCTGTATTCTTCAACGGCCCAATGGTAACTGAGCTTCTGTAAGACCTTATTTGTGCCTGTACTTGTAGAGGTCACTGCACAATCAAATATCTGTAGTCAGAACAAGCTTCCCTGAACAGAACTGTGTACATGCCAAGGGAATGAAGACTATAGTAACCCACTTTCACTTGACAGAAATCATGATGAACAAGATCATGTTGACTAGAAGTGACACCAGTGCTATTACATTTCAGTGATACCTGTACAAATTTATTACCAAATTTTGTTGTACCCTTTAGATTTTTGTGATGCTTTGGGATCAGAAAGAAATCCAATTTTATGTCTTCAAATAATATAGTCATTACAGTAACAGAAACAAATGCAGATATTTCCAAGTGTTCATTTTAATGTGTTGGTGTCATTGTTTCTATGGTAACGATGCCACTTGACAGCTCCACATCATCCGTTATCTTAAAGTAAACATAATAAGCTTTCAAGTGGTGTGTGTAGAGAGCGTTGGGGGGGGGGGGGGAAGAATGGTAAAACATATATGATGAGGCAAAATTAAGATTGCATAGTCAACCTTAACATTTCATGATAAAGTGATGAAACTCAGTATTCTTTTAATGTGACTAATTTTTGTGTGGAATGAAAGCAGAAATCAGTTCTTCTAACAATGCTATTTAAATGGTCCTGCAAATTTTGGTCCTCCAACCTAAGAGTGTAAAGTGAGTGGAGCTACTATACGGAATCTTTTTATTCGTGGACTCAAACCATCAGTATGTTCCTGGACAGTCAGAAGCAAATCTATTACAGGCTGTTTCAATTTGAAAAGTGGTTTAAAAAATCATTAAGAGGTTCAGTATTTGTCATCTAAATGACTCCTTTGAAAATCTGATCAGTTTACAAGTGAAAATATTTTTTTGTAACTACCAGATGTGGCGCACTCCAAGAAGTAGTTTGAGAAATAGAATTGATTCCCAATTCCAATTGAGTGGACAGTATCAAAGTATATTAAATATAGTTTCATACTTGGTTGAATTTTGTTATGGAATATTTAAATTTCAGTAAACTTGTGGGAAAACTGTATGTTGTAGTATTAATTAGTTATTCCTGCATTGTGATTTTGGAAAACTGATTTATCCACGTTAAATGTGAAGTGAGTTCTATGTTGACATAAGTTTAATGGGTTTGTTTAGTTAAAGTAGGATTTGTTACATATTTGATAAGTTTTTAGTTTTTTATTCTGAAAATATCAGTGCTGGTGAAAATTGTTCAAAACTAAGCTTGCCACATGAGTGGACTTGTTAGTGTATTTAAGGCAGGAAGATTTGTTGTTTTCCTGACTTAGAACAAAAGGTATAAAAATGAGAAGAGATTGATACTGTTTTATTTTAAAGGCTGTTAGAGAATCTGAATGCTGTATCTATTTTAACAAAAAATAGTGTAAGTTGTTTACCACAAAAATGTTTATTTTTGACCCTGCGTAGCTTAGTAAATTTAAACCTGTTTCTAAACACTTAATTGTGCTATTTTTCTTTTCTTTACAGGTCCTTCAGTCTAGGAGACTATGAGGGAGCCTCTGCACCCAGGGAAAATGTTACCCTTTACTGGGGGGAAGGGTAAACCAGTAGGGAATACAGTACAATCCCAAGCCTACTGGGAGGGGCGGGAGGGAGGTGTTGCCGTCACTGTATTAAGTCGATGTTGGGAAACGTTTTAACATCTGGAGCCTTTGTGGGTGGAAATCTGTCTCCTATTACAACTCTGCACTGGATGTGAAGAAGCAAAAAAGAGAATCTATTCACAAAACAGCACAGTCTGGAATATTATGGGGAATTGTACCAAAACAAGAACCATATAATTGAACCATAGGGATATGTAAAGAGGAAAACTATTCTGCGCACAATAAAGGAAACCTAAGAATGGGGGTGGGGGTTTACAAAAAGCCTTTGACTGTTTAAGTAAGGGTTTTCTCATTATTTCATCCTGCTTGATGGGATTCCTAGGTATTTGCATGTTAATGAAGAACTACACAAATGAAGTTAGTACAGTTAAAATGCAGCTTGCTACCTGTATTAGGAACTGGCACCTGCAGTGTACAATATAGAAACCCCATAATAAAGGTTTAACTTTAACAAAATGAAGCAACTTGCAAGATGCCAAATGAGTCACTCCTTTCATTTTTTTGGGTGGGGGGAGGGGCATTTCAAAGGAAAGATTGACATCTTAATTTTACATTAAAAACTTTAGTGGATATGATTTGATGGTTGTACTTCATTAGATTTAATTTCAAGAGTAAGGCATTATTCTTAACATGCAGTTTAAGATTCAGGCATGCATTCTGGCTCCTAGTGATCAGAAGTAATTTAAATTAGTGGGAAAGTAGCATGCTTGCATCACATAGAGTGAGATTGGTATACTTTTACTTATGTTGCGCCAGTTTTGTGTTGCAGTTTACCAATTTAATATAGCCCTGCATTTAAAAATCCTTTTTTAAAGATTCTGTGGATTTTTATTTTTATTAAGAATATAGATATAAAGTACTGTAGTTTACAATTAGGCCTTGAAATATCTCTTTAGGATCTGTTAAGAATAAGATTGATATTGTATTGTGTGTAACCGGCACAATGTGGAAAGCTGATATAGCTGTGCAAAATATTTGCCTCTGTGCTGTCAGTGTGATGTGCTTTCTGCATGGTTATATACTGCTAGTGATTTTATCAGAACTTCTAAAAATGAGTTTCATGGTAAGACCTGTTAAAGGCTGCATAAATGTTAGTTGGCACGTAAAGACAATTGTAGAAGTTGATGACATGATTGCTATATTTCATTGTTTATTCCCACTCAACATATTATCTTCTATGCTTTCTTTTTTGTTCAAAGCATGATCTTTGAGATGTTTAAGTTAATGGATGTAATGCAGGGTATCTACACTGTATTGGCGCATGTTGGTGGCCCTTTGTGTCGTAGTTAAGTGCACAAGGGTGCAAGTTAAAAGCTACAGAGTGAAAGTTGGTTTGGATCCTCTTCATTTCATTTGTTTGGCTTTTCTGTTGTTTTTCTCTACTTACGTGTATTCCTGTGAATAAATCCTTGTTAAGTTAACCCTTTACTTTTCCTTCCATGTGTATTTTCTTATGTACTGTGAATGTGAAAACCTAACTGGTACACTTGATCTTGTGTCCATCTGAAAGTGCAAGTCTTTATTAATTTAGATTACCTAAAGAGTGTATCCCATGATGATAAAGGAAAATGGAGAGATTTTAACTCTGCTGGTCAGAGGTGAAGCCACACCTTTCCATTTTTCAAGTGCTGTGTAATTAATCTATAAAACAAAATTAAGCCATAACAGCCTTTTTATAGTTTTAGTTTCTTACCGTTGCATTGCAGAATGAATACTGGATAACA
Source organism: Eretmochelys imbricata (assembly GCF_965152235.1). Lineage (NCBI taxonomy): Eukaryota > Metazoa > Chordata > Testudines > Cheloniidae > Eretmochelys > Eretmochelys imbricata. The sequence goes on along the minus strand of NC_135576.1, from coordinate 49,746,608 downwards.
GGTTTTGTAAGAACTTAATCTTCTTTGCATGGTTCTATTCTTTAAGAATGTTTGAATAATTTAGCCATTGCACTGAAGTTTGAGTTGTGTGATAAATGCTGTTTAAAGAAGTTTTTTTTAATGCATGGTAGCATGAACAAGTTTTACACATTCCTTTTTTGGCTTTTCAAAATGATAATAGATTATCTTGCTTGAAGATAGTTTTCACATATACTGACTAAATTCAGTAATGCTAGTACATGATACTTACTCATGTTGTTTAATCAGAACTGCATGTGGTGATTTGCTTTCAAATTCAGTTGCTTTGTTAGAAACTACAAATCTTCCTTCTTGGCTAATAATTCTAAAGTGAGTGGGTAATAGTTTTCTTTGACTAAAAATACGTCCGACATATTACTATTAAAATGTAGTGAGGTAGGCTCTTGTCCTAGACCCAAATGTATTTTAATTTCTTGTATAGGTTAAACATTTGGCAAGTTTCAGGAAAAAACTACAGCTTTTCCAGATTAAAATTTTGTATATAATATAAAACCTACTTTATAGTGCAGTGTTGTTTGGACTTTATTTAAATTCAGCTCTAACAACTGCAGCAACCCCATTAACTGGAGGAAAAATCAGTCAGATTAGCCCATCATATCCACTTTTATGTGTGTATTTTAAATCTGTATCTATAAACGTGTGACTGTTTACAATGTGAACTGATTTGGTATAGCAGTAAGGAATATAATCAAAACAATGCAAAATTAAACAATACTGCCATAATCATAGTACTTTAATAGGTCCTCTGGTATATTTTAAAGCAAATTAAACCATATTCCTAATGCATAATAGTACAGGCATTTGCAGAAGACATTTTAGGTTATAACTTGAGGTAAGAAAAGTTGATTCAGCATTAACAGTTGTAATTCAAATTGTTGCATCATGGGATATATATATAAAGCATCTTAATTCTTGTGGTGTAGTTTTTGACAGTTTTTGAATGTTGACTGAATGTTTATACCAGTAGAATTGTATGTTTGTCTTTGTTACATTCCAGTGTTTCTGCCTCTTGGCATGCTAAAAGCACGGCTTACTTCATCTGCTCCTTATGCACTGAATAAAGTGCTGTTAGTGTGCTAAACTACAGAAATAGCCGCTGCTAAGTGATAATGTAGATTTTCTACTTGAATATTTTGTTGTAGGAACCTCAGGAGGTCAGTGTTTACTGTTTTTTATATGCCTTGTTTTTCCTGTTTGAGTTTCCCTTTTTGAAGGATTCTAACAGTGAACAAAAGCTGCTGATCAACCTAAGTTGGTATCAGAAAGTGTATTTAAAATTTTAAATGCACCTTTTTGGCAGTTCTAAATTGCAGTTAAATTAGTCTTAAAGTAAAGTTCAGTACGACAGTTTTTCATTTATACATTCAGAAAACAAGTTGTCTTTTTCATTTAAAAAAAATTATAGACTACTTCATGACTTCAGGCAATGTAAGCAAAAATGATCAATTTTGTAAATTTTTTGAAGCTTGATTTTCTAAATCAGTTTGTACATAATTAAAATTGTAATAAGCTAATTCTTATGTTTCAGTTTATTGCTACTTACTAGAGGTTGTACCCAAGAGATCACTTTTAAAAGAATGGATTTAAAATTTATAGCCATTATGATTTTTAAAATTTAAGTAGCATAAATTTTGTACTAAACAATCTTGACACGCACTGTGATTTTTGTTAAGACTTTCTTTAGCATTGATCTAAATTACTTAAGCTGCATATATGTATAATATAATCAAATATATATTCTAAAATTTTAAGTGGCTTTCCTCAACAAACTCATTGCTACTCCAACATGAAATATTCAGAGACTAGTTTTATCTCAGGTGAATACTCTTGTACCCTTTTTGTTCACAACGTATGTATAAAACACGTCGTAATTATACCAGTTTATGTATTTCATATATGTATTTTCATATATGTCTTAAACTCTTACAATCTAAATTAACCTGCTATGGGACAAAAATGATTTTGCTTCACATCAGTCACCTATTTTATTCATATTGAATGTATTAACAGATAAAGGTGCAAAACAATCTTTCCTGGAGAAGACTGCATCCATGCATAACAGCAACTAAAATACTTCATAAATAGTGCTTTTAAGCATTGCATAGGAAGTTTTTTGTTTCAAATATTATAAAAAAAAGTTATAACTTGGCATTAACTGCTTCTCAATTTTTTTTTTTGTAAGGTGATGGACCTTTAAAATACTGTGGAAGGTCTACAGACTATTACTTTTTTTTACTGTAGCTTTAGGTAAAGATTGAGATCTATAATGAAACTGCTGCTGTAAACCACTTAACACACAGTAATGTAAACACTCGTTTGCATACAGCAGTTTGCTTACATATTCATTACATATTATTGGCAATACCTAATCTTGGGTACAAGTTTGATACACTAGTTGTAGGTTTCATATGTATATTCTTCAGTATGACTTACATCTGTCAGGTTATGAGACCTCTTCCTCCAATACAAAAACGCTATCTATAGATGGTTCTTGCTTTTTGCACTTATTGTTGGAGCTAAATCAGTTTTAGGTTATTCTAAATGAAAACTGTAATAAGTACATTGTGGCTTGCCTTTCCAATGTGTATTGTGCTAAAATAATAAAGATACTTATAAATCTGAATGTATTCATGCGAGGGGAAGTTAAAATGGATGTATAATAAGGTTAATTCCCATGCTTTGTTGGACAGTGTACTTTTAAACAAATCTACTTTCCAAACAAGTTCAAGGCTTACAGCGTAGTATCTCTTTTCTGTAAGTTGATACTGTTGAGGTACTTCATCCTTAAATCTCTTTCTACGGATGAGTAACAAAACTGGGAAAGCCTGGGTGACTTTTGTGGGAGCAATGTTTGGACCACACTGTGTAATCAGGTTTATTTGGTTGTAGAAATTTTCTATGTTAATATTACCTTATCTTACAAGGAAAAAGAGGTGGATATGTTGTAAATGACCTAACTTAATACCTAAACAGTTATAAAAGTGTTAAGATTGGATGCAGTGAATAAAATAGTTTAGAATTAGCAAAATGACTGGATCTTTCTGCTGACAACTTAGGTTGTATGAGTTTTGCTTGAAAGCTTTAAATCTCATGTTTCCTGTACCTGCCACGTTAGAATGTTTCCTTCAAACATATCCTCCTGCAACTTCTCAAGCTGTACTAAATTGAGTGATATTTCTTGAAGTCTGCCTCTGTGCTAATAGTACTTCATTTTAAATAGAATATGGTTTTAATTTTTGATAAGCTGCTGAATTTTAAAGAGTTTTTGGGGCCACCAAATATTTTGGATCATGCAGAGAATATATATTGTACTGTAGTAATTTTGTATTTACATTTGTATGATGTGACATAATAGATGTGAATGTTAATCACTGCTTGACTATGTTAATAAAGTTGTTTAAATATAGATGTTGCACTCTGATTTTTAATGGAAGATAAAAAATTCATGTCCAGACATATTTTTTTGTACTTACTCAGTAGTGCACTCTTGTGGTTCAGCTCTGTTCTGAGGGCTGTAAATTCTCAGTGTTGAAATGAACAGGACTTTCTCTTTATTTGAAAGAAAATGATCTCTGGCTCAACTAACACCTGTAATCCAAATAACTTTGTTCTAGATGCCTCACACTCTATTGATATTTTGTAAATGTATTTGTACAAGCAAAAGGTTATACCTAAATTGAAATAAATCTGTATTTGGTGATGCAGGTAATTTCTGCCCCCTGGGACACTGCATTCAGTAGGTTTTAAACAGCATAACTTAAAAACATTTAATGTGCCAAAATGAAGTTTTATTTACCACACAATACTGATAAATCTGAATAGAAATAAGGTTATGAAAGGCAGAAAACTTCTTTATTTTAATCTGTCTTTAATAAAAAGTAGAACTGCCATGGTCTTATGATTTAGGATCAGATCTTCAAGTGGTGTAAATCTGCGTAGCTTCACTGACTTTAGTGGAGTTATGCCAATTTATACCAGCTGAGGATGTGTTTCTTCGTTTTCTACACAACCTACTGCTGCAAAATCCTGTGATGTGAAAGTGTAAAACTGACAAATGTGGACAAAATCCATGTACTTTACAGATGTTAATTTGACTATCCAGTATTCAAAATTGACCTGAATTGGTCAAAAGGAGTTAACATATTATGTACATAGTTTCCCTCTAGAGTTGTCAGACTTTTGCTAAAACACTTTTCAGTATATTTTGCTGAATAGATAATTACGTGCACGGGACTGAAAATCATTTTTATTTTATATACACCGTTTATACTTTGGAATGGCAGTGTGTCCAGTTTATTTACTCACTTTCCATTTAAGTTTGAAGAAGAATCCTATTAGATGGATGAGTCTGACTTGATTCAAATTTAGAACAAATACAATGTACAAAATGTGAAAACAATATTTTTACTGGCAGCAATACTGAAAACCTGCATTAAAAAATGAGTTATGCTTTGCATCTTCTCTCTACCCTACTTTAGTCCTGTTGGACAGGTGATGCCAATCAGAGTTGCAGAGTTAGAGGTTTAGGCTTCTATACAATCTGATGGATTTGCATTCTGTTTCTGCTCTATTACACAGTTGTAACTTGTTTTTTAATATTAATTGATATGAGGCTTAATCACTTACCTATAGCACACTAGCACAGTTACTGACTTTTAAAATGAATGTGTTTTGGAGATAGCTATTTCAGAAGTGAGCTTTTCAGAACTGGTAGCATTTGCAAAAAATAGATAGGCTTTTTTGGATACTTTCGGAGAAAACTGACAATACTTGGCTAATCAGCATATGAGGAGTTCTTATTCCCTTCAAATCAGCCCTCTCTTTTAGTTGTAGAGAGACCCACCATAAAATGAATGACTTCAGAGGTTTCATATCATTCACTGAAAATATGCATAGATAATCTAGTTCTAGGTTTTATCTCTCCATGTGCATTTATAAGACACCCATCAGTTTGGTTTCTAGGTGCCAGCTGCCTGTTACCTGCCTCTCCCTTGAGATGAATCAGTAAGAATCCAAACATTATTTTGAAGTTGGTCTGTTTCATCTCCTTGTGATTCAAGGAGTCCTGTTACACAAGCTTTGTTTCCTAATCTGGTTTAAGATTCTTCTGTTAGAAGAAGCTAAGATACTTTACCCTTTTCTCAGAGAAAACTGGGGGCGGAGGTAAGACTCCAATACTGGTTTCCAGCGCTTACAGCTAAGAAAGTCTTTGTTCTTTTCTTCCCTCTCTTAATAGGCCTCTTTCAGCCTCTCTTTACAGGCTGTATAGTGACTTGTTCCTCAGTACAGTAACTCCTCACTTAACATAGTTATGTTCCTGAAAAATACAATGTTAAGTGAAACGATGTAAAACAAATCCCATTTTTCCATAAGATTTAATGTAAATGCAGGCGATTAGGTTCCAAGGAAATTTTTTGGGGGGGGCAGACAAAAGGCATTATGTACTGTACTGTGGTTGGGAAGTGCCCCTGGCTTATATCACACAGGCACAGCCCGCTGCAGGCAAGGACGCTAGGAAGCACCTTCACAGCAGCAGTGGCAGCTTACCCAGAGAAGAACAGGCGCTGACTTTGCTGCGGGATGCTCCAGGCCTGCCTCTTCCCGTTCCTGCTCCACTCCAGGCCCACCTCTTCCCCGCTTCCCCACTCTTCCCCCTCCCTCCCAGCGCTTCCGTGCTGCCAAACAGCTGTTTGGCGGCGCTTAGGACTTTCTGCTTTCTGGGAGGGAGGGGGAGGAGTGGAGACGCAGCACTTCCCCGCTCCTCCCCCTCCCTCCCAGAAAGTCCTAAGTGCTGCCAAACAGCTGTTTGGTGGTGGGGGAAGCGCAAGGAGGGAGTGGGAGGAGGCGGAGAAGGGGAACTTGTGCAATGCTCCCTTGTAAAGTTGCTACTCTTCCACAAAATCTTACATGCCGTGTACAGAGGAGATAGCCAAACGACGTTACAAGGCAGCACTGCACAACTTTAAATGAGCATGTTGTCTAATTGAGCAGAAACGTAACTTTGAAACCATATTAAGTGAGGAGTTACTGTACTAAAATGCAGGATGCCCAAGAGGTCTCATAGGATCAGAAAAAAGCAAGAACTCTCTCTGGGCAATAGATTTAATGAGAGGAGAGATGGTCCAGTGCTTAGAACACTGGCTTAGGAATTGGGAGAGGAGACTTGGATTAAATTCCCTGCTCTACCACTTATTTCTGTGTGACCGCCCACAAGTCATTTAATTTCTCTGTGCTAGTTCCCCATCTGTAAACAAGGGGATAATACTTCCCTATCTAACGGGGTGTTGTGGGGATAAATACATTAGAGATTGTGAAGTGCTTTGAGAGCTGATGAAAATGCTACGAAACAGCTAGTATTATTAGGTATTAATCTGAAATGCGGATCTCTAAAATATCTCTATTTTCTCTCCTTTTGAGAATGAATGAGGAGAATGTTAAATAATGAAGAGGACAGGACAATTGATACAGAATGATCTGGATTGCATGGTAAACTGGGAATGAGCACAGAGTAGTATGCATTTTAATATGGCCAAATGTAAAGTTATACGTCTAGGAACAAAGAATGTAGGCCATAATCTCTCTCTCTGTGAAAGTATCTTGGGGAGCAGTGATTGTGAAAAAGATTTGGTGGTTATGTTGGGTATTGCAGCTGAATGTGAGCTCCTAGTGTGGTGCTGTGGCAAAAAGGGCTAATGTGATCCATGGATGTATAAATAGTAGAATACCTACTAGGAATAAGGAGGTTATATTACCTCTTTTTGGCACTGGTGCAATGAGAGCTTTGACTGCTAGAGTGAAGAGTAAGTTATCATTTTTTTTGTTCCCCACATAGGTACTTATACTTGTGATTAAGTTACCCCTTAACCTTTTCTTTAAGATTGAGCTCCTTGAGTATCTATCATAAGGCATGTTCTGTAATCCTCTAACATTCTCATGAATATTCTCCGAAGCCCCTCTCCTAATGTATCTGTTCTCCTTGTATTATGGACACTGGAACTGGGCACAGTACTCCAGTAATGATCTCACTAGTGAGTAATACCACCTCCCTGCTGTTAGATAGTCCTCTGCTTATATAGACAAGGATTGTGCTAATCCTTTTAGCTACAATGGTTTTCAATGTTTTTTCATTTGTGGACCCCTAAAAGAATATCAAATGGAGGTGTGGACCCATTTGAAAAATCTTAGATAGTCTGTGGACCCCCAGGAGTCCACGGACCACATGTTGAAACCACTGAGCTACAGTATTGCACTGAGCTGCTGCTGTTGTGTTTGTTACTTGTGCGCTTTTCAGCGTGTCTGCATTCCAGGATAGTCCTCCGTCTTTTGTGACCTACATTCTTTGTTCCTTACATTTGTCAGTATTAAAATCCATGTTCAAAGGAACCCACCTTACCAAAGCGATACGAATTGATCTGGGTAAGTGACATGACTCCATTGTTTGCCACTTCACAAATTTTGTAATCTGTAAAGTTTACCAGCAACCATTTTTATTATCTTAAAGATCTATTAATAAAAATATTTAATAGCATTTGGCCAAGAATAGATCTATGCAGGACCCCACTGTAAATGCCATCATAGAATAATAAATCCCCATATACAATTACTTTTTGAGATCTATCCGTTAACTGGTTTTTAAATTAATTTAATATGCGCTATATTGATTTTTGTATGGTGCTAGTTTTTATCAGAAGGACATGTAGGCCTAAATTAAATGTCTTACAGAAGTCAATTATGTCAATACAGTTATCAACCAAACTTTTAATCTCAGAGGTTTTTTTATAAAACCATGTTGAGTGGCATTAATTATGATACTCTCCTTTAATATTTTAGTGATTATGTCCCATATGAACCTTTCTATGATTTTGTCTGGGGTCAGACTAACTGACATCTAGTTACCTGGGTCATCCCGTTTACCCTTTTAAAATATTGGTACATATTTTCTAGTTCTTTGGAACTTTGTGTTCAAAAACTTCTTTTAAAAAATCAACATTAATGGTTCAGAGAGCTCCTTGACCAATTATTTTAATACTCTTAGGTGCAAGTTACCTGGTCCTGCTGATTTATAAAATGTTTAAAGTTAATAGTTGCAGTTTTAACATCCTCCCTAGTTACCGATATAATAGAAAATATTTCATCAAGATATGATATGAATAAATCATCCTGTTCCTTTACAAACACAACAAATGTTTCTTCAAGGCCTGAGCCCTATGTATATTCCACTGTGGGTGTGGGCATTCACTCCAAGCACCTGCACTCAGAGAATTCTTGTAAGCAGAGTCCATTGGTCCACGCATGTGCCCTTGCCTTCCTCCATGCTTTTAACCAAAGGCAAAAAGGGCACAGAACAGACTATATAGCTTTCTTTCAATTTTTTCTATCTCAAAATATGGGAAAGGACCTTCCTCTTTAATAATCCTCCACAAAAAATTAGTAAACCCTAGGAAATCCATTCTTTTTGTAATGCTGGACCTTAAAGCAAGCCTGTTCATGATACATATTTTCGACATTAAAATTTGTTCAGATGACTTTTTTTATCCTCTTGCTTCAGCAGAAAGGATGGGATTTTGCTGAATACTAGCTGCTTCCTTCTTTGCTTTTCTTTTGACGCGTTCCCTAAACTCATTATTTCTATAGTGATAAGTTTTTAAGATTCACTTAACTGATTTGGACATCCCATATTTTTCTTAAGTTAGCTTAATGTTTGTGTAAAGCTCTGAATTGATGTCAGGAAACTAAAGTGGGCTAGGTCCCTGTTCTTCTGGCCTTTCTCTGCCACCCTTTCTCCCCCTTCCTCCCCACCACCCCCATCCCATAATGGACACAGTAGCAGGGCAGGGGCCACTGTTTCATTCTGAAAAATTAGATGTTTCTAAAATGTGAAAGTGAGGCTATGACTCCTCTCCCAGATCGTCCTCCAGTACAGGAACTGAGGCTTCCAAACGATTATCTTGCATATGGGAAGGAGCCTTAAGCCTCCGCTCTGCTCCTGCTGCCTTTGCTGCCATCTTCTGGTCAGAAAAATAGTTACAGCTGTCACGTTATTTCCATTCCCCTCTCTCCCCCACAAAGCCAGTGCAGGCACTAAGGGTGTTATAACAACACACTACCTTATTTTAAATAAATGAATGCCTGATGCTGACTCTCTCCCCTCATCCCTTCCTTGGACTTGACCCTACAGAGTGGTGTTGTTCCAACGTGCTTCCAGCACATCCACCACTACTCCAGAAACAGACTTCTCCAGCTCTGTGAAGTCTCAGGACTCAATCAAGTTATAGTGCCAAAAGGATCCAAAAGACCTGTCTTGCCCTGAGATTTTGTGAACCAGCCAACCTTTCCTCCAGTCAGAACATGCCATGACGCAATGCACTATTTTACATTTCACAGACCAAATTGGGAGGAACTGTCCAAGGAAACAGAAACCTCTTATCTATCCACTGTACAGGCCCCAAGACAGTAACCAAAAACTACCTGAATTAAAATTTATGCTAATCAATGCAAGGTGTGTTGCCAACAAACAATGTATGACCTCTTCAGAGATTAAGCACTCAACTGAGCTTGCATAAGAGGCCTGGCCTGATGACACTGCAAGCTCTGTTAGCCCCCCTTCTCTTTCTCTTCCTCTCCCTTCACCCGTCAGCTTCTTGGCCTATCGCAGACAGGACAAGGCTGGTGGCACTGCATTCACCTTTTCAAACATCAAATCCAAAAGGATCCACAAGTGAGATGAATTCACTCCAGGGTGTATTTGATTTAAATCACTAATCAGGAAGACTCTATTTAATCATGGATTTCTACAGAAAAGTGCATTCTTGTTGGTTGTTATAACCTTAATACACATTCTTCACAATTCAGAGATAGATGTAGAATTTATTTTTAGAAGGTACACACTATGCACTTTGTAAATGATTTATTCTGAAAACTTTTTAGATTAGTTTTACAGCTATATCAGAAAATGAATGATTGTTTGGTTATTTCATTTACCAAAGGTAATTGAAGCAGATACTTATGAAGTCATTGGGAGGTGAACTATCTCCAATTCAACAGGTTAAACATTATTATTTCGAGGATTTTCTTGCCAAGCTGTAGTAGGAGGAGAACATCACCAGACATTTAAATTGCTTTATTTAACTAAAAACATTATGTATTCTGGATTTTTTTCTTCAACAGCAAACATATATTTTAACAAAACAAACATATGAATTTTTGAATTTAGTTAAACATTCAAGATTTTTAAAATCAGGTTTTTGTTAAAGTTGTTTTTAACTAAAATAGTTAAATGAAATACATTTTTTTTAAAAACAAAAATTAAATCAACTGTTAGCCAGGTCAACATGAGAAACTTAAAATATTGGCTTCTGCAGCTAACTCAGTCATCTTCACCTCCATTTTCCTGTTTGTTCACAATCTGGAAAAGAAAAATAAGCTTTCCTGCTTTTTCAGGTCCCAAACGATTTCTCAGTTTGGAATGAATTAGTCCAAAGGAAGAAAATATTCTTTCTACACCAGCAGAAGAAGCTACTGCTGTTAAGTGAGATTATCACTTCAACAGTCTCTGAATCCAAGTACTTAAATGACTGCCACCAGTTCACTGGTGTGACTTTCTTTAAAACAACATCAGCAAACATATATTTCTTGAATGGTTCGCCCTTAGCTCTGAAGTTTATTATAGTTGGCATTATGGAGGGCTGATTGCTAGATGTCCATGTCATAGCCAACTCCTCTTCTTCAGCAGTTAAGGTTTGACCCTGATACTGAGTATTGAGAATATTTGCAAGAAAATGAGCTGGAGAGAGTGCTTGTCCCATTCGGTTTTTGTTTTTTTAATGCTTGTAATTTAACTCTGTCATTACATGTTTCTCTTTTTAAGATTTCACTCAGTTCCTTCCAAATTTCAACAGCATCATCAATAAAACAGCTATTTCCCTGCATTTTGTTCAAGCCTCCAGAAATAGGCTTCAGGGTACTCAGCATATGTTCAACATGTCTCTTAAGTCCAATGTTGACAACTTTGGCTGTGACAGTGCCATCTATTTTTTCTTGATTTTGTTCACAAACTGTCATCAGATTAGGCCAGTTCTTGATATAGTGCTCAAAATAGTCCACTGCTGAGTTCCATCACATGTCTTGTGGGAGAGTTAGCTTGATTCCTCCCACTTTTTTCAGAGCAGCTGCTGCAAAGTGGTTGTTACGGAAGTATTTTGTAATTTCAACAATATTAGCTTTTACTTCTGGAACACTGAAGTCTTTGGCTAAGAGGTGCATCAAATGAGCACTGCAACTGTGTGTTATTGGGACCCTCTTCTAAATAATTTCTTCTCATCTTGGATACACTTGCAGCATTGTGCGTGACCAAGCTGCGTACTAGATATTTGAATTGTTTTTCACAATTTTGTTATAGCTTTTACTGCTGATACTTGTAAGTATTCTGCTGTGTGTACATTTCCTGATGTATCAGTTGTTTCTGTAAGGAAGACATTCCCTTCTTCTGTTGTCACACAAGCACATACAACAGGATCATTGTGGACACTGCTCCACCCATCAAGACTCAGGTTAACAATTTCACCCTCTATACCGTTTGCACACTGCTCAATTTCTCTTCCATACACTTTATCCAGCAATTTGCCTGCAACATCTGCTCAGGTGGGTGGACTGTATCCTGGTGTTAATGACTGCACCACATTAATGAAGTGTGGGTTCTCAATCATACGGAAAGGAGAGTTGATTGCATAAAACTGGGCAATTTTTTCATCCATTACCTCTTTTTGTAATCTGGTTCTTTTCACAAATTTATCTATGGTTGTTTCTGGATGATGGAGATTTTTTTTCCTTTTTGCTATAGGTGATATACTGTGCCTATGTGACATACATGATGTGACTGAAACACTACCATGACGTAACTCAAACTATAGAAAATGATGATCTTGAAGGTGGATAGTCTTCAGAATCCTGTAAATTGAGGATGGATTCTCCTAAACAAAATAAGTCAATGCAATTATTTAATTAGGATTACCATACTGCTAATTTAGTATTACTCATTGCATTCACTGACACTCTGTACTACTTTACAGGTGAAACTGTACATAGAAAGATCTGCCTATTTCAGCTATTTATTTTTTATCACAACTGCATCTAAAATGATAGTACCATAGAGTAACAACTATATTTTTTGCTCAAACATGAGAATTCAAGAATAGTCCAGAAGGAAGATAGGCAGTCCTTAGGAAAGAAGTCTGAAATAAAAAAGTTTACCAACCTGAAGATCTTGCATGTTCAGACGTGTTCCTTTTATCATCTTCAACGCAGCTTCCACCTGAGAAGGAACACTTCTCATGATGTTTCATTCAGGCCACCAGGCCTTGCATTTCTTTGTTGCACTGTTTGCATTTTGCACGCATGCCTGTCTTACCCACAGGTAGAGGAACTTCATTAAAATATTCCCAAACTGGGTCGCTTTTACAGCTTGCTGCCATTATAGGTTTTCCCTTCTAGTGAGAGAATGGTATGGTAGATCTCAAATCAATGAAGGCTACACACAGACCTCCAGACTTCTGGAATATGTTGCTCAAACAGTTTCACTTTTGTTTCTACTGCCTGTCCCTCCCTTCTCACATTTATCTCCAGACTTCTTCTCCTTGTCCAGATCTATTCCACCCCCAACAATCTTCTATTCATTGAACTTTTTGAAACTTTGCACTTTTAAAGAGAGATAAGGGATTGACTATTATTATTATTTATTTATTCTGTTATTTCTCACCTCTATATATTTTAAAACATTTTTGCTGTTAACAAGCATGTTATCTCTGGAGCCACAAATCCACAGTTTGAGAACTGCAAAATTAAGCATCTCTGCTGGTATCTTCTAGACTAAGCACTGAGTCCCATTGGGTAGATAGAAAAATTAACCTAAATCTACACAGAAGCCCCTGGAACCCCATAAGATTTGGGTTCCTAATCCATGAACTATTGAAACTCATTTACAAAACTTTTCTTAAACATTATATGACTATATTAGAATGTCTAATCCCTATTCCATGATGGGTTTCAGAGTAACAGCCGTGTTAGTCTGTATTCGCAAAAAGAAAAGGAGTACTTGTGGCACCTTAGAGACTAACCAATTCGTGATGAGATATCTTTGAGCTATAATGTATCTTAATTAAAACTATCTTTAGATGGATTTTTTTGATAAAATCCTTTTTTGAGGAAAAAGCTAATTTAAATTTAAAAAAATCATTGATTTTTTTTATCCACCCTGATTCACTCCATTTTATTTTTCTAAAAATAGAAACCAGAGCCAATGCTAATATAGACTCTATTTAGAGACTTCCAAAGTTTAATTGGCTCATAAAAGAGCTCCTGATACATTGGTGATTGTGGTAAAATACCCCAGACTTCTTGTCCTAGAGATTTCAACAGCTGTTGACAAGGCTGCCGCTGTAAAAGGCCCAAAACTTGTCTCGTTATCTGCCTCTTTAGAACTTTCACAGATACAACCCACACAGCCGGTCACTCCTTCAACCTGGTCTTCAAAATAGATGTCAATATTGGGGACATCAAAACCCAGCCGCTGTCTTGAACAGACCATGAGCTTATTAAGCCAGTGGTCAAAGACCTATGATGCTGTCTCTACTGTGAAGACTCATAGACTTCATCACATTTTCAAGCATGCTGAAGGACAACAGCAGCCCTTCACCCACAGGACAAAGAGTGAATGATCTTGTGAATCATCATTGTATGTTAGCACTGAGTATTAACACATAGCCTCTTCCTACACAGACCTCCTTCGTTTTCTGACACACTGTCCCAGATGGAGAGTGGGCTGAAAACTCTGCCATTGATGGCAAAAAACTGAAGTTGAAACAAAGGATTTCTTCAAGCCTATACTGAGGCTGTGTAATAGGCCAAGTAAACTTTCCTACTGGCTTCCACTGAAGCTGCCAAATCCTGCTCTAATGAGCTATCCAGGGTGATAAACAATGTCATCAATCTTAAGTGCCTGCAGGCCAAAACGGAACCCAAATACTGTGAAATAACTATTATCCTACTTAGCCAAAAAGTTCCTGAATATTAACGAAGGCTTCTCAAATTTCATCGATCCCCATATACCACCCAACAAACATGTTCCACAGTTCAATACATTCATTCCTCAAGGGCTATTGGGATACCCTAAAAGAATCTCAACCCAAGTCTCCCAACTGGGAGTCTGACCTATGCCCTCTCTGGCTGATGAAGGAGTCGTAAACAATTTCTGAATGAAATAGCTAACGCTTCATTCAGTGAATTAATCTTCCCTTCCTCCTTCAAACGTACAATAATCTTACCACCACTGAAGAAATCCATCTTGGATGTATCTGTTCTACCATTCCGGACCAAGCTCATAGAGAAGTTAGACAATGGATAACTACAATTCCTCTAATTGATGCTAATATCCTAGAACCCAGCACAATCTGGATTTAGGCTGGGATGTGGGATGGAACCCTCTTTAGGTCCTGATGTAGGATGTACAGCTGTCAGTGGAGAGTGGCCAGATATCCATTCTCATCCCCCTGGGCTTCTCTGTAGTATTTGACACTGTTGACCCATGAGACACTGCTGTTCCATTTGAGAGAGGTGGCAGAGGTACAAGGTAATGTGCTAAAATGGTTTGAGTCCTTCCCTGGAGGGGTACACTCAACGAGTAGAGATGAGAAACTGCACCTCCACTACCTAATTTCTCACTTTTGGAGTCAGGCAAGGATAAATTCTCTCTGGTCCTGTTCAACATCTATATGCAGCCACTAGGTGAACCAGTAAGAAATGTATGCAAGAGTCAGCACTATGCAGATGACACATACCTCCACCTACTCTTCACCCCGTAAGACCATATACGGCCATCAACTCCAAGTTCTCACATAACAAAATCCGCAAGTAGTGCTATCTGCCTTGTCTGGTTGGATTGGAAACTCCCATCCTGACAGATGATGAGCTGGCCTTAGTTATACCTGCCTTTGTCATATCTCTTCTGGATTACAGTGTTGGTATCCTCATGTAGGCATGAAGCTATCAGATCTTGGGGAGCTTTGGCTAATATAGACTGCTAAAGCATGTCTTCTCAGCAATGTGGGATACTACACCTACATCAAACATGTCCTCTGATCTTTACACTGGATTCTCAGAGGATGTTGCCAAGTCCTTAGTCTTTATCTTTATAGCGTTTGTTGTCTGGACCTAGGATTTCTAAAAGGATGCCTAAACCTCTGGGATGAAAACTTCAGTCAACTCCACTTGTTTTGGAACAGTAGAACTCAATCAGTGTAAAGTTTGTCTGTGCAAGAGATGTATCATTCTCTGGGGTTGGTCCAAGACTGTGGAATGAACTCCTACAGGATCTAAGGAGTATCGGAAACCTAACCTCCATTTGCTCCAAATGCAAAACCTCCACTCCTTTGACCTTGCCTTTTCTCTTGTGCACAGCAGCATGTACACTTAAAACAAACAAACAAACCCTCACCAAACAAATCAACCTTCTCTGATAGATACTAGTCATAATGCTTAATGCACTATTGGAAGATACTCAGATACAATGCTGATGGGGGTAGTATAAGAACCTAAATCGAATGTCTTCCATTTGTACACAGAAAAAGTACAGCAAAGCACTGGCAGTAGAAACTTCCATACTGAATGTGCTTCAGCTTTATTGTTTTGCAGCTCCCTCTTGAGTTGTCCCCATGATAACATATACTGGAGAGGGGTTACCAGTTTCTTAGCGGGGAATGATTTGGATCCTAGCCCTGAAGTATCTACATAGGTCAGCCTGTTATTGGAAAGAGCTCCAGGCAGACATGGCATGTCAGCTGCTGCTTTTCTGCCTTTTAGCACAGTAGTTTAATCTCTAATGTGGGAGGGTGTCCACCTGTTCTTCATACTTGGCTTCTATGAAGAGGGAAGATGACCAGTTTGAAGAAGAGATCAGGGGTTGGATAATGTGGCGGTCAGTTTCTTAGTGAAGCTACTGCTATTCTCAACCCCTTCTGATGACTACTTTTATCGTTTCTAGGAATTTACTGCTGTGGTCACAAACTTCTGATCTACTGTTATCATGAGTGTATGACAAGCCTGTTTTCATATCTTGGAGCTGCACCATAAGCACAGTAGGGCTTGTCCCTTGCCTGAGGGTCTTCTGGAGCTACTGATGGCCCTGGCTAACTTGCATCCATTCCACCTGCTTCTACAATGTATGATAAAAGAGCTGATGCTACCGGAACATGAATCCTTTTTAAATTGAGCAGGAATTATGTACTTTTGAAAGGTACTGATCATGATGTATCATTCACCATAGCTGTACTATTTTTCTTACCCTTAACTTCAGCCGTGTCAGGAACAGTGGTTTGGCAGCAGCCCTCATGTTGATCAGACAACCTCAACTGGGGCCCATCGCTTAGCAGCCACTCTGGATAAGACAGAACTTGTCTGCCAGGGCCCTGTAGCCTTCCCCTCTCTGCTCACCTTTGCTTCTTGACTGGCTGAAGAAAGGAGGGTAGTTGAACTTTTTTGGGGAAACGTTTTGCTGAGGCAGACTTAAAACATTACCGCCCTCTATCGAACTTGCCTCAAGCGTCGGGCTTTGCTGGTTGGGTGCGAAAGTTTTTCCTTGCCAGAGCCGGCTCCCTATTTTACTATTTCAATTCCCGACACGCGTTAGAAATGGCGAGTAGCGCATCAGGGCCTGTGCCGCCTGGGGCAGCCGCGCCGCGCCGTCCCACGAGCGCTGGGCCAGCGCTGCTGCAGAACTCAAGGCAGCGCGAAACCCGCGCTCTCCCACAGCCGAGCCCCTCTCAGGCCGAACACCGCCCGCTCTCGACTCCTGCGCACACCCTTGGCCGGGGGAGGGGCGGGCGAGCGGTGCAGCGACACGCCTGCGCACTGGGGGAGGTGGCCGTGGCTGGCTGGCGCGTGCGCGCCAGGGCGGTTTGGGCTGCAGAGTGGCTGCCGCACAGTAAAGGGAAGGGCGGCGCTCTGTGGCGGGCGGCGGCGGTGGCTGTTTCCTCCGTTGGGTCTTGGTGGCTGAGGCCGTCGGAGCCGGGCTCACCCAGCGCTGAGGCGGCGGCGCAATCATGGCGTCTTTCGTGGAGAGTTTCTGGGTAGGAGCCGTTGGTTGTGTCCGCTCGGGCCGCGGCTCGCTCCCGCTCTGCCCGCTGCAGGGGAGGGACAGGAGTCGGCATAGCCGAGTCCCCTCTGGGCCAAGCCGCTCTGGCTCCTACGCCACCCCGAGGACTGGGCTTGGGCCTTGGTGTGGGAGGAGATGGGGGTCGGAGTCCCCGCGCTCGTGCGCCGTGTCCCCGGCCTCTCCCGCTGCCGGCAGTCCTGGGACCTCCCCGCCTCGCGTCCCTGCTGGGGACGGGACGGGACTGGGGTGTGCGGGACGCACACGGAGCCCTGCTGTGGAAGGACCCGTGAGCCGGTCCCCTCTGGCACGGGGCGCAGCTGAGGCTGGGGTGCCCTTTTGCCGAATGTGTCTATTGCAGCTGTGGGGAGCCGGCTCCCTTGGTCGCGCCAAGGCTAGGGGCAGGCTGCTGTAGGGAGAAGCTGGCACAGCTCGCTGTGCGCTGCTGTTGGATATGCACCGATTCACGGTCCTGCAAAGCACTAGCTGGACATAGTCCAGACATGGTGACTTCCGTGGCATTACCGACCATGTATCTCGAGGGATGCGCTGGAAGGGAACTCCAACTAGGTCTCATTCGTTCCTAATCTCTTTGTTAAAACTCATACTTGAAAGTTAGAGGTTATTCATTTCACTAAACTGCCCCGGTAAATAGCACCGATTCCAGCGTACTGCATTTGTATTAGCAAGCACAAACTGTGCTTCCGAAGTCATGCCCTCCCAGTGAAAACTATTTTTCTGCCAACATAGTGGGAGCGATGCAGAGTAACGGCAGGAATTTATAGCTTCCAGAATTATTAGTTTAAATTATCCTGTAGTTTTAACTAATTTACTGCATTGTGTCTCTACTACTACAGTGACGTTTTTTAAATTTTAGAAATACCTGAATGGAGAGAAATGAACTAAATGTTTTGAGAAATTGGTAGTCTTAATTTCCTGATTTGAGTTACTTACAGAACTGTGAATAATGGATACATATGCATTGTAGAGAATTTTGATTTGTTTTAACTGGATTAATCTTTTCCTGAGAAAAATTACAAAACATTGAAAGTTAGCTTAAGTCTGTAGAATTTTTAAACAAACCTTCTACACTGATAGGTCTTAATTCAAATTTAGATTTTAAGTTTTAGTGTGTTTATTGTCAAAAGTCTTATGTGTAATTTGAAGGGCTTTGTTTTTATTGTAGAAGCATATGGCCCTTTTAAATGTAAAGCCCATAGGTGTGTGTATAATGTGGGCTCCTAGAGCTCTGATGTCTTTGCCTTAATGTTTTTATATGCAAAGGTTTACAAATGAGCCATGATAGTTTCAAAGTACGTATTTGCTAAAAGTTGAGCAGGGAATACATCAGAAGGGAAAGTGTTGCTTTCAGATTTGTCTGCTTTGTAAATATGAATAATAGTTCTCCTTATTTACAGTAAACTAATTTTATAAATATAGTGAAAATTTTAAGAAATAACCGCAAACATGTTTTGTTTGTAGTCTTAAATTCAACAACTTTATTAAAACTGTATGTTGTTAAATCCAATGTAAAAATTCTGAACAGTACTACAGCATTGGAGGGGAATGTATGTTTAACTACATATGAAAACTTTCTGTAGCTTTGTAAATAGCATTTAAAAGGATGCTTGATAATGTTTGGTGTTAGGTGGTTAACAGTAGGAACAAACTGTGGTAACCTTTGGTGTTTTTAACAACAGATACAAAAATAAAATCACACATCTGAAAATTTAGTTCCTACTGTTAACCAAGAAGCACAAAATTATTGTAACTGAGGTAGGCCCTTTAACTGTTTTGATGTCCAGTTGTGCTTTCTGTCTCACTGGCAAGTCAGTATCACTCATGCATTACTCTGTGGGGAGTTCACATGCACATTCTTCCCAGGGTCCTCCAAGAGAGTGTTCCCTAGAAGCTGTAGCATTAAGGATGAGGCACAGCAGGTGTGTGTGCACACTGATACAGGAGAGAATGAATATTACTGAGCATATGTGGGTAAACCTGAGAGCAACACCATTATTCTCTTCTCCTTGAAAGACCCTTAAAGACATCAGTAGGGCAGTAGTACTCCTCCCCTCTTTTTTTTGTTTTGTTCAGTGGATCTAAAAAAATAAACTGCTTGTGGTATTCAAAGGGTTATCAAAACTTTTTAAAAGTCTTAATTACTTAATTAAAATACAAACAAATTGATAATGTCTATTTAATTTTGAATGAAATATTTTTCACATGTCAGAAAATATTGCATATCTATAAAATCTCAAACTGAAGGTATATTATCGTCTATAGTACAGTCAAATAAAATGTAGCTTAGCTCATTTTTAATGTTTAAAGCTTAGTCTGTCCCCATCAACATTTCAATCAATTCATTGTTCAGTATCATTGTTTCCTTGTTTCAGAGAGGACAGAATACAGACCCTACAATTCCAAATGTATTAAAATGTCTAAATGCTCAACGTTTTTACAGTTCAGACAATAAGAGGGAAAAAATAATCCAGTGCACTTAAATGTACAACATTATATCCAACAAAAATATAATTTAAACATATAACACACCACCTCTGTGTACCTTTACCGACTACTTCATGGTTCTATCTAGTGGATAGAACACTGAACTAGGACTTGGGAGAACTGGGTTCTTCTATTGCCCGCTTGGCCACTGGCTTGCTGGGTGACCTTGGGAAGTGACTTCACCTTCTTGTTTCCCCATGTGTAAAACAAGGATAATTTTGGAAAGCATTTTGAGATTGAATGATGGAAAGCACAATATAAGAACTAGGTATATTTATTACATAACATTCAGTTACTTTTTTTTTATTACAACTCTTCATTTATTATTTTAGAGTAAGGAGGCTGGCCACGAAGGGGAAATATATTTAGACTACATTCTTCAGTAACTATTTTAAGTGATTGCAGTTCTTGAAGCTCACTTGTTGTGTGCCCTTGCCGAACCGGAGTATGTTCCACGATTTTAGAATAAACGTTTGTTTATGTAGCAAAGGGATCCAAATTCAATCCACAAAGTTGTGAATTAAATGTTCATAGTACTGTGATTACAAATGATCGACATGGTTTGACGTGAATCCAAAGTGGAATTGAAATCTGGAGAAAAGTCTCAAAATGTACGGTTCAGGATTCCTTTAGAAGGAAAAGGATGAGACTTTCAGAGAAAGGAATGCTTGGGGTAGAAAATGAAATCATAGTTTTATAATGAATCCGTATCTCTTTGGTGTTGGAATGTACACCAGTCTCCAGTTGAAACTGCACATATGCCACATGGGAAACTAAACCATGGATCTTGTGCCTTAAATGGGCCTCCACTGGCTTGAATACTTATCCTCTTTTGTAGTCATTAGGGAATACACCAGAAACCTGATGGTCTGGTCTGATTCCATTCAGAATAGGGAAGTGACACATGTAAACACCCTATTTATGTAATTCTGTCTCCAGTACGCTAGGCTGCTACTTTTAAGGACTTTTTTGAGAAAATGATTCAGTAATGTACTGATGTAAACAAAACAAATGTATTTAAAATATATTCTTTTCAGTGGCGAAGATTAAGAAATTTTTTAAATAATAGGTTACCATTAAAAGTGGCAACATTTAGAATTTGAACAGAGGGCATTTTTTTTTTTGAGGGGAGGAAAAAGTGAAAACTAGATAATCTTTTAGCGTTTGTATTCTATGGGAATATTTTAAAATGCAGTACAGTAACAGAAAAAAAGGATATATTGCTTTAAAACAAGTTTTTCATACAGGTTTTTGTTGTTGTAGGGTAAAAATGCAAGACAAGTGTGGTGTCGATTATAAATGATTTTTGAATTCATTGTTATGAGGTAGCGTTCCCAGCATTCAAATCACTTGACTGGACATTCTCAACACTCCTAATTAGGATGTTGTCACAGAACAATGGGTACCTACTGTTATATACAATGTATGCTGACTTAAAGCAGAGATATCGGTGAAATAAAATTCTTATGAAAAGTGTTCGCATTGTAAAAATAAATCGTAATTTGTTACTTAATGCGTTTTGATACTGATGCAGTAGAGAAACAATTGCTCCCTTACTCTAAATAATGACTGGATGTTGTCTTGCTACTTTTCTAGAAGAGGCCCATTGGAAACTCCATCCAAACTTATTAAAATGTTTCATGAAGAAGCTAGGTACTGAGTAGCTGAAGTTTAGGAGCTGAGGAAGAAAAAAGAATATGTTCAGTGAATAAGTGTTTTTCAGTATTTAAATAACTGGTACATATTCCATGTGGTATTAATTTGACTAGAATTGTGGTTCTCAGACTGTCATCTGCAGAATAAAATATTTCAAGTGCAGACTAGCAGAGACTGAAATGTTGGGAAGGGATCATGGGCCTTAAAATGATCTCTTTTTAGATGTTGACTCAAAATTTATAGTTGGAGAACACTTGGACCAAACTGCTGGTTTTCAAACTGTCAGGCATGCCCCCTGAATGGGGTGTCGATGAGGTTGTCGGGGGGGAGGGGGGGGAGGAGGATATGACTGGTTAAGCATTTTTCTTGCTTCTTCAGGGTTGCTGAGAAATTTCTCAAAGGTGAAAAAAATATTACTTGTTCTTTGACTATATTTTTCCACAAATGTACAGCCCTCATTGTCCTTCCTTATTGGTATGGAGACAAGGTGGGTGAGAATCTTTTTATTGGACCAACATCAGCTGGTGAAACAGAAAAGCTTTTGAGTTTATATAGAGATCTTCTTGAGGTCTGGGAAAGGTACTCTGAGTGTCACAGCTAACTTCAAGATGGAACAGATTACTAAGCATAAGGAATTATGACATTGTAAGAGACCATTCAGTGTGAAGTGGGCAGTTAACACCTCTGCAGTCGTAGGACAAAGGAGGGTTAGTAGATTACAGATTGCTGTAATGAGCCATAAATCCAATGTTTTTTACTGAGTTCATGATTTTTAGTGTCTAGCAAAGTTATGAATTTAAGCTCCCGGGCTTGTCGTTTGAAGGTGTTCTGCAGGATTGAGAGGTCAGATGTGGAGTGATCATTTTGTGAAAAGTGTTTGCTCATGGGTATTTTTGTCTTTTCTGAGTAAGTTCATTTGGGAGTGTGGTGATTGCCTTGTTTCACCCACATAGTTGTGGTTAGGTCATTTAGCACACTGGATGAGGTATACCAAATGTTGTGCTAGGTATGTGTAGTACCCATGGATCTTGAAAGGTGTGTTATGGAGCCTATTGATCATCATGGCAATAGAGATGTGTTTGCAGGTTTTGCATCTGTTATGACAGGATCTGGTGTTGCTTTGAGTTGGTGTGCCCTCACTGTGTGGAGCTTGTTTGTGATGATGAGCTTGGTTAGGTGGGGGCATTGTTTGAAGGCTAGAAGAGGGGGTTAGGGAAAGATTTCTCTCAGGATGTGGTTCCTATTGGGTATAGGTTGTAATTGCTTGATGATGCTCCTCATGTTTTCCAGTGTGGGTAGGTATGTGACAACTAGAACTGTGTGCCTGGTGCTTCCCACCCTGTATTGAAGCAGGTTCCCCTGGGATATTTGGGTGGCCCATTCCATGATGTGATCTACTTCTCTGGAGTGTCCTTATTTGGTGAAGACTTTTTAAAGTATGTTAAGATGTATATCCTGGATTTTCTTTTCAGAGTATATTCTGTGGTATCTGTAAGCCTGGTTGTATTTGGGGTGGTTACTGGATCCGTGAAGGTAAGTGTGGTGATCTGTGGGTTTCTTGTGTATGGTCATGTGTAGGATTCCATTGTTGAAGCTGATCGTGGAGTCAGGAAGTTGATGCTGGTGTGGGAGCGGAGTCCTCCTTAGGATTCTTGGAAATGGAAGAGGGAATTTTGGGGTCAGAATTTTCAATGGCACTGCAGAGACAATATGCTTGGATGGCAGCCACTGATAACTAACATTTAAAAATATATATAGCAGGATATCCTTTTTTCAGGGGATCTCAAAACTTTCTGCAAATACAGGCATCATGTCACATTCACCATTGCAATGAAATCACCTGTGAAATGTGGCAGCTATTTAAGTATGTACAGCAGTCTTATCTAGCTGTTCAGGACAAGGGGTGAAGAGCATGTTATCCAATTAAAACTGTAGGAAATATAGATACATTGCAATTTAATCAGTTTGGAAATCATTGGTGATTCATTTTATATCCATGCATCTATCTCAGACTTGTTCACGTCCAGGTGCTACAACTCTTCTGCATACAGAGCTTGCATTGGAATTAATGAGAATTCTTGTAGGATTAGGCCGTTAATCTTTTCGTCTACTGCAATGACATCTAATGTAATTTCTAAGAAGACCCTTCAGCCGAAGTCTTGTAAGGTAGCTAACTACTGCAAACATTTAGCTATCTGTCAGCTGTTCCAAGGGTAGATTAGTTCATGAAGCACAAGGAAAAAGTACTGGCTGAATCACCAGAGTGAGAGAAACATTCACTGTTGCATACTAAGTTCCCAGACATTGCTGCTATTAGAATAGTTTCACAGCAGCTGAGGAATCTGATCCAACACAACCCCCAAATTGCCAAAATGAGTCAGGAAGAGAAAATACACACCCTAAATCAAAGGTGAAGAAATCTTCCTCACCATATCTTATGGTTGCTTCCAATGTTTCTTCTAGTTTTTTCCATCCATGTACGGAATAAATTTTGTTATGTGCACCGAGGTATGTGCCAATATGCTCCACCAGTAGAAACAAAAAACCTAGATATAATTTTTTTTTTTTAAAGTTACCATAGGGATAATTACTCCAGCCAGGACAGGTTAGGCATTTTAGAACTCACTACTCAAAGAATTTAAGTGTAAGAGAAATAAAAATTATGAAATGCATAGACCAGTCAAAACACTAAAGTAACACTTTGAAAGAATAAAATTACAGAGAATATATGTGCATTGCAGGAAGTACCCAAAAGTAACAACAATACAAATGTGTTGGGAGGTGAGTGAGACACAGAAACTGTGTGTGTGTGTGTGTGAGAGAGAGAGACAGACAGACAGACTCTGTGTGTGTGCTGGCTGCTGGAGAAAGCCATGCGCTGTCTCTTTAAAACAGTCAATGAAAGCTCTCCTGAGCCCTGTTGTCTCCCCTCCCCCGCTCTGCAGAGATGGGGTGCAAGGGGAGTCGGGGGCGGGGGGAGAGACAGGTGTGAGCTGGCTGCTGAGGAAATCTCAAACAGTGCACTGTCTCTTTAGGAAAGGCACTCAGACACTCACCATTCAGACCGCAGCAGCTCCGAGTCCTCCTGAGCCAGTGACTGTTTTTAATAGAGATCAGCAACTCCATGCACTGGGTGTTTAGCCTCAAGGCCACCACGAATTGACAGGTCCTAAATTCTCTTTCAGTAAACACCAAAGTCCAAAGGGTTTTGAAAGGCTTCAGAAAGTTTTGCTGGTTTGCCACTAACCATCACTCTGTCAGGACCTTTCCGTCAGACCTTTTATTCTATGGTCCTAGGTCACTGAGTCCTGAGTGTTTGTTTTGAGG
Source organism: Eretmochelys imbricata (assembly GCF_965152235.1). NCBI lineage: Eukaryota > Metazoa > Chordata > Testudines > Cheloniidae > Eretmochelys > Eretmochelys imbricata. Next base: position 49,721,941 of record NC_135576.1, on the reverse strand, counting down.
CTACAATATCAAGGGTTGGGTTTTGGTTTATGTTTTCAAAACTTTTCACATTACACCCTTTTCCCCATTCCTATTCCTTCGTGTTAAGACTTGGTGCTGCAGGAAATCCAGTTGCTCCTTACAAAGAGCCAGGGTGGATAAAAATCGATGAATTTTTTTTAAATAAAAAAAGTAGGATTTTTTTATTTAAATGGGATTTTTTTGATAAAATGCTTTTTGAGGAAAAAACCTATCTAAAGATAGTTTTAATTAAGATACATTATAGCTCAAACATATCTCATCATGGAATAGGAATTATACATTCTAATTTCTATAGTATGAGACAGTGTAGTCATGTAATGTTTAAGAAAAGTTTTGTAAATGAGTTCCAATAGTTCATGAATTAAGGACCCACTCTTATGGGGTTCCACAGGGTGCTGTATAGATTATTTAGGTTTCTATTTACTGTGACAAAGTTCCTCCTCTACCTTGGTGGGTCTTGCACTTATTGGCAGATTTGCTCGCCTCGGAGATTTACAGCAGCCCTCAGTTTGGCTGTTTTCGTGAACCCACAGTCCAGGTCAACTTCTCCTGTGTCTGACTAGGAGTTGGGAGGTTTGGGGGGAACCCGGACCCGCCCTCTACTCCGGGTTCCAGCTCAGGGCCCTGTGGAATGCAGTTGTCGAGAGTGCCTCCTAGAACAGCTGTGCAACAGCTACGACTCCCTGAGCTACTTCCCCGTGGCCTCTTCCCAACCCCTTCTTTATCCTCACCATAGGACCTTACTCCTGGAATCTGATAATGCTTATACTCCTCAGTCCTCCAACAGTCCGCATTCTCACTCTCAGCTCCTAGTCCGTCTTGCTCCCAGCTCCTCACACACGCACCACATATTGAAGTGAGCTCCTTTTTAAACCCAGGTGCCCTGATTAGCCTGTCTTAATTGATTCTAGCAGCTTCTTGATTGGCTGCAGGTGTTCTAATCAGCCTGTCTGTCTTAATTGTTTCCAGAAGGTTCCTGATTGTTCTGGAACCTTCCCTGTTACCTTACCCAGAGAAAAGGGACCTACTTAACCTGGGGCTAACATATCTGCCTTCTATCACTCTCCTGCAGCCATCTGGCCTGACCCTGCCACATTACCCAATGGGGCTCAGCACTCAGTCTAGAAGATACCATCAGAGATGCTTAGTTTTGCAGTTCTCAAACTGTGGATTTGTGTCTCCAGGGATAACATGCTTGTTAATAGCAAAAATGTTTTAAAATAAATAAATATATAGAGGTGAGAAATAACAGACCTCAATCCTATTGTCCCTTTGCAAATTTGTGTACACAGAGTCAATCACTTACCTCTCTCTAAAAGTGCAAAGTTTCAAAAAGTTCAATGAATAGAAGATTGTTGGGCGCGGAATAGATCTGGACAAGGAGAAGAAGTCTGGAGATAAATGTGAGAAGCGAGGGACATATGCTTGTTTTGTTAAAGTATTATATGTTTGCTGTTGAAGAAAAAAGTCCAGAATACATAGTGTTGTTGTTTTAGTTAAATAAAACAATTTAAATGTCTGTCTGGTGGTGTTCTCCTCCTAATACAACATGGCAAAAAAATCCTCCAAATATGAATGATTAACCTGTTGAATTTGAGAGAGTTCATCTCCCAATGATTGCATAAATATCTGCTTCAGTTACCTTTGGTAAATGAAATAACCAAACAATCATTCATTTTCTGATATAGCTATGAAACTAATCTGAAAAGTTTTCAAAATAAATCACTGTTTAAAAATGTATAGTGTGTGTATATATAGTATAGTGTATGCATATATTCTAAAAATGAAACCTACATCTATCTCTGAGTTGTGAAGAATGTGTATTAAGGTTATAACAACCAACAAGAATGCACTTTTATGTAGAAATCCATGATTAAATCGAGTCTTCCTTAAATTTGATTTAAATCCAATCCATGCTGCAAAGAGCCATCAAACGATGTCAGTGGATAAGAAGAAAAGAGGGTTGTGGTGCTGGCAAACGAGATCGGATCATGGTCCTAGGCCAGTTCACTAGTCTGTTAGTATAGATCAAAAGTGAATGTTAGATGTAAGAGTATGTTCAGGATGATTTACTTGCTATTAGGATGGATCAAAGTAAGTTCATATTTAGATGTTTAAACGTCCTTAAAAACTAGTGGGTCATTACTTGTATTGTTCTCACTTATCTATTCCTGTTACAATGTAGCAGCAAACATTTACATTTGTGTAAAACCGTGTAACTACGTTGCCCATCAAAGAAATCTTGTGAAATGCTAATGAAGGACTTAAGGACTTTAACAGAAAATACTGCTTTCAAAGTAACTGATCATTGTGTGTGATATTTGAGGTCACGGAAAAGAAAATCCCACATGGTTAAAGAGACGGTTAGTTTGTTTTCTGTGAGAAGAAGATATAAATATGGATTCAAAGACAGATACTCTATCTCTGGACTGTTTGGATTCTAAAAGGGAAGAATAACTGAACACGAGGCTGCAGATCCCCATAGTTATTCTGAGCAGCCCTGAAAGACTTTTGGGAAATTGGCAGTCTGTTACATCACTGCCACCATTTGGAGTTACAAACTCTGATTTACCGGTTGTTATATTTTACCTGCTTTCACCTCTCAATAACTTTCTTTTTTTTTTTTTTTTTTTTTGAAGCTAATAAGCTATACTTAGTTTACTATAGAATTGGCTGCCAGCGTTGCATTTTGTGTAAGGTCTGGAGTACCAATTGATCTGGGGTGAGTGACTGGTCTCTCGGGACTGGGAGAAAACTGATGTGTGTTTTGGTTTTAATAACCTTTTATCACAAGGTTGTTTGTCTGGGTTTCAGGATAGACTGGAGAGGCTAAGGGGACTGTCTGTGACTCCATGGCAAGACTGGTATAATGATCCACGAGTTCACATTTGTTACTGGCTTGGTGAAATCTAATTATAGAATATACCACCAGTTTGGGGTGTCTGCCCCTGTTTTCTGAAGGTCTGCCCTGAGATAGGCACTCACAGTGGTGAGCCACTCCAGACAGCATGACAATAATTTTATTCCAGATACTTCCTGATGAACAAAAGATGAGGGTACTGACTCATCCTGAATCCGTATCTGGTCCATGAAAATGTCAAAGATCACTCTGGGAGCAAGTGTATCTTTGCCTCTTTTAGAGTGAGCCCTTTCCCAACCTCCCCGCACTCACCAGCGGTGGGAAGCGGAGCGCCGCGGCTGGAAGGTGGCGGAGTGGAGTGGGCTGGGGCCCTTTTGCTCCACTTCCCGCTGCTGCTGGTGAGTGCCTGTAAGTGGGTGGGTGGTGTGGATAGGGGTTGGAGCAGTCAGGGGACAGGTAGCAGGGGGGTTGGGTATGGGGTGGGGATCCTGAGGGTGATTAGGAATGCGGGTCTCTGGAGGGGGCGGACAAGGAACCGGGGGGAGGGAAAAGCATGTTCACTATAATGCGGTCTCACCTATAACACGGTGAGATTTTTTGTCTCCCGAGGACCGCGTTCTGTCAGGGTAGAGGTATACTTAAAGGGCCAACTTTTTCTCAGCGCACAATTGGAGAATATATGAGCCTACTAAACACTGCTCTCAATGCAAAATCTTCCTGTCCCAGGATATGATCAAAGCAGAGCTTTGGAGCAGAGCCCGGAGCTGGAGTGTGGAGCAGTGGAACTGCAGGTTTTTGCCTGGAGCTGGAGCGGAGCTGGAGCACAGAAAATCTTGACTGCTCCAGTTTTTTTTTTCATTTTCAATCCAAAATGAATGATATTTAGCAAGAAAGTCCTAAAGATGCCAAAAAGTTTCAGATTGTATAACAATTGATATTAACATTTACTTTACCACTTTACGTAATATGTCACAGTTATTCTCATTTTGGCCGAAATCAAGATTTAATATAGATAGAAAATTACAAAGTTTTTTGGAGATAGGTTTTATTAAAGAATCAGATAATTATCAGACATCCGGCAACACTGCAGACTGCTCCCACCCTTGCGCCAAGGTTAGGCAATTACGTACTTGCATAGATTAGTTAGATAGATTAGTATGTGTTGATACTTCTTTTGTAAGGGTTGATCAACGAGACGCACTGAGTGCTGTGATTACAGAAAAGTGTGACGCAAGACGCAACATTTAACATATCACAAACAGGTATATTGCAAAAAAAAAAAGTTTGTTTATTGATATATTAAGATATCGCAAGAGATATTAACCACTTAAGCTCATGTCTCACACGGGCTCCTGTTACCAGTTCGTTTGTACATGCTCCCGTATCACTCTGGCAGACTTAATTTATGTCATCTGTTTAATGGTGTTCGGTAGCATTGTTTGTAATTTTAAATTTACTGAAAAAGTTGTGGTCAGCAGGTATATAAATATACAGTAAACATTTTTGCATAAATTAGGAGTGATTTTTGTGATATATCCAGATAATTGGAAAATGTCCAACACATCTTTGGGGGTGAATGCTTAAGTCATTTTAAGAAAAAAGTTTCTGTGAACACGCATCATAAATTCTTCCTAAGGGAGCTACAATCCCTTCAAGGTGATGAAAAGTTAATTTCTGATTAATACCTCAAAAACACTTTAATATGAAGTAATTATGTCTGTGTCTTAGCGTTAGTATATGCTACCATATTACATTATCCAAAATTATTTAAACCAGAGGCGTCCCGAACTATGGTAATTTTTATTTCATATTTCAAGGAAGGCTTGTTGTCAACTGCGCCTGGCTACGAGCGGTAATATTATGTTCCATAATAAGTTGTTAATTTTTGGTTATTTATTATTACGTTTAAAATTTATGGTTCCAAAGTTGAAAAATAAGTAAAATTGTTTGTATCATTCTAAGTATCTAAGCAGATTAAAATTTTTAAAGAGTTTTCTTGGAAACTGTTAATTGTACAAAATAAATTAAGAGTGCCATTTTAATGCATGTTTTAGCATTAAATCATATTCCAGGGTCGTATCTATTAAACAGTCGAAGATTTAAAAAATATTAAATAAAATTGGCCCAGTCCCCCCACTTCACGACACCTGTAGTTTAAATAATTTTATTTGAATGGTGTTGAGTGATAGAACTTTGGAAATAAACTTTAACGGGAAAGCAGGTTCAAATTGCAAGCACAGTCCTTTTAGTAAAGAGAGCAAATTTTCGGAAATATGTTCTTGCTTCATCAGCCTGAATAGATAATACAAGAGAGAACCTGTTGTATAATCTATTCAGGCTGATGAAGGAAAAACATATTTCCAAAAATATGCTCTCTTTACTAAAAGGACTCTGATTGCAATTTGAATCCGCTTTCCCATTAAAGTTTATTTTAACCTTGTAATGTGTAGCCTCGTTATTTCCCAACAATTAATGTTGTAGAACAGTGATAGCACATACTAAAGCTACGACACATGCCAAATTTCATTGGTATATCTATATTAAAGTGTTTTTGAGATATTAATTAAAAACTTGGAAAATATTTTGAATATTTTTACTGCAAAATTTCATAAGACAAACTAACTTAATTATGTATATTAAAAATACTTCTTACTTCATTAAAACTGTAAAAAAGATGTTAAAATATTAAAATATACTTTAATAGTAATTTTGTGTAAAAAGAAAATGCGATCACTTTTGTCCAGAAAATCCAAAATAAATTCGAAGTACCTTAAGTAGTTAAGGTATCACAAGTGGATACATTATAAAAAAAAAATAATGTTTTTGTTCATTGCTTTTCGAAGATCATAACAAGAAAGATTTGGATGCGGTAGCAGCACAAGAAGATTTGGCCATGACTTCCACAAAAAAAATCAAATCTGCCCCCCATGAGTCATAGCCAATCTACGGAAAAGGATCTCAACGACATCTTTACTTTTGAATTTGAAAAGCCCAAGTTTGGGTTTTTGGGAAAAGCAAAGTAGTAATCGGCAATGTGCAAGGTGGAAAGGGAAATGAATGGCGAGCTCAAACCATGTAGCTTCAAGACAAGTGAAGCAAGTGCTGTGAAAAGTTTCAACCTTTGGCAGTATGTAAAACGTAATCATCCTGAAAACTATGCGGTGCTTTGGTTACAAAAAAGGACCAGGAAGATGAGGCAAAACAGAAAGCTAAATGATGTTCATCTGGCGCGTTGAAAACTCCCGGAGAAAAGATTTTTTTGCAGAGCTTCATCTGAAAAGAAACCCAAAACTGAGCAAACAAAACTTGACTCCTATTTGAAGTCCTCAAAGGTTACAGTCACCAGGGATGCCAATACTTTCCATGAAGGGCTGAAGGAAATAGTTTGCTTGAGTTCAACACTGCTCACTACTTTCAGGCTAAAAAACAAAGGATTCCAAAAAATTTCAGGTGAAATGGGTTAGCAGCTTGGTGTTTTGACGGGGCACGATGCGGTTCGTCATTTAGTTGTCAGCACAGCTGAGTGTGGTCGCGAAGAGCTCAAGAAAGCTTTGGAGCAAAAATTTTGTGCTACCTGAAAATGGATGTGGCAACCCATGGAAACAGATTTCCTTGCAATCAATGCTCAGTACTACGAAGAAGGAAAAGATAAAGCTGTGGTAAAAACCTTGGACATAATTGACGCTGAAGGGCGTCTCAATTCTTCATACATGAAAAGTCAAGTAAAAGCTATTCTAGAAAAATTTGGGATCAGTGAAATGCAAGTGCTGAGCATCTGCGTTGACAATGCAGCAAATGTGACGTGTGCCGTCAAAAATTTCAGCAAGGACAATGAAACCATTTCTACCTCTGAGAACAGGAATGTGGACAGAACTGAAGCTATTTTGCCTGATGAAGAAACTAAAGGAATGGATGAAATCAAACTCAACATGGATGCTGCTGCGCAATGGGTTAATGACTCTAGCCTCATACTTCCAACATGGCTTCATGAGGACAACTCAGAAGTCCAACTGATGAGGTGTGGTATTCACGCTCTTCAGTTGGCAATCTGGAATGGACTGAACAAAGAACATGCCAAGAAATTTCTGGCAAAAATTCGACAAGTCGTTGTCAAACTACAAATCCCAAGTATTCGAAGTGTTCTGCTTGATCTGCATGAGGTAACTCAATCATTGGATACTGTGACTCGCTGGGGTTCAACATTTGCGATGATTGATTGGCTTCTCGTTTTTCAATCTTACTGTGAACAAGTGGCTGCTGCTGGAACAAGAGAACTAAAGTTAACAAAAGCTGAATGGGACGAAGTGAAGAACTTGTGAGACCTCCTTGGCAAAGCCAAACCAAACAACCGTGAATCTTCAAGCTGTCGATGTAACCCTGGTAGTTTTAATGAAGGAATGGCGAAAACTGTCAAAATTCTTGCAAGAAAATGGTGGACAAATTGCAGAAGGAATTCTATCCTCCATGCAGAAACGCGAAGAGAAGCTTTTTGACAATATTAATTTCCTTGCTGGAGTTTATGTTGACCCCCGGTATTGGATTCTTCTTATCTCAAGGGAAATACCAAAGGCAAAGGAAGGGCTCCTTGTTATTGCTCGACGACTCGAAAAACAAAATCTATTGCTTCATTTGAACTCAGCGAAAGAGGTTGAAGAAAATGAAACACAACAAAAAGGGTCATCAACAATCGAATTTGCGGTTTCGGAAAGTTCACATCCTTCAGAAATAGCAGGCTGTTCTCAAACTTCCGTCTCTACTCTGACCTTGTTCGAGCATCCATCCCTGAGACGTCTTCAGCCATCACAGGGAAATGGAGATAATTCAAGCACCAATTCTTCAGAAGATGACGCCTTCGAAAAGGAATTGGATAAATAAGAAAGATGCAGACGAGTTTCTGCGATTCATAATTGTAATGAAGCATTATTCAAGAGAAACTTTCGGGAAGATTGTGAGGCGATAGAGCCTATTGGTAGGCTAAAAGTTGTCTGTTTTTGAGGCCATTCACAGCTACCCACACCGCATTCAGGCAGCCTGTAGAATTGCTTTGAGCATGCCAACAACTCAAGCTAGTGTAGAGCGACTGTTTTCGGCTTTAAAATAAATTTTAAATGGTTTGCAGCAGGCTATGAAAGATGACTTGATTGCTGCAATAATTTTTTCAGAATGAATTATGAATGATTCTAGTTTGTATCATTGTTGATATTTAAATTGTTTTAAAAGTCTGAATAAAAATGTGTTTTCAAAATTACAGTGTGCACTTTTTTATTTAGTTAAAAATTAATTTGAGTCGGCGCATAGTCAGAGCAGAGCTGGAGCAGTCAGTATTGGTGCTGGAGCGGAGCAATTCAAAAATTTGATTGTGCCAAATCACTGGATCAAAGATATTTTTGCTGCCAGACTGATATGCAAGAAACAACTAATGACAATTAGAACAATACTATGAATGTTGCTACTGATGTCCGCAAATTAATTTTTTAAAACATATGGCACGTCGCTGTACAAGGCAACCTTATTTGACCCTGAGATCCCAGTGGAAGCAAGAAATTTGGGCTCTTACATCCCATGCAGATAACAGATGGCAATCAACTCAATCAGCATTTAGGAATGGGCTTCCATATTTCTCTTGTCCAAACTGTAGCAACCACAAATGTGGTATCAGGGAAAGGGAGCCTATGCTTGGAGGCTCCACATCAAAGGACTTGGTGTATTCAGGAAAAACAATTACAGAATGTTTTGGACGGGAGGGTAGTCCTGGATGCATTCAGTTCTTTCAGATTACTATTATCCCGAAAAGTGGTGTGGTTGAGAAGTACTATTGGGCCACTGTTTATATAAAACAGTAAGGAGTATAAAACGTTAGATCCCTTCAAGGCCAGAAAGCCTTGCATATATAGGAGTGGTTGCAGGATTAGGAGTTTTCAATCAGTTCTTCCAGTGAATGTTCAGGAATAGAAAGCTACTCGTTTTCATACAGCACTGAGAAAAAGCTCCAGTAGCAAGATATATCTATCCACTTTAGAAGTAGGCTCTTGCAGTTGTCTTGGAGCTCAGGAGCAACACAGGTTTGATAATCCTAACAGTCCTGTACTGGCCCAGTTGGGTAGGGTTCTAAATGCCATTGTAGATGGCCAAAGCCAGTTCCATCAGGTTGAGAATCTGGACTCAAATCTTCATACTGACTGGGATGCACTGCTCCATCCCATCCCAGGAGACTTTCCTTAACAGCCTGGCTGCTGACAGGATAAGGAGCTCGTAGGCATGGTGATCTTCAAGAATATGCTTTGTTTCTGGTGTTTTTGGAAATCATCTACCAGAAGGACCTATACTTCCAATCGGAAGAGTTCGTAATGTGTCTCAAATTAAAACAAAAAACCCCTTTAAGTTTACTTTAAAACTTTGAGGCCTGATTCTCCTTACACCAGTTTTACAATAATACTGTACCACTTGATTTCAGGGGAGTCACCTGATTTACACGAGTGTGAGTGAAATAAGTTAGTTCATTCGTATATTAATAAACCTTAATGAATAGCATATTTAACTGAATTTGTGGAGGAGGAATTGGTTTTAAAATAAGTTATGAATATTTGAAAATATAGACATGAGCATGCACAATTTGAAGTTCCGAAGAGTAGAACTCAAAAATCAGTAAATCTCATGTTAAAGTTGTTCCAGGAAGGAGATCTCTGCTACAGATGTGTTGTTTTCTGCTCCTCTTCTACTTGTTAAATGTAAGCCTTTGTCATAATCCAGTTAAAGTATTACTTAAAATATACATACTTTGGAATATGACAGAGTTAGCAGTGCCGGGGCAATTGTAAATCTTAGAATTACCTGATTTTATGTTTGTTTGATCTGACAACTTTATCTTTGCACTTAATTCTAGAATTTTGCACTTAATATTAAAAATGAGCTCTTTAGAGTTGACCAGAGCCCCAACAAAAAGAGGCAGATATTTCTAGTCTTGTTTTGTGGTGAATGTGGAAGAGAGTAATTTTAATATGAACACAATTAGTTGTTCCTTTTCTCATGTGTATGGAAGCAGCTCTAGTTTCTGTTTTTTTTTCACCTTTTGCAAACACACAATAATTAACATTTGTCAGAAGGCTAGCGTTTTGTTTATAAAGTAGTGAACTAACTGTCATAGGTGTGACGAGGAGTTAAGTAATATTTTTTTATTGAACCAACCTGTGTTGGTGAGAGAGACAAGCTCTTTTTCTATGTGGCTTTTGAAAGCTTTCCTGTCTCTCCAACCGAAGTTGGTCCAATAAAAGATATTACCTCATCCACCTTGTTTCTCTAATATCCAGCCACTGACATGGCTACAACTACACTGTCATTGGTGTATAATATGTGCCTTATGGAGCTGAAAGTTTGGAAGTGTGGTCACGGATGCTGAATTTGATCTGTTGGGTCAACTGGTCAACTTCACCTTGTGGGCTTCTGCAGGCTTCACCTTTTGGCTTGAAAGCTTTTCAAAATCAGTACATAGTTGTTTAGTATTACCAGTAGCCTCCTGTAGAGTAGATTCCACTGAAACATTCAAGAAAGACAACTTGACAGATAACCAGTAATGTAGGCACTGCATTTTCAAATACATTGTAGGGTTGACATATGAGAGAATGTGAATGAGTATTCTAGAATTTCGGTTTCATTGTTGATAAAGAAGGAAATATTTGGTCATGGCACTACTCAGGACGGCATGTCAGGGGTCTTGCAACATCTCCATGGGGTTGTACTACTTGTAATGAATGCAGTTTTGACCAAGAACATAAGGACCAGAATTCATTATAATGTAGTACGTGACCTCCAAATGATTGCTGCTGTTTCATTTATAACTTTAAGTATCTTAATTAAAATGTTTCTATAATGGTTTATTGTTAAAAAAGTGTGGGTACAAAGGCACATCAATTAAAATGAGTGATGGTTTGAAAACAGGAAATTATCCAGTTTTCATTTCATACGAATTCAAAGTTAAGAGACTTCGACTTTTTATGGATTAAAATAAAATCCTATTAAGTCAGAGGACTTTTTCCATCTGTAGTTTTTGAATGTCTGTTTGCTTGTTTCCTAGAGAATAAGTTGGTTTTTTTAGGCTTAAACAAATCATATTTAAATTGTGTGTCATAACAGAGTATTTTTCTAATTCCTTTTTCACATTACTGTCAGGGAGTGGAGCTATTTGAATTTTGGATAGATGATTCTAGGCAAAGCATACTCCTGCACAAACTCAGAAGGTACCAATTAGCTAATAAAGCTTAGATAAAATAGTATAATTGACTTTTGTCAGATGTTTGTTTACCTTTCCCGTCCTTGATGGGATAAGACAATCTGTGTTCTAAATTTCTATAATCAAAGACAATTAAAGTTTGATCATGGACAGAAAGGACTGCTGCTTTGGATCTCCACATATTTACTGTTTGTTAGCAGCTCATCTGATGAGTTTTGCGGATAAAATAATGGTGTTAGCTGCTTTTCCCATTAACTGTAAGACAGAAATATCTGTCTTGTCTAGTGCAGGAAAATTCAGGATAAACTTAAGAGGTGATGCATTTTACACATACTTATGTTAGGAGCTAGGTCTGTATTTATGTTTTATGCTAATAGACAGTGTGCAAAGTAGACAGTCCTTGTACTTGGTACTACTTGATTAAAAATGTAGGAAATCAGTACTGCTGCAGATGTGCCAAGTTAATTCTGGCTACTATACCAAACATAAGCTTTACTTTCAAATTTGCTACATATAAAACATGAGAATTTCTTCTTGGAAATTTCAAGATGTATTACGGTAGTTCAACAAAACAGGGAGTTCCTGTAATCAGTTTCCTGTTATGTACATGTTGTATAAAAACTGAATTCAGGCTGAAGAGTTGCTGACAGGGCTACTTCATTTTCATGAGAACATTGTTTAGTTGCTGATGAAGGGAAATTGAAATGAAATATCATCTAAAGGTTAGCTTCCTTCACTTTCTGTGACCCTTACTTTTTTGTATGCATAGTTTGGGTAAATAATATCCTTACATGGGCCTATTTAATAGAAATATTTATGGATACTGGAAGCCCCATTTTCTCTTTGCCCTGCTCTCTCCCCTGACATCTGAGAAGGACCCCCTTTATGACAGTGTCAGAAGAGAAGTATCAATCTGAAGCCCAGCTGCTGAAGAGAAAATCTTCAATTCCTGTGGGAGGAAAAGAAAGCAATACCAGAAGTCCTGAATAACCAGTGGTGATTGTGTGTGGAAGGGTTCACACACACAAAGCTGCAGTCTTGTTGGGGAGGACTGACACAATCCCCATTCAACAGATACTTTTTACTACAGAGATATTCACAAAACAATCCTTCAAAATGATGTGAGGAGTATTGGAACTAACCTCCCTGGAGATGTTGCAGGTGAAAAACAGCTCTCCTCCTACCCCAAAAGAGCCATATCTGCTGGTGTTGGATTGGGAGGGAAGATGGGAAATCAGCATCTGATTTCACTGCTTCTCCACGTTATAGCAGAGGGTGGTACCTATTACTAAAAGAAACTGGAAGGTCTGAATCCTTAAATACATACACACTATTCTCACAGCAAACTAACTGACCAAGAATTATTATTTTATCATTGGTTGTTATTAGTTAACCAATCAGGATGCTTTTATTATATTATATCACAGTGTTTTAATATCATGTGTTGCAAAGAGCCTCAGGAGCCACATTAAAGAGCCACTTGCGGCTCAGGAGGTCTGTCTGAGTATCACTGCCCTAGACAAACTTTTAAGAAACTTTCCACTCTAACGGATTGAGGGATGTTGCATGCACCAGATCAGTGTGACTCTCCAGTTGCCAGAGAATTGTCTCATGTTATTAGCCCTGAACACATTGTCAGAGGAAGGACCTTAGGGGACCTATTGGACTCCAGAAGATGGATCTAGAGCCAGATGATCAAACCTCATCTGATGAAAACATTTGGGTTTCCTTTGCCACTTCCTCCATGAGAAGATGTGATTCAGTTCCATGGGCTGGTAGAGAGAATGGCCTCCACGTTGAAAATTCTATCGTGTGAGTGGAAGAGGTATCTCACTCCATATTTGACTTTTTGGGGTGTCCTTCCAAGGGTAAAATCACTCTCCCTGTACAGAAGGGGGTACAAACAGAGCTGGTTGTAGTACAGTGCCTAGCACATGGGTCCAGGTCTGATAGGTGTTGTGATACTACTGAGGGTACAGCTGCTACTACTACTCTACTAGTATGTGGCTGAATCCTTCCTCTGGACAAGTGATCTCCAAAAAAGGCCAGTGGGATCTACCAGTTTCCAGTTGAGGGTTTTTCCTGTTTCGTATACACTTTGGTCCTAACACACTAGCTGCCACTGCTGTTGTCCAGAGAATAAGAGGAGGGATGGGCTCATTTCACCCCATTGAACAGCAAGTTAAAAAGCTAGATGCCCAGGGAAGAAAGATCTTCTCTTCAGCTTCACTGGGCATTAGAGTATTTAATTAGCAAGCTTTAGTGTCCAGATACCAGTACTGTCTGTGGAAGAAGATGGCTATATTTGATAAATCCATACCTGAGGAGCAAAAGAAACTGGTCAAAGCTTTTGTTTCCGAGCACTGATTAGCAGCCCAGACATGCATTAAGAGCTTCCTTTGGCTCCTTGGATGCAGCTTTTAGGATAGCTTCAACTATTACCTTGAGGTGCCATTCACGGATCTGATCATCTAATCTGCCTCCTGAAGCAAGAACCCAAGTGGAATGCCTTCCATTTGAGGATGATGAATTCCTTTAGTGCTAGAGCTGATATGCAAAAACCAAAGGTTAGTAGAGCTATGGCTATAATCCCTCAATATCTGTCAATTGCTTGGAAGATTCGGCATTCCTACTTGCAGATCCCACAGACAGCCTATTTTCTTATTTTTCAGCCTGTTTTGCTCGCAAAAGATTAAATCAGCAACAGCCAAAAAGAAAAATTTACGTCTCCCCCAAAAGGGGAACTGGCTATGTCAGGGGCAGGCAAACTTTTTGGCCTGAGGACCACATCGGGTTTCCAAAATTGTATGGAGGGCCGATTAGGGGAGGCTGTGCCTCCCCAAACAGCCAGGCAAGGCCTGACCCCTGTTCGACCCCACCCTGCTTCTCACCCCCTGACAGCCCCCCCAGGACTCCTACCCCATCCAACCCTCCCTGTTCCCTGTCCTCTGACTGCCCCCCTGGGACTCCTGCCCCATCCACCACTCCCTGTCCCCTGACTGCTCCCCACTGCTCTATCCAACCCCTCCTCTCATTCCTGACTGCCCTCCCAGGACCTCTGCCCCCTGGCTACCCCCTCGAACTCCCCTGCTCTCTATCCAATGCTCCCTGCCCTGTTACTGTGCTTTCTGGAGCACCTGTGGCTGGTGGCGCTACAGCCCCACTGCCGTGCAGCACAGAGCACCGGGTCAGACCGGGGCTCTGCAGCTGTGCCGCCCCAGGGGCACACAGCCCCCCTGCCCAGAGTATTGTGCCAGCGGCGCAGTGAGCTGAGGCTGCGCGGGAGGGGGAACAGCGGGGGAGGGGACGGGGGCTAGCCTCCCAGGCCAGGAGCTCAGGGGCCGGGCTGGAGGGTTCCGGACCATAGTTTGCCCACCTCTGGGCTACGTCCTCGTCGTCTTAGCAGAGATATTTGAGAGCCTCAAACCAGCTATGAGTCATTTACCTACCTCCTCGCTCCCCTCTTCCCTTTGGAAAGCCAACTTTCCCACTTTTTCAACTTCTGGAGAGTGCTATCATTACAGACACAGAGGGATTCAGGAAGTCATTCAGGGGGGTTTCTCCATCCAGTTTGACATCCACTTTCTCCCAAACCTTCCTTCAGGGATCCCTATCACCAGTATCTGTTAAGAACAGAAGTCTGCTCACTATTGGAGGTAGGTGCTATAGAAGAAGTCCCCACCCCCCCAAAAAAAAAAATTGGGAAAGGGATTCTATTCCACATATTTCGGAGGATGAGGGTCTTCCACCCATTCTAGATCCTTGAAAGCTCACTTAAACAACCTGGTAATTCATGGACATTGGAACCCCTGGGAAAAGAATCTGCATATGAACATATTAAAATTGAGAGCAGTTTTGTGTTCTCTCAAGTTCTTTCTCCCTCATCTGCAAGACAAAGTGATACAAGTGGGTCAGATAATGAGGCAATGTTCTATGTCTGCAAACAAGGAGGAGCTCATTCTAGACAGCTGTGGAAGGAAGCTGTGGAATTGTGGAACTGGTGCATTCATCATGACATTTATCCCATAGAGCAAGTCAACAGCCTGTGGATCTTTTGAGCAGGAATAGAAGACAGCAGCACAAATAGTCACTTGAAGAACTCAGTAGTAATGAGATATTCCCACAGATAGGTCTGTTGGCAATGAAATGCAATTCAGAATGTCCAAAATTTTGTTTTAGAGCAGAAGCAAACCTTCTGTAAGTCTTGTAAGTAAGGCACGAGAAGTAATTCTTTCATTCTACTCCACGCTGATTAGGCCTTAACTGGAGCATTGTGTCCAGTTCAGGGCGCCACATTTCAGGAAAGATGTCCATGGGGCCGGACGAGTTGCATCCGAGAGTGCTAAAGGAACTGGCGGCTGTGATTGCAGAGCCATTGGCCATTATCTTTGAAAACTCGTGGCGAACGGGGGAAGTCCCGGATGACTGGAAAAAGGCTAATGTAGTGCCAATCTTTAAAAAAGGGAAGAAGGAGGATCCTGGGAACTACAGGCCAGTAAGCCTCACTTCAGTCCCCGGAAAAATCATGGAGCAGGTCCTCAAAGAATCAATCCTGAAGCACTTACATGAGAGGAAAGTGATCAGGAACAGTCAGCATGGATTCACCAAGGGAAGGTCATGCCTGACTAATCTAATCGCCTTCTATGATGAGATTACTGGTTCTGTGGATGAAGGGAAAGCAGTGGATGTATTGTATCTTGACTTTAGCTAAGCTTTTGACATGGTCTCCCACAGTATTCTTGTCAGCAAGTTAAGGAAGTATGGGCTGGATGAATGCACTATAAGGTGGGTAGAAAGTTGGCTAGATTGTCGGGCTCAGCGGGTGGTGATCAATGGCTCCATGTCTAGTTGGCAGCCGGTGTCAAGTGGAGTGCCCCAGGGGTTGGTACTGGGGCCGGTTTTGTTCAATATCTTCATAAATGATCTGGAGGATGGTGTGGATTGCACTCTCAGCAAATTTGCGGATGCTACTAAACTGGGAGGAGTGGTAGATACGCTGGAGGGCAGGGATAGGATACAGGGGGACCTAGACAAATTGGAGGATTGGGCCAAAAGAAATCTGATGAGGTTCAATAAGGATAAGTGCAGGGTCCTGCACTTAGGACGGAAGAACCCAATGCACAGCTACAGACTAGGGACCGAATGGCTAGGCAGCAGTTCTGCGGAAAAGGACCTGGGGTGACAGTGGACGAGAAGCTGGATATGAGCCAGCAGTGTGGCCTTGTTGCCAAGAAGGCCAATGGCATTTTGGGATGTATAAGTAGGGGCATAGCGAGCAGATCGAGGGACGTGATTGTCCCCCTCTATTCGACATTGGTGAGGCCTCATCTGGAGTACTGTGTCCAGTTTTGGGCCCCACACTACAAGAAGGATGTGGATAAATTGGAGAGAGTCCAGCGAAGGGCAACAAAAATGATTAGGGGTCTGGAACACATGACTTATGAGGAGAGGCTGAGGGAACTGGGATTGTTTAGTCTACAGAAGAGAAGAATGAGGGGGGATTTGATAGCTGCTTTCAACTACCTGAGAGGTAGTTCCAGAGAGGATGGTTCTAGACTATTCTCAGTGGTGGAAGAGGACAGGACAAGGAGTAATGGTCTCAAGTTGCAGTGGGGGAGGTTTAGGTTGGATATTAGGAAAAACTTTTTCACTAGGAAGGTGGTGAAACACTGGAATGCGTTGCCTAGGGAGGTGGTGGAATCTCCTTCCTTAGAAGTTTTTAAGGTCAGGCTTGACAAAGCCCTGGCTGGGATGATTTAATTGGGTATGGGTCCTGCTTTTGAGCAGGGGGTTGGACTAGATGACCTCCTGAGGTCCCTTCCAACCCTGATATTCTATGATTCTATGTGGACAAACTGGAGAAAGTCCAGAGAAGAGCAACAAAAATGAGTAAAGGACTAGAAAACATAGCCTATGAGGGAAGATTGAAAATATTGGGTTTGTTTAGTTTGGAGAAGAGAAGACTGAGAGGGGACATAAAAGGTTGTTACAAGGAGGAGGGAGAAAAATTGTTCTTAACATCTGAGGATAGGACAAAAAGCAATGGGCTTTAATTGCAGCAAGGGAGGTTTAGGTTGAACATTAGGAGAAACTTCCTAACTGACAGGGTGGTTAAGCACTGGAATAAATTGCCTAGGGAGGTTGTGGAATCTCAGTCATTGGAGATTTTTAAGAGCAGGTTAGACAAACACCTGTCAGGAATGGTCTACTCTAGATAATAGCCCTGTCGTGAGTGCAGGGAACTGGACTTGATGACCTCTTAAGATCTCTTCCAGTCCTATAATTCTATGATTCTGTCCATATCAGATGCATTTCTCATTTACTGGGAAATAGATTTTCTCTATGGTGTTCTCCATCTGTACTCGTTCAAAGTATTATAAAGAAAATAAGACTGGACAAGGCCAGAATAATTTTGACTGCCCCAGCTTGGGCAAGACAGAAATGACTTACAGACCATCATCTATCCGAAATAGTGTTTGTCTCTCAGTAATCACAGATTTCCTGACCCATTTGAATGGTTGGATTTACTTTCCAGAACCACACTCTTGATAGCATGGACCATGGGACCTTGAAATGTCTCGTTTTGATTTGAATTCAACAGATTTTACTAAATTCCAGTAACAATCAACCTGTAGCTGCTATGACCACAAATGGAAAAAGTTTTCTATTTGTGCAAATAATATTAAGAGATCGAGCATCAGCCTCCTCTATTCAGTCCCTTCTGTAGTATCTACTTCATTTTAAGCCATTAGGAGACTTTGTGTCATACATTAAAGTACCCTTTAGCTATTTCTGTGCACCATGTACTAACTGATAAGCCTGTATTTACCCATTGCACAGCTGAGAGATTCATGGAAGAACTAATGAACGTTTTATCATCTAGTCAAAGAAACTACACTAAGAAGGGATCTTAACAGGACTGCTTGAATTAAATCGAAAGTGGGTTTATTCACTGATAAATTTTTTTAGTTATTTTCCTAAAGAAAGGTTCATTTTCAGTAGTTGGTATAACCATTAAAACATGTTGATTTGCAACCAGATACAGCAGGGCTGGGCAAACTTTTTGGCCTGCGGGCCACATCAGGGTTCTGAAAGTGTATGGAGGGCAGGTGTAGTGTATTAAATTGCTCCCCGTAGGAATGTGCTACTTACCGTGTACTACTTATGGCTGTCAGTCCTGGTGTGCTGAGCGGCATGGTAAGGGGGTGGGGAGTGGAGGGGTTGGAAAAGGGAAGGGGATTCCAGGGAGTGGTCGGGAACAGGGGTGGTTGGATAGGTGTGGGAGTCCCGGGGGACCTGTCAGGGTGTGGGGGTTTGGATAGGGGTAGGTGCAGTCAGGGGAAAAAGGAGTGGGGGGGATGGTTAGGGGCGGGGGGTCCCAGGAGGGGGTGGTCAGGGGGCAAGGAGCAAGGGGGTTGGATGGGGCGGGGTTTCTGAGGGAGGTGGGAAGTGGGAGGAGGTGGATAGGGGGCAGGGGCCAGGCTGTTTGGGGAGGCACAGCCTTGTAGTGTATTAAATTACTCCCCGTAGGAATATGCTACTTACAGTGTACTAACGGCTGCCAGTCAGGTAGCACATTCCTACGGGGAGCAATATAATACACTACACCGGGTGGCTCTCCCAGCTGTGCTGTCCGGCAGGAGCTTGCAGCCCCACCACCCAGAGTGCTGGTGGCACGGCGAGCTGAGGCTGTGAGCTATCCTCCCTGGTTGGGAGCTCAAGGGCCAGGGAGGACGGTCCGTGGGCCGGATGTGGCCCGCGGGCCATAGTTTGCCCACCTCTGAGATATAGCCTTTACACTAAATTTGGTAAGTTCTGTTACCTAAGAAGATGCACTTTATGTTTTGCAAATGTATTTAAACAATTATGTAGCTTAACATACATTTACTCAGTCTCTTCATTTTTACGTTTTGTTATGTTAGAAGATTGTGAATGACATTTCTTACTTTATGATTTTGTACTTAGAATTTGTCAGGCTGCATTTGAGTGGAATTGGAAATTGTATTGTTAAATGTGAAGAGAATTAAGGTTTTCCGGTATGGAAAAGGTTGAGAACCACCACATTATGAAAACTAAAGAGAATACCTTCAATTTTAGAAGTTCAAAAGTGGTGTGTGTTTCAAGATATTTAGAAATATGTTAGTGTGTGAATTGAGGAGTTTGTGGGGACCAAATAAATGTGAAGAAAATAGAACAGTATTTTAAAAAGGGAGCATTTAAAAATGTTTCCTCTGCAAAAATTAATGGTTTTCTTTAATACATGTATAGTAGATTCTGTTGTTCTCTGAAGAGTTATTGTGGCCAAATTTGGAAACTAAATTGTCTCATGAAAATATAAACAGTACGTTTAGTTCTGTCTGAATTGTTTCTAATGCCTTATTGCCTGCATAGTGTGGGGGCAAAGGAATGGGAGTTCCTAGGTCAGGCGAAAATTGTAGTAAGTTTAGTAGTCACCTATTGTTGAATGAGTATGCAAGTACTGTTTAGCTTTACGTTGGTCTACATTTTAGATACGCAAAGCAAAGCAGTGTGATAACTTGGAAGGGGAGTAGGTATTGAACTGGCTAAGGTTAGCATTTGCAAATAGCCTATGTAGAGTAAATAAATACGGTTCTGGCTTCTGATCACCTTGATTTGCTGATTATGGTCCCTTTGATCTTAAGGTATTTTCTGACTTATGTTCCTTTGTACGCAGTACTAAGAATTTTCTTGCATTGAGTTTGGTAACATTGGCCTTAACTGCAGATTGAGCCAAGACTTCTCATTTCACTTTTTCCAGTTTCGAGTTAGACCAGTAGTTGAAACAAAAAGACTACACAAATAAAGTGGAAAGACTTAAATCTGTTAGCCAAACAAGTTATATTTTTCTATTAATCAGATTTTTCTGTTCCTTTTTCCTGAGCTATGAGCTCCAGGAAACTGCACCAGCAACATTACACCGGTGTTAAACTTTAAAAAACATTTGTTAATCCATTTATAGTTTACTGTGCTTAACTATATGCAGGACAGTCCATTTACATACCTGTAAAGAGACTAAATTGGTACAGACATATAACTACAGCTAAATCAATCTGCAACTTGCTGAACTTTGTATTCACCTTTTTTTTTAACATTGTGATGAATGGTAACCTGAAAATTAAAATAAGATTAATACTCTTAATGTTGTTTGGAACCAGTAAAGCAAAAAAACCCAAAATTACTATGAGGTAGATCAGATATACTTAGATTGGCTCTTGAATGTGTCTCGTGCGGCTCTTTGCAGCACGTGATATTAATCACACAGTGTGATTTAATTATTAACTCATCTAAGTTATTAACCAGTCAAGATGCTTTTACCATGTTGTTAATCAATTGTAGTTGGTCAGTCATTTTGCTGTGAGAATAACATAATATACACTAAATATTTCCTGTCACACTGTGTTTAAATATAAATATATATAGTACTATAGTAAATGAAAAAATGAATTCATACTACTGTGGCTCTTTTGGGTAATGTTGATAGCTAATTTAGCTCCTGAGGTCTCGATGTCACTGAGGTAGATGAATGAAGGTGGTCCAGTTCAGATTGCTGTTATATTTCGTTGCTTAATAGTTATATTTAACATCTTTTAAGTGCGCTTGGTACATTATGAAGATAACTGTCCATGCCACTTAGTGCTCTACAATCTAAATATCGCAAATATAATTGATGATAGGCAAAGGGAGGTTGTAGGGGATGAAAGAGAGCGATTAATGGTTTTAGCCATTTTACCAAATATTATAGAGGGAGAAGTGACAAAATTTGGCATGGACCTGAATTTGAGGAAAGAAGAATGTGAAAAGTCAATTTGAGTGACCAAGAGGACTGTGGAGTGGTCAACAGTGATGGAGAAGAGGGGAAGGGTAGGTACTGCAGAAGGAAAGAGTTCAGTATTTGACAAGTTTGTTTTGAGAAGTGGTAGTGAGACATCCAGGAGGAAAAATCAGAAAGACAGGAAGATAGATGAGTCTGGAAAGAATGGGAGAGATTGGATTAGAGAGAGACATTTAGGTAATCAACACAAAGATAGTAACACCATGGGAGTATATTAGGTGATTCAGGGAGTGTGTATAGAGGAAAGAGAAGAGAGGATGAAGGACAGACTTTCTGGGAACAACAACAGAGGTGGAGGATCAGGGAGAAAGAATGCAGTGCTGAAGGAGCACCCTGCAAGGTGTGAGAGGTTAGGATGGCGGGGGGTACAGTGATTCAGAAGCCCAAGGAAAAGAGGGTCTTCAACATAGCATAGAAAAAGTGCATATGAAAGAGTGGCCATAACTTGGCAAGGAGTTCATTTGTGACTACTGGGTTAATTGTTTGCAGTGTTTTTGTAGCTGTGTTCGTCCCATGATACTAGAGATACAAGGCGGGTGAGGTAATATTTTTTTATTAGACCAACTTCTGTTGGTGAAAGAGACAAGCTTTCAAGCTACACGGAGCTCTTCTGAAGGACAGCTGAAGGACACCTACCTTGTCTCTCTATTGGGTTAAATGGAAATTGAGTGGTTAGGAAATAAGCTGGGTTGGAGCAAATCAAGAAAGCAATTGGTGGACAGAAGTTGAAGCATAAGGAACAGCCAGCTTGTTTAACTTTCATCCTCCTTGATCAACTATTACAATGTATAGGTACAATACTTTGTTCTATAATTGTTTTAATAAGTTGTGCTTCATAGTTTTGATTAAACTATAAAGTCTTTTTATTCTTTAGGGGGAAAGGAACAATGGCTTTGATGTTCTCTATCATAACATGAAACATGGACATCTGTCGACAAAAGATCTAGCAGATTTTATAAGAGAAAGGTAAGTATTTACCTTACTATTTTTGAATCTTAGCATACCTGTGTGTGTTTACTTTTGAAAGTTTGATTGTGTAATGTGATGGTATGCATATTTTTTTGTGGCTTTCACAGGCTCTGCTATATTTTTCCAGGTTCTTTAGGCATACTCTGTTTGCTTACAAATGCATATTGTCTCTTGCGCTTCCGTTATTACTTGATTTCTACTTTGCGGATTTGATTTAGCTGACATTTGCCTTAGTGAGCTAAGAAGGGTAAAGATGGAGATGCCAGAATATTCAGTGTCAGGAGTCAACTATTTAAAAAAAAAATTAGTACTGTTTAATTGTTTGAAGAAAACCATTGATTTCGTTTCTTAGGCAGTAAAAACAATATTTGTTCGAGAAAGATTAGCATGATCATTGCTCATAAAGTTAGAACAAACACCTCCCCAGGCTCTAGTATAATACCTAATAAAGTGAAATTCTCAAATTTAAAAAATAGCAGAAAAAAGAGACTCGGAATCAAAATAGAGTAAATGGGGGTGTGAGGAAAAAAATATGACCAATAAACAAGAATGCCTACCATATTTTCAGAATTGGCAGGAGTGAGCTGCAGGACTAGCAACGTGACACTCAGGCCAACAAAATGTGCATGTTCTATTTTTACATAGTCAAGGGTAAATGCTCAGCAAAAACATAATGCACACTAGCTTTTTTTTAATCATATCTTCCACCATTAATGGGACTCATGGCAAAGATTTTTTTTTTTTGTTCTTGCTTGTACGCACAATGTAGAGCACAAACTAGAATTTTATAATTCAGATTGTTATCAAATAACTTTAGAAAGGAGCTCTTAATAAACATATAGATTTAATACTGTATAACTTACAAAAGGGCACATTTTTATTTGGAGAAATATAGGTTTGTGGAACGCTTATGCTAAATCTTTTGGTTTTTTTAGGGTACTTTAAAACTTAAGGGACTTTACATTTAAGGGCAATTTTTTGTTTTTTTAAAAAGTAAGTATTTATGAGAATTCTCTTCCAGGAACATTAGACTTTATTGAGAGTTTTGTGTAAGTAAGTATTGCAGGGTTAGGACCTTAAACAAAAATTGACCCAAATAATTTCAAGATATAGCTAAAGGAAGTTTAAAACGCTAATAAGAATATTATTGTAGTTTGATAATGTAAAGAAGGAAAACACAAATTGTGGAAAATGATTGATTTGATCATTTTCACTGTTTCTCATGCACTCATAAGAATATAATCATTAGAGGCATTCAGTTCCCAGCGATTCCCTTAATTAAGCTTAGTTTTAACCAAAATTGAGATTCATTTGAGCATTCTTTCTTAGGTGAAAATTCAGTAGAAGAGGAGCTAGATTTCATGATAAAATCAAGGGACACAAGGGAAAGTGAGTCTTACTGTTCTTCAAAGGCCCATTTCAACACACACTTCTGGAGCAAGGAGAGTTTCAGATTGAAAAGATAACTTCATTTTGTATGACATTTGTTTTTTAATTATGAAATTAGAAGCAGGGAAAAAAACCTAGTGCCAGAGAGAATTAGGGTGATGGTTAAAGAAAATTACCTACTGTCAGCTGTGTCTAATCAGTGCTAATTCATGACTGCTAATCTGATTTAAATTTTTTTCTTGGACAAATATTGGGTACTCGATCAGAAATAGAATTACCAATCTCAGCTAGATTCATGCTAACAGAATCAAAAATTTTGAAAGCAAGTTTTACATTTTAAATACCCACCCAAACTATTTGGCAGTAATCTTTGACTAGCTTAACTCATGAAAAGGTAGTGTAACAGGAAACATAATAGAAATATCCACCTGATTCAATTAATTTTTTGTTCATTAATTTCTAAATTTCTATAGTTTATCTAATTGTATAACAAGCAACATAAGTCATAGTAAAAATAATGATCAATAATCACCTTTGATTGATGCCTCACTTAAAAAAAATATCTACAAAATGCTGTAAAAGTGCATTGACATTTTCTTTCCCACTGTTCTTCATATACTAACAGAAAATAGGGTAAGAGAGGTCTCTAACTGCCAGCTTCCGGATGAGCAGGAAAGCTGTATAATTGTCACAAAAGCAGCATTTCCCTGCTTCAGTGCTTTGAATTGTAAACGTTCAAGGAGGATTGTTTAAAGTGTTTTAAAAAAATCTATCATATAGCAGCAAATAATAAACTATGTTTTATCTCTAAATTTGGCACCTAAAAAAGGGAGATGCATTCCTTTGAAGACAAGTTGAATCAATGCCCTGTGTAATCCAAAATTGTTGATGTCCTTACCACAGAATTGAGCTCAAAAATCTGTTTGTTTAAAAAATAAATAAATAAGCCATTATGGTTTAAAAAAAAACAAACCAGAAACAAAGCAAGAAAACATTCTAAATCTGATGTTTTAGTGGTCCCTTTCAGTTGTGCCTATCCCACCAACTCAAACTAGGTCCCACATATTCCCAAGTGCCAAAAGCTCTGAAAGTTCCTTACCAAGCTGCCAAAACTTCCAAATTCCCATGACATTTTGTGCAATGAAACTTTTTTTGTTGTCACTACAAAGATCTGTGGCACATAGAAAACACACAGAATAAATCAAACTTAATAATTGATTACATGAATGATGTTTTATTGATATTCATTTCCATTTTAAATTGGATAAAAACCTCCAATTTTGAGCTTACTTGAAGGCA
This sequence comes from Eretmochelys imbricata, assembly GCF_965152235.1. NCBI lineage: Eukaryota > Metazoa > Chordata > Testudines > Cheloniidae > Eretmochelys > Eretmochelys imbricata. The sequence goes on along the minus strand of NC_135576.1, from coordinate 49,697,323 downwards.
TCACAGCCATTTTATTCTGCACCATTGGAATATTGTAGAAGCTAGATGTCCTTGCTGCAGAATTTAGGTCTATGTTGCTGTGGATTATGCAGTGCTTTTGCTATATTAATATCCTTACAGCACTCAGAGCAGCAAGAATCGGAAATATTAATGAGTACTTGTGGCACCTTAGAGACCAACAAATTTATTTGAGCATAAGCTTTCGTGAGCTACAGCTCACTTCATCGGATGCATTCAGTGGAAAATACAGTGGGGAGATTTATGTACATAGAGAACATGAAACAATGGGTGTTACCATACACACTGTAACGAGAGTGATCACTTAAGATGAGCTATGACTAGCAGGAGAGCGGGGGGGAAAAACCTTTTTGTAGTGATAATCAAGGTGGGCCATTTCCAGCAGTTGACAAGAACATCTGAGGAACGGGGGGGGGGGGGGGGAATGAACATGGGGAAATAGTTTTACTTTGTGTAATGATGCGTTGGAGAGGTTTTAGTTGGGGACTGAAGGTGATGGCTAGTGGCGTTCTGTTGTTTTCTTTGTTGGGCCTGTCCTGTAGTAGGTGACTTCTGGGTACTCTTCTGGCTCTGTCAATCTGTTTCTTCACTTCATCAGGTGAGTATTGTAGTTGTAAGAATTCTTGATAGAGATCTTGTAGGTGTTTGTCTCTGTCTGAGGGGTTGGAGCAAATGAACACCACTAGCAATCACCTTCAGCCCCCAACTAAAACCTCTCCAACGCATTATCAAGGATCTACAACCTATCCTGATGGACAACCCATCACTCTCACAGATCTTGGGAGACAGGCCAGTCCTTGCTTACAGACAGCCCCCCCAACCTGAAGCAAATACTCACCAGCAATCACACACCACACAACAGAACCACTAACCCAGGAACCTCTCCTTGCAACAAAGCCCGTTGCCAACTGTGCTCGCATATCTGTTCAGGGGACACCATCATAGGGCCTAATCACATCAGCCACACTATCAGAGGCTCGTTCACCTGCACATCTACCAATGTGATATATGCCATCATGTGCCAGCAATTCCCCTCTGCCATGTACATTGCTCAAACTGGACAGTCTCTATGTAAAAGAATAAATGGACACAAATCAGACGTCAAGAATTATAATGTTCAAAAACCAGTCGGAGAACACTTCAGTTTCTTTGGTCACTTGATTACAGACCTAAAAGTGGCAATTCTTCAAAAAAAAACTTCAAAAACAGACTCCAATGAGAGACTGCTGAATTGGAATTAATTTGCAAACTGGATACAATTAATTTAGGCAAATAGAGACTGGGAGTGGATAGGTCATTACACAAACTATTTCCCCATATTTATTCCCCACCCACACCCCCCACTGTTCCTCAGATGTTCTTGTCAACTGCTGGAAATGGCCCATCTTGATTATCACTACAAAAGGTTTTCCCCCCCCTGTCTCCTGCTAGTCATAGCTCACCTTAAGTGATCACTCTCGTTACAGTGTGTATGGTAACACCCATTGTTTCATGTTCTCTATGTACATAAATCTCCCCACTGTATTTTCCACTGAATGCATCCGATGAAGTGAGCTGCAGCTCACGAAAGCTTATGCTCAAATAAATTTGTTGGTCTCTAAGGTGCCACAAGTACTCCTTTTCTTTTTGCGAATACAGACTAACACGGCTGCTACTCTGAAACCTGAAATATTAATATTTTTAAAATCAAACTTTGTTTCTTTTTTAATTGCATTTGGTGCCCACATTTTAGTATGTTCTCTCCAAATATATATGAAAACACAGTCCCAAAAGACATTATTATGTAAGAAAACAATGAATCTACCAAGGGACGTGGAAGAGGTCTAAAAAAATATACTTTGAGGGTAGCTGACATTTATTGTTTAAAGCAGTGGCTCTCAACCTTTCCAGACTACTGTTTCCCTTTCAGAAATCTTGATTTGTCTTGCGTTCCCCAAGTTACACCTCACTTAAAAATGACTTGTTTACAAAATCAGACATAAAAATACAAAACAAAGCCCTGGCTGGGATGATTTAACTGGGAATTGGTCCTGCTTCGAGCAGGGGGTTGGACTAGATGACCTTCTGGGGTCCCTTCCAACCCTGATATTCTATGATTCTATGAAAAGTGTTACTGCACACTATTACTGAAAAATTGCTTGCTTTCTCATTTTTACTATATAATTATATAATCGATTAGAATATAAATATTGTGCTTACATTTCAGTGTGTAGTATTTACAGCAGTATAAACAAGTCATTGTGTGAAATTTTAGTTTGTACTGACTTCACCAGTACTTTATGTAGCCTGTTGTAAAACTAGGCAAATATCTAGATGAACTGACGTACCCCAAGGGGTACGCATACCCCTGGTTGAGAACCACTCATTTAAAATGAAAAGGAGTACTTGTGGCACCTTAGAGACTAACCAATTTATTTGAGCATGAGCTTTCGTGAGCTACAGCTCACTTCATCAGATGCATACCGTGGAAACTGCAGCAGACTTTATATATACACAGAGAATATGAAACAATACCTCCTCCCACCCCACTGTCCTGCTGGTAATAGCTTATCTAAAGTAATCTTCAGGTTAGGCCATTTCCAGCACAAATCCAGGTTTTCTCACCTTCCACCCCCCACACAAATTCACAACGCTTCCTCAGCTCTCGTCCCCTAAAGCCCCTACTCTACTTGCGCTATATTGATGACATCTTCATCATCTGGACCCATGGAAAAGAAGCCCTTGAGGAATTCCACCATGATTTCAACAATTTCCATCCCACCACCAACCTCAGCCTGGTCCAGTCCACACAAGAGATCCACTTCCTGGACACTACAGTGCTAATAAACAATGGTCACATAAACACCACCCTATACCGGAAACCTACTGACCGCTATTCCTACCTGCATGCCTCCAGCTTTCACTCTGACCACACCACACGATCCATCGTCTACAGCCAAGCTCTGCGATACAACCGCATTTGCTCCAACCCCTCAGACAGAGACAAACACCTACAAGATCTCTGTCAAGCTTTCTTACAACTACAATACCCACCTGCGGAAGTAAAGAAACAGATTGATAGAGCCAGAAGAGTTCCCAGAAGTTACCTACTACAGGACAGGCCTAACAAAGAAAATAACAGAACGCCACTAGCCGTCACCTTCAGCCCCCAACTAAAACCCCTCCAACGCATTATTAAGGATCTACAACCTATCCTAAAGGATGACCCAACACTCTCACAAATCTTGGGAGACAGGCCAGTCCTTGCCTACAGACAGCCCCCCAACCTGAAGCAAATACTCACCAACAACCACATACCACACAACAGAACCACTAACCCAGGAACTTATCCTTGCAACAAAGCCCGTTGCCAATTGTGCCCACATATCTATTCAGGGGACACCATCACAGGGCCTAATAACATCAGCCACACTATCAGAGGCTCGTTCACCTGCACATCCACCAATGTGATTTGTGCCAGCAATGCCCCTCTGCCGTGTACATTGGTCAAACTGGACAGTCTCTACGTAAAAGAATAAATGGACACAAATCAGATGTCAAGAATTATAACATTCATAAACCAGTCGGAGAACACTTCAATCTCTCTGGTCACGCAATCACAGACATGAAGGTCGCTATCTTAAAACAAAAAACTTCAAATCCAGACTCCAGCGAGAAACTGCTGAATTGGAATTCATTTGCCAATTGGATACTATTAATTTAGGCTTAAATAGAGACTGGGAGTGGCTAAGTCATTATGCAAGGTAGCCTATTTCCTCTTGTTTTTTCCTACCACCCCCCCCCCCCCCCCCGATGTTCTGGTTTAACTTGGATTTAAACTTGGAGAGTGGTCAGTTTGGATGAGCTATTACCAGCAGGAGAGTGAGTTTGTGTGTGTATGGGGGTGGGTTTTTGGAGGGGGGTGAGGGAGTGAGAGAACCTGGATTTGTGCAGGAAATGGCCTAACTTGATTATCATGCACATTATGTAAAGAGTTGTCACTTTGGATGGGCTATCACCAGCAGGAGAGTGAATTTGTGTGGGGGGTGGAAGGTGAGAAAACCTGGATTTGTGCTGGAAATGGCCTAACCTGAAGATTACTTTAGATAAGCTATTACCAGCAGTACAGTGGGGTGGGAGGAGGTATTGTTTCATATTCTCTGTGTATATATAAAGTCTGCTGCAGTTTCCACGGTATGCATCTGATGAAGTGAGCTGTAGCTCACGAAAGCTCATGCTCAAATAAATTGGTTAGTCTCTAAGGTGCCACAAGTACTCCTTTTCTTTTTGCGAATACAGACTAACACGGCTGTTACTCTGAAACCTGTCATTTAAAATGAACGCCTCTCTACTTAAAAACATAATTTCTTGTTGGTATCATGGTAGAAATGAGGAGAGCTTGAAATAGGATGATGTATAAAAGGGATATTCCATGGATAAAGTCATAAAGAAAGTGCAAAATCAGTTTTGGGAAAAAAATACAAATTGGGTGAGGTTAAAGTTAGTGTCACTGGCAGCAATGTGGGACTATAATAAAAGATGCATAGATAGATAGATAAAGGAGGCAGGCATGTAGAGGCCCTTGGAATGAGGGGATAACATGTCTGAAGTGATGAGGAAGGATGACCTTAGCAGTTGAATTTTGAGTGAATTATAGGAGAGGGAGTAATGTGGGTGTCAGGACAGAGGAAGATGTTACAATGATCAAATCAGGATACACAGGCCTGGACATTGTATCATCCTTAACTTCACTTTACTGTGCTTAGATATTTCAACATTACAATCTGGAATGGTGTCAAGTATCAGAGGGGTAGCAGTGTTAGTTTGTATCCACAAAAACAACGAGGAGTCCAGTGATACCTTAAAGACTAACAGATTTATTTGGGCATAAGTTTTCATGGGTAAAAAACCCACTTCTTCAGCTTATGCCCAAATAAATCTGTTAGTCTTTAAGGTGCTACCGGACTCCTCGTTAATCTGGAATGGACGTTCTATGATTTTCTATATTAAAATGCTACAAAAACTAATGTACAGTCTCATTTAAATTGAGTATACATTTTCTTTTAGTGTATATTTTCAATTATTGACCCACCTATTGAGTTCATCTTTACTCAAACCTTCTCTGAAATTACCCAGTCTGTCCTCCCATATGACTCCTTTGGTTTCTGAAAAGTTAATATTTGGGAAGATGAGGATGGTTTACAAAGTTGTCAATATTCTTTTGGGAAGACCAGTGATCTCAAGATTTTATTTGAGGATAGTTTCTGCTGATGAAATAGAATGGTCTCCTTCATCACTCTTCCTCTGTAGTATCATATTTCAGATTTGTTGCAATCAGAGTTAAATGGGTCTGGCACTAAACACCTTTGGATTAAAAGTTTTCAGTGTTTGAACTGATAGGGACAGGATGTGGTGAATGTACAAAAGTCCTATCTTAGTTATTTGCCTATTATGTGCACTTCCACTTATTATGACAATCGGTTACCCTTTTAAATGTCAGTTCCACTTTTTAAAAGTAAACTTTATTGGTTCACAGACATTGTCATTTTTATGGCAAGTATCCAAAATATTTAAAGCATTTTCTTGGTTTCTAGGACTTGTGGCTTCCTACATTTACATAAAATTGTTTGCCAGACTTCAGTTAGATCTTTTACATGATGAAATTAATCTTCTGTAGTCATTTCCTAAAAGAAATCTCTTTGTACTGAATAGAGTGTGAGAATGCCTGCAAAGATGTTTTATTCAGTACCTCGCTGTCGTAATAACCATTTTCTCAGGCAATCCACGGAGAGCTCATTCAGACCATCTAACAGTGCACAGTTTCTGGAATTTTGAAGGGTTTGAGTTGCACAAAAATATAATGGGTCTGAAGGCAGTTCTGTTGGCTCCCCTTCAGTACCTCATGAGGCCCAGTAACATTATTAACTGGGAATGTGTTTATTCTTGTTTGGTTAAAAGGAATTAACCAGGGAACTGATTCTTATTTTATATTTTAATTTAAACATATAAAATTAGTATAAGGATTTACAAAAATAAAAATGAAAACTGAAATAGTTGTTTACAAAATCAAAGTAGGCAAAAGGATATTAAGCAGAAGCAAAACAAATTTAGAAAAGGCCAAAGTTAGATTTAAATCAATTAGAAGTAGCCAGAAGCAGAGTTGCTTTATTTTTTAAATTAGGAATAGCTATGAGTTAAAAATGGTAGGGTTTACATGAAAAACAGGTTAAGCATGGTCTAACTAAATTAAGCAGTTTTTCTTTACTTTTTGATGAAATTGGACTCAAGTACACTAGCTAGTCTATACAGCTGCATCATCTAATCACTGTTTTCCTCCTCTGTCCTCCCACTCTCAGTTTGTTACACACATTTGTTGAAACTTGTCTTACATTGGATTGTAAACTCTTTTGGGGAGGGGACTGTATTGTACATGCATTTGTACAGTTCCTATCACAATGGAGCTGGATTCTGATTTGAGGCCTATGTGTACTACTGTAACTTTAATTAAAAAAAAACAAGTCTGGTTTGTCCTTGAGTACTGTCAAGCTTAATCTGGTAGCCATCTCATTTTACCATCTTCCAGCAGAAGGATCTTCTGTTTGTACCTGGGAGTTGCATAAATAAATCATTGTTTTGTACAAACTTGTTATGACATTTCATGCATATTGGTATTTGAAGGTCTCCGATGTGCTACAGCCTTCATTGAACAAATTCCATCAGATTTAGACTTTCCATCTCTAGGCGATGCTACCTGGAACTCTACTGACATAGTTACACAGCATTACTTTGAGTAGACAGTTAGATCAGGCATCCATTTTGAGGAAGCTGCCCTATAATTTAACTAACCCTACTCAGACCCACTGTTTTACAGGATTGTAACTGCTAGTTACAAGTTGCTAGTTACTGCTAGTTCCCAAGATTCGGATTTATATTGACAATATTCAGTTAATTCTTATAGCAGTATAAATTTGCTCTCTTCTCCTTTCAACTTCATTATTTGAGTCTTTGCTAAAGTTTTAGTAAGTGAAAAGAACTGAAGGGCAGCCCTAAAGTGGAATACTTCAGACATCTACTTTAATCTTTTTTTCCTGGGCAGTCATAGAATCATAGAAATGTAGGGCTGGAAGGGACCTTGAGAGGTCACTTAGTCCAGCCCCCTGCACTGTAGCATGACCAAGTATACTTAGACCATCTGTGACAGGTGTTTGTCCAACCTGTTCTTTAAGCCGCCAATAACTGAGATTCCACAGTCTCTCTTGGAAGCCTATTTGCAGTTGATCACTGTCCTCTTTATAACAGCCCTTAACATATTTGAACACTATTTTTAGATCCGCGTTCTCTTTTCTCAAGACTAAACATCCCCAGTTTTTTTAACCTTTCCTCACAGGTCAGGTTTTCTAAATCTTGTACCATTTGTCTTGCTCTCCTCGAGACTCTTTCCACTTTGTTCACATCTTACTAATAGGGTGGTGCCCAAAACTGGACACATTAGAATCATAGAATATCAGGGTTGGAAGGGACCTCAGGAGGTCATCTAGTCCAATCCCCTGCTCAAAGCAGGACCAATCCCCAATTAAATCATCCCAGCCAGGGCTTTGTCAAGCCTGACCTTAAAAACTTCTAAGGAAGGAGATTCTACCACCTCACTAGGTAACGCATTCCAGTGTTTCACCACCCTCCTAGTGAAAAAGTTTTTCCTAATATCCAATCTAAACCTCCCCCACTGCAACTTGAGACCATTACTCCTTGTCCTGTCCTCTTCCACCACTGAGAATAGTCTAGAACAATCCTCTCTGGAACCACCTCTCAGGTAGTTGAAAGCAGCTATCAAATCCCCCCTCATTCTTCTCTTCTGTAGACTAAACAATCCCAGTTCCCTGAGCCTCTCCTCATAAGTCATTTGTTCCAGACCCCTAATCATTTTTGTTGCCCTTCGCTGGACTCTCTCCAATTTGTCCACATCCTTCTTATAGTGTGGAGCCCAAAACTGGACACAGTACTCCAGATGAGGTCTCACCAATGCCGAATAGAGGGGGACGATCACGTCCCTCGATCTGCTCGCTATGCCCCTACTTATACATCCCAAAATGCCATTGGCCTTCTTGGCAACAAGGGCACACTGCTGGCTCATATCATATCTCGTCCACTGTCACCCCTAGGTCCTTTTCCGCAGAACTGCTGCCTAGCCATTCGGTCCCTAGTCTGTAGCTGTGCATTGGGTTCCTCCGTCCTAAGTGCAGGACCCTGCACTTATCCTTATTGAACCTCATCAGATTTATTTTGGCCCAATCCTCCAATTTGTCTAGGTCCCTCTGTATCCTATCCCTGCCCTCCAGCATATCTACCACTCCTCCCAGTTTAGTATCATCCACAAATTTGCTGAGAGTGCAATCCACACCATCCTCCAGATCATTTATGAAGATATTGAACAAAACCGGCCCCAGGACCGACCCCTGGGGCACTCCACTTGACACCGACTGCCAACTAGACATGGAGCCATTGAGCACTACCCGTTGAGCCCGACAATCTAGCCAACTTTCTACCCACCTTATAGTGCATTCATCCAGCCCATACTTCTTTAACTTACTCCAGCTGAGGCCACACCAGTGCAGAGTAGAGTGGCACAATTACCTCTCATGTCAAACATATGACAGTCCTGTTAATACGCCTCAGAATATTAGTCTTTTTTGCAACTGCATCACAGTGCTGACTTGTATTCAATTTGTGATCCATAATAACTTCCAAATCCTGGCCAGAAGTATTTCTACCTAGCCAGTAATTCCCTGTTGTGTAGCAGTGTATTTATTTTTCCTTTCTAAATATAGTGCTTTTCACTTGTCTTTATTAAATTTCATCTTATTGATTTCAGACCATTTCTCCAAGTTATCAGGCTCGTTTGGAACTCCAGTCCTGTCCTCCAAAGTGTTTGCTATCACTCCCAGATTGCTACTATCCACAGATTTTATAAGCAAACTCCACTATCGAGGTCATTAATGGAAATATTGACCAATACTAGACCCCTGGACAGATCTTTGTGGGATTCCATTAGATATGTCCTCTCAGTTTGGCAGTGAACCATTGACAACTGCTCCTTGAGTAGTCTTTCAACCAAATGTGCACGCACCTTATAGTAATTTCACCTGGGCCACATTTGTCTACTTTGCTTATGATGACACGATAATGTCGTGTGAGACTGAGTCAAAAGCCTTACTAAAATCAAGATGTATCCTATCTGTGGGTAACCCCCCACTCACTAGGCCAGTAACCCATCAAAGAAGAAAATTAGATTGGGGTGTGTGACTTGTTCTTGACAAATCCATGTTGTCTTTAATTATCATCCTGCAGTTCTCTACTTGCTTACAAATTGATTGCTTAATAATTTGTTTCTCTCTTTTTCCAGGTATTGAGCTTAGGTTGACAGGTCTATAATTCCCCAGATCCTCTTTGTTTCTCTTTTAAAGGATAAGTACTATGTTTCTCTTTCTCCAGTCCTATGGGACCTCACCTGTCTTCCATGAGTTCTTGAAGATAATTGCTAACAGTTCCAAAATTGCTTCAACTAGTTCCTTCAATGTCCTAAAATGAATTTAATCATGCACTACTGACTTGAATACATCTAATTTATCTAAATTTTCTGTAACCTGTGCTTTTTTCCTAATTTGGCTTGCATTCCTTCTCCCTTATTTTTATATTAAATGTAACTTTTCTTGTCTGCATAGTAAACACTGGCATTTTTATCTGTTTGAATAATCAAAGTGGTGGCTTCTTGGTTGCAAAGATTTTAACTGCTTCCTGAAGGTCCACAGTCTGGGTAAGCTCATGCTCTATTGAGATGGTTGCAAGGCCGACCAGCCTCTCCTGTGTCATTGTGGAGCGTAGATGTGTTTTTATTAACTTCAGCGTGGAGAAGCTGCATTCGCCACTGGCAACTGTTACAGGAAGTGTTAGAAGTATTCACAGAGCAACAAAAGCATTTGGAAAGAGGGTGGTCATCTTATTTGTGCACACATATTCCAGAACAGCCTTTGGAGTTGATCCTGCTGAAATGTATCTTGAAAGGGCTTTCAGTTCATTAACTAAATCACTCTCATTAATATCGTGCATGTCATTATGTGTCAACACTGTCTCTAGTGCCCTGCCTTGCTGGTGTAGGTCTTCTTCAGGTGTAATGAGGAGCTTTGGAATATCATACAACATCCCAAATATACTGCTGTGTTCCTTGAGCTCCATGAAACGTTCTTCAACCGACTGTATTGCACAATCTAGCACCTGGTTAAATAATTCAAATTTGAATTGTTGTTTCGGGTCTCTTATGGGATTATTCCGTGCCTCATAATCAAAATGCCTTCTTTGGTGACTCTTGTATTCTTGAATGGGTGGGAAAATAGTTTGTGTGAAGTTCATCTGCCAACTTCTCTGCACTCTTCAGAACGTTTTGAAATCCCTCATCTGACCGGTAAGACTGTAGGTATGACTTTGGTTTGTCCAGTTGTTCCATTGCTCCAGATATCTCAAGGTCAACACCTGGAGTTTCTTGCTTACAACATTTATTTCAAACAGTATGTCATACCACAACACTAAGCCACACAGAAATTTGAAGTTATGTATGTTTCTGGTGATTCCATTTCCCTGTGCCACTGTTCTCCCACGAACAGTTCCTGTCATAGCATTATCCTCCATAATGGCAACTATGGAATTATCTATCTTCCCAATTTGGTGTTTGATAGACTTTATCGCCTCCACTTGACTTTCCCATCGTGTGGCGCTCAGTGGTTTGTGTCAGAGAGGATGTTCCCAGATGTTGCTTCAAAATTTGCCATCGATGAGTTGATGCAGAGAAAAATACATAGATACTTTGAATTACATTAAAAAATTCAGCAGCCTCACTAGAAGTTGATGCTGCGTCACTGACCACCAAGTTCAATGAATGAGAACTGCATGTGACAAAAAAAGCTTGAGGGTTTAACTCTCGGATCCGTGTCTGCACTCCTCTGTTCTTTCCTCTCATGTTGGCACCATTATTGTAGCCCTGACCTCTCATGTCAGCTATCGCAATTCCCATATCTTCCAGTTTTTTAGGAAGCACTTTTGTCATACCAGCTCCTGTAATATCATCAATGTCAATAAATTCTAGAATATGCTCTCTGGCAGTCACCATTGCAGGGACATTTTCACTAGGTTCTGTTGTTGTTACAAAACGCACCATTTGTCATTTGTTCCATATGGCTGATGTCAGGTGTGCAGTCCAGAATAACAGAGTAATATCTTGCTGATGTTGCCACTTCAGATGTGCCACAATCTTCCGTTTGACTTTTGTTACCAGTAACTATATGATCTCATTTTGAATGGTTTTTCCAAGGTAGTGGTGTTTGTACATTTCTTGGGTGGTATGACGGGGCAAGGCCAGATGGCTATGGAAAAGTAGTGGGAGACAAATATATTAGCCCCAGGCTAAACAAATCCCTGTTACCAGGATAATGGCAGCTGCTCCAGGTCAGTTAAGACACCTGGGACCAATTAAGATCTTTCCAGAAAGCAGGGAAGGTTTTTTGGGACCAGTTAGGGTCTGGCTGAAACGAGTTAAAAGCCTCTCAGTTAGTCAGTTGGGTGCGCGTGTCAGGAGCTGTAGGAGGAAGCCGTGCTGTTGGAGGAACTAAGCAGTACAAACCATACCAGACACAAGGAAGGAGGCCCTGAGGTAACGGGGAAGTAGATATTGAGGAAGTGGGGGCTGCTGTGGGGAAGTGGCCCAGGGAATCTTACACGTCCTATTTCCAAAATGTCAGCTACATAGCTGCTACTATAGGGTCCCTGGGCTGGAGCCTGGAGTAGAGGGTGGGCCTGGGGATGCCCCCCTTCCCTCCCCGATTAATCACTAAGACTGGGAGACAACAGAGACTGTGCAAGGGAGGGTTACATCTCCTCACTTCCCTTGCTGGCTTATGATGAAAATGGCTCAATAGGCTGTGACCCTTGCCTCTAGAGAGAGAAGGGCTACGTGGAGGGTCACAGTGAACCTCTGAGGCTAGCGAAATCCTCCAGGAAGCATGGGACCCACTGAGACAAGGACAGAGCTTTGTCAGAGTGGCGACTCTTCTTAGATGCTCCTGGAGTACAGCATCAAAACTCAGCCATCAGCTCCACAATTTTAAGGAATTTTCCATTGTTTGGCACATACACTGATCTGAAGTGCCACACAGTGCTAGGTTTTGAGTAGTAAGCATTCTCATAATGGCAGTGAGCCTTTTCAGAACATTTTGCCAGTAAAGAGACTCTGATGCAATCTTCTCTTGATGCTGATCATCTATGGTGGCCTTTAACCTTAGTCTCATCTCAGGCTCTTTCCACCTATGGAATGCTCTCTGGTAATTTGCTGCCTTCTCATTACATGACAGATTTCTAGCCAGATTTTTCCAGTCCTTTGTTCTTGTAGAACCTAATGTGGCTGGAACATTAGACTGGAAGAGTTTTCAACAAAAACAGTATGCAGCATTCTGGGTTTTTGAGTACATAAGCCGTGGCCTCTCCACTTTGTCACCATTGGGGATTTCATGCCAGTAATGTGTTGGATGGAAACTTCTATTTTCATTGTCTTTTGGGGAACATGAAGTTTTTCACTTGCTGTGGCCCATGCAGTACAAGGAAGTCCCTCAGGCTGCTGCTCAAGTGAGTCCACAGTCCTGGATCATCTAGACTTAAGGAACTAAACTCAGCAGCAGCTGTTTCTTGCGCCTCCACCACACTCTTCTTTGATCTACACTTTTCTTCAGGAATGTGCATGGTTACATCCATTTAAGATGGAGATATGGATGCTGCAGTAGCTGCCAGGTCACCTGCACTCTGACTAAATGGAAGATCAGGCATCTCCTCACCACTCACATCCTCATTGGGGCCAGAAGACTCACCGTGAACATTTGTGTCTATGTATCTCAGGAGAGCTCCTTCCTGCTTAGACAGAAAAGCTTCCTTTGCTTTTTCTTTTTCTGAATGCTGCCCCAGAGGGGCATTTTCTTCTTTCACTCACGACTGCTGTTCTGTGCCAGCTATCGTGGCTCTCAACACTGAATTGAAGGAGACAAATAAGCAGGCTGGTAGCAGGGCCTGAGTGAGGGAAGATATCAGCATCTTAAGGGCCTAACTGGCTTCTGCTACTTTAGTTGACTGCCTGTTCTCCTCAAGTTGGTTCAGGGAAACAGCAGGAAACAGGAAGCTCCCTGAGAAGCTGGTGTTAATCAGTCCAGGCTCCTGGGGGTGCTAGAGAGGTACGTAAAAGGCTCCTCCTCCTCTCTCTCCCTGTAGGTCCTGCTGCTTTCTGTTATTCTCTCTCACCTTTTCTGCCTGCCTGCCTGTTATGTCTCTTGTGCCCTCCTTCCTCCAGCACAGCACTCAACCATCTCTGTGCATCTAGAGCAGAGAGAATTCATATGCACCAGCAGCAGACACAATTTTCTGCATTCTGGGTCCCAATGGCGCCCCTCCCCCTCTCCCCCTGTCTGGCACCTGAGGCGGCTGCCTCAGTTCGCTTCACGGTGAGGCTAGCCTTGTATAAAAATACGTAAACACACATTCTAATTATCTTTGGGCAGGTCTATACTTAAAAAGCTGCAGTGCTTTAGTGAAGATGCTACTACACCGCATAGTTAATCCACTTCTGCAAGAGGCGGTAGCTATGTTGACATAGTGCTGTCTACATCGGGGGTTAGGTTGGTATAACTGCATCTTTCAAGGGTGTAGATTTTTTCATGCCCCTGAGCGACATAGTTATAGTGATGTAAGTTTATATTGTAGACCTGTCCTTTCTAATGTGGAATAATCAAAGACAAATTGTTCAGCCATACAATTAATAGAAGAGCAGAAACATCAAAAAGGAAAACGTGCAGTGATTGGACATGCTATGCATAAACAATCCGATATTAAACTGGCAAATTTCTAATACATAAAGTTTTTAGATTTCATGAAAATATACTCCTTTGTGTTTCCCATGTCACATCAGGTAACGTTAACTTGGTGACTCTTAAAGTATTTCAAAAAAATGTTTTTTAAACTAACATGTTTGTAAGTAAAAAGCCTTTTCTATTTTAGTTTCAAATTTGATATTTTAAATTTCTTCTTAATAAACACACACAGTGATAAAATGATCTCTTGAAGCCCTTTCCTTTAAAATGACAATCCAAGCTCTTACTCATAGCAGTGTTTTCTTAGAAAGATATCTGCTGATCTGTTTTTAATGTTCCAGTGATGCCTCTTAAAATGTTCTACAGATCTTGTAATTTTTTTAATCCTAGGTAAAAGATCAAGTTTTTGACCCATTGTTTTATTTGAATTATAAAATGTATTTAATGTAGCCCCTTCCCTATCAGAATTAGATAAAAACTGAGTCTAGGCTGGATTTTTGTTTTGGAGGGTAGGGATGAGACAGAGGGAAACTCATATACAGAGTCTTCTCCTCCCTAGTCATCTTACTGGGAGTTGAATAGATTGATCTTTATGCTCTCTAGTGAAATTTCTCAAGTGATTACTTCTTCCTTGGTCTCGTATTACCAAAGGAAATGCCTTTGCCTAAAAAGTCCCACTACAAGGGAAAATCAGAAACCACCACTTCAGCAGTGAACAGCTACAATCAAGACAACTGGGTTGGAAAATTCTATAATCTCCCCCACAAAATTTCAAAATTTTAACAATTTATCTAATAAGTAGGAAAATAAAAAATGTCAGCTCTTATGAGGCTTACTTGGTTTCAAAGGAAATTAACTCGGAAAATGAGGGTGGAAGAGAATTCAGTATGTGCAGATGAGCTTCTCTAAAAATATTTCTAAGTCATTCAAACAAAAGCACTCTAAATACCACAGTGACATTATTCCTACCATACTGTTACTCCAAATCCAAACAACACTTAAAATCACAGTATGCCATTCTAGCGGTACAGAGGGATCTTAGAAGATGAGCCCGTTCTTAAAATTTCACTTTTAAATACCGTTTTAGTGCAACTTACTTCACCAATGAATGTGATTGCTTTGTTTATATTTAGTATTTGTCTATTTGAGTGTTATTAAGTATCTTGTAAAAGCATGTGTTACAATTGCACTACTCTGTAGATCAGAAATTTATAGTACTAAAACAGCCTTTGGCAAATCATCCAGCAGTGTATGAAGGCAGAATGGCTTCCCCTTCCCACCTTATTGTGAAGCTCTTGAGACAGTTTGATAAAGAGCTCATAAGAGCTGAGTTTCTGCAGTGTTTGTAAGCATCATTCTGCCACACTATTCACCATGTCTGACTTTAGCACACAAAATCTAAGTTGGTGGTGGATTTTATGAGGGTACATTGAAAACACTGCCTTTGTCATTTTAAAATAATACATGGTAAGCTGAGTTTCCTTTGCTGTACCTTTAAAGCATATATGTTCATGGATCCTAATAGCTTTGACTGTGATTTGGATTACTTAACATTAGGGATTTTGTATGTTTTGTTTTTAACAGGGCTACAATAGAGGAGGTATATTCAAGGTCAATGACAAAGCTAGCCAAATCAGCAAGCAATTACACACAGCTTGGGTAAGTTAATAAGTGTATAAAAGCAAAATTATTAATCCCTGTATGCAACATTTATGCAATTAAGATTTTAACCTGAACGTTGCATTAACAAAATTAAAGTTCTAGTAACAGCCTTAACTCTGGAATCTTTTAAAATGCATTGTATCACAATAAGGCTTTTAATTACATGATTATGCACCAGTTATAAAATCCACATGGCTATATGAAAAAAGGATTATAGAAAAAGGTTCAGTTTAAATATAAAATGGTTCACAAGTCCATTTGCTCATACAGTCTTACTGGAGGAACAGTTATGGAGCTGGCTGTTGTGGCTCTATAATTAAGGTTGAATTCCATTTTGTACTTAAAGCAGGGATTCAGGCTCTTTGTTATGTATGAAAAATACAACAGTTCTTCCCGAAAGTTACAGCAGGTACTCTCTGAGTACAGATTGAATTTTCAGAAAATTCAGAGTAAATTTGTTCAAATTTAAATTAAAAGTGCATCCTATAAGAAATGTAGCATCTGTGTAAGTATTTTCTTTGTCCTGAATTATCTTAGTAACAGAAAAACAGTCTTCAGCCCTTCCATAGAGGTAGAATTCATTGAAATCTTGTGCATAGGCTGTATTTAGGAAATTAAGTTGAAATTAAATTAATAGTTGTATCTAATTGTTATTTAGCTAGAGACAAGGTCAGATTAATAGCTCAGTTAATTATTAAGTGGGTCCATTGTGTTGTCAAAGGTAACTCAACCAATCACCATCCTTCCTTTTTATAGCTAATTTGCTTGCAACAATTCTGTTGGTTGTGATGAGCCAGTGGTGTGATAAAACTGGACAGAATCACCAATACATTTTGGCTGCTTTGCATGCAAAGTAACTATAAACACAGCTTAATAGGGCAGTGCTCTCTAGGTTATTTGTGCTGCTCTTGTGTGCCAGTGAATCTGTTCTTAAAAGTTAAAAAAAAAATTTGCAATGATTTATGCTTGATATTACACCATCTGTAGAAATATCACATGCAATGTTCCCTGTATATTTTTACATCCATGTGCAGAATTCATTTTGTTATGTGCATCAATATGGAGGT
Source organism: Eretmochelys imbricata (assembly GCF_965152235.1). Taxonomy (NCBI): domain Eukaryota; kingdom Metazoa; phylum Chordata; order Testudines; family Cheloniidae; genus Eretmochelys; species Eretmochelys imbricata. The sequence goes on along the minus strand of NC_135576.1, from coordinate 49,680,702 downwards.
GATGTGTGGTGGGGGTGAGGCTGAGGGGTTCGGATTGTGGGAGGGGGCTCAGGGGTAGGGCAGAGGGTTGAGGTGCGGGGGACTAATGGGTCTGGCTGGAGGTGCAGGCTCTGGGGTGGGGCCAGTGATGAAGGATTTGGGGTGCGGGCTGTGGCGGGGAGAGAGGACTCCCTCCGGCCCTCTCTTGCTGCAGCAGCCCGGGGCCAGGGGAGAGGAGCCTCTCGCCGGCCGGGGCCTCTCCCCACTGCACACCTGCGCAGCCCTTGATAGTCTGCTGCGCGGCCAGGCAGCTTAGAAGGAACTTAGATCACATGGCAAGATTCACTGTAGGTGTCATGTTGATTGATCAAGTGTCAAGGTTCCTTCCCCACTCTGAACTCTAGGGTACAGATGTGGGGACCTGCATGAAAACCCCCTAAGCTTATTTTTACCAGCTTAGGTTAAAACTCCCCAAGGTACAAACTATTTTACCTTTTGCCCTTGGACTTTATTGCTGCCACCACCAAGCGTCTAACAAATATATAACAGGGAAAGAGCCCGCTTGGAAACGTCTTTCCCCCCACAATCCTCCCCAAACCCTACACCTCCTTTCCTGGGGAAGGCTTGATAAAAATCCTCACCAATTTGCATAGGTGAACACAGACCCAAACCCTTGGATCTTAAGAACAATGAAAAATCAATCAGGTTCTTAAAAGAAGAATTTTAATTGAAAAAAAGTAAAAGAATCACCGCTATAAAATCAGGATAGTAAATACCTTATAGGGTAATCAGATTCAAAATATAGAGAATCCCTTTAAGCAAAACCTTAAGTTACAAAAAGACAGAAAAACAGGAGTAGACATTCCATTCAGCACAGCTTATTTTATCAGCCATTTAAACAAAACGGAATCTAACGCCTATCTAGCTAGATTACTTACTACGTTCTAAGACTTCATTCCTTTCCGGTTCCCTGCAAAAGCATCACACAGACAGAGAGAACCTTTGTTTCTTCCCCCTCCAGCTTTGAAAGTTTCTTGTCTCCTCATTGGTAATTTTGGTCAGGTGCCAGCGAGGTTATCCTAGCTTCTTAACCCTTTACAGGTGAAAGGGTTTTTCCTCTGTCCAGGAGGGATTTAAAGGTGTTTACCCTTCCCTTTATATTTATGACATCAAACATGACATTTTTAATACTTTTTTAAAACTCCAAGACGAGAGAAAAAAGTTAAGGTGCTATGTTTGACAGTATATATCAGTATGTTCAGGGTAAAAAACATTAGAGGTGTTGTAATTATCCCAAAACCAACCATTAGAAACCTAGGAAATTCAGTGAAAGTTTACACTCAGAAGAAACCTTAACATGGTGTAAGGTTTGAATGTGCAATTAAGACACCGAACAACCTTAACTCTTCCCTGTAGTGATGCCATAAAGAGGGAGAACTATAAAAATCAATTTAACCAGGGTTTACAGACACTTTTATATGCATTAAATCACATCTTAATGTAGATTTTTGTCTTGGAATATATTGAAGAAAATATTTCCTTTCAATTATATTATATTGTGTTTTGCTGGGTGATGATTGTGGGGGTGTATTTGTAGTTGTACAATAGTATTACATAAAGATCCTATCAGGATAAAGACCGTATTGTGCTAGGCACCATACTAACAAAACAGAACAAGATCCTTGTAACTGTAAATGCAACTTAACTTGGCAATGCTCTCTACCTTATTTGTGGTGCTCTCGTGTGCCAGTGAATCTATTCTTAAAAGTTTAAAAAAAAGAAACGATTTCAGCTTGATATTACATCATCTTTAGAAATATCATATGGCAAGAGTCACTGTAGATGTCATGTTCAGTGTTCAAGTATGACATTTGTAATACAACAGTACTTTTTTTGAATTTTAAGATGGCAAAAGTTAAGAAGGTTTGTTTGAGAGTATATATGAATATATGAGAGTATATATTGATCCATGCTCCAGAGAGATGATAGTCGGAAAAGGTAGGATGAACAGAAACAAACAACAAAGACTGCAAATTGTCAGAAATACAGAATGTGTTAAAATCCCCCTTGCTCTATAACAAGCACCTAACGCTTAGTCTGTCCTGGTGCCATAGCTAACTTGTACTGATTACCCAAGATATTTTCCTTCCTCCTTACAGAAATAGATTCAGCCTCAGTCAGGAAGAAAAACAAAAGTGGAAGGAGAGGGGAAATGTGGCCGTAAATGTCTGAAGACCCTGCTCATAGCTACTTCCCCAACTCCATGACAGGAGAGGTTCTCGGCTATGCGTTGGGAGATGGGGGAAGCTGTTGTAGAGGGAAAGAATATTATAATGCATATTTGCAGGGATACACTAACAGACTTGAACATTAATTCTGAATCTCCTTTTTAGTACTGCAATTTTAACATGGTACTACTGTAGTGTTTGTATTTAATTCCTTATTTTCTTAATGAGAAAGATAAATTTTTTCAGTTATTTCATCAAACTTTGCCTGCATTTATTTCAGTCTCTGATCATCACCGCATCATTAATATGGACTATGATTTTAAAGATATCTAAAAGAAAAAAAATCTGCCTCAGAACAGGCTTGAGAAATTTCAGTCCAGAAGGCTGTTTTAGAAAGTCTAAGCCACTGAATATAAGATCTTAAACTTAAATGTTATTTTTGCCAAGTATATTAAAACAAGGGTTTTCTTTTGAGCTTTTCAAGTTATCTGATAATGAAAAAAGATTTTCCTGTGATTTCCCAAAATTTTTTGCTATAGGCTAAGATCAAGCATGAGGTTTCAGCCAAACAGGTAATTTTTCTGCATTATAAGCATCTAAAAATCTCGTCCCATCTTTAGTGAGGTTCTGCTCTGAAAACAGCCAGCCTCGCATGTTCAGTCTGGCTCTGAGTCCACATGGATGTTTTACTTGCAATATCACCAGTATGATTAGTAACATCTGTTCAATTCTATTATTCAGTGGGTTTACGCGGGTATAACGGACTGGAACTTGTCCATCGTAAGTACAAGATATAAGACTTAGTAAGCTTGATTCTGTTCTGTTTTATTTATGTTGACTGTGCATGGTTAACAGGAGTAAAAAGCAGTAAACATTTAATTTTGTCTTTGAAGTTAGTAGGGAGGACTTTGAATAGGAAAAGGAATGGATTTGAATAAGAATGTGCCATTTTTATATCATTAGTCTTAGAGGAGAGTGCACTTTAGAAGCATATCATCAATACCTCAGGGTTCTATTATAAAATTGTAGCTGGTTTTAAAAAGAAAAAAATTGAATTCAACATTAAACAATGTTTCTCTTCCCTGTAACCTTTATTTTTAGGACATTTGCTCCGGTTTGGGATGTTTTCAAAATATCAACAGAAAAAGTAGCAAGCTGTCACTTGGAGCTTGTCCGGAAATTACAAGAGCTAATAAAAGAAGTGCAGAAGTATGGAGATGAACAAATCAAAGCTCATAAAAAGGTTACTCACTCTCCATTTTGTGTGTTTTCAGTTACTTGTTATAATTAAAATATTAAACTGGTCATTTTTGACAAGTATGTAATATTTGACAGACTAAAGAAGAAGTTTCAGGAACTTTGGAAGCAGTGCAAAACATTCAAAGTATCATTCAGGCCCTACAGAAATCAAAAGAGAACTATAATACTAAGTGTGTGGAACAAGAACGTTCGAAAAAGGAAGGAGCAACACAAAGAGAAATTGACAAGGTAATTTTGCAAAGTCTTATTTAAATGCAGTGTTTTGTCAAATTGTTTAGTAATTTATGATGCATTTTGTGAGCTGGCTCATTATTATTACTTCAAGAGAAATATTCAACATCAAAAATTGCAATAGATAAGTAAAAAGAAAAGGAGTACTTGTGGCACCTTAGAGACTAACCAATTTATTTGAGCATGAGCTTTCGTGAGTTACAGCTCACTTCATCGGATGAAGCTCATGCTCAAATAAATTGGTTAGTCTCTAAGGTGCCACAAGTACTCCTTTTCTTTTTGCGAATACAGACTAACACGGCTGTTACTCTGAAACCTGTCAATAGATAAGTGTAATCTTTCCTGTTTCATGTGAAACAGTGAGTGGCTGTTAGTAACCAGTATTTTCTCAATGCCTTGTCTCTTGATTAATTGAATTCTTCACTGTTAAATGTTGTGCAAACTATATTTGTAGTTTAAACACATCATGCAGTTTTGAGGGGGGTTTTTTGTTGGTATTTACTGAAATTGGATATAATCTTTTCAGCACCTACTACATCCTTTTATTAAATTGAGTGCAGTCAAATATGTAAATACCAAATTTCCTTATTTTAAAATACATGAGTTGAGATTGTGCTTCTATTTGCTTAGTTGAATACACTTTTTGCGTTAGTCTGATATAAGTAGTTATTTACTATTATCCTAATGCCTGGATACAATCAGAAAGTTACTGATAGAAAACATTCATTCATTTTTCTTTTAGCTTTATTGTCTAAGATACTAATGACCTCCTAAGCAATTTTCCTGTTTTTCTTTAACAATTTAATTTTTTTCTGTGAGAATGAAATGAGGATGAAAGGGTAGATTTTTAATTCTGTTCCAGTTTGGAAAAAACTGGCCTGGCCAAAGATACCATTTGTACTGAAATGGCTTGAAGAGGTATTAAACTGTTTAAGTTCTGTTATGTAGTTATTAGTCTATTATGAATCCTAGATATTTGAAACAAAGAGAGGTACTGGTTTACCTTTCCAGCTAGTGAGAAATTGAATAGTAGATGACATTGGATAACCTCGTCTCTGGAGAACAGTGCATACTGAGGATAAATTTCCCTCTTCTAGGACCCAAAGTAGAATCCAGTTTACCACAAATGTGAAGTCTGACAGGGTGGAGAGCCTATTTGTGCTCTCAGTTGGTTCAAAGGAAGACAAAGCTTTGTATCATCACTTTTGAATTGTGGCAGTCATGCTAGGCCTGTTAATGTTTCAGGACTTAATCAAAGGAAGACACATACTCAGAATTTCACAACACAGCAGTAATGCCAAGGTGGCAACTGGAGACATAAGTTGTATCTATATTGCAAAAAAAAAACCTGCAGCACTGAATCTCAGAACCCAGGTCAATTGGCTCAGGCTTTGGGACTAAAAATAACAATATAGATGTTTCCGTTTGGGCTAGATCCCAGGCTCCAAGGCCCTCCTCCCCTTGCTGGGTTTCAGAGCCCAGGGTCCATCCAGAGCAGGAACGTCTTCACTGGCATTTTGAGACCTGCAGCCCAAGCCCCACAAGCCAGAGTGAATTGACCTGTGGTCTGACACTTGGTGCTGCAGGCTTTTCATTGCAGTGTAGATATGCCCTAAACTTGTTGAGGAAGGTCCACTTTCATGTTCTTAAATTTCCTTATTTACACCATAACTCCTTTAGGAGTATCTCGGACAGGGTAGCCTTGATGGTATTTTATTCATGCAAAAAGAGTACCTCCTTTGCCTACCATTTGGTGCAGGCAGTTTTCTCTTGCCTGGTGCAGGCCAAATGATCTCTGCTAGATGGACTATGATACATTTACAAGGGACTAGCTCCCAGCTCTAAAGAAGCCCAAATGTTGTGATTTAGCATCCTAAAAAAGTGGTTGGATTGGGGGACAGTGAGATCCTTTCACCTGTTTTGTTTCTTGAAAGTTGTGATATTTCGCTGCCTCCATTCAGATCCCCTGTTTTTAACTCTGGAGTGTTAACCTCGTTCTACAGTGATATGTGAATCACTGTTTGACTATTTGAGGCCCTCCACTTTCTGAACTAGAATTTTCTCACCTTCAGTGTGGTTTTCTTGCTGACTATCCCTTTGCTTCAGCAAATAGGATTGCTGGCTGTCCTCTCACCTTAGATTTTCACTGATGACAAAATTGTCCTTTGAGCTTGTCCTAGTCTTTTCACTTGAACCAGGACATCTCCTTTCCTAGCTTCTGCCGCAGCCCAGGAACCTAGGAGGGAAAAACCATAGTTTACCTAGGTAGACTGGAACTCTGCAGGAGGGCAAATTTAGTTGATGCACTCATCAAAGGCTCGATGAAAGGACTTAAAGGTTTCAAGGTATATTATAGCAGAATAGATAAGATTTAGTGTCCAGGAGGGTTACATGTCTGTGGAAATGTCTTGTACACTTAGACTCAGAACACTCAAGCTGTGTAATGTCTAGTTTGTGAGTTGAGAAAGTTGTATGGGTGGATGATTCATGCAAAGGTCGTCATTTGGCACACTCTCCAAATGTTCACTAAACACTAGTGACTGTTCAGGCATTGGCTAAATACACAGCTGCATGAAACAGTGCTCCCATTAGGAGCTACCAACTCTGCCTTTATTATGTTCTCTTTGATTCCATTTTACTTAAGAGTACGCACTCAAAACACTTCAGAGACATGTTACCAAAGGTTGTACCAGTCAACTCTGGATAGAGTGGTCTCTGACCACCTTAACAGGACAGAATATATCTTTATATCACAAACATAGGGAAACAGTTGTTATCAGAAGACAAGTAATTTGCTCCTCTGTGGTGCAATAGTGGGTATCTACTAAAAGTTCATTGTACAATCAAACATTGAACAGATATTGTACTGAGGCATCTGAAAGGAAAGTATTTGAAAAATCTTATTACAAAATCGGGTAACCTTAAGCAACTATCTGACACTAAAATCTTAGTACTAGCTTCTGTTATGGTTTCATCTAGCTCCCTGTTATGTTAGCACAAACTTCCTGAACTTCTTCATTTGTAATGACTTTACGATATTTTTTTGACCGACAGCCAAGTTTTTAGTTACAGTAAATTTACCAAATGGAGTCCCAACAATTGCTGAGTAAGTGTGTTTGTACACACATGCAAATATCCTGCTTTTAGAACTCTAAAGATGTTTGATTATTTGCTATTCATTTGTTCAGTAATTTTCCTCAGTAAGTTTCACAAAGTAGTTAAGTTTTCCCTCTTCAAAGCACAAATTGCTCTTCCTGTGCTTAGTTCATACATAGTTATGGGATAAAGAACCTTGATTTTCATCTGTATTATAAACCATAGCTGCAGTATTTAGACTGTTAATGTATTATCTGCTGTTTCAAGTTTAATTCGTTTTTTAAATTTAATAAAATAAGTCTTAGTTTAAAAGTCTTCTAACTTGACAGTTCCTTGCTTTTTAAGGATTTGCATTGGGGAGATTTCACACTTAACCTTAATTTTTTTTTAAATCAAGTGTTGGTTTATGGAATATTGTGAGTTTTTAATACTGCAGGTACAGAAGGATATTTGGGAAGTGGAGGGCAGAAATGTCCCCTTCCTCTCTTTGCCAATGGCTTGTGGAGATACTAAGGCAGGGATTAATGAAACATGGGTCAAGGGATTAATTGTGTGTCAGGAGTGGGAAGGGGCTAGGGCTGGGGTTGCCACCCATCCAGGATTGTCCTGGAGTTTCAGGAATTAAAGATTAATCTTGAATTAAAGATTGTCATGTGATGAAACCTCTAGGAATACATTCAACCAAAACTGGCAACCATAGGCGGGGCTGGTGCATCCCATTTCTACCCTCTTTAATTCCAGTACAGTCGTGTCTGTTTTCTTGATGTGTAGGAGAGCGTGTTGAGTGCCATTTCTGCCAGCCATGATTCCTCAGAGTGGAGAAATTTCTGTCTATACCACAGAGCTTTGGCAAAGCTGGAAAGCCCCAGTACCCTTAGGGTACATCTGCACAGCAAAAAAAAGGCCCACATAACAAGTCTCCGAGCCAGAGCTTGGGCTCGTGCTGCAGTACTAAAAATGACTGTGAAGATGTTTGGGCTAGGGCTGGAGCCTGGGCTGTGAGACCCTCTCCTGTCACCAGGTTTCAGAGCCTGGGCTCAGGCTGAGCCAAAATGTGTACACGGCGATTTTTAGATGTGCAGCACGCACCTGAGTCAGTTGACTGGTGCACTGAGACTTGCAGCCATGGCTTGCTTGCTTGCTTTATTGATTGATTGCTGTGTAGGCATACACTTCATTTCTTTTCCTTTGGAGCCCTGGCTGCTGCTTCCCCTGACTGAACTGGGGTTTACGGTAGACTGTCCTCCTCAGTTTTCAGTCTTGTTTTCGAATCAGCACACAGAATGTAACCATCTTTTTCTTGAGGACATTCTGGCTTTAATTCTTTTGGTAATGACAGAGAATCTTTGTGTCCTAATGAGGCTGAAAGGATGGAAAATGATAAAATACAGGCAGGAACTGATCAGAAAGAGTCAAATAAGAGTCCCATTCAATTACATTGTGTAATGGCAGACAGCTAAAAGGAGACAAGTTTTTAAAGTGCTTATATACCAATGCTAGAAGTCTAAAACATCAAATGAGCGAACTAGAGTGCCTCGTATTAAATGAGGATATTGATATAATAGGTTTCAGAGTAGCAGCCGTGTTAGTCTGTATTCGCAAAAAGAAAAGGAGTACTTGTGGCACCTTAGAGACTAACCAATTTATTTGAGCGTAAGCTTTCATGATCTTCAGCTCTCTGCATCCGATGAAGTGAGCTGTAGCTCACGAAAGCTTACGCTCAAATAAATTGGTTAGTCTCTAAGGTGCCACAAGTACTCCTTTTCTTTTTATTGATATAATAGTCATCACAGAAACTTGGTGGAATGAGGCTAACCAAATAGGATATAGTAATACCAGGGTACAAAATATATCAGAAGGACAGAACGGGTCATGCTGGTGGGGGAATGGCATTATATGTGAAAGAAAGCATAGAATCAAATGAAGTAAAAATCGTAAATGAATCAAACTGTACCATAGAATCTCAATGGATAGAAATTCCATGCTCTAATAATAAGAATATAGCAGTAGGGATATATTCTTGACCACCTGACCAGGATGGTGATCGTGACTGTGAAATGCTCAGGGAGATTAGAGAGGCTATTGAAATAAAAAACTTAATAATAATGGGGGATTTCAGTTATTCCCATATTGACTGGGTACATGTCCCCTCAGGACAGGATGCAGAGATAAAATTCTTCTTTGAGTGCTTGTTCACTTCCATTCCACATTAGGTGTGCACGAGCGTCGGAAACTTTTTCCCTTAGCGGCTGCCGTCGGGCTGGCGGGGCCCCCTGAGTGGCGCCAGTGTGCCATGCATATATCCCCCTGCCCCCCGACCCCCTCCAGTTCCTTCTTACCATCTGTGGCGGCGTTGGAACAACCTCTCTCTCGTGTGAGAGCAGTCCCTTAGCCTTTCTAATAGATAGCTGTTATCAGTTAGTTAGCATACCTTTTGTTGTGGACACTTAAGTGATTAGGTGCTTGGAGGCTTCCAGCACCCGCCCGGGCCATGCTGCACGTCCACACGTGCCGCAAGCCTATGCCAGTTAGTGACCCCCATGGCTCGTGTTTGGGGGAAGAACATCAAACTGAGCAGTGTAAGATTTGCAAGGCGTTCAAGCCAAGAACAAAGAAAGAAAGAAACTTTCGTTGGAAGCAGTTGTTGGGGGAAGCTGCATTGCAGCCACCGGCCCGGAGCTCCCAACATCGGCTCCGGCTTCCTTGGTGCATAGTGTCCTGGAGCCGTCAGGAGACCCGGCACTGGCTAAACACCGAAAGCTGTCGGCTCCAGAGCGCCAGACTGGGCCCCAGCACCGCTCGTCCTCCCCGGTGCGGTCCACAGCACAGCCAAAAGGAAGGCGCAGACGTTCCCTACATAGGAGGTCGGCGCCTTCCAAGGCCCCGAGCACCGATAAGAGTGGGAAGGCTGCTGTACCGGCGCTGGCACCAGTGGCTTCAGCACCACAAGTCCCACCGAGCCCAGGCCCAAGTGAGCTCAGTGCGGATGATGGGCTCGAGGACTTAATGGATCAGCCCTCCATGCCTGGCACCTTTGAGGCTGCAAAGAACCTCAATGAGCTGTCGGCGATGATCCCCCTCCCGTACAGGGAGAATCCTCCGGCACCCATGCCACGGATGCCGTCGAGGGGTAAGCCGGCAATGGTATGCTGTTCGAGGACACCGTCCCGACATCGGTCCCGGAGTTGGTCCTGGTCGAGCTCTGCATCTGCGGACTCCCGGTTACCCCCGGCTCAGAAGGAAGTTGTGGTACTGGGACTGAGTCGGCGCGAGGAAGTAACGGAAGAGGCATGACGCTCTCCAGCACCAACTATAGACTAGCACCGGGAGGAGTTGAGACGGCCCTCGCCGGAGGACTCCCGCAGATGCCGATCCCGGTCCCAAGAACGTCGGTCTTGGTCCAGATCCCGGTCCCAGGGATATTGGTACCGGTCTCGCTCCCGTTCTGTTAGGACCACTCGTTGACCTCCCGCCAGCACAGATCTTCAGCATCGCTGTGGCCTTCGCAGTCGGCGTAGCCACAGTCCGGCACCGACTCCGGCCGTTACAGTTACTCGCACCGTGCTCTGGACAGCAAGGACCCTCAGACGAGGTGGCACCGCAATGGGGGCTGCCAGGTCATTGGCCCTTCTGGACTCATTGGCCCTTCTGGACTCCTTGGCCCTATCAACAGTGCCAAAGGGCCCTGTCCATGGCGAGCTACTCGGTGCAGTGGTCCTGGTCCCCACACTAACACCCGACGGCGCTGGAAGCTACAGTATCCAGGCCTCTAGCATCCCCTGAGGATAAACCGAAGAGACCAGCACCGAGTCTAGTGCCGCCCCAAGGTCTCCCGCCCCAGCCCGAGGCCCCTCCCATGGGAGAAGGGGAACAGGAGGACCAGCTAGATGGGGTTGAGCAGCTGCTAACCTCCTCGCCATCCCCGGATGAGGCAGTGGCGGGAACAGCGGTGTCCAGCCTTCCACCCATAGACCACAGAGTCCACCAGGAGCTACTGCGTAGGGTCGCCCAGAACTTGGGGTTGCAGGCCGAGGAGATGGTTGAGCAGGAGGACCCCATGGTGGACATTTTGAGCCCTGAAGGTCCATCTAGAATAGCGCTCCCACTAATTAAGAACATTCAATCGAATTATAAGACTATATGGCAGACCCCGGCCTCCAGCACTCCAACGGCTAAAGGTGTGGAACACAAGTACTTTGCCCCATCAAAGGGCTACGAATTCTCGTTCTGCCACCCAAGTCCGTGATCCCTGGTGGTCTTGGTGGTGAACGAAAGGGAGTGCCATGGACAACAGGCCCCGGCACCTAAGACCAAGGAGGCAAAATGCCTGGACCTTTTTGGCAGAAAGGTGTACTGGTCAGGGGGCGTTCAGTTGAGGATTACTAACCATCAGGTCATCCTCAACAGGCATAATTTTAACTCCTGGGTGGCGGGGGGGAAGTTTTAAGGACAACCTCCCGCAAGGTTCCCAACAGTTTACGGCCCTGGTGATTGAGGGCAAGGCAGTAGCTTAAGACCTCTCTCCAGGCCTCCCTGGATTCAGCAGACACGGCGGCCAGAACAATCGCGTCGGGGGTGGTCATGAGGCGCTCGGCATGGCTGCAGGAGTCGGGCCTGCCGCATGAGGTCCAGAGTATGCTTCAGGACCTCCCCTTTGAAGGGTCCGGACTCTTTTTGGGCCAGACAGACGCGAGGCTGCATAGCCTCAGGGACTCGAGGGCTACAGTTAAGTCGCTGGTTATGCATATCCCGGTGACGCAGAGGAAGCCCTTTAAGCCGCAGCCTCCCCCTCAGCACCAGTACCAGCCTCATCATAGGCATGAGCCTTACCGTAGGTGAGGCAGGGATAACAGGCGACGACACAATAATCACAACAATGATGCGCCAGTTCAGAACCAAGGTCAGCACAAATCCCAGCCAGGCACTAAGCCAGGCTTTTGAAGGTGCGCTCGAGGACAGCGTGCCAGACTGGTCACCAGATCCGTCCTCTTGTTTCCTGAACCACCTGGCCCGTTTCTCCCATGCGTGGTCCAGCATTACATCAGACCGTTGGGTCTTACACACGGTATGGAACAGGTACTCGCTGCAATTCTCTTCCTTCCCTCCCTCCCACCCCCTTTCCCATTCCTCTTCAGGGACCACTCTCACGAGCATCTCCTAGAGAAGGAGGTTCGCTCTCTGCTAGAGGCGGGGGCAGTAAAGGCAGTGCTGCACTGCCTAAGTGGGAAAGGTTTCTACTCCCGGTACTTCCTCATCCCCAAGGCTAAAGGGGGCCTTCGTCCCATTTTAGACCTGCGCGGGCTCAACAAGTTCCTGGTCAAGGCCCAGTTCCGCATGGTCTGTCTGGGCACCATCGTCCCTTCCCTGGATCCAGGAGGCTAGTATGCTGCCCTCGACATGAAGGATGCATACTTTCATATCACCATCCACCCAGCATATTGGCCGTTCCTGCGCTTCACCGTGGGCCAAGAACATTACCAGTTTGTAGTTCTCCCGTTCGGTCTAGCCGCGACCCCATGGGTGTTCATAAAATGCATGGCAGTGGTGACGGCCTTCTTACAGAGGCAGAGGATCCGGATTTACCCGTACCTCGACGACTGGCTCCTGGCGGGTTGATCTGAAGCGGAAGTGCGGGGCCAGGTGGAGGTAGCCCTGAGATTGTTCCACAAGCTTGGGCTCCTGGTCAACGTCCCCAAGTCCACGCTCGTGCCCACTCAGAGAGTAGAATTCATAGGGGCAGTCCTGGACGCGGTGCAGGCCAGGGCAACCCTTCCAGAATTCCGATTCCGGGCTATCCAGCAAGCGGTGGCCTCCCTATGCCAGTTTCCAATGGCCAGGTGCTGCCTGTGGCTGCTGGGCCACATGGCAGCATGCACGCATGTGGTCAGGCATGCCAGACTGAGACTCAGGACTCGGCAGGCTTGGCTCGCTCAGGTGTACCACCCAGGCAGGGATCCCCTGGACTTGGTAGTGACAGCCCCAAGGGACATGCTGGACTCCCTGCTGTGGTGGCAGTCCCAGCCTGTGGTTTGTGTAGGCATCCCCTTTGCCGCCCCACAACTGGACCTGACGCTGGTGAAGGATGTGTCAGACCACGGATGGGAGGCTCACCTGGGGGACCTCAGGACTCAGGGCTTGTAGTCTGGAGCAGAGGTGTCACTCCATATCAATGTGAAGGAGTTCAGGGCGGTTCGTCTAGCGTGCCAGACCTTTCCAGCCACTCTGAGTGGTCACAGCGTGACAGTTCTGACAGACAACACTACTGCCATGTTTTATATAAACAAGCAGGGCGGAGCTCTTTCCTCGTCGCTCTGTCACGAGGCTCTCCTCCTCTAGGACTTCTGTATAGCCCACGCCATTCACCTCGAGGCGTCATATCTCGTGGAGGTGCGAAACAAGCTGGCGGACTACCTCAGCAGGTCGTATTGCATGCACGAGTGGACGCTCAGAGTGGACGTCGTGCTTTCGCTCTTCCACAGGTGGGGGTTTCCCCGGGTAGACGTGTGCCACCAGGGTCAACACCCAGTGCCTGTGGTTCTGCTCAGCTGGGGCTGAGGCCCTGAAATCAGTCCCCGACGCGTTTGCGATCCCGTGGGAAGGGGACTTCATGTATGCCTTTCCCCTGCTCCCTTTGGTACACAAGGTCCTGCTCAAGGTACGCAGGGACAGGGCGGCGGTGGTCCTCATCGCCCCAGCGTGGCCCCGCCAGCACTGGTACACAACGCTCCTAGAGCTGTCGGTGGAGGCCCTGGTAGTCCTTCCCCGACACCGGGACCTCATCATGCAGGACGGCGGGCAGCTTCTCCACCCCGACCTGCAATCACTACACCTGATGGCATGGAAGCTCTGTGGCTAAACACCTTGGAGAGCCAGTGCTCCCTTCCTGTGCAGCAGATTCTGCTTGGCAGTAGGAAGCCCTCTACCAGGGCCAAGTGGAAAAGGTTCTTGTGTTGTTGTGAGAACCGACAAGTGCGGCCGTGCCAGGCCCCAGTGCAAGCCATCCTCGAGTACCTCCTGCACCTCAAGCAGTTGGGGCTGGCCCCATCCTCAGTCAGAGTGCACCTGGCGGCCATCTCCGCCTTCCATTCGGGGTGGGGGGGGCTCGGTGTTTTTCCACCGAGTGGTGGGAAGGTTCCTTAAAGGATTGGAGAGAATGTTTCTGTACTCACGCCCCCCAGTCCCTCCTTGAAACCTTAACTTGGTCCTCTCTAAGCTCATGGGACCCTCGTTTGAGCACCTTGCTACCAGCTCCCTCCTCCACCTTTCCTGGAAGGTGGCATTTCTGGTGGCCATTACCTCGGCTAGAAGGGTGTCTGAGCTGAGGGCTCTCGCTTCTGAGCCACCATATACAGTGTTTCAAAAGGGTAAGGTGCAGCTCCAACCACACCCAAAGTTCCTCCCTAAGGTGGTCTCGCAATTCCATTTGGGCCAGGACATTTGTCTGCTGGTGTTTTTTCCAAAACCCCATACGGACCCGAGTCACCGCAGCCTACACACCCTGGATGTCCGTCGAGCGCTGGCGTTCTATTTGGAGCGGACCAAGCCCTTTCGTAAATCTGCGCAGCTGTTCGTGGCTGTAGCCGAGAGGATGAAAGGCCTCCTGGTGTCGGCGCAGCAAATCTCGTCTTGGATTACAAGCTGCATCCAGGCATGCTATGAGCTCACAGGTGTTCCGGCCCCGGCGGTCACGGCCCACTCAACCAGGGCGCAAGCGACTTCCACGGCTTTCCTGGCACAGGTCCCGATCCAGGAGATCTGCAGAGCAGCCACCTGGTCCTCAGTGCACGCCTTCACATCCCACTACGCGGTCAACCAGCAGGCCAGAGAGGATGCAGCAGTTGGCAGAGCGGTCTTCCAATCAGTTGTTCTGTGACTCCTACCCTCCTCCAGAGGTAAGCTTGTGATTCACCTAATGTGGAATGGACTTGAACAAGCACTCAAAGAAGAAAAAGCGGTTATTTACCTTCTTGTAACTGTTGTTCTTCAAGATGTGTTGTTCACGTCCATTCCACTACCCACCCTCCTACCCCTCTGTTGGAGTCGCCGGCAAGAAGGAACCGGAGGGGGTCGGGCGGCAGGGTATATATGCATGGCGCAGTGGTGCCACTCGGAGCCCCGATGGGAGCCGCTAAGGGGAAAAGTTTCCAATGCTCATGCACGCGATGCGTGCACACCTAATGTGGAATGGACGTGAACAACACATCTCGAAGAACAACAGTTACGAGAAGGTAAGTAACCATTTTTTTCTTGACACCTTATATGACTGCTTCTTGGAGCAGCTGGTCTTGGAACTCACCAGAGGAGAGGCAATTCTTTATTTAGTCCTAAGTGGAACACAGGATCTGGTCCAAGAGGTGAATAAAGCTGGACCACTTGGTAATTGTGACCATAATATAATTAAATTTAATATCCTCGTGGCAGGAAAAACACCACAGCAGCCCAATACTGAAACATTTAATTTCAAAAAGGGGGAACTACACAAAAATGAAGAGGTTAGTTAAACAGATATTAAAGGGTACAATGACAAAAGTGAAATCTCTGCAAGCTGCGTGGAAACTTTTTTTAAACACCATAATAGAGGCTCAACTTAAATGTATACCCCAAATTGAAAAACATAATAAGAGAACCAAAAAAGAGCCACTGTGGCTAAACAAGAAAGTAAAAGAAGCAGTGAGAGGCAAAAAGGCATCCTTTAAAAAGTGGAAGTTAAATCCTAGTGAGGCAAATAGAAAGGACAATAAACACTGGCAAATGAAGTGTAAAAAAACAATTAGGAAGGCCAAAAAATAATTTGAGGAATAGTTTAAAAAAAACCCTGCGATTATTTTTGGGGTTTTTGGCTAAGTATTTCAGAAGCAGGAAGCCTGCTAAACAACCAGTAGGGCCACTGGATGATCGAGGTGCTAAAGGAGCACTCAAGGCTGATAAGGCCATTGCAGAGAAACTAAATGAATTCTTTGCATTGGTCTTCACAGCTGAGGATGTGAGGGAGATTCCCAAACCTGAGCCATTCTTTTTAGTTGACAGATCTGAGGAACTGTCCCAGATTGAGGTATCATTAGAGGTGGTTTTGGAACAAATTTATAAATTAAACAGCAATAAGTAACCAGGACCAGATAGTGTTCGCTCAAGAGTTCTGAAGGAACTCAAATGTGAAATTGAAGAACTACTAACTGTAGTCTGTAACCTATCATTTAGATCAACTTCTGTACCAGATGCCTGGAGGATAGCTAATGTGACACAAATTTTTAAAATGGGCTCCAGAGCTGATCCCAGCTATTATAGGCCTCTAAGCCTGACTTCAGTACACTGCAAACTTGTTGAAAATATAATAAAGAACAATATTGTCAGACACATAGATGAACATAATTTGTTGAGGAAGAGTCAACATGATTTTAGTAAAGGGAGCTCATGCCTCACCAATCTACTAGAATTCTTTGAGGGGGTCAAAAAGCATGTGAACAAGGGTGATCCAATTGATATAGTGTACTTAGATTTTCAGAAAGCCTTTGACTAGGTCCCTCACCAAAGGCTCTTAAGCAAGGTAAGGTGCCACAGGATAAGAGGGAAGGTGCTCTCATGAATTGGTAATTGGTTAAAAGATAGGAAACAAAGGGTAGGTATAAATGGTCAGTTTTCAGAATGGAGGTAGGTAAATAGTGGTGTCCCCAGGGGTCTATTTGGGACCAGTCCTATTCAACATATTCATAAATGATCTGGAAAAGGGGGTAAACAGTGAGGTGGCAAAATTTGCAGATACAAAATTACTAAAGATAGTTAAGACCCAGGCAGACCGCAGAGAGCTACAAAAGGATCTCTCAAAACTGGGTGACTGGGCGACAAAATGGCAGATGAAATTTAATGTTGTTAAATGCAAAGTAATGCAGATTGGAAAGCAAAATCCCAACTATACATATGAAATGATGGGGTCTAAATTAGCTGTTACCACTCAAGAAAAAGATCTTGCAGTCATTGAGGATAGTTCTCTGAAAACATCCACTCGATGTGCAGCAGCAGTCAAAAAAGCAAGCAGAAAGCTAGGAATAATTAAGAAAGGGATAGATAATAGGACAGAAAATATCATGTTGCCTCTATATAAATCCATGGTACTCCCACATCTTGAATACTGTGTGCAGATGTGGTCAGCTCATCGCAAAAAAGTTATCTTGGAATTGGAAAAGGTTCAGAAAAGGGCAACAAAAATCAGGGGTATAGAATGTCTTCCTTATGAGACGAGATTAATAAGACTGGGACTTTTCAGCTTGGAAAAGAGATGGCTAAGGGGAGATATGATTGATGTGTATAAAATCATGACTGGTGTAGAGAAAGTAGTTAAGGAAGTGTTGTTTATTATTTCTCATAAAACAAGAACTAGGGGCCACCAAATGAAATTAATAGGTAGCAAACAAATAAAAGGAAGTATTTCTTCACACAACGCACAGTCAACCTGTGGAACTCCTTGCCAGAGGATGTTGTGAAGGCCAAGACCATAACAGGTCAAAAAAGAACTAGATAAATTCATGGAGGATAGATCCATCAATGGCTGTTAGCCAGGATGGGCAGGAATAGTGTCCCTAGCCTCTGTTTGCCAGAACCTGGGAATGAGCGACAGGGGATGGATTACTTAATGATTGCCTGTTCTTTTTATTCCCTCTGGGGCACCTGGTACTGGCCACTGTCGAAAGACAGGATACTGGGCTAGATGGACCTTTGCTCTGACCCATAGGGCCATTTGTATGTTCTTATGATGACAGGTGATGGCCATTTTTTACAGGGATAGTGTTATTTCATATTTCAAGTCTTTAGTGAAATAGTTGCTGTCAAGGTTTCTTCCCCACTCTGAACTCTAAGGTACAGATGTGGGGACCTGCATGAAAAACCCCTTAAGCTTATTTTTACCAGCTGAGGTTAAAAACTCCGCAAGGGACAAACTATTTTACCTTTTGTCCTTGGACTTTACTGCTCCCACCACCAAGCATCTAACAAATATATAACAGGGAAAGAGCCCGCTTGGAAACGTCTTTCCCCCCACAATCCTCCCAAACCCTACACCCCCTTTCCTAGGGAAGACTTGATAAAAATCCTCACCAATTTGCATAGGTGAACACAGACCCAAACCCTTGGATCTTAAGAACAATGAAAAATCAATCAGGTTCTTAAAAGAAGAATTTTAATTGAAGAAAAAGTAAAAGAATCACCTCTGTAAAATCAGGATGGTAAATACCTTACAGGGTAATCCAATTCAAAACATAGAGAATTCCTCTAGGCAAAACCTTAAGTTACAAAAAGACAGAAAAACAGGAATATACATTCCATTCAGCACAACTTATTTTATCAGCCATTTAAACAAAACAGAATCTAACGCAGATCTAACTAGATTGCTTATTAGCCCTTTACAGGAGTTCTGACCTGCATTCCTGCTCTGGTCCCAGCAAAAGCAACACACAGACAGAGAGAACCTTTGTTTCCCCCCCTTCCAGCTTTGAAAGTAGCTTGTCTCCTCATTGGTCATTTTGGTCAGGTGCCAGCGAGGTTATCCTAGCTTCTTAACCCTTTACAGGTGAAAGGGTTTTTCCTCTGTCCAGAAGGGATTTAATGGTGTTTACCCTTCCCTTTATATTTATGACAGTTGCCATCTTTGCAGAGAACATGATTAATTTCAGTGGGTCGCTTCAGTCTGATCGAGAGTTGTGGGGAGTAGTGGTTATTTTGTGAAGAGCCAATTGTAATTATAAGAACAAATACACAACAGTAATTAACTTTGTATGTCTAAACATGGTGGGTTGTAATTAAGGATTCTGCACTAGTTTTTTGAGTTCTAAATATACAGAAAGTTTAAGGAGAATTCACCTGTTTTTTAACAAAAGGCTGCAAAAAAGCTGAGGCACTCAAGAAAAAACATTAAGTTCTGTTTTTCACTAATTCTAACTTAAAATTGGTAAAAGTACAAAGCCTTCAGAAAATTCAGTCTTCCCTTACAGATTATCTGCTGTAAATTTTGAGACAGGGTTCTTTGTACTAAAAAGGTCAAATCCCTACTTTGCATGAAAAACTGAACCCAACTTAATACAGAGGCACTGCCATACCAATATATATTTTAAGATTAGTAATACCTACAAAAAGGAAAAAAAAATCTTGTGGTTTCAAATAATGAAATTATCTTAGATTTGGGGTTCAGAATGGGCCATTTTGATCATCTAGTCTGGCCTCCTGTATAACACAGGCCACAGGACTTCCCTGAATTAATGCCTGTTTGAACTAGAGCGGGGAGGACAAACTACGGCCCGCAGGCCGGATCCAGCCCATCAGGGCTTTCAGTTCGGCCCATGGGATTGTGAGCCCCATGGCTCAGTGGGGCTAAGGCACGCTCCCCAACGCCCTGCCCTGACCCCCTTCCTGCACCCCCCCCCCCACACACACACCCCGCATCCCTACCTCAGCCCTACATTCACGGCCCTGCATACAATTTCCCCACCCAGATGTGGCCCTTGGGCCAAAAAGTTTGCCCATCCCTGAACTAGAGCATCTTTTTTTTAGACAAACATCCAATCTTGATTTTAAAATTTCCAATGACACAGAATCCAGCACAAGTTTGAATTCCTTTTCTGGACTTTCTATTTTCTTTATTTTTCCCGTTTCTTCTTTCACTTTTTGAAAACTAGATCATTCCATTTGTTTGCCTCTTGAGTCTTCCAACAGTTTTTAAAAAATGTCCCGGATGACTGGAAAAAGGCTAATGTAGTGCCTATCTTTAAAAAAGGGAAGGAGAAGGACCCAGAAAGTCAGCCTCACCTCAGTCAGCCTCACCTCAGTCCCTGGAAAAATCCTGGAGTAGGTCCTCAAGGAATCAATTCTGAAGCACTTTGAGGATAGGAAAGTGATCAGGAACAGTCACCATGGATTCGCCAAGGGCAAGTCACGCCTGACTAACCTAATTGCCTTCTATGATGCGATAACTGGCTCTGTGGATGAAAGGAAAGCAGTGGATGTATTATTCCTTGACTTTAGCAAAGCTTTTGATATGGTCTCCCACAGTATTCTTGCCAGCAAGTTAAAGAAGTATGGGCTGGATGAATGCATTATAAGGTGGATAGAAAGCTGGCTAGATCATTGGGCTCAACGGGTAGCGATCAATGGCTCCGTGTCTAGTTGGCAGCCGGTATCAAGCGGAGTGCCCCAAGGGTCGGTCCTTGGGCCGGTTTTGTTCAATATCTTCATTAATGATCTGGAGGATGGCGTGGACTGCAGCCTCAGCAAGTTTGCAGATGACACTAAACTGGGAGTAGTGGTAGATACGCTGAAGCATAGGGATAGGATACAGAGGGACCTAGACAAATTGGAGGATTGGGCCAAAATAAATCTGATGAGATTCAACAAGGACAAGTGCAGAGTCCTGCACTTAGGGTGGAAGAATCCCATACACTGCTAAAGACTAGGGACTGAGTGGCTAGGCAGCATTCTGCAGAAAAGGACCTAGGGGTTACAGTGGACAAGAAGCTGGATATGAGTCAACAGTGTGCCCTTGTTGCCAAGAAGGCCAATGGCATTTTGGGCTGTATAAGTAGGAGCATTGCCAGCAGAGTGAGGGACATGGTCATTCCTCTCTATTCGACATTGGTGAGGCCTCATCTGGAGTACTGTGTCCAGTTTTGGGCCCCACACTGCAAGGAGGATGTGGAAAAATTAGAGAGAGTCCAGCGGAGGGCAACAAAAATGATTAGGGGGTTGGAGCACATGATTTACGAGGAGAGGCTGAGGGAACTGGGATTATTTAGTCTGAGAAAGAGAAGAATGAGGGGGGGATTTGATAGCTGCTTTCAACTACCTGAAAGGGGGTTCCAAAGAGGATAGACCTAGACTTTTCTCAGGGGTAGCAGATGACAGAACAAGGAGTAGTGGTCTCAAGTTGCAGTGGGGGAGGTTTAGATTGGATATTAGGAAAAACTTTTTCACTAGGAGGGTGGTGAAGCACTGGAATGTGTTACCTAGGGAGGTGGTGGAATCTTCTTCCTTAGAGGTTTTTAAGGTCAGGCTTGACAAAGCTCTGGCTGGGATGATTTAGTTGGGGGTTGGTCCTGCTTTGAGCAGGGGGTTGGACTAGATGACCTCCTGAGGTTCCTTCCAACCCTGATATTCTATGATTCTATGCTTTGAAACTCTTGCATCTTATTTGCTCTGTTTTCTGAACCTGCATTTTTTCCTGCACCTTTTCCTTATTCTTCAGTTAAACATTTATTTGTGATTTCTAAAATGAGCTAATCAGTTACTCCTTAGCAATGTACAAAATTCTTAAAATACTTTAACAAACAATGTATGGAATAGCTAGTTCCAATAGGGGAATCTAAAAAGGCCTATAGTATGTACTTTCTTTCCTCTTTCTTGTTCCTTCCCCAGAATAATCGGTAACCAGAAACATGTATTCTGCTGCTTTTTCTCCCTCCTGGCACTGCTACTCACCATTTTCTAGTTATCTGCTTTTCGTATAAGACTTGTAGTTATCTTTACCTTTTATGACATTTCCCCAAGATCAGGTGCACCCTGAAATCTGGCACTTCCAATTATGTATTTCATGTACAGTATGGGGTTTGAATAAAAATACGATCATTTCTTATAAGTGCTTAAATTACCATTCTGTGGAATTTTAATAAAACACATTTTACTATTTTCTGCCTCCTGCCCTGTTGGACATTTTGGTATAAATCATCCCCATCTTCATCTTTTCAATAATAATAAATATAAATTGCCTTAGGTCGGAATAAATTTATTGAAAAATATAATTGTATTCTAATAGTTTTTGTGTCATCTGTTCTTTACAGGCAGCAATAAAATCAAAGAAAGCTACAGATACCTATAAACTGTATGTAGAAAAGTATGCTGCAGCTAAATCTGACTTTGAAAAGAAAATGACAGAAACTGCACAGGTAAGTGTTGGATTATTTGCATCCAGTCAAGTTTTATTTTAGATGGCCCCAAAGGGACAAAGAATTTGAAGAGTAATACATTATAGAATCATTGTGAAGTAGGTCTATTTGAAGTTAATGAGAGTTGCATATTTTTAAAAGTAATTTGGGGCACACAAGATAAATTTAGGATGACTGGCTTCTGTTTCCACCAGTGAGATTCCTGAATTGAGAAGTGTAGGCATGGGTGTTGTAGGATTTTTGAGGGTGAGTATGGGGAAGAGAAAGTGATCTTTTGGGGGGAAAGGTAGATGTGTTTGCATGTACTTGTAGGAAATCAGGTGACTGCTGTAGCTGGAAATTTGATCCAGAAGGGAGTTCCTGTATTGGAGTTCAAAAGGCAATATGTAGTAGGCAAAGTCTTAGGGTCCAGGAGGGGAAGCCTTATGGAGAGTAGCCTAGACTCTTTTTATTTTTTTGCTAGAAGGAATGAGCATTGGAGTGACTTAAAGATTTGTTGGGGTTAGGTGGGAGGATGATAGGCCATAAATAGGGATTCTGCCAGGTCAGCTCCCAGACTACTGCACTGGGCAGCACAGCATGGGGAGGAGGTGACCAGCCCTCTGTGGAGAAAGAAGTGGTTCGGGACTATTTAGAAAAGCTGGATGTGCACAAGTCCATGGAGCTGGATGCGTTGCATCAGAGAGTGCTAAAGGAGTTGGCGGATGTGATTGCGGAGCCATTGTCCATTATCTTTGAAAACTCATGGCGATCCGGGGAAGTCCCGGACGACTGGAAAAAGGCTAATGTAGTGCCCATCTTTAAAAAAGGGAAGGAGGAGGATCCTGGGAACTACAGGCCAGTCAGCCTCACCTCAGTCCCTGGAAAAATCATGGAGCAGGTCCTCAAGGAATCAATTCTGAAGCACTTAGATGAGAGGAACGTGATCAGGAACAGTCAGCATGGATTCACCAAGGGCAAGTCATGCCTGACTCATCTAATTGCCTTCTGTGACGAGATAACTGGTTCTGTGGATGAAGGGAAAGCAGTGGACATGTTGTTCCTTGACTTCAGCAAAGTTTTTGACACTGTCTCCCACAGTATTCTTGTCAGCAAGTTAAAGTAGTATGGGCTGGATGAATGCACTATAAGGTGGGTAGAAAGTTGGCTAGATTGTCAGGCTCAACGGGTAGTGATCAATGGCTCCATGTCTAGTTGGCAGCCAGTATCAAGCGGAGTGCCCTAAGGATCGGTCCTTGGGCCGGTTTTGTTCAATATCTTCATTAATGATCTGGAGGATGGTGTGGATTGCACCCTCAGCAAGTTTGCAGATGACGCTAAACTGGGAGGAGTGGTAGATATGCTGGAGCGTAGGGATAGGATACAGAGGGACCTAGACAAATTGGAGGATTGGGCCAAAATAAATCTGATGAGATTCAACAAGGACAAGTGCAGAGTCCTGCACTTAGGACAGAAGAATCCAATGCACCGCTACAGACTAGGGACCGAATGGCTAGGCATCAGTTCTGCAGAAAAGGACCTAGGGATTACAGTGGACAAGAAGCTGGATATGAGTCAACAGTGTGCCCTTGTTGCCAAGAAGGCCAATGGCATTTTGGGATGCATAAGTAGGGGCATTGCCAGGAGATCGAGGGACGTGATCGTTCCCCTCTATTTGACATTGGTGAGGCCTCATCTGGAGTACTGTGTCCAGTTTTGGGCCCCACACTACAAGAAGGATGTGGAAAAATTGGAGAGAGTCCAGCGGAGGGCAACAAAAATGATTAGGGGTCTGGAACACATGACTTATGAGGAGAGGCTGAGGGAACTGGGATTGTTTAGTCTACAGAAGAGAAGAATGAGGGGGGATTTGATAGCTGCTTTCAACTACCTGAAAGGTGGTTCCAAAGAGGATGGATTTAGACTATTCTCAGTGGTAGCGGATGACAGGACAAGGAGTAATGGTCTCAAGTTGCAGTGGGGGAGATTTAGGTTGGATATTAGGAAAAACTTTTTCACTAGGAGGGTGGTGAAACACTGGAATGTGTTACCTAGGGAGGTGGTGGAATCTACTTCCTTAGAAGTTTTTAAGTTCAGGCTTGACAAAGCTCTGGCTGGGATGAATTAGTTGGGGATTGGTTGTGCTTTGAGCAGAAGGTTGGACTAGATAACCTCCTGAGGTCCCTTCCAACCCTGATATTCTATGATTCTATAGCAGTTAGGTAAAGGGGAGAAGGGACTGAGCAGCGATCTTGGTTTTGACTCCCCAAAATCAGTACATGCTTCATCATTTTTTCCTGTTTTAAGTTTTTGAACAGTTGTTCCTTTTCGATAGTGTTGTTTTTAAGTGTTTCGCATTACAGAAAAATATCTAGGGCAGTAATGCAAAGTAGTAGAGTGAGAAGAATAACAGTCCACCCTAACAATTTCTTTAAGGTTTACTTGCTAGGATGAATACATAGCCAAAAATAATATTGTTGTATTTTAGTTGTCAAACTCTTACTTCCTGAGTTCTCCTACAACAATTCAGTCCCCTTCTCTCAAGTTTTAGAGTGTCAAATCTGAGTTGGAGAAAATTCACTTATGAAAGAACATCCTGGTTGGGTCATTCTAGTTGTTACTGGTGATTCTGAAATGGAAAGTTCCTTGTAAGTGGAGGATATTGTGAAATAACTGCAGGTACTCTGTTTTCCTCTAGTGACAGGAAAGCATTTTAATTACATATCTAGATTAGCATTGAACTCAAAGACAGAATGGTTAAATTTCTTCCTCTTGAGTACGAAGACTTATTTGCTAATATAATTGAATCAGAAGTTCTTCAAGTGATGGTCTCTTTTATAGTCCACTGAGGGTTATGCACCATGCGTCTAGAGCCAGAGCTTTCCAAAACAGTAGTGTCCGTTGGTCCGCGCATGCGCCCTTGTATGGCCTCATGGTTTTACCCAAGGCAGTCAAGGGCAGGGTGGACTGACTGCGTCTTCAATTGCTTCTCACCGCCACATGGTCTGAGTCAGAGCTCCTGCTGTTTTCTCGTCCTTGGTGACACACTTTCCAAACTTTCCAGAAAAAACAACTGGATCATCATGAGGAGGGAATCCTGGTTACATTCCTCAGGCTTTCCTAGAGAATACAGAGCACAACTGAGGACCTCCCTTTTATGAATCACACCTCTTCAGTTAGAAAACAGATGATTCCTTACATGCACTGAAAAACTCTAGAGCCATCCTGCAGTCCCTAGGCATATATATGCCAGCACCAAAATAAAAGTTTTATCGCGCACCACCTATACAACACTGTAGAATTCTCCAGTTCTACCACCAGCGAGCCTATGAACCTCAACAGAAATACTCGAAGGTCAACAGATCTGGTCTGCCTGGTCTGCTGGTGCAGTCCTCAGCGCAGCACCCCCTGTCTTCACACGTAAATACCTGTCCATTCAGCCTATTGCTCCTCAGTGGGACCTCAACTTAGTGCTTACTCATTAATGAACTCTCCCTTTGAACCCGTGGCCTGCTGCTCCCTTTCTCTTCTTTCCATTAAGTTCGCTTTCCTGGTTATGATCACCTGTGCAAGAAGGATTGGTGAACTAGGGGCCATGATGACAAACCCCCCTTTCACCATGTTTTGTAAGGACAAAGTTTTGCTGCGCTTGCATCTCAAATTTCTACCAAAAGTGGTTTCCTGCTTCCACCTCAACCAACCCATATATTTGCCAACTTTCTTTCTCAAACTATACACCTCAAATGAGGAACAGTGGTTTTGCTCCCTTGATGTCCGTAGGGCCCTGGCCTTTTACCTATAAAGGACGAAGCCTTTCAGGAGGTCCCCTAGACTATTTGTTGCCATAGCGGAAAGAATTAAAGGGCAGGCCATCTCTGCCCAGAGAATCTTGAAGTGGGTCTCAGGGTGCATTACCCTCTGCTATCAATTATTAGGGCAGACCCCACCAGATGGGGTATGGGAGCACTCCATGAGAGCGCAAGCATCAACTGCATGACGTGCCCCTTGCGGACATATGTAAGGCTGCCACGTGTTTATATGTACATACCTGCTTCTCTCATTATGCCCTAGTTGCATGATTCTGCAACAGATGCCTTGTTCGATGTGGCAGTCCTCTATTCCAGGGGTCTGTCAACTTCCTCTCACCCTCCTCCTAGCTGACTCACCCTCAGTGGAATACAGTAGGGACCATCACTTCAAGAAGGGGAGGTTCTTCAAGTGATTGTTCATATTGATTCCAATTAGGTGCTCACACCGCATGCACAGTCATCGGAAAGTTTTTCCCTTAGCAGCACCTGTCGGGTCAGCTGTGGAGCCTGCTGGAGTGGCTCCTCCATGGTGGTGAATATAGGAGCCTGCTGACCCAGTGCCTCCTCAGGTCCTTCTTAGCACCAGAGATGGTCGCTGGAACTGCGGTCGCTTGCTTAGCAAGTGCTTCACTTAGCTTTGTATAGTAGTTTGATCGTAGTTTTGTAGTTAATAGTTGTAGTTATTAGTTAGTAGTATTAGGTTAGTGGGAGTGGGGTTTCCCCATCCCATATTCTTCCCCTGAGTTCTGGGGCATGTCTCTGTCCCATAGGTTTAAGTCCCGTGGCACTTGCAATAAGCCTGTGCCAACAGGCGACCCCCACGACTTGTGTCTGAAGTGTCTGGGGGAGGCGCACCAAATAGAAAGGTTCAGAATTTGTAAGGTGTTCTGCCCAAGGATGAAAAAGGAGCGGGACTTCTATCTGAAGCAGCTCCTGAGGCAGTTCTTTGTCCTCATCTGGCCTCGGGCCAACAGGATGAGGAAGGACTCAGACCAAAGAGACCCTCTGCACCAGTGTTCCCCGGCACGGCAGACTATGGAGACAAGCCGGCACCACTCTCACACCCCAGTGCCATATAAGTGGCACAGGAAGACCGACGGGCTGTTCCCCTGTGCCGAAGACAGTGGTGCCAGCCAGCACGCACGACAGCAGTGCATTCTACACAGGTGCACTTAGTGCCAAAATTGCTGGAGACAATGCCATTGACTTTGACCCCTCTAAGGGGACCGTTGAGTCCGGAGCCTATTGACTCTCCTGTGAGAGAGTGCCAGGTGGAGGAGTTAGAACTACCTTCCACCTCAGACACTTTTGAAGCCATGAGGGATCTGATTGCCATGATGGCACCTCAGCCCCCGGCAGGCAGAGACAGACCTCAGGTGCTGCAACAAGCAGCACCGTCCAGAAGAAAGCCTGCCATGATGAGGCAGTCACCCTCACAAGTGCAGCACCGCTTCAGGACACCCCTGTTGCTGCACTGTTTGCCGGCACCAACCTCCAGATGAGGTTCCCCGGCACCATCAGCACGGTGCTCACCTTTGCCGGTGACGACGGCAGAGCGGCACCGATCACCGGCAGAGCAGCACCGGTCACCTGTGCGGCCTCCTCGGCACCACTACCCCATGCAGTATCTATCGGTGTCACTGTGGTCCTCAAGGTCATAGTATAGATTGTTGGACTTGGACGCCGATTCCTACTACTCACGGCATAGCCGGCACTGGTCGGACAGATGCTGACATCGACAGGACACGGATATGGTGCCCCGGCAGCCCCAGTTGCAGCCTCCAGGCCAGTGGCCGTTTTGGACCCCCTGGGCTTACCACCAGGCCCAGGTCTCCCTTTCCAGGGGCTCACAGTCGATGGTCTCTCAGGGTCTTAGGGGCCAACCTACGCCTTGGGGCTCCGAGATGAGGTCCGCACACAGCAACCCACCCAACTTGGCGCCCAACCCTGCAACTGGCACCGGGATGACTGTCAGCACTGAGGACCATGGTGCTGAACAGGTTGACACTAGGGAATCAGAGGGGCAGGAGGGACCTGCATCCCCTCTGGCCTCGTCATCCTTGTCCCCGAATGAGGCAGTGGCAGGGGTTTCGGCCTCGGGTCTGCCCCTCATGGACAGCAGGGCCCACCAAGACCTGCTGCGCAGGATTGCCAGCAACATGGGATTGCAGGCAGAGGAAGTGGTCCCTGTGGTCCCTGAGGACCTTGTGGTGGACATTTTGGCACTGGAGGGGCCATCAAGCGTCGCTCTGCCCCTTATAAAGACCATTCAGAGCAATGTTAAGCCTCTGTGGCAGACCCCTGCTTCCATTCCTCCTACTGCCAAGTGGGTTGAGCAGAAGTACTTCGTACCCTCTAAAATGTACAAGTATCTTTTCATGCACCCTCAGTCCTGCTCATTTGTAGTGATCTTAGTAAACAAGAAGGAGAGACGGGGCCATCAGGGACTGACTCCGAAGTCCAAGGAGTTGAAAAAAATGGACCTTTTCTGACAGAAGGTCTATTTGACCAGGGGACTGCAACTAAGGATAGTTAACTAGCAAGCTATCCTCAGTAAGTATAACTTCAACTCATGGGAGTCCATGCTGAAGTTCAAGGAGTTGGTGCTGCTGGACTCAAGGATAGAGTTTGCGGCAATAGTAGAGGAAGGAAAGCAGTGGCACAGACTTCTTTGCAGGTCTCTCTGGATGCTGTGGACTCTGCCACCAGCACCCTTTTCTCAGGGATAGCTATGAGGAGGAGTTTATGGCTGCAGGCATCCAGCTTACCGCTGGAAGTGCAGCAAACTTTGCAGGACCTGCCATTCAATGGGGCAGGCCTGTTCGTGAAGCAAACGCACTCCAGGCTGCACAGCCTAAAAGATTCCCAGGCTACGATGAAGTCGTTGGGTATGCACGCACAGCAACTCAACGCAAACACTTCAGGCTGCAACCTCAACAATGCCCGTATCCTCCTCAACTGAGGCAGGATTTCTCTAGAAGGAGGGCAGAAATGAGAGGCGCAAGCCTTCCCATCCTCCGCCTGGGCAGGGCTAGGGCCTGACTAAACCATCGTCGGGCTCAAAGTAGGCCGTTCGAAGGTGCGCCTGAGGACGGCACACCCGCCATGACACTGGATCCTTCTCCCTGTTTCATGTATTGCCTATCCCACGTCTACCGTGCTTGGTTCCAAATAACATTGGACCGCTGGGTTCTTCGCACGGGAGAAGTGGGATACTTTCTCCAATTCTGCTCCCTCCCCTCTCTCCCAACCTCCTTCTTCAGGGACCCTTCTCACAAGCAACTCCTTATGCAGGAGGTGCAGACGCTCCTCGCCATAGGGGCAATGGATTCTATTCCCAGTATTTTCTAATTCCCAAAGCCAAGGGGGGTCTCAGACCCATTCTATAGCTGCGAGGACTCAACAAGTTCATGGAAAAATAGAAGTTCCAGATCGTTTCCCTGAGTGCGATTATCCCTTCTCTGGATCCAAGAGACTACTACGTCACTCTTGACTGGAAAGATGGGTACTTTCACATACCTAAACAGCCTGCAGACAGACAATTTCTCCAGTTTGTGGTCGACCACAACCATTATCAGTTCACGGTCCTCCCCTTCAGCCTGTCGACATCCCCCCGAGTGTTCACCAAGTGCATGTCAGTCATAACAGCCTTACTCTGACGGAGACAGGTGCAGGTATATCCCTACCTCAACAACTGACTGCTGCAGGGGGCATTCCAGGGAACAGGTGGAGTCTCAGGTCAGCTTCGTCAGATCCACCTTCAAGAGCCTGGGTCTCCTTCTCAGTGGGAACAAGTCAAATTTGTTACTGACCCAAAGAATAGAATTTAGTGGTGCGGTGTTGGACTCGGTCCAGGCCGGAGCGTTCCTATCAGAGGCCCACTTTCAAGCAATGGCAGACATCGTACAAGGCCTCAGGCCATACCCGACCACGACAGCTAGGGTATGCCTGAGTCTCCTTGGCCACGTGACAGCATGCACATACATAGTCCGATGTGCCGGAATGAGGCTCAGACCCCTCCAAGCATGGCTTGCGTTGGTCTACTGTCCAGGGTCACTGTTCCACCACAAGTCCTTGAGTCCTTCTGACGGTGGCTCGACCCTTGATCAGTATGCGAGGAAGTCCCATTCAACAGCCCCCAGCCCTCCTTGTCCCCAGTATCAGACGTGTCTGCATTAGGATGGGGCACGCACCGGGGAGACATCCAGACCCAAGGCCTTTGGTCTCAGGACGAGATCTCACTCCGTATCAATATCAAGGAGCTGAGGGTGATCCAACTAATTTGCCAAACCTTTAAGGCCCAGTTGCATGGACAGTGCATGGCAGCTGTGATGGACAACACCACTGCCATGTTTTATATCAACAGGCAGGCTGGAGCTCATTCCTCTCCCCTTTATCGGGAAGCCCTTCAGTTATGGGAGTTCTGCATAGCCCACTCCATTCACCTGGAAGAGTCCTGTCTCCTAGGGGGCACAGAACGAGCTAGCGGACTACCTCAGCAGAGCCTTCTGCAACCACAAGTGGTCCATCCGCCCGACTATCATACACAACATCTTCCAGAGGTGGGGACCTCCCCAGGTCGATCTGGTCACCACACAAAGCAACAAAGTGCCTGCAATTCTGTTCTTTCCAAAAACACAGCCCGGGCTCACTTGTGGATGCGTTCCTGCTCTCTTAGGACATCGGCTGAACATGTTCCTGCCATTCCCACTCGTACACAAGGTCCTGCTCAAGACCAGCAGGTACAGGGCAGCAGTGATACTGGTGGCACCGGCATGGCCTCACCAGTACTGGTACACTACGCTCCTGGAGCTGTCGTTAGACGCCCTGATTATGCTGCCACTCCTACTGCACCTGATGACCCAAGACCCCGGTTGCCTTCAACACCCCGACCTACAGTACGTCCGTCTCATGGCCTGGAAGCTTCATGGCTAAACCCCATGGAGCTCCTATGCTCGGAACCAGTGAGGGAGGTCTTATTTGGCAGCAGGAAACCCTCTACTAGGGCTACATACTTGGCAAAGTGGAAAAGGTTCACATTCTGGTGTGCTCAAGACTGCACACCCCCACTTCAGGCACCCATACCTTTCATCCTGGAGTGCCTGCTACACTTGAAACAGCAAGGCCTGGCAGTGTCATCCATCAAGGTGCATCTTGCAGCCATTTCGGCCTTCCACCCAGGAGCAGCTGCGTGTTCCGTCTTTGCCAACCCCATGGTCGCCCATTTCTTCAAGGGTCTGGAACATCTATGCCCACAAATTAGACAACTGGTCCCGGCATGGGACCTTAACCTGGTCTTCTCCAGGCTAATGGGGGCCCCCGTTTGAACCACTGGCGACTTGCTCGGTCCTCTACCTGTTGTGGAAGGTAGTCTTTCTAGTCACCATTACCTCTGCTAGCAGGGTATCTGAGTTAAAGGCCCTCACATCAGACCCTTTACCCATACGTTTTCTATAAGGACAAGGTACAACTCAGATCTCACCTGGCCTTCCTTCCAAAGGTGGTGTCCCAATTCCACACCAACCAAGACATTTTTCTACTGGTATTCTACCCTAAACCTCACGCAAGCTGCCAAGAGCAGAGGCTCCACTCACTGGACGTTCGACGAGTGCTGGCCTTTTACATGGAGCTCACAAAGCCATTCTGTTAGTCGAACTAGCTCTTTGTGGCGGTGGTGGGCGGGATGAAAGGTCTCCCAGTCTCATCAGAGAATCTCATCGTGGATCACATCCTGCATCCGGACGTGTTATGAGCTAGCCAAATTTCTAGCTCGTGCACTTATGGCACATTCCACAAGGACACAGGCTTCCTCGGCGGCGTTCTTGGTCCAAGTACCGATACAAGAGATCTGCTGGGTGGCAATGTGATCTTTGGTGCAGACGTTCACCTCTCATTATGCCATCGCCCAACACGCCAGAGATGATGCAGCATTCGGCAGAGCAGTGCTCCAGTCAGCGATTCCATAACTCCAACCCCACCTCCTGGGTAGGGCTTGGGAGTCACCTAATTGGTATCTATATGAGCAACCACTCAAAGAAGAAAAACAGTTACTCACCTTCTCGTAACTGTTCTTCGAGATGTGTTGCTCATATCCATTTCAAACCCACCTGCCTTCCCCGCTGTCTGAGTAGCTGGCAAGAAGGAACTGAGGAGGTGCTGGGTCAGCAGGGTCCTATATTCACCACCATGGAGGTGCCACTCCTGGGGGCTCCACAGCTAAGGGAAAATCTTTACGACTACTGTGCATGCAGCGCACGCACACCTAATTGGAATGGACATGAGCAACACCTCTCAAAGAACAACAGTTATGAAAAGGTGAGTAACTATTTTTTACTTACCTATAACTGGAGGTTCTTCATGGTGTGTGGTCCCTGTCTGTATTCCAACCCCCGCTCCTTGCCTTCTGCTGTGGATGTGGTAGATCTGTGGTGGAAAAGAAACTGAAGATGCAGTCGGTCCACCCCACCCTTTATCACCTCAGGTGAAACCATGGGGCGTACAAGGACGCATGCGCGCACCAACGGACACTACTATTTTGAAAAGCTCCTGGGGCATGGTGCATGCACATAACCCACAGTGGCATACAGATAGGAACTACCCATCTCAAAGACCCTCCCGTTACAGGTAAGTAACCTCCCCATATCAGTTCTGCATAAGAAACAGAGCCATAGTTAGAGAAGCACTTGATATATGCTTTTCCTTCAGTCTATCTAGAATCGCAAGTTCTGATCAAGCATGAGAAAACTAAGTTCCAAAGTCTTGATAACTTTGGGTTAGCTGAAACATACAGTTCCCAAACACATTAGAGACTGTAACAGCTGATTTCATCGGCCTTGGTGTTTTGTGTCACATTTGGTAACTCAAAGCCAGGGCATATCTTTGATTCCATTCCTGAAATCTTTGTTGGCATGGCTTCAGAGAAGTTAGAGTCATCTGTCTGAAATATCAGATAACATATTTCTATCAGAAGATAATATAAATTTAGATGAAGACATTTTGAAGTGTGATGTTAAGTCAAATATCCACGCACAGTATTCTATTAACTTTACCTCCATGCAAATTAAACATCTTCCTATCATTCATTTGGCTATAGTGTTGGCTTTCCAAGAAGGTGATATTCTCCTCTTAGTCATTGGTTTTATGAGGGATGTATTGCATTAAAAATACTACTTCAGGTAGTCAACGTGCATGTCCCTTGTGTGCACAAGCTTGGAATCTTTTGCCATGTCATGTCTTTTGCCATGTCTGTCAGGACCACTCTTGTGCCCTTTGCCTCCTTGTAATCCCGCACGAGGACATAAAAGATGGAGAAATGATGACCTTTTATGTTTCTTCTTATTGCCAGTGGCTGTGAGACAGATGCTGGACTGCATCCAATCAGCTCACACTTTTGTCTAAGCTTCAGACTTGTCTGTGAAGAAATGCTCTTCTTGTTAGTTTAATTTGTAAATTTTTCATTGTATTTGGATGTTCTGGGGGGAAAATAAAAGAGGTGACAGGGGAGAGCCCCCTGTACATACTCCCCCACTCCCTATAAAGCAGGGCAAAGTTACACAACCATGAAAAATACCAGACTCTAAGTGCTTGGGTTTTACTTCTGCCTTTGTGTGATGGGTATAGCAGGTGTCTCTTCTGCCTCAGGGAAGCTCATGTCCCTGATACATGCTACGTCTGCTTCTCCTTATCCTGCACTTCGAAGTCAAGGGATATAAGGCTCAAACTGCACTTCTTGGAGCAATCCATGAAAGTGGCATCAGACCCATTTGGAATAAACATGGTCCCAACTGGAACCTTAGAGCCTTTCGTCATTAGTGCCCCAGCTAACAGGCTTACTTCTGGTTCCAGCAGGGAGAAGAAATTGGCTAAGTAAACACCAGTACTGGGATCCCCATTACTGGCAGATACCTCCTTGATATTGAAGACATCAGTGCAGACCTTCTGCACTGACTGTGGGACAAAGAGCCCCTTAATGTTTTGTGACTGCAGCTCCAAGTAAACATTATGTTTGCCTCAGAAGGAGGATCTTCCAGGCCTTCCAGTTCCGAAGATGGTAGCAGGGCACTGACAGCAAAGAAAGCCAGAGAAGCTTTGGCCCTGGTGCCAACATCAATACCGAGAGCCCTTCTCATGCTGACACCTGCACTGGTCAAAGAACCACTCCAGACACCAAAGTTTGCTATTCAGGATCCACTCTCACTTTTTCTCCCAGCACCGATGTTAGCACCAACTTGGGCACTGGCATCATCTTCACCCAGAACTGTGTTTGATGGTACAACGATTCCCAGAGGAGTTCTTCGGCCCTTCTCTAAGCTACTCCTCTCCTGACTCCAACAGAAATCCCTCTTCAGGGAAACTGAAGCGCCTTAGGGGATATCCAAAGAGCCCCCTACAAGATTGGTAGTGGCTGGTCCATCCACAACCTGGCCAATGCCTGTATGATCTACCACCAGAGCCCTATTGAGCATATTGGGGCCCACCATCCCACCTGTCCATGAGTTGAGTCCCATCACATATCTCCATGAGGAGGAGGATATCCCAGGCCCTCTCTGAATTAGTGTCCAGGGCCCTCACACTAAAACTGGAAGAGCAAATGGGCAAGCTAGCAAAACTGGCCCAGGAGATGCTCCAGCTTCCCCACCCACCCCACCCACAGAATCCTCTTCTTTCCCCAACAACACTGACATCCTGGCTCTGGTACTGACCAAGGATGACTTTTTACATAACTCCCTACTGGATGAGACAGTTCTGGCTGATGGACTTGCTGCACATATCAGCATAGGTCCAATCAGACTTCCAGAAAGCCCAGATCTGTTGTCACAGAACCAAGAACAAATTTTTCATCCAGACCCAGCATCTCTACAACTGATGACCTGAATGTTGGCTGGAGGTGTGGAAAGATTGCTCTTCACATGTTCAGGAAATCTTGGCACAAAGCAGAATACCATCCATGAGGAAGATCCATTCCTTTAAATGCAAGAGATTTTCCATGTGGGCAACCCAACACAGTCTAGTGCTTGACCAGGCCTTAATACTGAAGATTCTGGATTACTTAATTGCAATTGAAACAATCTGGACTCTCCTTCAGTTAGATGAAGGGTCATCTGATGATGATATAAGCATATTGCCCTCTAATACTGTTGCTTTTGATAGTCTCCTATGTGACAATATTGAAGTTCCTTAGGGGTGTGATTATTGTACACTTATTCACTGGGAACAGCGCCTACCCCAACATGAGACCTCAACATTGTTCTTCTGAAGCTAATAGAGCTCTCTTCTGAGCCCTCACGGAATGCCCTGTTTGCTATCTGACCCCTAAAATAGTCTTTCTGGTGGCCATCACCTCAGCCAGGAGAGTAAGTTTCAGGTGCTCAGGGTTGAATTTCTATATACAGTGGACATAGTGGTTATGAGACCTCATCCAAAGTTCATTCCTGAAGCGGTATCTGAATTTCACTTAATTCAAGTAATCAGCTTACCTGTATTCTTCCCTAAATCACATTCCACACACAGGGAAAAGAAACTGCACACCCTGGAGATATCATGCTCTATGCTACTTCAAGGACAGGACTAAATCTTTCAGACTACCCCCATGCACGTTTTTGGTGATAGATGGTCACTCTAAAGGCCAAGACATTTAATCTCAGACCGTCTTAATGGATTGTTGAGTGTATCACATTGTGCTACCAGCTGTTAGAGATACTACCCCCACTGTCCACCAAGGCTTTACTACAGTTCAAGCAACATCCTGTTCCTGTTTCTGAAATTGCAATAACTTCTGTGTAGAGTAGTCCAGTGATATTTCTAACCATTACGTACTGGACTTGGCTGCTAGAACCAATGCCAGATTTGGGAAAGCATTCTCTCTCTCTCTCTCTCTTTCACTCTCAGGATCTCTTTTCCCCCAATGTAGATGGAGATATACCAATATACTTTATTTTGGTTTGGGAATCAAAATAAGCTGTACCAGAATAAATACCTTTATACTTGTATAACTGCATACGCAGTAAAGTGGTGGTTGCCACTTTAATTATGCCAGCAGGGTTAAAGTAGAAAACTTTTAAATGTAGACAAGCTCTTCTTTCTGTTTTAAACCAAGTATATTTTGGTTTAGCAGTTTCCTTAAGTTGATTTGGAACAGGTTTAGGCTAAACTGAAACAAGTCACTCTTAAAATGAAATAATTAACTGAAATAAGCATCCACACAGTGCTTTGCACCAATTTAACTAAAATAATACAAATTTATATACACAGATCCTTACTCTAGATGTTTTCTTAATTCTTGTCCTATACTCAACGGTTAAGGAGAACAATTTTTCACCCTCCTCCTTGTTACAACCTTTTATGTACCTCCTCAGTCTTCTCTTCTCCAGACTAAACAAATCCAATTTTTTCCATCTTTCCTCATAGGTCATGTTTTCTAGCCCTTTAGTCATTTTTGTTAATCTCCTCTGGACGTTCTCCAGTTTGTCATCTTCTTTCCTGAAATGTGTTGAGAATTGGACACAACACACTAGCTGAGGCCCTATCAGCATGGAGTAGAGTGGAAGAGTTGCTTCTTGTGTTCTGCTCTTACAACATACCTGCTGATACATCTCAGAATAATGCTTGTTTGTTTTTTTGCAACAGTGTTACACTGTTGACTCGTATTTAGCTTGTGATCCACTATAACCTCCAGATGCCTTTCCACAGTACAGCAGAACCTCAGAGTTATCAACACTGGAGTTATGAATTAACTGGTCAACCACACACCTCATTTGGAATTGGAAGTACACAATCAGGCAGCAGCAGAGACAAAAAAAAAACAAAAAAAAAAACAGTATAGTACAGTATTAAACATAAACTACTGAAAAAAAGTAAAGCAGCATTTTTCTTCTGTGTAGTAAAGTTTTCAAAGCTATATTAAGTCATTGCTCGGTTGTAAACTTTTGAAAGAAACATAATTTTTGTTCAGAGTTACAAACGATCTCCATTCCTGAGCTGTTTGTAACTTTGAGGTTCTACTGTACTCCTTCCTAGGGACTCACTTCCTATTTTGTATGTGTGCACTTGCTTGTTCCTTCCTAAGTGGAGTACTTTGCATTTGTCTTTATTGAGTTTCATCCTGTTTACTTCAGACCATTTCTCCAGTTTGTCCAGATAATTTTGAATTTTAATCCTATCCTTCAAAGCACTTGCAACACCTACCAGCTTGGTATCATCCACAAACTTAATAAGTGTACTCTCTATGACATTATCTAAATCACTGATGAAGATATTGAACAGAACCCGTGCCAGACCAATCCCTGCGGGACTCATTCCATGTGCCCTTCCAGCTTGATTGTGAACCACTGATTACTATTCTAAGTCCTAGTAATATAGTTTAAGGAGCCACCAAATAGTCTGACCTGTATATTTCACAGCCCACCAGCGCTACCCTGCACCCACACGCTAACCTAACAACTGAAATTAGGCCTAAATATTACAGCCGCTAGGAGACTATACAATTACATGCCACAGGCAGAGAATAGAAGGGACTGAGGTGCACTGGCAGTCAAGGCCTATGTAATGGCAGGAAAATGATTAAGTGAAATATATCCAGATAATGCCAGCAAATAACCTGCACCCACATGCTGAAGAGGAAGGTGAAAAATCTCCAAGGTCACTGCCAATCTGATCTGAGGACAAATGTCTTCCGGACTCCAGATGTGTGTGTGAAGTGTGTTTTGAGATAGATTATGACTTGCGAATTTGAGAGGCTAGATTGTGGTGGTTTAAAAAACAAAAAAACCATACACAAACACACCGGACACCAGGGTTTTTTGCTCTTTCAAATTGGTTAAATTATAACTTACTCCTCAATGAGTGCAGATGCTGTTGGTGTGTTTGAAGAAATATGATTTAGAACTAACTTTATTGTTAAGGGTGTTTAAAAAACAAACAAACATATGCTTCATATCCAATTGATAAGTTGAAGTAATAGACTGGATTTTGGAGTGATACTCTATATAAAGATGTATATAGATAGCCAGATATATATTATGCAATTGGTACACACTTCTAATGAAAATAGAAAGTTGCATTTGCATAGTTGCTATTTCCATTAATTGAGATAACTCAGAAAAAATTAAATGTAAATGTTGCAAAACATTCTTAACAAAAAACAAAACAAAAAAAAGCAAGTGTAGGCTAAGTACAAGTATGAACAATTTCAGTTCGAGGGGGTAACTTTTTCACAAGGTTAGAAGGTAAGAAGAGAGGCTTGTAATAAGTTCCTACACAGGCCTAACTTTAGCATTTTTTAATAATTGAGGTAAATGCTTCTTTGTTTTTTTTAGTTTGAATGATTGCAGATCTGTTTAAACCTATTTCCCTGTATATGGAAATTTTACTTACCAAATGTTCTGTGAAAGTCTCTCTCTCTCTCTCTCTCTCTAATAGGTTCACACTGATCTAGTTACCTTCCCTGCTAGGTTTGGGATTATATGTTCATTTTTGGTGATGTCACTTTATCTTTATTAAATTGCTGAAAAGGAACAGACAATTGAGGGTGTCAAAAACAGTTATGCATCTCCAGTGAAGTACTTGTATGTCAATCAGTGAGGAAGTTAAATATCTTGGAATCCTGAGCTCTTCAAAAGGCTACAGGTGTTAAATACTGGTTCAGAAATTCAGTAG
Source organism: Eretmochelys imbricata (assembly GCF_965152235.1). Classification (NCBI taxonomy): domain Eukaryota; kingdom Metazoa; phylum Chordata; order Testudines; family Cheloniidae; genus Eretmochelys; species Eretmochelys imbricata. Next base: position 49,642,545 of record NC_135576.1, on the reverse strand, counting down.
TGACTTTGTATGAACAGAATACAGTTCTGGGCAAGTAACTTTTCTTTTCACAACACTTTTTGAAAGCTTACGGGAAGGGATATGTGTAATTTTAGAAAATAGGGGGAAAAAACCCATAAACTCGCACTTTAAATTGCATTTAAGCATAATTTGAGTGCACTGTTTGTAACTATCTTTTTATGAATACCAACCAATATGACAACAGTAATATGGAAGCACAAAGTTTTAGATAATAAGCCAGTTCCGTTCTTATTTAATACTAGCTTAAAAGATCTAAGAAGCAACTTGAATATAAAAGCAAAATGTCTAAATATTAACTAGTAAATGTTCTTCCTTGGATTATTAAAACAGGAATTTGGAAAACTTTTTATTACATTGAATTTCCACATGTTCATCACTTACACATTTTGACAAGATGTCTGTGAAAGTTTAGTGGACCTGTTTATTTCTTAAATAAGAGTAGAAAAAGTCTGCTAAATCATACATTTATTTTTTGTTAATCAGGTGAGAGTCAACAACTCAGTAGTGAATGAGAGGTAGATAGATTGAGTGGGAGTAGGCCATGAAGGGCTATAAAATTGAAGACTTGTAATTTGTTCAATGTGATGATGAAGAGGGAGTCAATAGAAGAATGATAGGAAAGAGGTGGCATGATCAAAGCAACGGACTAGGAAGATGATCTTTGCAGTAGGATTCTGAATGGATATGAATAGGGCAAGATTGCATTGTCAAAGTCAGAGAGAAGGATGTGGTAATAATCGAGACTCAAGATGAGAGCCTAGACGCTGTCTGGATAGGAAAGACGGTATTTTAGAGATGTTATGCAGAAAGAACGAGCAAGATTCAGATATAGCTTGCATGTGAAGACCTAGAGAGAGGCCCAAATTGAAGATGATGCCTCGGTTACAGGTCTGAGTGACAGACAGGATAATGGTGTTGTCACAGTGATCAAGAGAGGACATAGCAATCTGGGTTTGGGGGGGGATGAGATTAAAAGATCTGTTTTAGCTGTATCGAGCTTGAGCTGTTGACTAGATATCCACAAGAAGTTGTTGGAGAGGCAAGCCGAGGTTTTAATTTGGACAGGAAACAGCTGTGGATCAGAGAGGTAGATCTGTGAGTTGTCAGCATATACACCTCTACCCCCATATAATGCGGTCCGATATAACGCGAATTCGGATATAACGCGGCAAAGCAGTGCTCCGGGGAGTGGGGCTGCTTTGCCTCGTTATATCCGAATTCGTGTTACTGCAAGCGGTTCCTCTATGCCCCCGCCCTTACTTGCAGCGGCCTCCCCGCCCCAGCTCATCTCCGCCTCCTCCCACGAGTGCGCCACCGCTCTGCTTCTCCTCCCTCCCTCCCAGGCTTGCCGCGTCAAACAGCTGATTCTCGGCAAGTCTTGGGGGGAGAAGCAGAGCGGTGGTGGCGCACTCAGGGGAGGAGGCGGAGCAGAAGTGATGCGGGGAGGGCCAGAGCAAGTAACCGGCGGGGGGGAGGGTGCAGAGGAACCACTCGCCACCCCAGCTCACCTCCGCCTCCACCTCCTTCCCTGAGCGCGCCACCGCCACTTCGCTTCTTCCCCCACCCCCCTTCTTTCTTTCCAGGCTTCCCGTGCCAAACAGCTGATTGGCGCGGCAAGCCTGGAAGGGAGGGAGGGAGAAGCAAGCGGCAGTGGCACGCTCAGGGGAGGAGGCGGAGGCAGGGTGGAGGTGAGCTGGGGCGGGAAGCGGTTCCTCTCCCTACCCTGATATAACACGATCTCACCTACAAGATGGTAAGATTTTTTGGTTCCAGAGGACCGTGTTATATCTGGGTAGAGGTGTATATATGGTAGCTGAATTTGTGTTTGTGGGTGAGATTACCTACAGATAAAGTGTAGAGGGGGAAGAGAAGGGGACACAAAGACAGAACCCTGTGGTACAGAAAGCTTAGGGTGAAAGTGCAGTAGCTGGAGAAGCAAGTGGAGACAACAGTGGGATTTTTTTAAGATGACAGAGAGTACAATAAGTTGTATTGTGAGGGGAAAGAGCCAGAGGAAAATCGGAGGTTAAGGGAGGGGATGAGATTATGTTTGTGGGAGATAAGGAGATGGGGTGCAATCACGGAGACAAATGGAGGGGTTAGAAGAGAAGAGCAGATGAAAAAATTGCCTCTGTGACAGGGAAGAAGAAGGTGAGAGTTGCTGGAGGCAAAGTGGGGAAGGCAAGTTGAAGGGAGGAGGAAGGTTTTGTTTTGGAAGAAATTGCCAAGATCCTGTACAGCAAGAGATGTGGAGACAAGAGGAAGTGAGTGAGGGTTTGAGGAGTGAGTCAAAGGCAAAAATACAGCTGACATTGTGGTAATGGGATTCAATAAAGTTGAAGAAGCAGTTCTTCCAGTAGTATCCCTGTGGGTGCTCCATTTTAGGTGTGCACGCACCCATGCACCTTTGATCGGAGATTTTAGGTAGGCAGTACCTGTTTGACCTGTTCATGCACTTCAGTCCCCTTCATGTCCTGCACTGAGGATATATAGATCTGCACAGGCAAACAGTCCTCAGTTCCTTCTCAGCTGCTTTGGATATCTAACATGCCTGCATCGTGATTAGCATTACTGTTTTTGCAGTTTAGTTAGTTTAGTTTAGTTAATAGTAGTAGTTTATTTAACCTGGTAGTTATTTAGAAAGGTTTTTCATGTGATTACAACCTCTGCCCTCCACCTCCTCTAAAGGGAGCTCCTTGGGGGTGGTTCTTGCCATGGTATGCTGGAATCCCTGGAATTCAAATGTTGCCTCTCCTGCCGGGAATCCATCCTGGTTAGTGATGGACACCCTGAGTGCCTTTGCTGTATGGGAGACACTCACATACCCGCAACATGCAAGATTTGCATCTCTTTTAAAAGCTGATCAAGGAAAAACAGAGAAATCAAGTTTAGGCTCCTGATGGAGCAAGCTCTGCAACCAGCCTTGGATCTGGATACAGGGAACCCTACTGTACACTGGCCTCCAAATTTTATTAATGCCCCATCAATTGCTACATTTCAGTCACCAAGATCCTCAACAAAGAATAACACAGTAGGTAGTGACTAAGCTCCAAAGAAAATAAGTTCTAGTTATTCTTCGAGTGATTGCTCATGTGTATTCCACAGTAGATGTGCGTGCTCGCCACATGCACCGGTGCCGGAAGATTTTCCCCTAGCAGTACCCGTAGGAGGGAGCGCCCCAGCGACCCCTGGAGTGGCACCTGCATGGTGCAGTATAAGGGGAGCTGCGCGCTTCCCCCACCCTCAGTTCCTTCTTGTCTCCAGTGAAGGTGCGTCGGAACTACTCTGCTCCAGCTTTGCTGTAGCTCGTCCCCAGACCTGTTCATTCATTGTGTTGGTACCTGTAGTTAGTTAGCTGTTTAGTTAGTTCAGTTAGTCAGAGAGCCCTGGCCGGGGCATGCCGCATGCCCCGGATTTTAAGTTGTGCAGCACTTGTAGGCCATCTACGCCAAGGAGTGACCCGCAAGCAGACTGTCTGCGCTGTTTGGGAGAAACCCATATTGGCGATTGTTGCAAAATTTGCAAGTCATTTAAGCCTCGGACCAAGAGAGAGGGGGACATTAGACTCCGGGCCATTCTCATGGAGTCGGTGCTGACCCCGACTCTGGTGCACCACTCTGAGCCGGCACTGGGCACCGCTGTGTTGGTGTGCGGCGACCTTCCAGTGCCATTGAGCAGTCGGCACCACTCCCCATCCACAGGGCACGCCAAGAAGGCCAGAAAGACGCCACCTTCGCAGCGGCACCGAGGAAAACCTGGGACAGAGGCTAGACCCATGTTGGGCAGTCCTCAATCCCCACCAGCCTCTAGGCATCTGACTCACGTAGAGCAGAGTAGCCCGGCCCCTTTGGAGCAGGCCTTCCTGAATGTCCGGGTGCCATCCACACTGGAGGCCCTGTAGGCGGACCGGGACATTATGTCCATGCCAGTACCAGGAGCACCGCCGATGTCGGCCCCATGCTTCAGGGGCAAGCCACTGCTGGGATCTCCGCAGTCACCCCCAGCTCAGTACTGGTCTCGGTCCAGGGAACATTCCTAATGCCATTCGCCGCCCAGCCACTGTTCGGGGCAAAGTCCCTGTGGATCGCCCTCAACTCCCACCAGACTGTCTGGTTGGGTTCCGTCAGACAGAGACTTGGCACCGCTCCACCTTGAGGAGCGAATATCGACGAGACCGAGGCAGGCATCGCCAAAGGTCCTTGTCTCGGAGGGGTTATCGCAGCCGGTCATGGCACAGACATCGACACCATTCCCGCTCGGAATCCCGCTCCAAGACTCCGCCAAGGCATCTCCTCCGCAGCCCCGGGTGTCAGTTGCTGTCGTCTCGCCGTCGCGGGTTCACCCGTCAGAGCAGATCACAGAGCAGCCGTTACCAACGGTACTGGTCCTCCACATAGGGATCCGGGGACAGCAGTAGCCTGGCCTCCATTTGTAGTCATCCATCAATGGGCCAGGCCAGCCAGGCCAAACAGCCGGCCCTGCTGGTGCTGCAGCAGGTGCAGTGGCACTGGGCGCCATGGCCGGCCCAATGGTACAGTGGGTACTGTGGCCCCTGATGCAGCCCCCTGTGGGGGCTCGCTTGGCGGCCGGAGCCTCGGAAGCACCCTCGGCCTCTCTCTCCAGACCGCCGAGGAAGGACTCGGTGGGACATACATCCTCGGCACCATGCTCAGAGACCAACCAGGTGGTGGATCCTCTGGTGCCAGTGGACACCCAGAGCACCGCACCGGCCTCCTTGCCCTCCCTGGATGAGGCGATTACAGCCCCGCCCCTCTCCGTCCCACAGGAGGACTTCAGGGCCCACCAAGAACTCTTAAAAAGGGTGGCATCAAGCCTCCACCTCCAGGCAGAGGAGATGGAGAAGGCCTCGAACTCGCTGTTTAATGTGCTGTCCTCTTTGGCACTGGTCAGGGTAGCCTTGCCTCTCCATGAAGGGGTGGCAAAAATTTCAAATGTCCTGTGGCAAACACCCGCCTCGTTGGCCCCCATCTCTAAAAGGGTGTACCCGCCAAGGGATACAAGTACTTATACACCTACCCAGAGCCCAACTCCCTGGTGGTCGAGTTGGTCAACCACAGGGAATGGCAGGGCTGGCCAGCCCCTACCCCAAAAAATAAAGATTCATGGAGGCTGGACTTTTTTGGAAGAAAAATGTATTTGTCCTCAAGCTTCCAGTTACGAGTGGCAAACCACCAGGCTCTCCTGTGCCAGTATGAGTTCAATCTGTGGGGCTCCCTGCCCAAGTTCAAGGACTCCCTCCAGGAGCGCGATAGGAAGGAGTTCAAAGCGCTGGTGGAGGAGGGTACAGTGGCTGCCAGGGCAACCCTGCAGGCAGCTTTGGATGTGGTGGACACGGCCGCATGGTCCATGGCCTCCGCAGTGTCCATGAGAAGGGCGTCGTGGCTCCTGCTCTCTGGGCTGTCCAGCGAGATGCAGACTTCCATGCAGGATCTCCCATTTGATGGCAAAACTCTGTTTGCAGAGCAAACGGATTCAAGCCTGCATGGCATGAAAGACTTCTGCATGACCTTCCAGACGCCGGATCTCTGTGTTCCGGCTCTGGCTAAACCTAAATTCAAGCCGCAGCAGACTCCCGCTCGGGCCACCCACCTGAAATGAGGCCGCCCATAAGAAGTCGCGGGACTGTAAGAGGCACCCTCAGAGGCAGTCTCTGCCTGCCCCCCAACCTGGGTCCTCCAAGGGCAAGGAGGCAGGGAAAAGGCGGTTTTGATGGGACGCGGGGGCGCCCTGCCAGTTCTCATCAGGGATGCACCCTCAGTAAAGCTTCCCTTCTCCAATCAGTTGTGTGCTTTCCTCCCGGAGTGGTCGCGGCTGACCTCGAACCCATGGGTCCTCAACACTATCTCCCGGGGCTACACCCTCCAGTTTACTTCCTCCCTGCCCAACCATCCTCTGTCCTCCCGGGGGACCCCTCGCACGAAGCTCTGCTCGCGCAGGTGGTGGGGCCGCTCCTGGCCTAGGAACAGTGGAAGTGATGCCTGGGGAGTTCAAAGGCAAGGGGTACTACTTCTTCTGCTATTTCCTTATCCCAAAGGCCAAAGGGGGACTCAGGCCCATCCTGGACCTGCAAAGTCTGAACCAGTCCATGGTTTTAGCTCAAGTTCTGCATGGTCTCCCTGGCTTCCACCATCCCCTCCTTGGATCCCGGGGACTGGTATGCTGCCCTCGATCTGCAGGACACGTACTTCCACGTTCATATATTCGAGGGGCACAGACGCTTCCTCCATTTGGTGGTGGGGCAGAATCACTATCAATTTACGGTCCTCCTGTTTGGCCTGTCCACTGCCCCTAGGGTATTTACAAAATGTATGTCGGTGGTAGCAGCCTACCTCAGGCACTGGGGGGTCCAGATCTTTCCCTATCTGGATGATTGGCTGGTCAAGGGCAGCTCCCGGTCGCAGGTGAGGGATCACATGATGCTCCTCTTGTCCACATGAACCGCTTTGGGCCTGTTGGTAAACAACACCAAGTCCACGTTAGTCCCAGTTCAATGCATAGAGTTTATCGGGGCACTCCTGGACGCCTCGTCGGCCAGAGCCTCCCTCCCACCGGACAGGTTTGAGACCCTGAAGGGGCTCATCGACACGGTCATAAGGTTCCTGGTGACAACAGCCAGAGCGTGCCTCCAGCTCTGGGGTCACATGTCGGTGTGCACATACATGGTCCGTCACGCCAGACTCAGGATGAGGCCCCTCCAGCGTTGGTTGGCCTCGGAGTTCTCCCAGGCCAGGGACAGGATGGACAAAGTCCTCCCCATATCCGACTCGGTGATAGTCTCCCTACAGTGGTGGTCCGCCCCAAGTAACATGCTCCAAGGGGTCCCGTTCAGGGACAGGGCCCCATTGCTGGAACTGGTGTCCGATGCGTCGGATTTGGGTTGAGGGGCCCATGTGGGGAACGTTCAAACCCAAGGCCTGTGGTTGGCTCAAGATCTGACCCTGCACATAAACATCAACGAACTCGGAGCGGTACGGCTGGTGTGCGTGGCCTTCCGCTCGCACCTGGAGGGCAGGGTGGTCAGAGTCCTCACGGACAACACAGCCTCAATGTTCTATATCAACAGGCAAGGCGGGGCCTGCTCCTCTGCCACGAAGCCCTCAGGCTTTGGGATTTTCTGTATAGCCCACGACGTCTACCTAAAGGCCTTCTATCTACCAGGTACCCGGAACGCCCGGGCGGATCGCTTGAGCAGGGACTTCTCTCAACACGAATGGTCTCTCCACCCAGAAGTGGCTCATAGGCTTTTCCGAGTGTGGGGGACTCCCCAGGTGGACCTGTTCGTGACTCGGCAGAACCGGCGCTATCCACGGCTCTGCTCCAGTGGGGGACTGGGAAGGGACGCTATCTCCAATGCCTTCCTCCTGTCCTGGTCAGGCCACTTCCTCTATGCCTTCCCCCTGTTCCCACTGATCAGCAAGGTCCTGGAAAAGATAGACAGACAAAACTTGGGTTCTCCTGGTTGCCCGGCGTGATCCAGGAAACATTGGTACAGAACCCTCACGGGCCTCGTGGTTGCTCCGCTGTGGCAGTTGCCATTCCATCCAGATCTGCTCTTCAAGGACCAGAGTCGCCTTCTCCACCTCAGCCTACTGCGTGGCTGCTCAATGGCTAGGTAGGGAGGAGAGGACATGCTCAGAAGGGGTTCAGCGCGTCATACTAGAAAGCAGGCGGCCCTCCACGCGCCACACCTGCTTGGTGAAGTGGTCCTGGTTTTCTAGATGGGCAGGTGAACGGGGTGTCTCCCCGGTGGCCGCCCCGATCCAGCTTATCCTTGACTACCTTCTCCACCTTAGAGCCCAGGGCCTGGTACCCTTGTCAGTCCAGGTGCAACTGGCAGCCATATGGGCCTTCCATCCGCCGGTGCAGGGTCACACGGTACTCTCTCAAGTTATGACTGGCCAGTTCCTTAAGGGGTTGGACCGTCTTTTTCCGTATGCTAGGCTCTCGGTCCCACAGTGAGACCTGAACCTGGAGTTGGCCCATCTCACGGGGCCCCTGTTTGAGCTGCTAGTCACATGCTCCTGGTCCCACCTCTTGTGGAAAGTGGCCTACCTGGTCGCAATCACGTCAGCCAGGCGGTTCTTGGAGCTCAGGGCCCTGACTTCTGAGCCTCCGTACACAGTTTTTCATAAGGACAAGGTCCAGCTCCGCCCACACCCTACATTTCTCCCGAAGGTGGTCTCTGCCTATCACATGGGTCAGGACATTTTTCTCCTGGTCTTCTGCCCCAAGCCCCACGATTCCAGTGAGGAGCGCCATCTCCACACTCTCTATGTGCAACAGGCTCTGGCTTTCTACCTCGAGCAGACCAGGCCATTCAGAAAGTCCTCACAACGGTTCATCGCCTCGGCTGAGCACATGAGGTAGGTCGATCTCCACTCAGTGGCTTTCCAACTGGATCACTTCTTGCATCCGTACCTGTTATGACCTGGCGGGTATCCCCCCTGCCACCAATTGTGAAGGCATACTCAACTCGAGCGCAAGCCTCGTCTGTTGCCTTCTTGGCCTAGGTCCCCATTCAGGACATTTGTAGGGCTGCCATGTGGTCTTCGGTTCACATGTTCACCTCGCACTATGCAATCGTCTCCCAAACCAGGGATGATGCTGGGTTCGGCAGGGCTGTCCTCCGCCCTGAGAACTTGTGAACTCCTACCCGCCTCCAACAGATATAGCTTGGAATCACCTATTGTGGAATACATATGAGCAATCACTCAAAGAAGAAAAGACAGTTACCTTTTCTGTAACTGGTGTTCTTCAAGATGTATTGCTCGTGTGTATTCCACATCCCACCCTCCTTCCCCTCTGTCGGAGTTGTCCGACAAGAAGGAACTGAGGGTGGGGGGAGCGCGCAGCTCCCCTTATATTGCGCCATGCAGGTGCCACTCCAGGGATCGTTGGGGCACTCCCCCCTACGGGTACTGCTAGGGGAAAAACTTCCGGCACCGGTGCATGTGGCGAGCACGCACACCTATTGTGGAATAGACATGAGCAACACATCTCGAAAAACACCAGTTACGGAAAAGGTAACTGTCTTTTCTCCTTGTGGAAAACTTCCAAGAAGAGCCAGATCACTTCAGAGACCACGTGCTCCAGAGGCTGCAGGTCCCCAGGGATGTTCCATGGAGGCTCGAAGCTGCTCCAGTACTGGGAGCTCTTTGAAGACTTCCAGTTCCTCGAAACACCATTGTACCAGTCATACCTCAGTATTGAAACCAAACCAGATATTGTTGAAGCAGGATGAATCTAGCAAAGACTCCACCCTATTTCACAGAAGCATGCTACATCTTCACACTCCCTGCGTTCTGTATCTGAATGAATATCCAAGGTGTCTGCACCTGTATAATAGAGGCTGTGTATGTCATCTGTACTGGAGTCATCTGGACAGGCCTGTGTCTCAGCAATCAGTGCCTTCGGTACCTGCCCCATCTTCCAAGATGAGGCCACGAAAGCAGGCAGTTCCCTTGGTATTGACACCAATTACTGCAGACCCTTGACTGATTTAAACTAATTTACACCAGCTGCATAAGAATTTAGATATTCTAGAGACTTATTTATGTCAGATGAGCTGGAATCCTCCTTGTTAATAGGAACCAAGCAATTGTCAGTACCGTGATCTATTGGGTCACCGAGACCATATCTTTCACTAGTACATCCTAGCTCTTCAGTACCGACTGTGTCAGATAGGCAGTTGCATTCACCTCAGGCATCTGCTCCACCACTGGATTTTCAAGGATGATTCCTCAGACTCTCAGATTGCTTTGGGAATCCCCTGACTATTGTACATCAGGCATTCCCCCGTCTTTCTACCATGAGACTGAAATCTCAGGGACAGTCTCATACCCCTCCTTATTGGCATGATCAGGGTTGGATACCATCTCCATTGCTTTGTGGTCTACCTCAGTGCCCGTATTTGGATCTGTGGGCTGTTTACTTCCAGCAGTTCTCAAAGCCTCCCAGTTGCTCCCAAAGGGACCATGGAGGGAGACATGCTTCTGTCTCATTACTCCCTCCTCAACAGCCTCAGGAGAAGTCTTTAGAAGACCAGGAAGCTAGAGTGGACAGGGAAGACAACCTGCAAACTAATATTCCATCATCCTCACTAGATGAGGCCATAGATCTGCCAACACCTTCTCTCGCTGTTGACTTTAAGCAGTTTCAGGAGTTGATTCTACTACAAGAGGTCCAGGAGTCCCAACGTAATCTTTTAGACGTTTTACTTACAACGGCTTCTGGCAGGGCGGCTCTACTAGTGAATGAGTGTTAGTGGATCCCACAAAACAATCTGGCGCACAATGCCCACTGGCAAATGGGTACACAAGAAATATTACATACAGGTAAAATAATTCAGATCCATGCTTCTAGAGTAGATGCTTCTGTTGCCAGCGCAGTCTTGTTTTCAGTGTTAGATCTAACTTAGAAGCTCTCACCTTCATCAAGGGATACTGCTCAGGAGTCACCTACAGTGGAGCATCCATAGGGACACTTTTGAAGAAGAGCTTACTCTGCTTGGGCAATAACTGAAGGAGTTTGAGATGTGTGTCCCTGTGAGTCTCTGCTACCTGCTCTCCTTCCCCTCTGCTTCGGAGTCTTGTATGTCAGGATTTCACAATAGGGAAGGAACTGAGGGCAGTTCCCCCATGCAATTCTTTATATATCCTCAGTACAGTCCACAAACAGGACTAGAGTGTATATGCAGGCTGAATAGGCATTGCCACCAAAAATCTCCTATCAAAGGTGCATTGGTGGAGCATTCAGAGACCCATATCCTGGAGAGTTCCAGTTACAACACAAGGAGAGTAACCTCTCCTTTTGCTGAGAAGATGGCAGAACTCATAGTGGAGAGAACAAATTCGTAGTGGAGAAAGTCAGCCTGGTCATGGGATTTTCACCAGAGATGCTCTCCAGCATGAGAGCAGGAGCAAAGGAAGCAGATATTGGGGGTGAACTAGGGCTTGGGGTTGGCAGAGCAGGTTTTGTGGTGGGAGGGAGTGGCAAAAAAATCCAGGGTAGAGGAGAATGAAGCATGGAGAGTCAACAGCCACATCAGTGGAAGAAAGGAAAGAGAGGGCTGAAAGAAGAGAATTCGTAAATGCTGATGGAATGGAAGTCGTGAAAAGGCTAAGTGACAGGATATGGGGATGGGGGGAGGGCAGGGCTGATGGGCAATGCTTAAAAAAAAAAAAAAAGAAAAAAAAAGTAATGGTTGGAGAGGGGAACTCAGCAATAGAAATTGGAGAACAGTGCTTATTGAAGACCCAGTCAAGTGAACAGCCCTTTTGGTGAGTGGGAGTGTTGAACCAGTTAGTTTTCTGTTTGTCTCCACAGATATTTACAAGTACAGTTGCAGTAATTGCGTTTGCAAAAGTATGTATTGTATGAAAGCTTTTCAAAATTGTACTTCGAAAGAGCCACTAGAAGTTAGTTATGTAAGTACTACATAAATTGCAGTAGTAACTAATCTTCAACTATACTAGAATGTGAATTTTTTAAAATGCTCAAATGGTTGAATGATGCATTGTGATATGATAGAATATCTTTCTAAGTATACTACCTAGCTAGCTTTAGTGTATCCAAAAATGCCTGCCTTCCTCTTACACATTTTATTAATAACTGTGGTTCAGATCTGGAAAGTAAACTGTGTGTTGGTGATTATTTTTCTTGGCCAGCGTATCTAATACTGCAGTCATAACACCGCAGTTCACTAATTATTTTAACTATATTAACTGTTTTCGTCATGACTCTTAATTGCTTCTTTTACTACACAGAAATTTCAAGACATTGAAGAAATGCATCTCCTTCACATGAAAGAGATTGTAGAATCTTTGTCAAATACTGTAAAAGAAATTCATTTACAAATAGGCCAGGTGAGTTTATTTAAATTAATCTTTGTATTAATCTGACTATAAAATTTTAGATTTGTTTCTTAGATTATGAAAAGTCATATATCACTTATTGTTTCGGCAACGATTGCCAGTTTTTGGTCCATGACATAGACTTGTCTTCCACTAGAAAAAGGAGAAATGTGCCACTTTATGACAATACAAGCTTTGAAATTGTCACTTTATGACAATACAAGCTATGAAATTCAAATGTATAGATGCCAGAACTATTATAATATATCACTCTTTTGCAGGACTTTTTTTTATTCCTTCAAATTGTATAGACACACATCTTAATATATAGGAGCAACATAACCAGGGAACTTTGAATTTTATTACTTTTGAGCATGTAAAATCACAGTCTTTATGTTGCATGTGTTTGCATATATCTGTGGCTTTATTCTTGAGTGATTGCATGTTACAATAAACACACTGGGCCAAATTAATAGATAATATAAATGGCTGTATAAAGTATGTGTGACCAAGTAAGTATAAATTATACTCTGAATGGGGTGTGTAGGGTTTTAGCAGGAAAACAACAAAGAGGGTATACACTTTTCTGTTTGCTTTTTCTATTACAGCCTTGTGCTCCCATTCTCTCAGTATGTAAATTACACCAGTGTTTAAAACCCTTCTAACTTTAGCCCACTGATCGTATTTATTTGTGTCCTCATAATTTTTATAAATTGAAGTACATTCCTTATGTACTTATACTTAATACATGTATGTGATGGATAGCTGCACTCGGTATACATATAGAGCCACGAGGGATATCATGCATTGTTGAGGATTATTCAGGGGCAGTATACACACTTCATTGATGATGTGTTCCTTTCAACCGGTGTTCTTCAATCTGGCAAAGTACTCATTCCTTATCCAAAAGTATATAATGCTAATATTTCAGTTATTTTTTTAAATAGTTCAATCTTGATAAAAACAAAATGTTATCTATATTCTGAAAACTTAAAAAAACAAAAAACAAAAAGCAAAATAGAATTTTATCAAACTCTGGAGCCAAACCTTATTTTTAGAGTTAGAATAAGTATGAGAAATTTAAGACACAAATAGCATCTTAAAATAAATGTTCCTCATTACCCATAATCACAGTTTCAATCAGTTTCTGTAAGTTGCTGTTCTCCCTCATGACTTCTAAATTCTAATGTTTTTTTTTATCAGATTAATATTTGGAAGGCTCTGTAAAGAGTGCAGCTTTGGTTGATATAGAAATAGGATTATAGGTTAAGGATGAAACTGAATAAGATGATAGTACCTTTACAAAGAGGTCTGGGTTCTCTCATATTGTTCCCCTTAGTATACCTATGCTATAGGAATTTTAACAGAAGGATAATATCTAAAAGTTCAACACTGTGTAGAATTTCAGTATTCAAGATAGTATGTGTTTTTGAGGCATGAAAATCTCAAACGTTAAATGATTGATCCTCTCAGGCAAATAGGGTTTTGTTTTTCTCATTTCTGGGCAGTTATCCCCCTGTGTCTGAAGACCATTGAAAAGGCTTCTCTTTCAGTTCCTGCTTTGGATAAGTTCTGCAAATTATGAATAAACTTTGGGTATTCAGAATTGATTTCTTCTTTACTTAAACGGCCTATTGCCACCTTTAGACTTCCATACTCTTCATTTTAAGGACTTTTAAAATAGTTTGTCTAATTGGGTATACCAGGTATTAGTGAAGTGGTACAGGAACGGACTATTGAGAGTCATTCTAGAGAGAATGATCAGTCTTTTAATTTTTAGAAAAGGGGGAAAGAAGGGGATTATCCCTGCTTTTAGACAGTTGTCAGTGCTCTGGTTAAAAACCACCATAGTTAAAAAAGCCTTCTGTGATAAATGAAGGGAGGCGTAGCTCCCTTTTATGCAGCCAGTCAGCCAGTTAGCTATAAAATCCCTCTTAGTAGCTATTCTCTACTTGCTTTACCATGAAGGATTAAAAGTCACTGCTATGCATAGGTAAAAGGAAGTGAGTGTGCACCTGACCAAAAGAGCCAATGGGAAGGGTAGAACTTTTTAAAATTGATTCAAGACTCCCCTTTTGTCTGTTTGTCTGTTGTCCTCGGGGAGAGGCAGACAGGGCTGTAACTATGCTGTAAGAAGCTTGGGGCCAGGCATGAAAAATCTAGGTATCATATTTAGAAGCTCTACTTATTTGAAATCTCAGATATGTAAGTAAATCAGGAAATGTCAAGGAAGATGATGCGATCTTTATCTCCTTTTATTTCTTTATGGCTTGTGGACTCCTCTGTGCTAACCCCAGGTGCTTTTGTTTTGCTTGTAACCTTTAAGCTGGACCTCAAGAACTTATTCTTGATGCTTAATCCTTGTAGCTGCTCTTTTTAAATCTAGCAATAGCCTAAATTCCCAAATGTATTTTCTTCCTTTTGTTTTTTAATAAAATTTACCTTTTTTAAAAAAAAGATTTGGATTTTTGTGTCCTAAGAGGTTTGTGCACATGTTTAATTAGCTGGTGGCAACAGCTGATTTCCTTTGTTTTCTTTCTCAGCTCTTCCCTGTGTGGGTGTGTGTGTGAAAGGGCTTGAGGGTACCCTACAGGAAGGAATTCCCAAGTGCACCTTCCTGGGTTCTCAGAGGGGTTTTGCACTTGGGTGGTGGCAGCATTTACCAATCCAAGGTCAGAAAAAAGCTGTAACCTTGGGAGTTTAATACAAGCCTGGAGTGGCAAGTATTAATTTTTAGAGTCCTTACTGGCTCCCCGCTTCTGCACTCGAAGTGCCAGAGTGCCAGCCTTGACACCTTCTTTGATAGTTGATCTTCCAAATTTTCATTCACTATCAAACCAGGATACATTTTTCATGAACATTTTCATGCCAGTTTTTTCCCTTTTTGTCCAAATTTTAAGTTTCAAATTGTTTGACCAGCTCTAATAATCAGTTATGCAAAAAGCTTGCGCATTTTTGAGTATTTGAAAAATTTCAATCAAGTTTAGAACATGTTACAGTACAGAAACTACAGTGAGCATATAAAGTGATTTACTAATGGATCCAGATGTAAACTCTCTACTCTTGCTTCTTTTGCTTAATTAGCAGCATTCCATACAGTGGATCATAGTAATCTCTTAAAACACTTAGCCCCAGTATGGCTGCAGTTATATCTTTCATGAATCTCAGCGCAATTTCATCTGGGGTATATTCTGTGTATTTTTAGTTACACAAAAGTTGCTAACATATATATTTCAAAGAGATTTCTTGATCTTTTTTCTCCATGAGCAGATACTGGTTCATAGTGTTTATAGTTACCCAGTTCAGTTGTCTCTTGCATTTAGGGCAAGAGTATGTATATATCCGAAAGCAAATTTGTCTGTTGGTTACAGTAGGGGACTGGAATTCTGGAGACCTGGATTTCATTCCGAACTCTGCCCCTTGACTTTGTGAGACCTTAAGAGGATAATTTCACTTCTGTTTCCCAATTTGTAAAATAGACATAAAACCTATCCTTGTAAAGAACTCTGATATCTTCAGATAAAATACCCTGTAAGTCTATATTCTGGTGGTGGTGATATTTATTGGTGTCAGTCGTCCGTCTTGAAAGACAGTGGTGTAAATGTCAAAGCAGTTCAGCTGCTGTGTGTCATGCTGTTGCATTGCAAGTAGCTAAAATGTCCAATTCTTGAATGACAGTCCTTGCCCCAAATAGTGCAGGTGTAAGGCTCTGGGCCAGAGGATGAATGCAGCACACTACTAGCTTTTGAGGCGAGCAGCGCTTTCCTCTTCACTTTTCTCTCTCCATGTATTATTTATTGGTTATTTATTACCATCATAACATTCGTATTTTGTTCTTTTAATCTTTCGTATAATGGATGTTTCGTTTCACCAGTATAATCCAAAATGAAGTCAGTGGTGGTATATTTTATTTTGTTTTCGTACTGTTGAAAAATGTGCTAGGGTGCTTTACTGAAATACACAAGATAAGATACCTGCCTTCAAGAACTTAACCACTATTTTTAGCAGTGATGCAATGAGTGGGTGACAAATGGGATGAGGCGGAACAGTGTTTACAGTAGCAAGATTATGTGGCGACTGTTTTTGGCATGTGCATTTCTTATAGTTTATATTTCACAGCTCTGCCAATCCCTGTGTGTGTTCAATCTTTCCTTGTACTGTGTAATCTTTGTCTCTGCTCAGCCATCCAAACATGCCAGTAGTCTCTACCCATTTGTCAACTTCTTACGCAAACATCTCTTTCAACACAATTCCTTGCACATGTAACACTCTCCCTCAATTTATCTGTGAGGTCACTTTTGTCTCCTCCTTCAAATCCCTCAAGAGCAACCTTGCTTAAAATAACACAGTCCAGCTGATAATGGGTATGCTGAGAAGCTCTTGAGTATAATCAAGACATATAATGTAAATAGGTATGTAATAGATATCTAGTGTCTATAAATACTACATTTTAAAAAACTGTTAAAAGAATATTAAAGTTGCCAAATCAAGCACTCAAAAGTTAGGAAATGCAAGAATTAAGTTGCTTATACAACCTTAATTCAGCTCTCTTGTGCAATATGATCATGTTTAATTATACAAACTTATGCTATTTTTTGTATAGAACCCCGGCCTCAGTTGGTGCACAGGATGGATGCTGCTCACTGAGTCAGTAGCCAGTGTGTGGCCCAGTGCATTATTTACTTAACACTGTCCAAACCCTGCACTGAATACAGAATTATTAATTTTCTTCGTGGACTTTTCTGTGATGCTTTCATTGTAGTATTTTAGTTTTTTACAAACATTAATGAATTTATCTTTACTACAACCCTGTGAGAGAATCACCACTTTACAGATGAAGAACATAGACTCAAAGTCACAATTGTCAAATTTTCACTAATTTTAGGTGCCGAGTTCAGCCTATGGCCTGAATTTTAGAATTTTATAGCAATTTATATGTTCTGAGCAGAGTTCCCATCAGTTGCATTTGTGAATATTCAGCATGTAATCAGACCCCAGGTGCCTCAGGTTGGGTACCCAGAAAATAAGGAGCACACAGTGGCCACTTGTGGAATCTTTTTGTTTTGTGACTTACCTGGCATCGCATAGGAACTCTGTGGCAGGATTAGAATCCAGTTATTCAGGTAAAAACAACAAGGAGTCCTTGTGGCACCTTAGAGACTAACAAATTTATTTGGGCATAAGCTTTCGTGGGTTAAAACACACTTCATCAGATGCATGGAGTGAAAAATACAGTAAGCAGACTATATATTCTAGCACATGAAAAGATGGGAGTTGCCTTACCAAGTGGGGGGGTCAGTGCTAACAAGCCAATTCAATTAAGGTGGAATTGGCCTGTTCTCAACAGTTGACAAGAAGGGGTGAATACCAGGGGAGGAAAAATTACTTTTGTAGTGCTAACGAGGCCAGTGCAATCAAGGTGGTCCATTTCCAACTGTTGACAAGAAGGTGTGAGTATCAGCAAAGGGAAATTACTTTTTGTAGTGACCAGTTCACTCCCTGTCTTTATTCAGGCCTAATTTGAAGGTGTCCAGTTTGAAAATTAATTCCAGTTCTGCAGTTCCTTGTTGGAGTCTGTTTTTGAAGTTTTTTTTTTTTTGTTGAAGAATTGCCACTTTTAAATCTGTTATTGAGTGTCCAGGGAGACTGAAGTGCTCTCCTACTGGTTTTTGAATGTTACAATTCTTCGTGTGATTTGTCTATTTATTCTTTCACGTAGAGACTGTCCGGTTTGGCCAGTGTACATGACAGAGGGGCATTGCTGGTACATGACGGCATATATCACATTGGTAAATCTGCAGGCGAACGAGCCCGTGATGGTGTGGCAATGTGGTTAGGTCCGATGATGGTGTCCCTTGAATAGATATGTAGACAGAGCTGGCAATGGGGTTTGTTGCAGGTATTGGTTCCTGGGTTAGTGTTTTTGTTGTGTGGTGTGTAGTTGCTGGTGAGTATTTGCTTCAAGTTGGGGGGTTGTCTGTAAATGAGGACTGGCCTGTCTCTCAAGGTCTGTAAGGGTAAGGGATCATCCTTCAGGATAGGTTGTAGAACCTTGATGATGCGCTGGAGAGGTTTTAGTTGTGGGCTGTAGGTGATGGCTGGTAGCATTCTGTTACTTTCTTTGTTGGGCCTGTCCTGTAGTAGGTGACTTCTGGGTACCTTTCTGGCTCTGTCTGTTTCTTCACTTCCCGAGGTGAGTATTGTAGTTTTAAGAACACTTGATAGAGATCCTGTAGGTGTTTGTCTCTGTCTGAGGGATTGGAGCAAATGCGGTTGTATCGTAGAGCTTGGCTGTAGACAATGGATTGTGTGGTGTGGTCTGGATAAAAGCTAGAGGCATGTAGGTAAGTGTAGCGGTCAATAGGTTTCTGGTATAGGGTTGTGTTTACGTGACCATCACTTATTTGCATAGTAGTGTCCAGGAAGCAGATCTCATGTTTGGACTGGTCCAGGCCAGGTTGATGGTGAGGTGGAAATCGTTGAAATCCTGGAGGAATTCCTCAAGGGCCTCCTTCCCATGGGTCCAGATGATGAAGATGTCATCAATGTAGCACAAGTAGAGTAGGGGCGCTAAAGAATGAGAGCTGAGGAAGCATTGTTCTAAGTCAGTTATTAAAATGTTGTCATACTGTGGGGCCATGCGGGTACCCATAGCAATCCCGCTGACTTGAAGGTATAAATTGTCCCCAAATCTGAAATAGTTGTGAGTGAGGACAAAGTTCAGGCACCAGGTTTCCTTTGACATTGTCGGGGATACCGTTCCTGACAGCTTGTAGTCCATCTTTGTGTGAAATGTTGGTGTAGAGAGCATCTACATCCATAGTGGCTAGGATAGTGTTTTCTGGAAGATCACCAATGGATTGTAGTTTCCTCAGGAAGTCAGTGGTGTCTCAAAGATACCTGGGAGTGTAGGGCCTGAAGAGAGAATCCAAATAGCCAGACAATCCTGCTGTCAGGGTGCCAATGCCTGAGATGATGGGGCGTCCAGGATGCCCAGGTTTATGTATCTTGAGTGGCAGATAGAATACCCATAGACGGGGCTCTAGGGGTGTGTCTGTGTAGATTTGTTCCTGTGCTTCTTCAGGAAGTTTCTTGAGCAGATGGTGTAGTTTCTTTTGGTAACCCTCTGTGGGATCAGAGGGTAATGGCCTCTAGAATGTGGTGTCAGAGAGTTGTGACATTCAGCTGCATTAACCATGACAGCATCTTTCCTTTCTGAAGTTCTCAGCCTCATTCACTACAAAAATAGTTAAATTTTCTTTAGTTAAATGAAGCTACTTTAAATGTGCTGGATATATAAGGAAACAAACTTTATCAAAATTCATCAAAACATTTTGCATTTATTGAATTACTGAACAAAGAAAGTATTATCTGCAGTTAGTGAAAAGAACTAATTGGTCCTGGCCACCATGCCCTTCAAGATTTTAGAACTAGTAGATCTCATCTTCTCTCACTTTATTTTTATTCATAGATTGGAAGAGGAAAAAACTTTCCTGCCTTTTCAGCTCTCAATTGGTTTCTTGACTTTGAACAAACTAATCATTGAACTGAACTAGTTGAATAAATTGAAATGAAGAAAATATTCTCTCTGCTCCTGCAGAAGAGGCTACTGCTGTCAGAAGCTGTTTTAACTTCAGCCAACCCTGATTTTAGGTGACTTTCACCAGTTCAGTGACTATCTTTAAAATTTGGCAGCAAGCTTTTGAAATTAATTTCAATTTAAAAAATATATATATTTTTTAAAGATCTTAATAGATTATAGTAAATTTAAGACTTAACATAGATTGTCATAATTTTAAGTTTATTTTTAAATAGATTTGTTTTTAAAAAATATATTTTTATTTACATAAAAATTCAATTAAATTTTTTTTTTAGTCACCTATTTTTATTCAGCCAACTAACTGTATATTCCTCATTTTCAGGATGCCAATTTTAAGATGCAGCAGTCTCATTTGCAGAACTGCTAAGCACTCACTGCTGCAACTGAAGTTAGTGGGCACTGTGTTATATAATGACTATCCCCTGATTCTTCAGAGTACTTAACACCTCCATTTGGCAGCCCAAAATTAGTGGACTCTTTTTATCTTAATCTTTGATCCTCAGTTCCCCATCTGTAAAATGGGCATAACAGTAGACCCTCACAGGAGTGTTGTGAAAATTAATCAGTTAATGTTTAGGGAAGCATTTAATGAGTACGATAACAAAGCCCATGAGAAAATTAATAATTATGTATTTAGAGCAGGGTTTTAATAGTGTGCAGCTAATAAGACATGGGGCCACACAGACAGTGAGGATAAAACAAAATGTTGTGCAGCTGCTCATTTAGCGAGCTCCGTCTATTTTGTGCACTGAATGAGGCAGGGGCCCTGTTTAATTACAGGACCACTTTAAAAAAAAAGACGGAATCATAAAACGTACACATAAGGATCCTGAATGAAAGTTGCAGAAGCAACTTCAATTCTGGACTTTTTTATATTTTGAGTGCTTGACTTTGCAAACTTAATGTGCTTTTAGCGTGTGTGTGTGTGTGTGTGTGTGTGTGTGTGTGTTTTAAAATGCTGTGGCTATGTGTTTGTTTTGTCTTGGAGCCTTGGGGTGGGGGACAAGGTAAATAGAGAATAAATGAGACATGCTGATGCTTTGTGTGGTAGAGAATGTTCCTTGCTATATGTGTTTATGGCATGGAAAGTAGTGGGGCTTTGTGTCTTATTGGAGCCTACCACAATACATATAATAAATATTTTATCCAATCTCTAAGTAGGATTTTTAGCTAGGTAATTTTTAAAAGTACTACAGGTTAAGTAGAGTTTTCAGACCTCAAATGTACCCCAACTTTTCTGGTATTGCATGTGTATAAATAAGTTTTGTTTTTGTTTTTTTGTTCTTTGAGTATGTCTGTGTGTATCTCATTGTATGTGCACATGCGCCTCGCGTGCACCAGATTGGATTTTTTTTTAATAGCAATGTCTGTTGGGGTTGTGCACATGCCCTGTACCACCTCGTGCTCTTGTGCAAAGGCAAATAGGGCGAAATGGCTGCAACCTTCCCTCTGTTCCCTCTTACCTCTTGTGGCAGTGAAATGGAACCTGGCAAGTGTCTTACTGCTACTTTCTCTGTGTTTCAGCTCACTTCCTATGATGTTTTGGTGGTGAAACTCTCTTCATGGTCCTTATCCCTTATGTTCTTTAATTTCTTTATTTTTCTTTTTTGAATGTCCAAATTAAACACAGATTACCACCCCCATCCCTATACATCTCTTTATACTGTGAGACAAAGTGCCCCACAACAACTACCATGATAAACTCTAAACCCTTAGGGTTTAAACTCTGTCTCATCTCTCTAATTTCCCTGGTCAAAGGGCATAACTAGTTCCTATTGTCTCTGGGGAAGACCCACATCCCTGATCCGTGTTTGGTATTGAAATCCATCTTGTTGAGGATTTGCAAGTCAAGGCACTTACAGCTGAAACTATACCCATTCAAGTATTCAGTGCATGTCATCTCAGACCCAAAGGAGATAACCACCTACAAAGGATCGAAAGGTCATCCTCAGCGAGTACCCTTGTGAGCAGACACTGCACCCTGATGGTGACAGGAGGATAGGGGAGAATAACACCATAGAAATTGACTCTAAACAACTTAGCATGGGGGGCCTTTGGCACTGGCCACTGCTACCCTAGCTTGATCAACCCCTTCAGCACAAGTACTGACAGATTTGGCACTGGACCTGAGCACCAATGCCTCTGGCATGAGAACTGACACCAGCGCCCCAACACCAGGGCAAGACTGAAAGGCAGGGCCAGGCAGAGTCAGACATGGCTTCAGACACCACCCCAAGAACACAAGAATAGACATCACTCCTTCTAAGGGCAAGGTGCCTGTCCTCCTTTAAGGGAGTAGTATAGGTAAACCAGCAGTGACACTGGCACAGACACCAGCAAAGACACCCAGTGCTGATTACAGAATCAAGATGTGCCTTCATGGAACAGTCGAGGTCCCTTCCTGGGAAGTCATAAATCCTGGGGGTAATGCCAGGTACCAGAGCTGCTATTCAAAGAGTGTTACTCTTCATCACAGTCAACTGAGTCTTCTCTCCAATGCTGAACAAGGATGATTTGCCTATAGACACTGAGAGAGAGTCTGTACCAGAGATTCCTCATGCAAGGCACCACCACAGGAGAGACATGAATTGCACTGAGCTGACCAGTCAGCACAGGACCAGTATCCATACTCTGTGCCACCCTGGCCATACTGATCCAATTGGGGACCTTTATCTCAAGTGTCCCACAGTAGATTCCCTTCCTGTGGGTTCAGAAAGAAGCAATTGAGCTCCTTGGGCAACATCACTACCCAGACCATTGACCCATAGGACAGATGGCAGTGTCTAGTAACTGGGAGCAATGCAAAAATCACAGCACCGTCAGTTTCCTTTGAAAGAATAGTCCTTGTTGCAGGACTAGGCAGTCTTGTTGGCCTGTATATGAGGCCCTTACCCAATGGCTGGTGACTTGAAAGCCTTTCAGCTTCTTTTGCCTCACATCATGGAGACTAGATCTCAAAACAGTGTTACAAGAGAAATCACATAAACTCTTTGACCTTTTTGATCACGTAAGTTTCAACCACAGTTGCTCTCCCCATTAATGAGGACATACTAAAGCCAGGCAAAGGGGCATTGCCAAACCACCATCCAACCTATTTCCAAAGTGGTGTAGAAATGTTATGACGTGCCCCGGAAAAGCTTCAAACACTTCTGCTCTCGCCCAAACCTAGGATCGTTGTCAGCTGCAGCAGTGCAGGAGACGTTGAAATTGATTAAAGGAATGTCCAAAGATAAAGACCTCAAAAAGCTAGGCTAGTTCAGGCACAGAGTCCACTTGTCCACCTCACTGCAACATCATACGTTGAACGATCAGGTGTTGTCAGGAAATTATATTTGGCAAACATGGGAAAGGATAACTTTCTTCCTCGCAAAAGTACCACAGGACACTAGAGGCAAAATAAGAGGTCACATAGTTGCTGGAGAAACCCTATAAGCAGTCCTGGATGCCTCTGACTTGGCCACAAGCTCAATGGCCACATCTGGCCTCTTGGCTTTAGGATCTGAAATACCAAGAGAAGTCCTGGACACCATCCATGACCTACTGTTCAAGGGGATGGAGCTCTTCAGTAAGAAAACAGACAAAGTACTCCACTTTTTAAAAATAACAAAAACCAAAACTCTTGAAGGGCCACCCTGAGGTTACTGGATGTTTATACACCAACTAAAGGAAGTCTTACAAATAATAACTCCAGTAGAAGAAAGGGCTCTTTTTCCTATCCTTGACCTGCAGAGACCAAACAAATACATACCCTGCCTCAGATTCAGTGTGATAACACTTGCCTCCATCATTTCATCTCTTCAGACTCAGAACTGGTTTGTGCCTCTCAACTTGCAAGACTTGTATTTCCATGACTCGTACTTTCACATGGTGTATACTGTCCACAGGATGTACCTGAGATTGCTAGTGGGACCAATCATTACTAATACAAGATACTGTCATTTGGACTGTCTACAACATCAAGAATCTCCACAAACTGTCTTGCAGTGGTAGAGGCCCACCTGTGAAACTAAGGCATTCATGTCTACTGTACTAGGACAACTGGCTGAACAAAGGCTTATCAAAGCAGAGAGCCTGGAGTGCACTCTCTCTCTGCTTATCCAGTTGGGCCTCCTAGTGAACTATAAAATATCACTTGTCCCATTGCAGATGATAGAGTTCATAGGAGCTGTGATAGATTCCAGATTTTAAAAATAGTGTACGTGCCTGAGGACAGGTTCCAGTTGCAGGCACTTATACTTCATCTAACATCAAAACCAGCTATAATGTTATGGACTTGCCTCACTGTATTCTACCACATGCTGGCACACATGTATGTGATGCTGCTTGCCAGACTTCATTTGTGAACCATCCAACAGGAGCCAAAGCTATGCTGTTCCCCAGTGAGACATTAGTTACACAGGAAAGTGTCAAAGTCACATTGTGTCACTTCAGAACTGACTTGTGTTGCCTGTGAAGATTTGCAATATGTAGTTTCAGAGGGCAGGCAGGTGGTTGGATCCCACAAATGTGAGTACCCTTTTCAGTCCCCATCCCAACAAAGATATTCATTATGGACATCTCCTGGATGATATGCAGCTACAAGCCATCAAACTGATCTTTATCATGTTTGTGCCTGCCCTCTTAAACTCTATAGTGAAAGCTTTGTGTTGTCTGTTAAAGATATGCATTATGTAAACAAACAAGGGAATGCCTGCTCCTAAATGCTGTGCCCAGAAGCTATCAAATTCTGCACTTGGTGCCATTAGAACGACATGACCCTGATGGCCCTTCCCCTCCCAGTAGTCAGAACCAGCCTACTGGATTTCCTGAACAGGCAATCAGTGACTAGTCACCAACGGTCCTTGCACCAGTCCAATAAGACTGATATTCTGTCATTGGGGATTCCCCATGATCGACTTGTTTGCCACCAAGGGCAACTCCAGAGGAGATCTGAATCCAAGATCGTTATCAGATACCTCAGTCCTGCAGTGAAACAGAAGTTTGTCTGATTTTTCCTTTGATTTCCTCTGATTGCAGGGCAGCCTCCAAAACACAGAGACAAAGCCTCTTTCACCATGATCATTCTCATAGTTTCATACTGGCCAAGTTAATTTTGGCTGACAAACCCCAATGCAGATACCAGTTCAGCCTCTGATCCAGCTTCCATTTCACCTGGACCTGATCTCAGAGCACTGTGGCCAGGTACACTCTCCAGACATGGAATCACTGCACTAGATGGCATGAATGTTGGCTAGTTAAGAATTACGGCTAGACTGCTTCCTCCAGCTTCTGGAAAGCCTAATTCAGAGCAGGAAAACATCTACCAGAAGGACTTAATCCTCTAAATAGAATTGATTCTCAGTATGGGTGGCCTAACACAATCTGTACCCCAGTCCAGATCCTTGACTGTATGCTACATTTGAAGCAGGCTGGCCTGTTCAGCTTTATTAAGGTCTGCCTTGTGTTTATGCTTCTCTTATCTCACTGTCTCAAAGCTTCTCAAAGGGCTATTGCATACTTACTGACCAGTTGAAGAACCTGCTCCTGTCTGGGATCTCAGTTTGGTCTTCCTGCAGCTCCTGGAGCCTGTTTGAATCTCTCACTGAATATTCCTTGTACCACATCACTCTAAAGTTGGTCCTCCTGATGGCCATACTTCAGGCTGGAGGATGAGTGAGCTTTCTGGTGCTCATGGCTGAACCTTTTATGAGACATTCCATAGAGACAAGGTAGTCTTCAGACCTCACTCAAAGTTAATTCTTAAGGTGGTCTCAGATTTTCACATAGAACTGTAGTCTTCCCAAAGCCACACTCGGAAACAGGAGAAACCAAATTGTTCACACCAGCTGTTCCGAGGATATTCCTTTTGTTATACTGACCGAACCAAACCATTCAGGCTGCTGCTCCAGTTGTTGACAGATATAGCTGGGCATTTTAAACGTCAAGCCATCATTTCACAAAGAATATCGAAATGAATAACACAATGCATCTTGCTGTGTTACTAGCTGACTAGAGTACCTCTCCCACTGAACATCAAGGTTTACTCCACAAGAGCAAAAGTAACATCCTCTGACGGCTTCAGGAATGTGCCGATAGCTGCGACTTGTAAGATTATAATGTGGACTAACCCACTAATTTTTGTCAAGCACCGTGGCTTGGGACATACTGGCTATTTTGGGAGAGCAGTACTTGAATCACTGCTCAACTGATGCAGCTGAAACTCCTCATCCCCTCCATTCTGAGATACTGCTTGTCATTCACCTACAGACACATTCTCAAAGAAGAGAGAATGCTTGCTTACACTACAGAAACTGTGGTTCTTCATGGCATCAATGTGAATCCCATGACCTGCCTGCCAACCTCACTTTTCGTAGTCCTTAGCTACTACAGCTTTGAATTGCAAGGAAACTGTGTGTGGTCCATGGCTGTTGCGCCCTTTATGCCCTCTCATGGGAGCACAAGGCGGGATAAATAAATAAATAAATAAATAAAGATTTGTTCTTGTGTGCATAGGGTAAGTCATTGTTTTTTTTATCGTTGTGGTTCTTTCTCCTCTCTGCCACCACATATTACCAGTGGACCAGGCATATGCTTGATTACATTAGATTTATTTGATAGTTCTTTCTAAGAAAAATATTTTGGTTTTGTGCCAATTCAGTTGATTTGTATGCTGTTTTCATGTTTTATACACTCTTTATCCAGCCTGGTGGGCAAGCGATTGTGCTAGTGGCAATATGCTGTATATGGGGGACTCACAGCAGAAACAAGCAACTCCTGCTTTTTTCCACCAGATGCCGCCCATTGCCTCTGCAGTATGCCGAGTTTGAGTGTATCAGAGATTTGAAGGAGTTATGAAACGTTGCTACGTTTTTATTAAAATAGTTTTAATTTTTATCTTTATTTTCTTAATTCAGTTCCGTCTTTATTATCTGAAGCTCCTTGTTATCTGAAACAGGGTCATGTCCTCTGCTTTCTACTCATTATATGGGGAAAAAAATTCCCTCAGTAAACTGAAACTTTCTAAATTTTAGAGATTTCTGAAATCTCAATAAATTGAAGTTATTCATTGTCCCCCATTATATTTGGATAATCAAGGTCAAATTTTTCATAATGTTCAAGTGTGTATACCAGGAAACAAAATATTATCTTGCCTTTTAAAAAATTAAAGGAATTGTCAGTGTTTACCAGAAAGCTTTCTTCCCCAGACTTCAAGTCTATATTTGTTTCACATGTAATTGAGATATTACACTCACTTATTTTAGGCAAAACTGTAGAAGTCCCTGTCTGGACCTTAAAAAGCTTTAGAACATTATACTGTATTATGCTTTTTTAGGAGTTATGGGGCTGTTGTTAAAAATATTGAAGCAAGCTTTGGAGTCAGTGGTTTTTCCTACAGATTCTACTCTCATGTCAACATAATTATGTGTAAACAATAAACTTTATTCTTTCCTACAATTTGTTAATGCATTGAAATTTAACTTTATTTATAGTTCAGAATGGGAATGTCTAAATCCTTAGCAATTAAAAAAAACTGTGCCTGTTAGATTGTTCTGCTGCTGTTTATTATTTAAACATTTTTATTTTTAAAACACCTATCCATGTTGCTGGGTTGGAGAGGCTTTTTCTGAGCACTGCTTTTAGCCAGGTAGGTGGAAGCTATGATTGTACGTTACATATTTACACTCTCGCTCACTGTTGCTGCCCCAGAATGCTTGTCTTTCTAATTTATGGATGAGACCATCTATCATAATTGTTGCTATGTATAATCTCTTCTCATTATTTATTTATAATAAAATAAGTTTAGAAAAAAGAAATGGAGGAAAATCCTAGATCCATTTTCACTAACAGTCATTCTCTGCTTTGTCCCTCCTGTGAATCCTCCTTGGCACATGCCTAGGGTTACAGGAACAAAGTAGTTTCATTGCTAAGATGTCTGGTCATGTTCTTCAGCCTTTTAAGAATTTACTGTGGAAGACAATGTTTTGAACACTAACTATAGGAAAATCAACTGTTTAAACTAATCAGTTTCTCCAAATATTGTTTTTTACCTTTTTCATTTATTTTCTTAAAGGTTCATGAAGAATTTATTAATAACATGGCAAATACTACAGTTGAAAGTTTGATACAAAAATTTGCAGAGTCAAAAGGCACTGGCAAGGAGAGACCTGGTAAGAGATTATAAATGCAAGAAGAATTGGAAATATACATTTTAGAATTTATTTGGCAAGTTTGCACATCTAATACAGGTCAATGATTTTGCATAATGTACAGTATGTTTGTAATGTGTTTATAGTCTTCAGTTCTCATACCGTAATGTGTAATTTTTTATTAGTGTATCATATTACTATTATTACAGTTGAGTTTCTGGACATATTGATTGACAGCTATATATGTAGGATATTTTATTGATGTAAATGTTGTCAGAGGGGGTTTGACTGTCGCTATGTTTGCACAGAAAGAGGGAGAGAACAAAATCTTATTAATTGAATTTTAGTCTTGAATGGTTAATCACTGAAAACTATTGTCAGTTAATCTCAAAGTTTAAGGTTCTCTGTACTTTCTTACTTCTTCCCCCTTGTGCTTTTCCATTACACTTTAGTTACACAATCATATATTTATCAAAGTCAATATAATTTACAACTTGCCCTAAAACTTTAGATATATGATAATTTACACTTACACTAATTTATCTGTGATAATTGTTCAGTATAACTTTATTAACTAAACTTTTTTTCCCCAAAATTATACATTTTAGTACTTTTTCCGGTACTCATGTGGCTGCTCTGGTTCTGCCTCTGTGCTTCCTACCATTCAGGTGTGGCATCGTGTGTGAGCCCTCCTTTAGATTCTCCTTACCCTGGTTTAGATAAGTCCAAACAGACCTTCTGTGTGTTAAGAGAAGCCCCCCTTTTCAGAGGATTTCATTTATTGAAACTAAGATGAACATAAACATAAGTAAGACCTCATCCCTGTATCCATAGGAAATTCGCTATCTTGGGATCAGTCCAACTAAGTTCTTGGTCTGGTAGCCAAGGGATACTCCAGGTCAAGCTCCTTGTCTGGAGCCAGGACTTCTAGATTGCTCCTGCTCTCTTCCCTTAGAGCTCAGCTGCTCCTGTTCCCTTGACCTGGAGAACAATCTCAGGTTCCTTCCTTTCAAGATATTCCTGTTCCCTTCACCTGGGGAGTAGTCTGTCTCTCTCTGGAGCCCTCTTAGTTCCTTCCCCTGGGATACTTCTGTTTCATACCTGGGAACTCTCACGCCCTTGGGTTACCATGCTTCCTAAAAGCCCCCTCAACTCAGAGGAACGTTGCTCCTGGGAGTATTCTCCCTGACTGAGCTCAGGAAGCCTTTTTATAGAATGCAGGTGCTCCTTTACTATTGACCATTAAACAGTCACTTGGGGCGACCCATTACTCCAAAGTGGGTCTTCACAAGGGCCTTCTTGGGCAATCTAGGCCCTGACTCCTCTTCTAAGGGCCCGTTGCCCCATGACACAATGCTTTATATATTTTCTCTTTCACCAGCAACACAGCCTTCCTTAGGGCAAATATGTAGTGGAGTTGCAACCCTGTGCAGCAGGCCACAATGCTAATCAAATATGGCCCATCTGTCTCCATCTGTGGAGGAGCAGATGGACCAAATCTGAGTGGCGCTTCATTCTGTTTTAGCCACTTGAAACATTGGGAGGTATGGAAATGGCAAAACAATGTCAAGGTTGTCAGCAAAAACAACACGTGCCTAAACATGTTTTGTTGTATCCTTGGAAATGTCCAGCTACCCAGTGGCAGTAAATCCACATAGACTGTGCTGGAACGTTTATGGGTAGGCTTGGCAGTTTTGGTTTCAATTTCAAAGAATATTTTTATTATTAAATCTTGAACTATTTTAATTATTACACTCAGGGATAGGGTTGGGATTAGGGTTAAATCAGCACTGACAGCAGGGCTACGGGGGGCTTCTTGCATGGTATAGAGGCTCAAGACATTGGGGTGCAAGGTTTGGGGGAGGCTGCAGTCCTGGCGTAGCTTAATAGAGACCCCCAGCCAGGGCTGCAAGGAGAAAGACGAACCTCGGGCTGTGGGGGAAGACACCCCACTGCTGAACACTTCCTGGCCTGGGATAGTCCCTGCACTTCTGGCTGATGAGGGAGTGAGCAGGGTCCTAACAGCAGGAACCATTACGTTGGATCCCTGCAGGCACAATGTGCGGAGAAGGCTGTGGTCCTGATGGGGCAGATCAGAGCCTTGGCCAGGGTCTTGTCATTCTCCTCGCAGCCCTGGCCAGGAGATCTCTGTTCTTCCCCAGCAGGAATGCAGCCCTCTCTGCACCTTCGACCTGCAGTGATCCAGTGTCACCCAGCCCTTTGGCTGTGCAAGGAGCCCTCTGGAACCCTGCTGTCCGGTCCCTGCTCCCTCACTCCCGTGACAGCAGGGCTGCAGAGGGCTCTCTGCATTGCCACATAGATGGTGACACGCAATCCCTACAGGCACAAAGTTGTGGGAAGAAGTCTACACTCGCATAACTGTTATTGCTGGATATTTTCTTGTCAATTTCAGTGTGAGCAGTAATCTGTTTACCAACATCTATCGATTTAAATCAGATCCTGCCAAGCCTCTTTACAGGGCATATGTTTTTGATTGCAGCAGGTAGATGCTCATTCAGGGAAGCCATACCGCCACAGAAGTGGGTGGCTATTGCTTTGTGGAAACTGGCAGTGCCAGACTGCTGTAGGTCAGTTGCAAATCCCTTTGGAGTTGGGAAGTCTGCTGGCAGGGTTGTGTATGTGCAGGCAGTTAAAGCTGTGTCCTACCTATGGGTGGTTGCCGTAAGCAAAGTTCCGGAAATAATAGCTAGCTGTAAGAGGATGGGATTTCTGAACTGAGCTGGGGCCATTGACGGCACCCACATCCCAGAATTTTGCCAACCAAAAGGGGCAAGTAAGTTTGTGAACCAAAAGGTGGTATTCTCTTGTTCTGCAAGGCTTAGTGGACCACAGAGGCAGATTCATGAATACCAACATGGGAAATACTGGAAAGGTTCGTGACAGCAAGATGCTGAGAAGATTGGAATTGTACTTGAAGGGGCAAGGAAGGGACTTCATTCCCTAGAAACTGCATGGTTCTCGATGGTGTGTCTGTGCCAACTATTATTTTGGGGTACCCTGCATACCTGCTTATGAAACCATATCCCAACATCAACGACTCTGGAAAAAGGGAATTCAGTTACAACCTCAGTAACTACAAAATGGTTGTGGAGTGCACATTTGGTAGGCTGAGATCTCATTGGCGCTGCCTATGCACCTGTCTGGATCCCAGTGTGGCCAGTGCCATTCACATAATCCCCACCTGCTGCGCACTGCATAATGTTTGTGAAGGTAAATGGGAGCGCTTCCATCCTATGTGGGCACAGGACAAGTCTGGTTTACAAACTTCATACAGGCAGCTAGATCCCACCCATGTGCCTGCTCATCCTGGTTCCTGGCAGGCAAGAGAAGTGATGCTATGTGTTCACATCTCTTGGCACAGCAGGAAGGCAGAGGGTGATACCTCAGCTGCCTGTGCTGAAGGATATTTTCACACCCTGTTCAGCTGCTGGAAAAGCATAGGAGGGAACATTGGCACATACTTGTGGGGCAACATACTGTTGTGAGGGTGTTGTTCCCCTATAGCAGACAGTCATTAGCTTTTCGTTCATGTGACTATTCTCCCATTACACATAATTATAGCAGGGCACCTCCCTCAGATTATCACATTAGAGTTGGGAGGGTGGCAGCAAAGTTGTAATGTAATTCTTTAGTCTTAAATGGTCACACTTGCTTGCATACCTTAGTTACTGGGAGCACTCAGTCGGTCTTTGTGACCTTATCTACATTTGGTTTTAGGAGAGAGGGGTGCACTTATTCTTTTTTAACGGTTCATTGTCAACGATGCTTGGTGGCTGTTATGGAATACAATCTCAAGGTTGAAACAGGTCAATGTTTTTTTTGAGGGGGCGGGGGCATTTAATCACTAGGTAGTGGCAGATGCCTGTATTGTTACTTGAATTATTTCATTTTCCTACATCTGAACTAACCCATAAAGATGATTGTTTACTCATTGTCTGTGTGATGAATTCTGCTGCTTTTAGAGCTAGTAGTGCCTTCTGTAAGTACATAACAATGCAGTTTCCTAATCCCTCCCATGTATCCTTGTGGCTTCGGCTATTTCTTAACCTGGGTGGGGGAGATTTGGGTGTGGGGCAGACAGAAAAGCATTTGTGGTATGATGGCACCAGACATTTATGCTATTCCATTTCACGTGCTGTGCATCATGGGGCCGAATCCCAAATGAGAAAATACCTTACATTCATCATCCCTAGGAATGAGGGACCAGACACTAGTCGAAGAAACTATTACATTTATTAAAAGTACTGTGCAAGGTGTAATTGAAATATTTTAAAAGGAAATGCAAACCAACGAAACATAATCAGACTGAATCTGAGAACAGTCGTCAAATGTTAATGTGTCTGCACTTGTCTTATTCCCTTACCCCGACAAGGAGGGGAAATTACTATGGAAAATTGTTCTTGGGGACAACCAGGGATGTCTTCTTTGTGGTGTTTAAGGGACGGGTACTTTTGGTGGGCTTCAGGGACTCAGTGTTCTGCTCAGGGATGTCCCCAGGCAAGGGGTTTTGGGGACTGGTGAATTTTCGGTGCTGAAGTCGTACAGGCTTCTGCTGGACCCTCGGGGCGGGGATTGGGTCCTCCACCTCAGCAGCGCTCTGGATGGCAGCCAGAGGCAATGGTGTTGGTGGCTGTTCATGAAGAGGTACAATGGCCATGGCAACTGGCAGACCCCAAACTCGTTTGACCACCAGTTCTATCAGTCTGTCCACTACGGAATGCTCCTCTTCACTAAGGCATGCCTCCTTCTCCATGAACTGGTTCATCAGTGTCTCTTCCTGTTGAAGAGACTGATTTTCCCATGCCCTGAGGGACTCAAACTGCTCCTGATTCCTCCTGTCCATGTCAGTGAGCACGTCCTCCAGGGTCTTTCTCTGTCTGATTCTGCTGTCTCTCTGGTGGTGCTCCTGTGCTCCCGGCAGAATGATATCCCTCTGAGCGGTTGATGGTCCTGCCAGTTCAAAGACAAGGGTCGCATTTTTTTTTCCTGTGGAAGAAACTGAGAAATCCTCTCACATTGCATAACTTTTTGCTATGGAAGGCACCGTTTTGATGCTATTCAACATTCCACAAATGCAACTGTTAGACTATCCTTGGTTCTCGGGAAACTTTTCCAGTGGGTAAAGAAGGAACAGAGGCTAATTATGATAAGATACATGTATTGATGTTTTTAAAAATTTGAAATGTTCATAGTATCTATGAAATGTTCGTAGGAGGAGGAGGAAGCAGTTCCTTAAAGGGGCTATATTATCAGTTTGCAATTCCTTCTTTAAAAGCAGGCCAACATTTTGAGAACATAGCAGTTTTCAAGGTACCAGAATGGAAAAGAGGCTTCCTGGTCCTGTGAGAAAGATCTGGCATAGATTGCCGCATGTTTCTGCTAATGGTCACTCCTCTGCATATTACTAAATGAAGTGTTTGGTCAGCTATTAAAATGTGGACCAAGAGACTTGTACTGCTGGTGACCCTCAAGACCCAGATGGAGTTTCTGCTACAGCAGAAATTTTCTAAAATTACAAGACTGGGAGGCATTTTGACAGATTATTGTCTATATTCTCAGCTAGCACATAGAGTTTGCATACCATGAATGCTGCCTACCGACCCATCCCTCTCCCAGCATCACCAGATAACAATGGTGAAATGGACGGGGAATGAAAGAGCCACACCCTGCAAATGTATTTCATTACCGATGTTTCATATCAGCGCATGACTAATTCCTCACCTCTCCACTGCAGTGGGATACCTCACTGTGTTTATCTAAATGCTAAACTAGATCCTGCTCCTGCCCCATTTCCCCTGGCTTATGCAGCATGGCTCAGTGCATGGAGAAGGCTATACACCAGAGAAAGTAACAATTTTGTAATCTTCCAGAGGAGAAAGGACTGCTGTGACTAACTTCTCCTCAGTCAAACAAAGTTTTCCCTTCCCCTTCCTAGACCTCTTCTCCCCTCCACCTCAACTCTCCCTCTCTCCCGTCCCCCTTCCACACAGCTCCGATTTATACAGGCATGGTAAGACTGGGAAAGGCACTGAAACTGTATATAAAAGTTTTAAAGGAAAAAAGGGAGGATGTTACCATCTTTAGACAAATTGTTCTCTACAGCTGTCCCATCCCCAGCTGGGACTTTTCTAAACCTACACCTTTGCTTGTTCTTATCCACGCAGCCTCTGGACCATCACTGCCTGTGAGTTGGCTGAGAAATGCACAGACACAGGCACAGTGATTGTACATTAATAATCTGTGTTATAGCTTCTGTGAAATGCATAATAATATTTCATCAGAAATCAATAAAATCATTGATTTATAGCTGTGTCTTGCTCAGGGGCCCTTAAGAGTTGAAGTGGAGCAGGGGGGCTGGGCTTGAAATCACAAATGTAGCACCAGAGCAAGAAAGGATATTGGTGGGGAGTTCCACTGTAATTTACCAGACTCGGGTTCTGGTTCTTACCAGAACTTGGGGTCCTCCTCAGGGTTGCGAGCCATTTCAGGCTCAGTACCAGGAGCTGTTGACAGCACCCGGTCTATCTTGCTGAAGAAGGGGACTATACGATCAGCCCAGTCTCATTGTTGGAGTCTTTTGCCCTGCTGTACAGGATCCTGAGGTGCTTGATGCACTGTTCCAGGCTTTGTGAAATTTCCTGGTACAGGTGTATTTCTGTGCTGCTCTGGGAGAAAATTTGGAGGACAGTGTACTTCACCCATATGTTGATCAGCAGTTGTGTGTGGTCGGCAGGCCAGGGGGCTGCTCTTGGAGTAGGAGCAATATCCATATGTAATGATCAAAAGAGTGCAGCGGAAAGGAGTTCTGATGTGGTCAAGTGCAGCTTGCTACGACTGGTGGAAATGGGGGGACAGGGAGCTTCATAGATTGGGAAAGAGGTCAGGCAGAAAAAGGTTCGTTGAATTTGGGAAAGGGAGTGGAGGACTATTGAAACTCAAGACCTGGTATGTGCCTCTTACCTCTGTCCACACTGCACACTGGTGCTGGTATAGGGTGGTGCCATAACCAGCACTGCATACTTCAAGTATGCTAGTTACTTGTCTGTACTCACTTTCAGACACACGCTTCTGTGGTGAGCTCACACTCAGCATAATTGAGAGATTGGGGCAAAGGTAGCTCTAAATCATCTTTTCAACTCCCCTTGCCCTCTTCTTGGTCTGTTCTAACTTATGCCAGTGAGGCTCAGCCAGAGCACATGGTACTTTAACCCTGCCTGTTTCACTGGAAGAGTGGGTGGCATAGAGCTGGCATAGAGGAATAGCCAGAAGGATCCTTTTCTAACTGCAGCAGCACAAAGCATTCAGAATTTGGGCCATGGATCTGGCCCAAGGACTCCTCAAGAAGATAACAGAACAAATACTTCAGTGGAAGAGCCAGAAACAACTTCTTTAGGCAGTCTTTCACTACTGTGTTCCACAAGAACACCCTCAGACTCCCCTATGTCCAAGGAGCGGGTGGCAGGGCAAGGCCTTTTGTTTTGTTTTGTTTTTTGTTATGAGCCCAGTGACTTCAGTATGGGCTGACGATGAAAATTGGCAGTGGCTATGGTTTTGAGTCCACGTCCCCTTTCCTTGCAAGAGATTTTTGTCTCTTAAAAAAAATATATACACCCATTTATTATCTGAGTTAGTCCCTATTACTGTTATTTATTATTATTTATCTCTAGTCATCTTTGCAGTTGTAAGTACTTCAGGTGAGAGTAGTGTCATCCTCAGCCTGAAAAGCCTGAACAAATTAGACATGAAATGAAAGTTCAAAATGCAAACCTTGAAATTTACACTAGAAACTTTCTGTGAAGATTTTCTGATTTCATTTGGCCTCTGAGAGGCCTACCTACATGTCCTAGTCAAGAACTTACCAACAGATGATTCCCAAAGTTTCTGGTCATAAGAGAGTAGAGTCCAAATGGGTGAGCAAGCAGTCATTAGATCCTGCATAATAGTGTCTCACTCCATATCCACTGCCTTCACAGAAATTAGGAGTAATGTGGAATCTTTCTGCAACCAAACAATGCCAGAAACCACATATTCTCCTACCAAAGTCGGTGGGAGAAAGCATTGTCCCAGCCCTGGCCAACTAGTTTTCTCTATCTTCTCTCCTTTTCTCCTCTACTTGCAGTAACCCAAGATCCATAAAAAGAGATGGCATCAGTAATACTAGTAACCACTCTAGCTTAGGTATCTTAGCAAAGATCTTGAGAAGTAAATAAAGCAATTAATTTGGGTTTTTTAGGTCGTGGAAGAGCAGAAAGGTTAAATAATTAGAGTGTGAAATAAACATACTAAAATATGATGTCATGAAATAGAGAGGGTGCAATGGTAATGGATTACTGGATATATACAATTATGGAAATGAAGGCTGGCTGATAAAATAGTTGAACAACGTGAGGACTCTGTGACCAGATTAACACACTAAACTCTCTTCTGCACCAAAGAAAAAAACAAAGCTTGGTAAAATGATTGTGGCCAAACAGGGTTATATTATATTTGGTGGAAGGAAAGGGAAGGTTTGGTTTGTTTGGACAGAAAATGTTATCACTGCAGCTGATCAGAATTTTTTGAATAATTTTTTCATTAAAAAATGGCCTCTTGTCAGAACTGAAATTTTCACTAAAAAAATTTATATTTCTCAACCTTTTTGGGAGCAAATTTGGAAATGAAAAAATGGAATGTTTTGTTGTGTTTTTCCTTCATTCAGCTTTTGCCTTTCCAAACTGGCTGGAATCCTATATTTTTTTCCTGACATTTTAAGTAGTTGATTAAAAAAATTTTTTACCAAAAATATTGGAAAAAACAAAGAATTGGTACAATTTGAAGCATGTGAAATGAAAATTATTTCAAAATTTTAGCAACATAGGCTTCTCCTTTTTTTATATCCTTTAGATACCAATGTGTTGGCAGTATTTGATGTTTAGGTTATGAATGTTTGTGGTTTTAAAGATAATTTTCTATATTAGAGTCCACTATAGGCACACTTATTATAAATTTAATAAAATATGTTCCAAAATAAGGTAAATTGAATTGTGTATCATGTTATGGAAGTGAGAGTAGAGGATGTATTTGTAGAATACACTCGAATTCAGAAGAATGACTGACTAGACATAATCCATGTTTAACTGATGATGCTGATACAAGCAGAAGGATCCCACAACATCACAACATAAAGATTGTGGGGGTAAATAGGGTTGCAAGAATCTCATCTAATAGATCTGGGGAAGACAGAGTG
The DNA here is from genome assembly GCF_965152235.1 of Eretmochelys imbricata. Lineage (NCBI taxonomy): Eukaryota > Metazoa > Chordata > Testudines > Cheloniidae > Eretmochelys > Eretmochelys imbricata. The sequence continues at coordinate 49,605,678 of NC_135576.1, read as the reverse complement.
TCTGAGAATCCCAGATATTAATAAGGTAGTCTAGTTACAGTAGTAGATATTAATAAAATAGTCTAGTGATAAAAATTAAATAACTCATAAATTACTGATTTTGCTCTTAGGAAAGGTAAGTAAAAACAATAAACCAATAGCCATGGTTGATTTAAATTAATCTACAATGTAGTGTTTTTAATACAGCTGTTTCTGTTCTGCTCTCTGGTGGGTACTGTTACATTATGGTGATAGTCCAAGCCTTCTGAAATACCTGTCACTCAAGAGACAGCAGATTTATTATGTTAATATATTTAAGCATGTTTCTTGTAGTTCTTCGCTATTTAAGTGGTCATAAAGTGGTACACAGCCAAAGTTTGACTTTCTATTAACAGAAAATATTCCAAATATGATTGTACTGATGGTTACAAAATATGCATGCTACTTTTCATATAGCTGTGAAGAAGCATTTGGTTTTTCCTTCTCATTTTCGTAGTCCTGCCATAATTTACCACAAAAAAGTGTTTTTTATTCAGGAGCGGCTCTAAGGCAAGGAAGTATGAGGAAATTAAAGTGTATTAAATTAAAAATCTATATTATGCAATATATTCTACTTTCCTAATGAAATTAAGTTGAATTATAGGAAAATAGTATTATCTGTAAGATTACATATATGGTTTAAATTGCTTGCTAGGTAAACATAACTTTTGCTGGGGGCAATTGCATTGTACATACCCAAAATTTCATTGGTCTTGGCAGTGCTACAGGGTGACATTTTTCTCAAAGGTAGTCTGCTCCTGAATGATTTCTCCAAAGAATTAGTCACCAATTTAACATCAGGAGTGCATGTCTTTGAGGTTTTTTTCCTTGAACAAACCTGTTTGGCAACTGCAAGTAAATTCTCACTCTATTTATGTTTGACCTCATGTATGTCCATATTACATTGTCTCCAGGAGTACAGTCTCACAGTATTTTTCTGTTGGTTCCTCCATTGTCATAGAATTGCTGGTAGTTTATAGTGACCTTCTGCACCAGTAGTTCTATTTTTAAAGACTAGATATTGATTTTCTTCATTTTGTCAGATGAAGGAGCAGTGAGGCACCCATTGACCTGTCACCTGAATGGTGTGAAGCAGGAACAGGGAAAAAATGCCAAAGCAGCAGCAAACATTTAGGTTTCCCCACCACACACCCTCCCCCTACCACTTGATGCTATGAAGTTAACTCATTTCTGTGTATGAACAGTTGAAAAAGCTTTTATGCTGATTAAATGTTACATAAATTGCATCAAGCAAGAATTCCCTCCTGTTTTATATATTTAAAAACAAGTGTTCTTGTAAGATAATTACCTATTGATCCACCCACTTTAGTTTCATGTACTCAATTTATCGTCTTTGTGTCTAAGGCACATATATATTCACCAACTATAACTTCAGGTTCCTAGCTTTTAAAAATATAGCTATATTTAATTATGTTCATTTTATTGTCTAAATTCTATAATTAAGGTTGAGATGGATTAGTTGCTGATGATTTTTTTCTGAAAATAGCCTGCATCTGCGCCAAAATCTGTTGGTCATTTGAGTTTCTAACAGAACATATAAGAGGTTCTGAAATATTTAATACTGGAAACGTTTTAGCCCACTTTCAAAACTCAAGGATGACTAGTTTTAAACAGTATGCATGTAGACTTCAATGGGCTAGTGAATGTCTTGTTTGTGGGTTTATTTTTCTTTAAGAAAGACGTACCAAGGGACATTGACGTGACTAGCCACAAATAATGAGCTCTTCAGGTGGACCTCAATACCTTCTGATTAAATATGATAGTAAATATATTTGGGTTCTCCTATAAGTTCCTGGACCTATTATCCCTGGGAATGAACACGTCCCTAACCATTAGAAATTGAACTTAACTGCTCTCCTTCCCCTGACTGGTTAAGTCTTTCAGAAGATTGCGAAGGTCTAGAGGATTTCTGGTAGCCCTTAATTGGCCCAGGAAGGCTTGTGATCTTGGGTATTTTTCACTTACTCTGAGGCATGGGTTGCTTGCTGGGATCATCTGTGTGTATTTATCACTTAATCAATTCCCTGCTATTGTAGGGGCCACAGACAATGGTGCATGTTGGTCTCTCGTGTTTTCTGCCTGTGCCACACAATAGTTTAGTCTCCAGAGAGCTATAATATTTTGGTCTTGTTCTGGTTGTTGGGTTTAGTGTGTAGGTGTCTGGGTGATGTCAATAGCCTTGATGTACAGGAGGTAAGACTAAATAAGCTAGAGGTCCCTTCTGGCCTTAAACTCTATGACTTAGTTCCCGGAGATTCAGTAGCTTGCCCTTATCTTCATATATTATTTCCTCATTCCACAGCCCAGTTCATCAGGGAAAATCTGGTTTGATCACTATTGTGAATCTAGTTCTTAAAGAGTACATGTGAAGAATTGGCTTATATTGCAAACGGTGACTTACTGGGTGCACTTGCCTAATGTTGACATATTAAGACATCTTCAGGGCCTGATACAAGGACAGAAAATGTAATTTTTTGGACATACTTTTCATAACATCCTTTGGTTCAAATGACTGGCATAATGAAAGCCAAAGTTTTCATTCCCTGAAGCTCCAAATAGCTGCTGTTTGGCCCTAAATAGGCATGGTAGAGCATAGATTTCCTTCTGAAAGTGGTGAGATTTGTTTTGTTTGTTTTGTTCAGAAGTAAACTAGAGGCTCTCCCATCCCTTTAGTCTTAGGTACTGTAAATTTTTGCTAAAATGGCTCACATGCTCCCTCTGAACTGCAGAGAATAAATTTATTGGGATTTTTCACTCTTCAGTTGACTTTTTAGTGTTCTTTTGTCTAATCACTTGTGGGAATTGTCACATATAGATCTATACTTGTTTATTCTATCAGGACAAAATAGTAGTGATTAAGTCAGTATCTTGTTTCTTTCCAAAGTGAAATCATCTTTCCAGTTAGATCAGACGTTCCTCCAAGGTACAACAGAGCAAGAAAGTACCATCCTACACTCCACAAACAGAGGGCTTTATTTATTTATTTATTTGTTTGTTTGCAGAAGATTCAGGAAATTAAAAACACATCACCTATTCATTCTTTTTAGGAACAGGGCCATATGAATTCTTAACAGCCTCCTTAGACTTCGTTGTTTTAGGTTAAAGACTGTTTTAAGAAAGCTGTCATACCATACAGAGAGGATAAGCTATCAACATTATTCCACAGTATGTCTCTCTAAATGTGCATTACTTATCTGTAAATAAATGTATTGGAATAAGGTATTCCATTACAGGCTTTCAATGGCAGCCTCTGCAGATGCAGCCTTCAGCAGGTGGGTCATACATGATACAGTCTATAATCCTTTTGTTCTATATATCTTTTATATATATATATCTGTATATCTTTATATAAGTTACTGTTGAAGTTTCCATTGTCTAGGCTGGCATAATCGGGTCAAATGTTGAAACATAGTGAATTCTTCATCTTTCCAAGTCTATCTTTGGTAGGGTAGATATCCCAGTATGTTTTTGACGTTGTGGTCAAGTGTTTTTACTGAAAATTTTGTTATGTAGTTCTCTGGAGACCAAATGAGAAATAACATATTTTTATTTTAATTGAATAAGGCTAGCCAGTTGCCTCCTTTGGGTTTAGTGGAGTAACATTACAAGAGATTTGTGGTTTCTTGATCTTCACTTGCTGATAATAAACAGTTTGCTAAATTCTAACCTGGTTTAAGGGGACTAACTCTTCCATCCTAATCCTGACCCTGAGACTGACTTGTACAGTGAAAGTGCAATGTACAACCTCCTTGTATATTGATGTCTTCATCTGTAAAAGGGAAGAGAAATGCCAGGAGTCTTCTGAAAAATAGTGCTGTATAAATTATTACTATTAATTATAATAACTTTATGCTCCATTACTGCCCCTGTCTCTTCTTGGAAGGAGGGGGTCCTTGTCCCAACAATGTGACATTTTTCTTCGTTCAACATGGACAAAAAAAGAAATTCCACACAGTCTTTTGGCCTCGGTGAGAAAGGTGGCGGAGTCTAAAAGCATGGGGGCATGACAATCTGCGATTAGGCACTCAAATAGTAGTATGTTGGGAACCACATAAGAATCTAGATGAGGCAATTGTGTGTTCCACAGTACTTTCTGTTGAATCATGAGGACAGGCTCTGGTTACATCTTTCTTTTGTTCGTTTGATAAGACACCCACAAAAATCCTTTATTTATACTTTTTGAAACATTTTCTTATAAAATGTAATAGAATGCAATTATAGCAGTATTAATTTTCAAAGTTTTTCCTGCCCTGTTTTCAGTTTAGTTGTAATGTTTCTTGTTTGTCTTTCAGTTAATTATATATCTTTTATTATATGTTCATTCATTTTCAGAGATGAAGTGCATTGGCTATAGAGTAAAACATATATTTAAATTTTATTTAATAGATTTAGTGAGCAAGTAGTTGCTTAAGGCCACTTGACCCAGGCAGGATGAATACTGTATTCTAAATACATTTCCTTACAGATAAGTCCTGTTCACCTTTACACTTCAGTTGATCAGTTCTGAAAATAAACTTTTAGTAATTGGTCATTCTAAAACTAGATGTTCTAGAACAGAAAATGATTCCTTCACTATCTGTTTATTTACAAATGTGGAAAGAGATTTATCTTCCATTTTTCATCAGACAGGCAGTTAAAATGTAATGTTGCTGTTAAAAATGGTACTCTAGACAAATTTATTTTGCATTTCTGGTCTCTCTGTTCGAAAACTTTGAATTTTTTGTTGATAATAAACATGAAATAGCATCAGATGATAGCAAGCAAAAAATTGCCTATGTGTTTGTGTACACACAAAATTGACCTTTGTGATTCAGCTTAACATCTAAGCACCAAGAGCAATCATTTGTTTTGACAGCAGAATTAATTGAGGCTAAAACAGTTGAAATTCCACTTGTATCAAGCTGTTCATTAGGAATTGCTCTCTGGCTTTAGTGCTGTCAGAAAAATAACTTGTCCTGCTATGATTAAATTGCAGAATGATGGTCGGTCCACTGCATTCAAGAGAGAGGTTGAATAAACTTTCTACTGTGAAAACAATTCAGAAGTGACACACTGCAAGGGGGGTCAGAATGTGCATTGATATCCAGCTGAGCTGTCAACTGGCGCTGAGCCAGGCACGCAAAGCTTTGTCATTTGAAGAGGCATGAGAGGCATATGCAGTTTTTAAAAAATTGTCCTCCTTTCATGCATGATTTCATGTCAAATTAAAAAAAACTTCTCAAAAACAAGGATATTGTCTTATCACATTGGTAACTACAAGTAGCTTTGCAATTTTTTCTTTTTCAATTTTATAAGTTTTAGGTTGATGAAAATTTTAAAAAGCTTGTGTATATTAATGTATATATAAACTGATTGTGAAGTAAAGCTAAATTTTTTTGCAATGAAGTGAAATGCAGTTCATAAAAGAGTAGATAATTTTAAGTAGAAAAAGTAATTTGACTATTTAATTTTGATTAATTTTTTAACGTGTCGGGATTTCCCAGTGTATTTACAAGAGATCTCAAAGGCTATTTTTGAATGTACAATATAATTCTATGTTTTCTTTGCCAGCAATATTGAAATAGTTTTTAAATTATTATTTGTCTCTCTTATTTGTTAAAGAATTACCTTGTGTATGTTTTTTATTTTGGGTTTTGGTTTTGGGGGTTTTGTTTTGCAGTGTAAGTGATTCTATCCCACTAATCTATAGTTGCAGTCTTAGCCAGAATTGTTCTCTTAGCCTCTCCCCCAAAGCATATACTAGTGACTTGTTGTAGCAACCTGTTCAGTCTGGCTGACGAGACATAAATGTCTTCAAGGACATTAGTGCCACTTCATAGATTAATTAGGTAGCAAGTGTAAGGTTGTTTTCATTTAAAAACCTTTGCGTCTGTTCATCTTCCTCAGAAATGAAATGCGTCCTTTTAAAGATATTCCTAATATCCACTAGACAAAAAACAAAGAATTTTATTGACATAGTTTATTTCCTTTTCCATTCAGGAATTAAAAAGTAAATTCTACATACATCATAGCAGTTGCAGATTTATATACCACTATTGAGCGTTATTGTTACAAAGAACAGAGCTGACCTGGCAGTTTTGGAGTGAGATTAATATTGCAGTATCTTTGGCCAGCCTTTTCTATCTTTTTGAAGTGTCACAAAACTCCATGCATTCGCACACCTTTTCTAGCTAGAGGACAGGCAGTAGATACTCTGATACTCTAGGAGTGATGTCATGAGTTGAAGACACTGTGGCTTATTAAATTGATACTACTTGTAATAAATAAATTATTTCAAGTAGTAGTTGGTTAATTTCAGTAGAATTTGTCCATTGTTCTGATCACGTTATCTTACCCCTTCAGTCATTCTACCGACTTCCCCTTTTCCAGTGTATCAAGTTCAAGCTTCTTGTCCTTGCCCTCAAAGCCCTTTACAACTCAGCCACTCCCTGCTTATTTGCTCTAGCCTAATTGATGTATTGCTCCTGTCTTTTCCATACTATCAGTGCCTCTAGTCTAGCCTTATACACTCATTAGCTTGTTTCTCCCACATCTGTATCTGTGCTTCCCATGTTGTGCCCTATCTGGAATGCTTCTGGAATGCATACCTAGAAGCTTTCATTAACCTATCTTGAAACTGTTTTCTGATTAAGTGCGGTTGGGATAATTTATACCCAATTTCAAGAGCTTACTTATTTTGAGGCCCTCTCCTTGTCACAGGATATGCATCCAGACTCCCACTGATATCAAAGTAATTAGGATGCATATCCTATGGCAGGGCTGGCCACTGAAACTTTACATTTCTGATCCTTCTGCTTTGAAGGTTAGCGAGAGTGGTGAGCTATAGTTCAGCTTATTGTAAATGTGATAATTTTCCCTGAATGTGTCTCTTGAAACATTTTATTAAATTATATATGGACTTTCATTATAAACTTATTTTGAATGGCTCATAATTTTCTCAAATATCTTACTTTTGAACCGAAACTTTCTGGACGTGGCCTCAAATTTTTTTTTAAAGTTGAAGGAAAAACATTTATAATTTTTCAACTACAAAAACAACTCATTCTGCTTTTCTAAAATGCCCCCCCCCTTTTTTTTTTTTTGAGCCTGGCTGAAATTTTCTATCCTTGTTACTGTTTTCCTTCTTATCTCTGTTTTCTACAGTGTGCATCATGGTATTATCTACGTGCTTCTCATTTAGAATAGACCTATGTAGTAACTTCTTCAGTAGACTTTTTTAAAAAATGAAATGAACTATGTTGGTAGCATTCATTGAGTAATAGACTCCTGATTTGTGTTTAGAAGGAAAGAAAGACATAAGCAATTTCCAATATACTTGAGACCATGTGTGGTACATCATTTCTGTTTAGTTTATTGGCTACATCATTATGGAGTATTTTAGACATGTAGTGTTTATTAATTAGGTGAGTGTGCACTTATATTACAATTACATTCCAGAGTTATATCAGTATAAACTTTTTTTTTTTACTTTGACCAATCGCAGAAATTTAGCACACTGGTTAGTAGCTTTGAGCAGGGGGTTGGACTAGATGACTTCCTGAGGTCCCTTCCAACCCTGATATTCTATGATTCTATTATTAATATCTTTGTATTTTTTAATGAAATGGAACAATTAATACAATGTTACTATTATACATTTTAAAAAATTCAGGAAATGTAAGTAACTGTTTCCTAATAAAATAACTCATCTATAATGAATATAAAAATATATAAACATTTAATAGTCTAATTAAGAATTTAAAATACTACATAATAGTATGTGCAATGTGGGTGAATTTAAATTTCTCCTAGTAATGTAGCTTTTACATTTTGTGACTTAATTATTAAATACGTTATGTTCATGAATTTAATGTATATTTGTCATATAATAATAGAATGATTGCAGCACTGAGTTACAATTCTGTAGTTAAGAAAGGTTCTATTCAAGCTTTTCCCTCCCTTTTCGGTAAAACCATTGTCTGCAGGCTGAAACTATCCATGCTTGATCTGACTGAGTGATAGTTCAGGAGCTTTTTGCAAAGTGTGAAATTTAGTTCAACTGTTAGAATTATCAGAATAAGCCCAAAATAAATGCAAATTACAGATTTTTTGTGTGTGGAAATAACTCTCAAACAGCTTCATTTTAGAACCTGGAACTGGCCAAATCATAAGTCCATAGAGGAATAATCACATATCTGTTTAGGAAAAGAGTATATATATAATTGATAGAGATATTAGTAATCAAAAATGAGAGAGGGAGTGTCTGTAGTTAATTTTCCTAATATTTGGTGTTGCAAAAAAAAATTAAAAAAAAACTTAGAACGTTTACCAAACATTCTATTTTGGCCACTTTCATTTTCACATTGCTTTAGATTATATAGATGAGAGAACATGTTTTTGCCATTTCACATTTCATGTGCATGGTGGAATAGGGTTCCTTCTCATTGACATGAATTATGTTTCCTTATCTTAAGTGAGCCAGAAAGGAAGAGATTTCAGTTTTTCAATTATAATACAGTTAACTTACGTTCCTATTAATTTGTACTGCAGTAGCACCTAGAGATTCCGATCAGGGCCCCATTATGGCACTGATTCTGAAGACTTTGGCTAGCCAATCTGCTTCAGGAGATGGTTTAGCCCTCTCAGTACCAATATTACATCCTGTACCTAGAAACCATCACTTTTTCTTCTTTGGATGCTGTAGTGGATAATGCATCTTCACTGTTAGATCGTTGGCTCCCAGGGTTATTGGCGTTAGCCTGTGCACCATTGGGGTCTATAAGCAATAGAGTTTGTGCAGCTAGGATCTCAGTTCACCACCTAAACAGAAGTATATTTATACTGAGACTTCTTCAGCCTTCTGTGGTGACCCTGTGTAGGCTTCTTCCTTTGTCCTCTATTCAGTCCTTGGATATTGTGGAGTTGTTGATACAGACTTCTGTCTGCGTCATGGTGAGCAGGTGAACACATATACATCAACATCTCCATACAACCTTTACAAGAACAGGTGAAGCAATGTGGATTCCAGTGCCAGTACATGTAGATACTCACAGCTCTTCCTACCCTACGCAACATATGACAGAGTGACTGCCATCGAGCTGGCCACGTGCTTAGATGAGGTCAGCTCACGAATGAAAAATGTCTGGTTGAAGCGGAACCTGAAAAAGAGGAAGGGTATGTTGGTTGACAGAGGAAAGCACTTTGAGGTTTTTGTATTCACAGTGCAGACTCTATTGGCTGAAGATGCACAAACACAGTTAGTCCAATACACAGTTTAGGTGTGCTTCTGGATTTCTCATTGATGTTGAGCTGTCGAATAGCAGTGTCCATGCGTAACACCTTCTACTGTCGCTCGTTGCCTAGGAGATAGTGATCTGTTTTGGTGGATGATGATCTGGTCTCAGTTTTACACCCTTTTGTAACCCTCCGGCTGTACTTCAGCAGTGTCTATTCTTGCATCCATTTGTGCACTATATACACTTCGGTACATTCTAGTACAATAAGTAGTCTTCCTCAAGATACCCAAAACACGAGTAGAATAGATGTTTAAGTCTATTGAAATATTAGATGTATTAGACTGTGAAATAATCTTCAAAGGCAGGTGGTAGCAGGTGGAATGGATAAAATACAGAAGCTGTGATGGGTTGTTAATGAAGTCTTAAAGTGTTGAAGTGTGATATCTTCTCTAATTACAGTATAATTTTGTATATTATACTGTTTAAAAAAACCTGAAACTTGCAGCATGCTTGTCTTACTCCTCTTATTCTGTGACAAAAAATTTAAAATTCTGCATACAATACAGTATTTTAAAATTCTGCAAAATCTGCTATTTCATTTATCAAAATATAATCATGCCAGTTTCAATTATTTTGGTAATTTATTTCAAAATACTTGTCAGCAAGTATGACTGTAACAATACAGACAACAAAAGATTCCAGATTTTTTTTTTGACAAATAGATTCCTTACTAGGCATATTAATACAGAGCTTTGAGTAATAATTCATTTAAACTACAATACAGAAACGTAATTCTTGCACCCCTCAGAAGCAGTGCAAAGGCTTGGGGGAGTCAGGGGGTAATGGGGGAGCTCAGGGAAAGGTAAGGAGCCTGGGAATAAACCTGGAGAGTAAATATTGTGTGTGGGTGGGAGACGTACAGGTTTTTTGTGGGGAGGGTAAGGGATAGTTAGGGAGTTGGGGAGCCTCCCCCATGCAGACCCTGTCTCAGTGCTGTCACCCCACTAGCTGCTGTGTAGACCCTGTGGGACCCCTAGCCCCACCTCCTTCTCGTCCTCATTTAAGAATGACTCATTCATTTTGTAATGAGTACCAGTCAAAACAGTAAAAAAAAAAAAAAAAATGCTCTAGCGCACCACTAGTATTTTTTGCATTTTTTCTAATCTAGATCAAAACATTCTGAAAGATGCACAACTTTCTTGTATTTCTAATACAGTAAAACTCAAAATATGACAAAAAGGCAGTCTCAAAGTATTGCTTATTACGAAAGCCTTCTTATAGTGAGAATGGGAACAACTTCTGTATTTAAGATTGTATAAATCTTTCCATTCTAACACCCTGTTTTCAGTGATTGTAATTTAGTTTCTCCAGGCTTGGATCTCTGCCTAAAAGTGACAGGTTTCAGAGTAGCGGCCGTGTTAGTCTGTATCCACAAAAAGAAAAGGAGGACTTGTGGCAACTTAGAGACTAATAAATTTATCTGAGCATAAGCTTTCGTGAGCTACAGCTCACCTCATCTGATGCATTCAGTGGAAAATACAATGGGGGGATTTATATACACAGAGAACATGAAACAATGGGTGTTATCATACACAACTATAACGAGAGTGATCACTTGAGGTGAGCTATTACCAGCAGGAGAGCGGGGGTTGGGGGGAACCTTTTGTAGTGATAATCAAGGTGGGCCATTTCCAGCAGTTGACAAGAACGTCTGAGGAACATCCGGGGGGAGGGATAAACATGGGGAAATAGTTCTACTTTGTGTAATGACCCATCCACTCCCAGTCTTTATTCAAGCCTAAGTTAATTGTATCCAGTTTGCAAATTAATTCCAATTCAGCAGTCTCTTGTTGGAGTCCGTTTTTGGAGGTTTTTTTGTTGAAGAATTGCCACTTTTAAGTCTGTAATCAAGTGACCAAAGAGATTGAAGTGTTCTCTGACTGGTTTTTGAATGTTATAATTCTTGACGTCTGATTTGTGTCCATTTATTCTTTTACATAGAGACTGTCCAATTTGACCAATGTGCATGGCAGAGGGGCATTGCTGGCACATGATGGCATATATCACATTGGTAGATGTGCAAGTGAACAAGCCTCTGATAGTGTGGCTGATGTGATTAGGCCCTATGATGATGTCCCCTGAATAGATATGTGGATATGGTTGTCAACGGGCTTTGTTGTAAGGATAGGTTCCTGGGTTAGTGGTTCTGTTGTGTGGTGTGTGGTTGCTGGTGAGTATTTGCTTCAGGTTGGGGGGCTGTCTGTAAGCAAGGACTGGCCTGTCTCCCAAGATCTGTGAGAGTGATGGGTCGTCCTTCAGGATAGGTTGTAGATCCTTGATGATGCGTTGGAGAGGTTTTAGTAGCTCACAAAAGCTTATGCTCAAATAAATTCGTTAGTCTCTAAGGTGCCACAAGTCCTCCTTTTCTTTTTACCTAAAAGTGGTAATTTATTTTAAAGTCTGAGAAGAAAAATAAGTTCTTTGGTTTGAGTATGGGATTTGAAAACAATACTTTTCCTACCTTACACATAATATAAATATCATGTGTGTTCGTACACACATGCAGAGGTTGGGCCCATTATAATAGGCACTGTACAAACACATAGAAGGGACAGTCCCTGCCCCCAAAGAACTTAGGGTATGTCTACACTGCAATATAAGCCCAGGGTTAATGGGAATTGCATCAGCTGACCCACATTGAGGAGCCCTGGGCTTGAGCGTCTACATTGTATTTTAATGCTGTTTAAGATTTTTCTAAATTATGCCCAAACCTAGGGCTCTGGGATCCACACCAAAGTGTGCAGACCCAAGTCAAAGTAACGAAATCCCAGAGTCCCTAGCATGTGCCTGTCCCTTCCCTGAAATGTGGCCACTTTAGCTCTAGGACTGTGGTGCACTGTGGGAAAGCTTTACTGCCTGCCCTACACTTGACCAGATAGCACCTCACAAAAGTCTTGATGAGTTCACTCTCCACTGTAAGCCCAGGAGGCTCTCTGATAGTGTGCTTACAGATCCGTGAACAGTAGAGAATGGGTTAACGCTGATTTGAGCTGCCGCAGTTTGCAAAGGGGGTGAGGGTGGCTTCCATTTTCAGTAGAGTGGGTGGCACATTGTTGGGATAGAGAGGAATAAGGAAGTTGTCCATGGAATTGTGGGATATTTCCAGCAGACTCCCAGGACCCAAGTCAAGCCGGACTTCATCTACCTTGTAAAGCAATAGGTCTTGGATCCTGGGTCCCGGCTTAATTAGAGCTTGGATCCTTCAGGGTCCTGGGACCTGGGGTCTGTGCCCTGGTTAGCAATGTTAGATGCAAGGAGGGGGGCCTCAAGCACAGGCTTACATTGCAGCGTATATATACCCTCTGTGTCTAAAGTGTAGTGTCCAGGATAGTGAACACCATTGTTAAAAGGATACTGACTGCTTGAAATCTATACTCTGTTTGAAACAATGAGTTACAAGTAATTTAAGTATTGCACCTGTCCTGATGCCTTCTGGTATTTTTGTCATGTTTACAATATTTTCTCTATTTTTAAAAAAAATATTTGTGTCTCTGCTCTTGCAATATAAAAGACCAACCCAAACAAAACGATTTGTCATCAAAATAATTGACCCTTCAGGGTAAACAGGAGAGCTAACTACAAACAAGGAGCTGTCAAATGCACAAAATAAACTGGAAAAAAAAGAGAAGAATAAACTTGAATAAAACAGATTTGTATGCCACTGTAGTGCTGGAGCCATGTCTTTCTTTCCCATTTTGACTTTTCTTTTCGTTTCTCTTTTCTCGTTAAAAAAACATTAAATTAAAAACTTAATATTAATATAATAATATGCTTGCAAATTTGAATATACAGTCAATAAAAGGTAAAAGTTTAGGTGTCCTAAATGCAGTGTTAACTTAGCTACTTTGAATGTAACATACATTAAATTGTACTTGCAATATTCTTATTGGTAGTCACACACATTCTGTATGGATCCGGACCATGTAATATTGTTGCCCTGATATCTGAATATTCAAATTTGAAACCTTACTATCATGTTAGTTATTTAATTATATGTTTATCATTATATTTGTATGATTGTGCAACTTAACTGATCACGGTGCAGTTAGGGGTGTCTGAGATGTAAACTGGATCTTAACAAGACTATTCAGAGTTAGGTAGTATCATTACTTCACGTACCTTGTCTCGCTAGTACCCTGAGACCAACACAGCCACAACAACAACTGCAAACAAACTATCCAGTCTGTTTGGAAGAAAAAGATGCCACTTTCAAAACATCTCAGAAAATGCCTTTTAAAATTAAAACTAATAGCTAAGTTAGATTTATATTAATGTTCAATGTTCTTCCTTTAAGGCCTTATCGAATTTGAAGAATGCAACACAGCTAGTGCAGTTGAAGGTGAGTTCCTGCAGTAAAGTTGTTGCATAATTTTGTTAATGTCTGCATGAAGATATATCTGTATAGATAGATATTTTTTAAATGATGTGTGTGTAAATTAAAAAATGGAACCCAGGGTATGAAGGGTTTTCAACACATTACATAAAACTGTTACTCTACTTTTAAATCATTTGAAAGGCTAATAAGTAAATGATATTTTTGGGTAATGCATTATTTGTTTTAAACTGATATTCAAGAAAACATCCAATACCACTATTTTACACTCTTTATGTCCAATTGCCAAGGGATCAAAATGTTTCTCATAAACGGCTGTACTTCCATCCATAACCATTTGGTTGTGATCCCTAGTCTGGCCCTCTGTTTCTAGAATATTGGACCTCAAATGATTGGATAACTTCCAAGTGTTAAAGTAAATTGCCAAAACTACAATGGAAGGACTTTCATAATATTCTGACAGTTGATCAGGGAAGCACCATTTTGAGACCTATAGTTTTTTAGTTTGATAAGGGACAAGAAAAAGAGTGCTTTCTGAAATAGACTAGATGGAAAATGAATATCAGATCATACACTGAAGAATTATTATTTCTCCAGAGGGGAAGGATTCCATCAGTTTGCCTCCTTTTTATTTTATAATTGGCTGAGTTGTAGCTTCCTGATTATAAAAGGACACTAGTTTTCTCAGCCAGAAAATTTCCAAGACTGGGGAAATCCCTCTGCTGTGTCCATGCACCTAATGTGCTACTAGTAAGGGGAACATTGTCATTTCGTAACATTATTTTCAAACTGGGAGAACAGTTGTTGACTTATTGTTCCAGATATCCAGATTATAAAACTGCCTTCCTAAAAATACAGCTTGCTTTAAATTAAGAGGATATTTGGTAAGACTGGAATAAAAGGCATAGTTTTGCATCCTACCCAGCTGTTTGTGGAGGCATATAGTCAGTCCCATTTTTTCAGATCTGTGGAAGAAGTAAATCCAGCATAAATCCAGGAGAGGAGTCTGATATTGTGTCTGATTAAAACTAATTTTGACACATAAGATCATTATAAAATAAAACTTGTAGTAATTATATTTGTATCATGTACAATTCAAAGTCAGTTTTACTATGCAGAACATATTTATTGTTATGATACAAAGGACTTTAACCTTTGGAATAATTTTTATTCAGTTCCCTATTTTGTTGTAAGTATGCTGCAAATCTTTTGACTCCACTAATTTAGTTCCAGGTTTACAAGGGAAGTCAGACTAGTTTTCCTCCTTGACTACTTATTGCAGCATTTGAAAGGTTTAGGGTTTTGGCAGTTGAATAAACTAGATGATCTGTGGTATTGCCCATTCCATGCTTCTGATAATTTATTAATACAATATAGAAAACTACAATAAGACTCTGTGGCATGTCATCTTATTTTATAAAGCTTTTTTTTGTAGAGGAATCTTCATGACATTTACTGCTGTATTGTCAGTTTTACCCATTCTCTCTGAAATGCCCACCGTCTTGCATTGGTGTAAATAATATAAGATTATGGATTCATTGAGCAGTATCCATCAAATCAGCTGTAAATCTTACATACCCTCTCCCCCAAATTAGTGGGGAGAGAGAATCAAAAACAAATCTGAGCCATTTAAAAAAAAGTATTCACAATAAATGTATTAAAGATGGACATAAATGTTATGTTAAACAGAATTGTAAATGTTAAACAGAGAATTGTGTTCATAAATGTATTATCTATATTGTTAAATATAAATTCACTTGGTGGTCTTCTAATGATAAACATTTATTCTGTAGGGATCAAACCAAGGAAAAGAAAGGCATTTGGTTTATCAGGAATAATTAAGAAAGAAAAAGATGCAGAATCTGTGTAAGTAGATTTCAAACCCAGAGCATTCAATCCTAAGTGAAAATGGAACAGCGTAATTGTGGAGACAAATATTTAGCTTTAAAGTTATGTGTGCCTAAGTATTTGCAGGATCAGGGTCTTAGTTTCTCTCTTTCTGAAAAGACCCTTATAAGACCTTTATAAGCAACAGAAGAGCAGAATAACCTTTAGCCACTTTTTTCAAGGGAATTGTTTTATCAGTATGAGGTATTAAAGGATGTTCTATCAGAAAGTGAATTTAAAAAAAATTCAAGTTTGGGATGTCCCTTTAAGTATGAGATAATTATGACTCATACATTGTCATATGAAGTTTCTAGAAGCATAGGAAAATAAAATTTTATTTTGGAATGAGAAGGAATTTTCTTTTGAAAAAAATTGAATTCATAAATATTTGCTGTGTGCTCATAAGCAAAAAACTTTTTTAGACAAACATTCTGTACAGTTTAAAAAATTTTGAAAGGATAAGTAGATGGAAACTATGTACAACCAGACATATGTAAAATTGTTGCCAACATATGTTGTGCCTTCCTTTCATCTGCTTTCTTGTAAAGTAGCCATTTTGATTCCATGTAGCTTTCTTGTGTGAATGGGGTTACCCAAGTTCAGTAGTTATTAACCCTCCTTGAATTTTTTGCCAATAGAATTATATTTTGACCTTAACTATGGTTTATTACACAAATTAATCTCATATTCCATATTACTCAATTGTTAAGTTAGCTTGTCTCAGACCAGGAATCTCATTCCCTGAGAAACTTCATTCCTTGGATGCAGTGGAGTAATTCAGTTTTATCTAGAAAGAATGAAGATTTTCAGGAACACTTAGGGCTCTTCATATTTTTTTTCCAGGGGTTCAATAAAGAGGCCAGAAGCCTCCAAGTCAGCTGTGGCCAGGTGGATCAATGATTATATCTGCCTTCTGTACAAGGTCATTTTTCCTCTCAATTTATAATTGAAGGATAGTCATTTCTCAGACAGGAAGGGCTGGGACATTGGCTTCTGAACTGTGTGAAGCCACTACATGTATTTTCACAGAGTTATCCACGATTATCAGTTAGATCTGGATACACTGAGTGACTGTCTTCAGGCAAAATACATTTCATTCAGCATCAGAAGGAAACTGGCCTCGTTTTGAAGCTCTTATGCGCTACATTCTTTTAGGAACAGTTCTGTTTTGCACAATACTGAAAAGATGACATGACCCCACACCGCCGCTGTGCCCCACCCCCTCCCCCAACAAAATATCTCAGTACAGTCAGTCTAAAATCAGGAACAAATTTTGCAAAAATGTTAACGCTTTTGACTAGCATTATTATTCAACCATAACCCTGTTTACTGTAATCTAAGATCTTGTCTACATGGTGGATTAGTCCTCACCACAGGGTGTAAATTCTAGTGCACACTAACTGGCCTGTGTGGACCCTGCTGGTGCACACCAAAAGTTCCCTAGTTTATGTTAATGTAGTCCTGTTTCAAACAGCACTACATTAACATATAATAGAGAAATTGTATTGTGCGCCAGTAGGGTCCACATTGGTATGTTAGTGCATGACATGCTAATGCATCATGTAGACAAACCCTAACTTTTCCTCATCCTGCTTCCCTTCCTTCTTGCCTCTTGTACATTAAAAGATCTGGGAGTGTTCCTGGGTTAGCAGGTTTCATAGGATTTTTTAATTTGAAGGTTTTCTTTAGAAAAACTAAATATAGCCTTGTTTTATTGTTTATTGCTAGTGACTCTTTCAGATTTCTTTGCATCCTTGCTTTCTAGAGATTGTGCTAGAGTTGGATTATTTTTGTAGTATGGGGAAGTGGTTAATTAAAGTAAAATTAAGGTGATCAGTCTTCCTATCTGAGCCTTGCAAAAGCCCCAAAGCAGGTTTCTGAATGTGACATCTCTTTCCAGCCTCACCAGAGTCAACTGGTGAAAACTTCAGTCTGCCTCTCCATTTCAGAAGCTTGTCGAAGGACAGTAGGGAGAACTTAGAAGATGACATTTAGCTTATTCAATCCTTTTAAACCCCTTATTTCCTGTTCTCCTATTGGCATTGAAGTCTACGGTTTCCTTGAGGACTAGAATTACATCATTTTTAACTGTTGAGTATAACATGGAATAGATTTTAAGGTCAGAAGGGACCATTATTGTCATCTAGTTTGACCTCCAACATAACAAAGGCCATAGATTTTTTTTTACTGGTGATTCCTGCATCAAAGTCATTACTTTTCATTGAGGAAAAATGCATCTTTTAGCAAGACATCCAGTTTTTATGTAGATTTCAGGTGATGGAAAATCCACTACATATCCTGGAAATAAATTGTATTTCTAAATTGGTGATTAATCCAGTGGTTAATTGCCACATTCTTTTCTCTCTCTCTCTCTAAAAACAGTGTCATATTCCTAGTCTGTATTTGTTTAGCTTCAGCTTCTAACCATTGGATCTTGTTGTGTCTTTATGCCTTTGCTTACTAGATTAAAGAGCTCTGTACTATCAGAAATCTTCTCTTTGAATCACCTCTAACCTCTTTGTTAAAATAAACAGATTGAGCTTCTTTGGCCTTTCACTGTAAGTCAGCTTTTTCCAGATCTCATATAATTCTTGTGGCACTTTTCTGAACCCTTTCCAATTTATCCGAGCGCTTTTTATAGTGTGGACACCAGAACTGGAAAATGGCATTCCAGTAATGGTCTCACTAATGCTCTTATGCCATGGAAATAACACCTCCCTAATTCTACTTTCTATTCCCCTATGTATACATCCAAACATTGCATCTGCTTTCTTAGCCACCACTTTGCTCTTTAGTTGGTTATCCAGCATGATGTGTAAGTCTTTTTCTGAGTTACTGATTTCCGAATACAGTCTTCCATCCTGCAAATGTGACCTCCATTTTTGGTTCCTAGTTCTGTGACCTCATATTTAGCTTTATTAAAACATGTTCTTGTGAGCCCGTCTTACCATGCAATCTCAGATAATTCTGTTGAACTGACCTGTCCTTATCATTATTTACCACTCTACCAATTTTTGTATCATCTGTAAACTTTCCCAGCAATGATTTTGTTTTCTTCTAGCTCATTAATTAAGATATTGAATAGTATTGGGCCAAGAATATAGCCTTGTGTGACCTCACATTGCTGCCCTCACTGTATGATGATTCCCCATTTACACTTTCTTTTTGAGATCTATCCATCAGTTTTTAATCCGTTTGATATGTGCTGCATTGACTTTGTAGCCTGCTATGGATCTTCATTCTAGTTTGCTTCCAGTAGTTTCTAATCCTCCTTGTTTATGGATCATCTTTTGTTTGTATAGTTCAGGTAATTATTTTTTTTAATACCAGATGTTGTAAAACTTAGTTCTCATGTCTTGAGACACATGGGAGAGATCCGATGAGCCTTCTCTTTGAGCCATCACTTGCAGTTTCTGTTTTTTAAAATAGCCTTGCCTGTTGCCGCCACCTTAGCTAGGCCAGCAAAGAGGTAAAATGTACATCAATTAAAAACTTGTTTACAGTTTTCTTGTGTATTCTTGTGTTCTTTTTAGAAAGACACCTCATTCTAAGTCCCTTCTTAAGGTGATGTTGGAATTCCATAATAATGGTTCAGTTTCTTTGCAAGTTTTCTTTTGTCATTCATGAAGAGATTATGTATAGGTTGGATGTCTGAATTGCCTTTTTGGCCTATCAAAGATACGTCTGTTACCAATTTTATTATTCTTTCTATCTGTCATAAATACAGCTGTCTTTAAGAAATAATTAACAAAATATTCATTTACAGTGACATTTGCTATTTGATTTATGATGGTGCAGGTTACAGAAGGCCTGTGTACTAATTTCATATTCAGGTGTTTAGTTAAGAGTAGCTCCAGCTTGCATTTATCAGTTGTCTTGGAGAATTTCATGTCTGGTCACTTGGACTGACTTTCATTTTTGAAAACATCATTGTTTGAATCCAGAAACTATGACAGGATCAGTTTACAGTCCCACATCAAGCATTCACAAATACTAAACACCCACCAACTGTTTTTTTGGAAACTTTTTATTTTTAGAGGTGATTTTTATTTTATTTTTTTACCAACCCCTTGTGGTGGTAATCTGTCTTGTTACTTGTTGGTAGATACAGCAGTTCTTATAATGCAACCCAAGTCTATCTAACTGTAACTCCAAGGCCCAGATGGTTCTCGGACATGATCTAAAAGAGTGAAATTATGGAAGAGAGAAACTCTAGACTCCATTAGCCTAGTTACAGTTGTTTCTAGAACAGATTATTGTCCAAATGAGTGAATTTTTTTGTATGGACAGTTTCATTAGTATTGGTGACAAGGTTTTTCTGCATGTGCACATCATCTGCGTAGACCTGACTGTCTCAAATTACATAAATCTACACAAAATTGGTAAACATTTGCCTTAAACCCACAACAATGTGGGAATTCACAGATATAACTTAAAATGGCACTCCTGCCTTAACTCATTCCATTATATTTTTTTCTTTTTTGCACCATGGCGTGAGTTAAGGCTGGAATGTCAGCTTTGATTTTCAGCATTTATGTGAATTCCTTGCTTTGGTGGACTCAGCTTAAACCTTCAGTTATTTTAATGATCTTTTCTTGCTGCTGAATAAAGAGAATTCACTTCATTAATATTAATGTCAGTCAAATAAGACAATGTTGATTTGCTTTTTAGGAGTTATGTGCAAAGGGATGGGTTTTAAGCAAATCAAAAACTACTAAAGGAGATTCCAAAATTGTATAAATAAAATACTTCTCTGTCTGTGCATTTTTGATAGTTACACATTTTTTTCTTTGTTTTTTTACAGGGAATGTCCAGATGCAGATTCAGTTGTAAGTAGACTTATTTCCTACACAAGTGTGTAATCTAACTTTGTCAGGAGCTAAAATTTTAGTCAAAACTGACATATCTTCTGGTATCGCAAAGCAAAGTACTATTCTGTTCTAATGTCTTAATTGGAATGCCTGTACAGTAGTTATTTTTACCGAGTTTGAAAACAGAATTTTTTAAATTTCTAATACATTTACATTTCATAGAAACTTTAATTTTTAAACAAGACACTTTAACGATTTGTAATTTATTTTGGAAGTTTAATAGGTACTACTTAATGGAGTAAACACTTGTAATGCTCTTGAAAGATCCTAGCCCTGCACTGTTATCTGCCCTTGCCAACTGCTGTGCCCTTGCAGAGCCCTGTTGAGTTCAGTGAGTTCCATTTGGCTTCAACTGTTTATTCACATGGATGACAGTATAGGTTCAGAGACTACATTTGTAAATGTCTGAAATTTATATTAAATTTGTTCACTTATTGGCATGATAGACACAGCTTTGTTTTTATGCAACTGTTTCATTCCTCTCAGGTCCATTTATAGTGTATTTTATAGTTTCACTTTCAACTTTGAAGATGTAGCAGTTTTAAATGAAACGGTGGATTCAGTACTTTTCTGTTTCATAAAAGGATGCAAATTAATCTGTTTTTGTTCATGGTACTATCTATGCACTGACTGTTTTAATGATAGTTAACATTTTGGAGACTTGGATTACCAAAAAAAAATCTAGTTGTGCACTTCTGCTAAATAAGAAAAAGTACATTAAGTTCTCTTCATTATTTGGTACAAAGGTACATAATTTATGAACAGTCAGGTTTTTATTATTATCCACGTAATTGAAACACAGCTCTGTTATCTGTTACAAAAGCTTGCTTAAATTGCTGAAAGAATTTGGACAAAGCAAATGTTCTTTTTTGGGTGACTTTACAGTGAAAGAACAGAGAATTAACCCTAGAATTATCACGTCCTTCATGGAAATAATGGCTTTTGACAGCTCTAAGGTTAAATCAGTGGAGTGAAACATAACTGGGTTTGACTTACAATGTTTACTTTCTGATTTACTTGTTTTGATGCTCATGGTTTAAAAAATTAATGAAACAAATTCAACTATAAATGTGCCTGGGATTCTTTCTGACTGAAAATTTCATAATTTCTAACCAGAAAATTTGTACTTTCATTTGTTTCCCAGTCTGTATCATTCCCAGCCATTCATGAATGCACTTAGAACAAGATTTATAACTTCCATCTATTGTCTCTTTTTAAGTTTCAAGCTATTCATACTGCTCGCTTTGGTGAAATCCTGTAATAAAATGCATTCAAAACATAGTCACTTCCACATAAAGTGATGCAGAATGCTGTAGCTGTTCAGCAGTCCATATTGTACACTGGGGAATGTCACACAACCCCATCACCATCGGGTTTCTAATGGGCTTGGACAGATTATACCCACAGGTGCAAGATCCTATTCACCCATGCAATCTGAATTTCATGTTGGCAAAATTAATGGTGCCACTCTTGAACCTCTTGCAATTTGCTCTCTGCTCAATCTTTCTGTGAAGATGATTTTTTAATTGCAATTACCTCAGCAAGGAGAGTGGGTGAGTTGACAGCGCTGGTGTCAAATCCTTTCTATGCAATTTTCCAGAAGTTTAAAGTTTATCGCCACCCTCATCCTAAATTCCTAACAAAGATGGTCTCCAATTTTTACAATAACCAGGCAGTTTATTTGCCGACTTTCTTTCCAAAGTCTCACACTCGGAGAGATGAGGAAAAACTTCCATTCATTCGAAGTGAAAAGAGCTTTAGTTTTCTATCTGGACTGCACTAAGTCCTTTATGTCCTCAACACAGCTGTGTGTTGTGATAGCGGACAGAGTGAAAGGCCATCTGGTTTCCACTCAGAGAATTTTATCCTGGGTTTCTTCATGCATTCATTTGTGCTACCTGTTGGCTTGTGTTACTTCACCACTAGAGTGTTGGCTCACTAAACTAGGATGCATGCAGCATCAGCAGCTTTCCTGGTGCATTCTGGACATTTGCAAAGCAGCAACTTGGTCATCAGTGCACACGTTTGCTTCTCATTATGCTATAGCCAGTCAGTTCAGGACGATTCCTCTTTTGGATGTGTTGTTCTCTAGTCTCTGCTCAAGTAGACGCCAACCCACCTCCAAGTTAATCACCTACAATGGACAAGTGCAATTACTCCAAGAAGAAAGTTACCTATCTTTCCATAACTGTTCTTCAAGATGTGTTGCACATGTCCATTCCATGACCTGCCCTCCTTCCCTCCTTCTTATCATTGTCTATCTGATAAAAAGCAAGTGAGAGGGTTGGGTGTGGCTCTGCCCCCTTATGCCAACATGCAGTGGCAGGCTACAGCAGAGGGCCCTCAAGCTGCCCTGATGTGTATTGCTGAGGGAAAAAGACATCTGACAACTGTGCATGGGGTGCACACATCTCTACAGTGGAAAACATTTCAAAGAACAGCAGTTACAGAAAGGTAGTTAACCGTTTCTTCCATGTGGTATATACCTCACGCTTTGTTTGTTACATCAGAAAGATTTCTCTTGGTATTTTGTATATGATTAGTTAGTTATAGGTGGTGGTGGTAGTACCCTTAGCGTTAGATTAGTTTAGTAGTTACATAGTTGGTTTTATTCTGGTTCGATGTCTTCACCCCGCCTGTGGAGTAGCTGTCCCCAGCAGTAATCTCCATATTTGGTGCTTAAGAAATACTCAGTTTGCCTGCCCTTCGAAAAGGTAATGCAAGTGGCTAGAGCAGGGGTCGGCAACCTATGGCACACGTGCCAATTTTTAATATCACGCTGCTGTCTGCCGGGGACAGCAGCGTGCAATTAAAAATCCGGCCCAGCCCACTCTTCCGCCTACTGCTCTCTCCTTGCAGGGCAGACAAGCTTCCCCCTCCCCCGGCCTCTTCCCCCAGCATGCAGGGTTCCTGCCCCGCCTTCTCTCCCTCCCTGCCGCCGATCAGCTGATGGCCCTTGCTATGGAGGGGGAGAGGGAAAAGCAGAGCCGCAGCGCGCTCTCTGTTCTGGGGACATTGGAGAAGGGGAGTGGAATCGGCATATCCCCTCCAGCCCCCTGCTGTGAGCTGCTCAGGGCAGGGGGCTGGGAGCACCCCCATGACCCCAGCCCACACCCCCAGCCCTCTGCCCGGACCCCTGCGCCTCCCTCACACACCCCCAGCTCCATGCCCTGACCCCTGCACCCCCCTACAACCCCAGCCCTGACTCCGGCATCCTCCTCACACACCCCCAGCCCCCATGCCCTGACTCCTGCACCCCCCAAATCCCCATCCCCACCCTGAGCACCAAACGGGAGCTCCTGCACACACACCCACATTCCCACCTTCACCCCTTTCACCAAATGGGAGCTGCCCAGGTAAGCGCTCCACACCCAAACCTCCTGCCCCAACCCTGAGCCCCCTCCCTCATTCTAGCTCCTGGCCAGACCCTGCACCTCAACCCCCAGCCTGCTCCTTCACCCCCAGCCCTGTTCTCAGTGCACTCCCACCCTCTACTCAGTGCAGACAGAGAAAGAGAATGGGCAAGAACCAGGGAGAAAGTAGGTACCTACTCTATGTAGACAGGGCTGGGACCCCAGACCGGCAGCGGGCTGAACAGGGCCGGCAGCCGGGAGCCTGGCTGGCAGGAGCCAGCGGACGGAACCCCAGACCGGCAGCGGGCTGAGCCACTCAGCCCACTGCTGGTCTGGGGTCCCGGCCGCCGGCCCCGCTCAGCCCACTGCCGGTCTGGGGTTCTGGCTGCTGTCCCCTTGCCAGCCGGGGTCCCGGCTGCAGGCTCCGCTCAGCCCGCTGCCGGCCTAGGTGAGCGGAACCCCAGGCCGGCAGTGGGCTGAGCAGGCCGGCTGTGTAAGATCGGCATTTTAATTTAATTTTAAATGAAGCTTCTTAAACATTTTGAAAACCTTGTTTACGTACAACAATAGTTTAGTTATATAATATAGAGACTTATAGAGAGAGACCTTCTGAAAAACATTAAAATGTAGTATTGGCACGCGAAACCTTAAATTAAAGTGAATAAATGAAGACTTGGCACACCACTTCTAAAAGGTTGCCGACCCCTGGGCTAGAGACTTACATCTGAAGCTGCTCCTTATGGAGTGAGTCATGAGGCCTGCTTCAGCCCTGGGATTAGATTGTCTGGCCCCTCAGAGAGCTTTAGTGCTGCCAGGAAACTCTGACTCTTCAAGGAGAAGAGACTGTTATTTCGTCTCGTCCTCCAAGAAAGAAGGCTCCTAAAACTGACCACAGTCACTCCAAGACTTTGGGAGATTTTTCCTCCTCTTCTAAGAGGAATGCTGACTGGCACTGGGTTTCCTTGAGTACTCAGAATAGAGCAGGGCTCGCTATCGACTTGCTGGTACCAAGGTAAGATCATTCCAGCATCATACCATTGACTCTGGTACCATTTGTGAGAAGGCTATTGAGTCTGATATCGACCGTGTTGGTCTCAGCACCAACCATATCGACTCCACAGGCTTATCAAGCTGACAGAGATTTACTCTCCCTTTCTGTGCTGGACTCACCTGTGATATAGGAGTGGTGATGTCTTCTGTGATTCCTGGACCATCTGGTTTGATTGCCCCAGAATATGGGCTATTGCAGGCATCATCTCTGGCACCACTTAAAATCCAGACTGCAAAGACAATATAAGTTTCTGTATCAGCACCAAGACATCCGTTGTCCATGCCGATTCAGTGTTTCTCTCCGGAGACAGTGTCAGCTTCTATAGTCCCAATGCAGGCCAGAGCTATAGATTCGGTACCAGCTTCTTTAATGCCAACATCCTTTCTGGTATCAGGTGCTAGTGCTGCCTCTATGATGCTGCCAGTGCTCAAGACACCAGCTTCTCTACCTGCATAGGCACCAATGCGACCCAGATACTGGGCATATGATGGCTCCACCAGAGGTGGCTCCTCTGTTCCCTTTGGACTGTTTGGAAGGTTCCTTGCATTCAAGTTCAGAGTCATTTTCCACTTCTCTGTCCAGGAACTGAGCTCAAAAGTCTTTGATACCTCATGGGAGCACATCAGTACCAGGATCAATATGTTCTCTCAGTAGAGAGAGTGGTTCTTGGCCCAGTTTTTACTGGCCATCAGTGCCATATCCATTTCTTCTGTGGCATTCATGGAACTACTGAGATTCCCTTGATCTTTAAGGTCTCGATCCTTGGCTTATTGTGGTCACTGAACTCTCCTGCTGTCTCGTCTCGTGGCCCACCTACACTGGAAATGCATATGGAGGTTGTTCAGTCTGAGCCATTATTGCAGGAGCAAGCAGAATCCCATTGGCCATGCTTCCTTCTTCTTCATCTTCACCAGATGATTCAGCTATACCAGATTCCTCTTCTTCTGTGCCTGATGACTTTCAATCATATTAAGATCTCCTAAGGCGAATGGCTACAGCATTAAGGCAGAATTTGTTCAGGGCAGTACCCATAGGTTGGTAGACATTCTCCAGTTGTCAGCTCCAGGGAGAATAGCTTACCCTATAAATAAAGTGCTTTTGGAACCTGCAAAGACTTTGTGACTTGCCCTGGCTTCCTTACTGCCCACAGCGAAGCATACTGATAAGATGTATTATGTCCCTAATGCAGGGTTTCAGGTACTTCTACTCACATCCAGCCCCTCACTCTCTTGTTGTAACAGCTGCAAATGAGAGATTGTGACAGGAGATTTAAGAGAATGCTTAAAGGAAAAGAGTCTAAACGGTTGGATTTGATGGGAAGAAAAATTTATTCAACTTTGTTTTTACAAATGCACATTGCCAATCAGCAGGCACTGTTGTCAGAATATGATAAGATTACCAGAATCCTCCACGAAAGTTTAAGGCTTTCATGGCGGAAGGTCATTGAGTGGGAAAGATGTCATTGCAGTTAGCACTGGATGTGGCAGACGTCTCCTCCAGGATTATGGCCTCAGATGTAACAGAGAAGAGCTTCATAGTTACAGGACTCTGGCATAGCTCCCAAGGTCCAGCTAGGACCTACGTTTCAGTGGTTACTTTTTGTTTCCAGAAAAGATGGATGAGACACTACAGTCTTTTAAGGACTCTCAAGTTACTTTATGTTCATTTTGGGTTTATACCCATGATTAAGAGATGGCATAATGGAGAGCGGCAGCAGCAACAGTACCAACAGTATTCCCAGTGGTATTACAAGCAGCCAGCTTATGCTGCTATACAGCAGGACTTCTTCAGAAAGAGCCATAAGTCACAGAGAAGAAGGCCTTTTGGTTCTAATTTGAACCAGCCCACCCATCCTCAATCAGCTTTAGCTAAGCAGTCAATTTGATGCTTGTAACAAGGGCAGCTTACCAGTTGTCAATTTCCACACCAGTTCCTCTCCATTTGGAGACACTGTCCAACTTCTACATAGAATCATAGAATATCAGGGTTGGAAGGGACCTCAGGAGGTCATCTAGTCCAACCCCCTGCTCAAAAGCAGGACCCATCCCCAATTAAATCATCCCAGCAAGGGCTTTGTCAAGCCTGACCTTAAAAACTTCTAAGGAAGGAGATTCCACCACCTCCCTAGGCAACGCATTCCAGTGTTTCACCACCCTCCTAGTGAAAAAGTTTTTCCTAATATCCAACCTAAACCTCCCCCACTGCAACTTGAGACCATTACTCCTTGTCCTGTCCTCTTCCACCACTGAGAATAGTCTAGAACCATCCTCCCTGGAACCACCTCTCAGGTAGTTGAAAGCAGCTATCAAATCCTCCCTCATTCTTCTCTTCCGCAGACTAAACAATCCCAGTTCCCTCAGCCTCTCCTCATAAGTCATGTGTTCCAGACCCCTAATCATTTTTGTTGCCCTTCGCTGGACTCTTTCCAATTTATCCACATCCTTCTTGTAGTGTGGGGCCCAAAACTGGACACAGTACTCCAGATGAGGCCTCACCAATGTCGAATAGAGGGGGACGATCATGTCCCTCGATCTGCTCGCTATGCCCCTACTTATACATCCCAAAATGCCATTGGCCTTCTTGGCAACAAGGGCACACTGCTGACTCATATCCAGCTTCTCGTCCACTGTCACCCCTAGGTCCTTTTCCATAGAACTGCTGCCTAGCCATTCGGTCCCTAGTCTGTAGCTGTGCATTGGGTTCTTCCGTCCTAAGTGCAGGACCCTGCACTTATCCTTATTGAACCTCATCAGATTTCTTTTGGCCCAATCCTCCAATTTGTCTAAGTCCCTCTGCATCCTATCCCTGCCCTCCAGCGTATCTACCACTCCTCCCAGTTTAGTATCATCCGCAAATTTGCTGAGAGTGCAATCCACACCATCCTCCAGATCATTTATGAAGATATTGAACAAAACCGGCCCCAGGACCGACCCTTGGGGCACTCCACTTGACACCGGCTGCCAACTAGACATGGAGCCATTGATCACAGTGCTTGGGAAACAAGAACTACATACAAATATGTCCTAAACACTCTGGAATTGGGGGTTATGTTATCCATTTCCCATCTATCCCCCCCGTCTGGTCCCTTTTAGGGACCCATCTCAAAGTCACTGCTCCTACAGCTGATCCAGACTGCTTTTCTGGAGCCATAGAGGAACTTCCCCTTCAGCACTGGGGAAGGGGATTCTACTCTGCTACCTTTTTTGAGGTACCTTCCGCAAGTCAAATATGAGACCTATTCTGGACTCAACAAATATATGAGATTCTGCATGATAACCTTAGCTACAATTCTCCTCACATTAGATCACCATGACTGTTTGCAGCCTTTGATCTTCAGCATGCCTACTTTCATGGAGCAATTTTCCCAAGCCACAGGAAGTTACTGAGATTCGTAGTAGCAGGCCAACATTACCATTAAACAATACTGCCCTTTTGCCTCTTATCAGCCACACATGTATTTATCAAATGCATGACAGTAATGGCAGCCTGTCTCAGGAGGATGAGAATTCACATCTTACCATACATAGAAGACTGGCTAGTGAGGAACAAGTCCGAGGAACAAGTCCTCTGTCATGTCCAGTTCATGCTGGATCTCTTCGATCGGCTAGGATTGATTTTGAACAAGACAAATTCAGCAGGAATTCCAACACACAAAATAAACTTCATTGGGCCCTACTAGACGCTGAGTTTAAGGATCTTTCTCCCACAAGAACATTTCCAAACAAATTGTCGCCTGTGTCTGTCCCTCCAGTCTCACACTTCAGCTACAGTCCATGTACATCTGAGTTTCCATGTGACCTGCTAAACATTTATATAGTCCAGCATGTGAGATTGTGCCTTTGTCCTCTTCAATCGTGGTTGAAGTTGGTCTGTCATCTGAGATGTTGTTCATTGGACAAGCTTCTCCAAATGCCACTGGTGATTCTGGAGTCCCTACAGTAATGGGCAGAACAGAGCGATGTATGAGAAGGTGTTCCCTTCCTTCTCTGACAAGTACTATATTTACTGATACCGCCACAATAAATTGGGAGGCAAGTAAAGAGAAATGGAAAATTCAGGCTTTGTGGTCAAAACAGGAAGTTTCCCTACATATCAGCATCCTGGAGCTTCAAGTGGTTGACAATGCATGGCAGGCCTTTCAGGCTCAGATCCAGGGCACAGCGGTTCACATACTTACCAACAATATCACCACAGTGTATTATGCCAACAAGCAGGGAGGAGCACACTCCAGCCAGCTCTATAAGGAAGCAATAACATTTTGTCACTTTTGCATCAAGTAAGATATTGTTTCCACAGCTGCATGCTTACTAGGTGCTCAGAATTGGTTGTCCGATCACCTCAGCAGGAGTTTCTCCCAGAGTCATGAATGGTTCATGAAAAGGAGTGTGCTGAGGTCCCTTTTGAAAGAATGGGGCATTCCGACAGTTGACCTGTTTACAGCAAAAGACAAAAAAGAAATGCAGTCAGATTTGCTCTCTATTGGATTTCAGTACAGGCTTATTAATTGATGTCTTCCATTTGAATTGAGAATTGGCCCTAATATATACGTTCCCCTTGATACCACTCATTCTCAGACTGAAGCTGGAACATGCCAATCTGATACTCATTGCACCAGCTTGGCTGAGACAATGTTGGCTCTCCGACCTTCACAGTCTGTCTATTCAATCTCTCAGATCTCCTCCCCTCATTCCTGACCTGCTGACACAACATCATAATCTGATACAGCATCCAGCACTGAGCTGTCTGCACCTAATGGCGTGGATGCTGCATGAGGAGGAAGAACAATGTTTGCAAGCAGTGCAGCGGCAAGTCCTATTTAATGGTAAAAAACCTTCTGTTAGGTCTTCCTGTCTGGCTAAGTGGAAGTGTTCTTTAGCTTAAGGAATTTGGCTGATGCTACTGTGTATTCAAGACATTTTGGATTACCTGTTAATCTCAAGTCCTCAACTCTCTCACTCAGCAAATTGAGGGTCCACTTAGCAATGATCTCAGCATTTCATCCTCCAGTCCAAAAGAAGTTGGTATTTTCCAATTCCATGATGGTTAGATTTCTATAACACGTTGTCCACTTCTTTCTTCCTGTAAAAGAATTAACTTCCTCAATACTGTACTGGCTGCCCTCATGAGTCCTCCATTTGAGTCCCTAACCACTTGCTCTCTGTTTCTTCTTTGCCAAAAGACAGCTTTTCTTGTTGCTATAACTTCCACAAGGAGATTTAGTGAGCTGTGGGCCTTAATGGTGGAATCTCCATGTACTCAGATTTTCAAAAGTAATGATGTCACAATTTTACCTTAACCAAACAATATACCTACCTGTATTTTTTCCTAAGCCTCACTCAAATGCAGATGAACAGCATATTTATTCCTTGGATGTGAGACAGTCATTGGCATCCTGTCTGTAAAGGACTTGCCACCTCAACTTTTTGTTTCTTATGCAGATCAGATGAAGGATCTGGTGATTTCCACACAATTTCTGATAGATTCCTTCCTGCACTGTGATAGCATATGGGGTAGTTCAGACCACAACTCCCAGAAACTGGTAGCTCATTTAACAAGAGGCCATGCGACTTTGGTTGCGTTTCTCTGGGTTTGTCTACACTGGCACTTCATCAGCAAAACTTTTGTCGTTCAGGGGTGTTAAAAAACCACACCCCTGAATGACTAACGTTTTACTGATGAAAAGTGCCAGTGTGAACACCGCTTTGTCGGCAGGAGAGCCGACAAAGCCACTGCCACTCGTGGGGGGTGGAAGTTTTTTGTCAGCAGGAGAGCTCTGCTCTGCTGACATACGGCAGCTACACTTTTAACGACACAGCTGTAGAAGGACAGCTGTGTTGCTAAAAGCCTCCTAATGTAGCTATAGCTACATAGCTTAGTGATGTTTCTATATTGGACATTTGCAGGGATGCTGCCTGGTCTTCCATACAGACTTTTACCAAACATTATGTTATTATGCATTATTCTAGATCAGATGCAAACTTTGGAAGGGCAATTCTGCAGTTGTTATTTAAGCAGATTCTGAGACCCCATCTCCATCCATTACTGCTTGTGACTCACCTGAGTGGAATATACATCTGCAACAACTCAAAGAAAAAAGTTACCCTACGTGTACCTTTCGAGACATGGATGCAGACATGTATTCCACAACCCTCCATCCCCTCTGCATCGGAGTCTCAAGTCTTGGATGCCGGTGCACAGGAACTTGAGGGAGGTTAGGGCAGCTCTGCCATCAGTCAAATAGCCCTGGGTGGGGGTACAAGAGGGCGCAAGCACTGCCACAGTCGGTACTGCTGAGCAAAGTTCTCTGGCTTTGCTGTGCTGGACACATGCGCATCTGAGTTGAATACACGTCTGCACCCACATCTCAAAGAACAACAGTTACTAATACAGGTCAGTAACCTGGGAGACTGGGATTAGTGGGAGGAGGACATCTGTGTACAATCTTAACTACAGTCATGGAGAAGAAAAATATAGACATTTTACTAAAAAATACAACCTCCAACAAGATTTGAACTCAGTACCTGTGATGTGTAAGGGAAGTAGTTTATCCACTAGTCTTTGTGTATAAACTGTGGGAAATCAGAGGTAGCACTTACACCACTTTGTTTAGGACTTTCATATTTGGCCATACTGTAATAAGTATTTATGAATAGAAAAAGAAAAATAAGTAATATATAATGCAGCCGTGGAAAATGCATTTTCTACCATAATTCCAGCAGTTCTTAAGCTGATCCATGGACATCAGACTGTGCTCTTGATCATCTTTGTTTGCAGCTACAAATCACGTGAAAAGAAAGATAATACATTTAATATTTACCTTAAGCTACTTTTCCATATAACCAGTTCCTGTTGCCACAAGAGTGTTATATGATCAATAATGGGGGACAGAGGGGTCGGTGTGGTCTGTAGAAATCTGAGGAGGGTGGATTTGTTCGAAGAGAGACAGTCTCTATCTAGTTAGGTGTGGTTCACTGTATAGAAAAAGCCTTAAAACTACTGCTATAGTATGTATCAGAAACTACATGCACGTTAAAATTTCATTAAATGTATCCTTGGTTTACTATTTTGCTTAGTTTGCATTAGGCTCTGCCTGCACCTAAGGAATGGCTAGCAGAGGAAGCCTCACTTCTACTACACAGCCATCCAGGGTAGCCCACAGGATGAGAAAGGGAGGAAGAACTGAGAACCAACAACCAGTTGTGGTTAGCTGAGTCTTTGCCCCTCTACAGCTTGGAGACTATTCTAACCTCTGCTAACTGGTGAGGGTTCCCTCTGGATCATATGTCAGCTGAAGTGGCCAGAGTGCAGCCCTCTCCAGACACTCCCCCTCTTAAGCCTGACATACCCACTGCTGGCTCATACTCCAAGAGAATCCCCAGCATGGGACTTGTGTGTGCTTCCCACTCCCATGTGTGCCAGGAGGAATAGGGTCAACAATCTGCTGCAAAGTATTTGTTATGGATAGAGTTGTATAAATAACTGATTTTTCTGGTTCACCATTGGGGCGGGGGCTGGGGGAGAGTGGAGTTGGTTGGGTCAAACCAAATTCAAAATGTCTGAATTTCAGTGAATCAAAAAAATTTCATTTAGAATATTTTTAATAAAAGCCAAGGAAATGAAAAGCTAGATTCACAGAACCACCAGAGGAAGTGGTTATGTCCCCTGCCCAATTCCCAGTATAGCTCAATGATTAGGGCACTCACCTGGGATATGGGAGACCCAGGTTTGAATCCTTACTCTGGAGCAGTGCCTGGAACTTGGGTATCCCTCATCTCAGGTAATTTCATTTTGATGCTGTCTTAATGGTTTGTTTTAACATTTGATTTTTTTTCCCATTTAGACTCAAACAATTCACCAAAATCTACACAAATTTGCTAAATGTTTGTCTACCAGAGTCCCAAATTTTTCAGTGTAAAAAAAAAAAAAAGATTTTGCCTGAAAAATTGTATCTAACTCTAATTGTCGGTCCTTTATGTCCAGCCCTCAGGTTCAGAAGGTTGGATACCACTGGTATAGGTAGTAGGTTGCGGTGTTTTCTTGACTCTGTGTCAAGTTTTTGTGGCTTTGGAATTTATAGTAAAAGTAAAGGGACCTCTATAGAAAAACACGAGAGAGATTGTTGAAAAGCAGATTTTATGTCTGCAGTTGTAGTTTATTAACTTTTCTGTCTTTGTTTTCGGGGTTTTTTGTTTGTTTTTTTAATTCATTAATGTCTAGCTGATGTTTGGAACTCGATAATGCAAAAATGGAAGCTGTAGATCCTAGAAAATTTTAAGTAAATTACTTATTGTCTAATTCAGGTGTGCATTGAGTTATAACCAAGGACGCTGGGAAACATTGATACAAAAAATGTGTGGCGTAGTATAATACTGTGTTGCTGTGATGTGATTTAGATACTTTGCAGTCATAATCTGCTACATTAGTCCAGAGAGCCTCCCAGGGTATGGAGCCTGAATCATAACTCACAGAAGTCAATGAATCTTTCCATTGGCTTTGGATCAGGCCCATAATGCCTTTTTTCACTTGTCCTAAATAAAGTAAAAATAGAGGCCTTCACACCAAAACTTAAGGCCTTGTCAACACTACCGAGGTAAGTCGACCTAAGTTATGCTACTCCAGCTACGTGAATAGCATTGAAGGCAGAGACAAGATGCTTTTCAGGTCACTCATAGTTTTAGCTGCTGAGCATCTACTTTTTCTACATTTTAAGCAGTGGTGTAGTGATTAAAAAAAGAAGTGGGTAAACTAACCTAACCTAAACTCCATATATCCCAAATGAGAAGTGGGTAAACTCTGTTTACCTGCATTTACCCTTGACTTTACTACTGATTTTTAACTCAGTACATCAGGGTGTATAGATGCTAAAGTAACATTGTTGATAAATCATAGTTGCAAGAGTTTTTGCAAAATCAGATCTGAGATACAAAGTAATACATAGATTTTTAGATGAAATTCTAAAAGAATTTACCCACTAATTTTGTGTCTTAACAGGTTGCTTGCAAGCATTCAGTACATTAGAAACAATTTAATAATCACTTCTCCAAGATGACTTTTCACAGTTGTATGCTAATAAAGAAGGCAAAATTACCGGTTACTGACATTTTTTTTCCCCATTATCCCTGGCTACTGCATGGATTTTTGGGTTATTTTTATATTGGATCTGGCCAAAATTCAAATAAAAGTAAATGCTTATTGTGTTTATAAAGATATGTGTTTCATTTTAATCTACTTTAACCATGAAAGATCCTGAAATATTGGAAAATAGCTTACCGTTGTAATTAGTTTCAGGAGTCAGTTTGGTTGTATTATTATATGGGCATGTACACAGCCTTTGGATATTTGTTTTTGTTCTGTTTACTTTGTTGTCAAGCTTCATTAGTACTTTTTTTGGCACATAAACTAGGTCAGCTTGAGGTCAAGCATAGCTAAGAACCTTATGATTTGAATAAGCTGATATAAGGTACTGGACCGTGTGACGCTCCCCTTCTCCGGTTTTTAAAATCACATAGTTCTGAAAGTTTTCAAAAAAGAGAAATTGGATCTAAATATTTTGAATGTTAAAGTTAGCTCTTCAAGATAGAATACCAAATTTGAGAAAAGATTGATTTAAGGTATTATGTATAAACCATCAATGTGTTATATGGTATTAAAAACAGAATTGTTTAGTGGAAAAACTCTCTTCAGCAGGAAATTAGAGCAAGGTGTAAATGCACTCATTTTTAATTGAGAACTGTTGTGCCTTGAGATGTGTACAGAGGAAAATCTTTTTTTTCTTAGTATGACATACATGCAGGCAATGATATATACGTGAGGAGTATAGTAAGAAAAAGCTGAAAATAAAATTTTGGATTTCATTTTTGAAAATTAAGACTAGTATGTAAAATGATCATGACACAGACCTGACATATTGCTGGTCCTGGACCCACTAATATTTCAAAAGTGAACATGCTGAAGCATGAATCTGTCTGCTTCTTTAAATGTGTTACAGGAGGGAGCATATTATACCAGTACTGTAAAAAATTCACAGGTTTCTTAATCTTTTCAGGGTGCAGTTGAAGTTGTTGCTACTGATATAGAAATTTTTTGGTTTTGGTTCTAATGAACTTCTGTTCAAGCAAAAAAGTTTCATTCTGTTCCTTGTAGAGAAGGAGGATAAAAATATTTTCCTGACCACCAAAAGAGTAGAGAAAACACCATAGGCCAGGGTTGGGCACACTTTTTGGCCTGAGGGCCACATCTGGGTATGGAAATTTTATGGTGGGCCATGAATGCTCACGAAATTGGTGATTGGGGTGCAGGAAGGGGCAAGGGCTCCAGCTGAGGGTGCAGGCTCTGGGGTGGGGCTGGGATTGGAGGGGTTGGAGGTGCAGGAGGGTGCTCCAGGCTGGGACCAAGGGGTTCGGAAGGCCTGAGGGGGATCAGGGCTGTGGTAGGGGGTTGGGGTGCAGAAGATGGTCAGGGGTGCAGGCTCCAGGCAGCGCTTACCTCAAGCAGCTCCCGGAAGCAACAGCATGTCCCCCTCTGGCTCCCACGCGGAGGTGCGGCCAGGTGGTTCTGTGCCGCTGCCCTGTCCTCAGGAGCCTCCCCTGCAGTTCCAATTGGCCGCAGTTCCCAGCCAATGGGAGCTGCATGCAGAGCCTCCTGGATGCCCCTACACGTAGGAGTCAGAGGGGTGACATGCCATTGCTTCCGGGAGCCACAGCAAGCCCCCGACCCTGCTCCCCGGCAGGAGGTTGAGGGCTGTATTAAAACGTCTGACGGGCCGGATGCAGCCCCAGGCCATCATTTACCCACTCCTGCCATAGGCCATACATGGTAGTAAGCAATCTGATCCAAAGTGTTTGGGAGCCTGTAAGGCTCCCAAGGGCACTAACTTCTGAACAGATTTGGTAGTTATTCTTCAAGGGTCCCTCTGCATTCCCACTAATGGGATTCAATGCCTTTGCATTGAACTGAAGAACTTATAGAAAAACAGTGCCCACTGTGGGGGTGCAGTAGTGTTGTCACCCTGGTCTACAGTACAAGTTTAGGTCGAATTTAGCAGCGTTAGATCGATTTAACCGTGCACCCGTCCACACGATGAAGCCATTTTTGTCGACTTAAAGGGCTCTTAAAATCGATTTCTGTACTCCTCCCCGACGAGGGGATTAGTGCTAAAATCAACACGGCCAGGTCGAATTTGGGGGTAGCGTGGATGCAATTCGACGGTATTGGCCTCCGGGAGCTATCCCAGAGTGCTCCATTGTGACCGCTTGGACAGCACTCTCAACTCAGATGCATTGACCAGGTAGACAGGAAAAGCCCTGTGAACTTTTGCAGTTCATTTCCTGTTTGGCCAGCGTGGCAAGCTGATCAGCACAGGTGACCACAGAATCTCAGAATCACAAAAGAGATATAGCATGGACCGAACGGGAGGTATTGGATCTGACTGCCATATGGGGAGATGAATCCATGCTATCGAACTCCATTCTAAAAGACGAAATGCCAAACTATTTGAAAAAATCTCCAAGGACATGAAGGACAGTGACTACAACAGGGACCCACAGCAGTGCCACGTGAAACTTAAGAAGCTCAGGCAAGCCTACCAAAAAAATAGAGGCAAACAGCCGCTCCGGGTCAGACCCCAAGACGTGCCGCTTCTACGATGAGCTGCATGCAGTTCTAGGGGGTGCTCCTACAACTACCCCACCCCTGTACATGGACTCCTTCAAGGGAGTCTCGCGCAACAGGGATGAGGATTTTGGGGATGAGGAAGATAGCGCACAGCAGGCAAGCGGAGAAACCATTCTCCCCGACAGCCAGAAACTGTTTATCACCCTGGAGACAATACCATCCCAACCCTGGCTCCTGGACCTTGGAGGAGGAGAAGGCACCTCTGGTGAGTGTACCTTTATAAATATAATACCTGGTTTAAAAGCAAGCGGGTTTAATGATTAATTTGCCCTGAAGACTTGTTAAGACTTTTCCAGTAGCTGTACTGGCCGCGAATGCATCCCCAGTCTTCAGGGCAAATTAATCATTAAACCCGCTTGCTTTTAAACCAGGTATTATATTTACAAAGGTACACTCACCAGCAGTCTCTTCTCCTCCTCCAAGGTCCAGGAGCCTGGGTTGGGCGGGTATTGTCTCCAGGGTGATAAACAGTTCCTGGCTGACCGGGAGAACAGTTTCTCCACTTGCCTGCTGTACGCTATCTTCAACCTCCTCCTCCTTCTCCTCCTCATCTTCATTGTCCCCAAAATCCTCATCCCTGTTGCGTGAGACTCCCTTGCAGAAGTCCATGTACAGGAGTGGGGTAGTTGTAGGGGCACCCCCTAGAATTGCATGCAGCTCATCGTAGAAGCGGCATGTCTCAGGGTCTGACCCGGAGCGGCCGTTTGCCTCTTTGTTTTTTTGGAGGCTTGCCTGAGCTCCTTAAGTTTCACGCGCCACTGCTGTGAGTCCCTGTTGTAGCCTCTGTCCTTCATGCCCTTCGAGATTTTTTTTCAAATATTTTGGCATTTCATCTTTTGGAACGGACTTCTGATAGCATGGATTCGTCTCCCCATATGGCAGTCAGATCCAGTACCTCCCGTTCGGTCCATGCTGTATCTCTTTTGTGATTCTGAGATTCCGTGGTCACCTGTGCTGATGAACTCTGCATGATCACCTGTGCTGATCAGCTTGCCACGCTGGCCAAACAGGAAATGAAATACAAAAGTTCACAGGGCTTTTCCTGTCTACCTGGCCAAAGTATCTGAGTCGAGTGCTGTCCAGAGCAGTCATAATGAAGCACTCTGGGATAGCTCCCGGAGGCCAGTACCGTCGAATTGTATCCATGCTACCCCCAAATTCGATCTGGCCGTGTCGATTTTAGCGCTAATCCCCTCGTCGGGGAGGAGTACAGAAATCAATTTTAAGAACCCTTTAAGTTGACAAAAATGGCTTCATCGTGTGGATGGGTGCAGGGTTAAATCAATCTAATGCTGCTAAATTCGACCTAAACTCGTAGTGTAGACCCGGGCTAAGATGATGTCATCACCCACATCTGTGTAAGGAAGTTTGACCCACCTCAGTTTCTTTGTCACTGCTGCAGAGAGCTAATGAAACTACTTGTGCTGTCCTTAAGACTAGTTAGATATTCCATAATCTGCAATATCCCGGAGAAATGCAGGATCCCTTCAGAACTGTCTGTGAAAGTTCTGCTGGTCTGATTTGGAGAGCCCAGTCAGCTTTCGTTGCCAAAGACACCATCCATATGGAAAGATATGCAGAGCTCTTTTCAGTTACTTATGTAGCCCTACATTCAGGTGTCCATGAAGACTCTTTAACATCATTCCTTTCATAAAGTGTCTCAAAAAGATTAAGAATGAACTAGAGCCGAGAACTTTTCAGATTTTTCATAGTGAGATCTCTTAATAGAGAGAGAATCACATGGACTACCTCCCTCTGGTTTGCAATGACATAACCCTCCCTGTGGCAGCTGTAGCCGTAAAAGTATTTAATGTATTTTAAACTGTCTTTTAATGCAGTTTAGCAGGTGAAAATGAGATGCCAGTAATGTGACCAGTCACCTGTCTGTGGAGCACAATTTGAGAAGCTCTGAACAAAAGTATTGTAAGACAATACATAGGAAATTAAGTAGAAATTTAAATATGCTGTCAGTACAAGAAGGTTCTACCTCCTGAGCTTGTTTTCAAATTATGGCCTCTAATATTGTCACCTCGTACTCTCTCTCCATTCTATTAGTGACTCGGAAGAGAGGTAAGCAAGAATGTCTTCAAGCCCAGGCAGTTGCCATCCTCAAATTGGGTATACAGCCCTCATGCAGATTTTCTAAGAGTTCTTAAGACCATCTGTTTTGTCCATGAATAAAATGTATTAGTGTACTAGTAACACTGTCAGCAGATATTTGTGGATATTGTCAAGGAAGGCTTCTTTCAGAGATGATATAATTCTAATGCTTTTATCAGATTATAGTCTCATAAGTAAGGCTGCAAGTTTGTCATGGAGGTCACAGAAGTCATCTATTCCGTGACTTTCTGGGACCTCTGTGACTTCTGTAGCAGCCATGTGGCTGGCCCAGGGGCTGCCTGAGCTCAGCTAGCCCCTGGGACAGCTGCACCGGCCTCTGCTAGTGCAGGAGGGGGTGAGTGCTTTGGGCGGCGCTTACCTCGGAGGGGGCGCCCCAGAAGTGGCAACACTCCTCGGCTCCTAGGTGGTGGCACCTCCGCTTGCAGGCAGCGCCCTCGCAGCTCCCGTTGGCCAGGGTGCCAGCGCTTGGGGTGGAGGCAGTGCACAGAGCTGCCTGGCCACACCTCCGTCCGAGAGCTGAGGGAGGGGATGTTGTCACTTCTGAGGAGGCTTGGAGCCAGTTAGGAAGCCTGCCAGCCCCGCCAACCACTCCCCAGCACCAGCAGGGGTCCCGGGCCATGCGCCGCTGCCTCCCCCCCAGCACCTGTCATGATCATGGGCTGTGAATTTTTGTTTACTGCCCATGACCTGTCCACGACTTTCACTAAAAATACCCATGACTAAAACGTAGTATGCCAACATTTTTATGGCTGACTTAGAACAGCGCTTCCTCAGCTCTCGTCCCCTAACGCCCCTACTCTACTTGCGCTATATTGATGACATCTTCATCATCTGGACCCATGGAAAAGAAGCCCTTGAGGAATTCCACCATGATTTCAACAATTTCCATCCCACCATCAACCTCAGCCTGGTCCAGTCCACACAAGAGATCCACTTCCTGGACACTACAGTGCTAATAAACAATGGTCACATAAACACCACCCTGTACCGGAAACCTACTGACCGCTATTCCTACCTACATGCCTCCAGCTTTCACCCTGACCACACCACACGATCCATCGTCTACAGCCAAGCTCTGCGATACAACTGCATTTGCTCCAACCCCTCAGACAGAGACAAACACCTACAAGATCTCTATCAAGCATTCTTACAACTACAATACCCACCTGCGGAAGTGAAGAAACAGATTGATAGAGCCAGAAGAGTTCCC
Source organism: Eretmochelys imbricata (assembly GCF_965152235.1). Taxonomy (NCBI): domain Eukaryota; kingdom Metazoa; phylum Chordata; order Testudines; family Cheloniidae; genus Eretmochelys; species Eretmochelys imbricata. Next base: position 49,565,865 of record NC_135576.1, on the reverse strand, counting down.
AGAAGTCACCTACTACAGGACAGGCCTAACAAAGAAAATAACAGAATGCCACTAGCCGTCACCTTCAGCCCCCAACTAAAACCCCTCCAAAGCATTATTAGGGATCTACAACCTATCCTGAAGGATGACCCAACACTCTCACAAATCTTGGGAGACAGGCCAGTCCTTGCCTACAGACAGCCCCCCAACCTGAAGCAAATACTCACCAGCAACCACATACCACACAACAGAACCACTAACCCAGGAACCTATCCTTGCAACAAAGCCCGTTGCCAACTGTGTCCACATATCTATTCAGGGGACACCATCAAAGGGCCTAATAACATCAGCCACACTATCAGAGGCTCGTTCACCTGCACATCTACCAATGTGATTTATGCCATCATGTGCCAGCAATGCCCCTCTGCCATGTACATTGGTCAAACTGGACAGTCTCTACGTAAAAGAATAAATGGACACAAATCAGACGTCAAGAATTATAACATTCAAAAACCAGTCAGAGAACACTTCAATCTCTTTGGTCACTCGATTACAGACCTAAAAGTTGCAATTCTTCAACAAAAAAAACTTCAAAAACAGACTGCTGAATTGGAATTAATTTGTAAACTGGATACAGTTAACTTAGGCCTGAATAGAGCTTGGGAGTGGATGGGTCATTACACAAAGTAAAACTATTTCCTCTTGTTTATTCCCCACCACCACCCCCCACTGTTCCTCAGACGTTCTTGTCAACTGCTGGAAATGGCCCACCTTGATTATCACTACAAAAGGGTTTTTCCCCCCCGCTCTCCTGCTGGTAATAGCTCACCTTAAGTGATCACTCTCATTACAGTGTGTATGGTAACACCCATTGTTTCATGTTCTCTATGTATATAAATCTCCCCACTGTATTTTCCACTGAATTCATCCGATGAAGTGAGCTGTAGAGCACGAAAGCTTATGCTCAAATAAATTGGTTAGTCTCTAAGGTGCCACAAGTACTCCTTTTCTTTTTGCGAATACAGATTAACACAGTTGCTACTCTGAAAGCCATTAGTTTTAAAAGCTTTTATAAAGTTTGTGACAAACACTTTATATGATACATTATCATATATGGAAAATGTTTTTGAATTTCATTATATTGTGTGATGGGCAGCAATGCAAAACATTCATATGACAATTTTCCCCGTGTTTTAAATCTTTTGAAATAAAAGTTTGACATGTACAGATTTTTGATCTGCTGCTTCTCTTTTGTGGACGTAAAAAAATTTCTCTTGGTTTTATTGGCAGTATCAAAAACTATGTTTAATATTTACACAAGAATTTTTATTGTAGTGACTGATTCAATGTACCAGACTTAAGGAAATGGTAACTGGTAGCAAATTTAGGCAATTAAATGACCATTACTACATCCTTTTAGTTCTGAAACTTTCCTCAATCTATTTTGCCCCTCTCAACTTTTTTTTTTTTTTTTTGGAGGGCGGGGGCAGTAGAGAAAAAGTGTTGACTACTTATGCCCAGGCTTCTTTCAGTCCATGCCTTGATTGCTATGAGATGAGGCTCTGTCAATCAAAATAAAATTGTGAAAGGTGAGGCAAAATTAAAAGTAACATTTTAATATACTGGTTACCATTAAAATTTAAACATTTACCACCAGATGCTGCATATTTACTAAATTATTTCCTATTTTAAGTATAGGAAAAAACTGTAGTATCTCTGAATATGTGGTAACTATTGGCAAATAAATATTTTTAAGATGACCACCGAAGCTATGTTGGTCCTTTGAGGAAAAAGTAAACAAGGTAAACTTATACTCATCTTTTGGGACAAAAATATTATTTATTGAAAAGTAAAATTAGAAAAGCTAAATAACTTCTTAAAATCAGCCTCTGATTTCTTGGTAACCCAGGATCCATGTATTGAAATTAAACATTAGAGAGGTGATGTTAAATATTTTTCTCTACTTTTGCATTTTATTCCACATTATTAGCCTCTTGGAAACTTTAAAGTAACAGGGCTTTTTCCATTTGATTTGTCTATGTTCACTTGGCAAATCTTGCATCTACTGTTCCATTTCCAGGGTAAATAATGCAATACAAGAAGCTCCTTCTTAAGTTAACCGCTGAAAACAAAACTATCTCTAGGGTTAGAAAGATTCATATTTTCAAGTGCAGGCATGAGGTTGCTTGGTGCACACATGCACAATCTGTCAACAGTTTTGATACTCCTTATTTAGATTTGGGAATTGGACAATTTGTGTATGTATTCGTAGGTAGGTCTAAAGTTCCTTATTATAGTCAAGATATTCACATCTGAAATGAAATTATGTATCTTGCAGGAATATTTCATAGTGATGCTTTTATTCTCCTTTGTTAGAGAACCAGGTGACAGACAACTTGAAATAAATGTGGGTAGTACGTGGAATGATCTCTAACCAGAAATGCTGCAGCACTCTCAAATGAAATATACGTGGTTCTGCACAGAAAGTTGAACAAATTAAAGAGAATTCACTTAAAGACCCCAGAAAGATGACTAAGACATGTCTACAATAGACACATTTGTACATTCTAAGAACTATATGGTCCACAAAGCCCAATTGTAAAGTACAGTGTATCCATACACAAATGCTTCAGTTTATGTGCGTCCCAGATACTGTTTGAAGTAGAGTTAATTTCTACACATCTAAATAAGTTTAGTCTAAACTCTTTCAGCCTGTACTGGTTCAGATATAGTGTTAGTATGAAAATGGTTCAGATAGTCATCCTACTGCTGACCCATAAGGCAGCTGCAGCCTTTTGAAATTTCTCAGAATCCAGTGCTTCTAGGAAATTCGCTCTGAACTGTGGGAAAAGTATAAAGAGGGTGCTGCAACTGAAATTGTTTCCAACAGCTCTAATGTGGACAATGGGGCAAATCTGCAGTGATGCAGAGAACAAGCAAGCATTGCTGCTATGGTTATAATGATCATCTCACTAGTTCAGTCAGGATTGGTTCAGTTTTCTGATATAAACATGGCAGAGGTAGCTACTGGAGAATAAGAGAGCCCAAAAGAAAAACCAAAAAATCCTATAAATGACTGGGGGTAGGATATAGTGGTCATACCATGAAAACCTTGATAAACAAGATGTAAATAACTAGTAAGAGCCACCAAACAATCAATTTAAATTGAATAAATTCTATGAATAACATTGAAAACTACTGAAATACATAATACAGCATAAACACTATACCAATATTAAACCATACAAAGAAATGCTGTCTTGCTATCAAGACCCTCCCTTTGACAATTTCCCCAGATTGAATTTTTTTCAAAAATTCCTTTTACAGCAGTGAGTTTTCAGCTGCTCTGCATTATCCTTCCTCATGCTTTTTGCCAAGAAAGTAGAAAGTATTCTTAGAGGCCCTGTGTCAGATTTCCTGGCCTGACATCTTGCTGCTTTGCGCGCTTAACTGACAGACTTCACTAACAGCCTTTAAATGGGTTCTGAAAGAATTCTGGAGTCTGTTTTTCTTGTTTCTGGATTTTTCTTAAAAATAAATTTTATTGGAAGATTCTAGTCCACTAATTCTCCATCCTTCTCCCCTCCTTCCCCCCAATTGTTTCCCATCCCCTGTTCTTTTAAATAGAAAGGGGAGGGGGCGGGAAAATAGAAAAATTGATTTAGAAAATAACTTTTTTCTCTATGGTTATAACAGACCATTACGTTCACTTCCTTTTGTGCCATCACAAAATTTCCTGTATATGTCTTGGATCAATAGTTTAAAAGATTCAGGATGAGGAAAAAATGTCTAAGTCCTGCCTCAAAATTTTTGGAGCAAGCTTTTAATGCCTGTTTAGTCAAAGTCATATATAAACTACTTTCTTGTTTCATGCTCTTTTCCTCGCGAGTGTCTGTATTTCAGCAAACGTATAACCAATCAACTTGTTAAAAGAAACAATTTAGCATCCTAATCCTAGACTACTGTTCTTTTTTGATAAGGGATTTATAAGAGGCCAGATTTCTACATTTTGGAGATCTCCCTGTCTTGCAGTTTTCTACAATGCCTATCAGTATAATGTCTAAACACTTCACACACAAATTAAATCTGCATGTTGGGGTCGCTAGTGGACTTAAAGGAACTTTCTGCTCTTCTCCCCTCCTTGGATTAGGAGGCTCTCTTTGAGTATAATTTTATAAAGTTAAAACTGTATGGCTAAAATTTTTAAAAATAGATGCTTAAAGTGTTCTTTTTAGTCCATATTTAAGTGCCTGCATAAGTATCCTGATTTTCAAAAGTGATGAAAACCCATCAATTTCACCTTAAATCATTGGGAACTGCTAGGTGGTCAGTATTTTTGAAAATCAGAAAACTTTTATGTTGGTACCTAAATAGGGATGCAGGAGCCTGATGTGAGCTTCCCATTTTTAAAAATCTTATTCATATATTTTAAAACTAATGAGGGGAAAATCTTTTGTTAAAGTAATGATACAGGATTGCTACCTATGGAAAAAGAAATTACATCATGCACCAGATTTTGACCAGTCTGTCTGTGTACTAATTGGAGTGTGAGATCCTGCAAAATCAAAGCCTGCAATAATGTAGCTGAAATAATAGAAGTAGAAATTGGGAAGAGATTTGAAAACTATGGGGCTAGGAGAATAAGTGCTTTAGACTTAAAACTGCAGGCAAATAAAATCAATCTGTATACAGTGCATTTTGTTAAAGTTACACAGATAACTCCAGACCCATTAGTACTTATTTGAAATGTGAAATCTGAACTGTGAGAGAATTTCTGAGCCATGGAGCGTAACTTGAAATAATTGCCTAATAATAATGGGTAACTGTCGCTTTCACAAACTGTCATACTGTAATTTTAATCTGGCCACAGTGTCAAACAAGTCTAAATTCCTAAGTACAGCAGTTTCAAGTAAAAATACATTATTGTGATTGTACATTTCAGAGGGATAGAAGAGGTTATCAGTGCCATAAATTTTCTTTTTTTTTCTTTTTAGAACATTCCTGACGTAGATGACGAAGGATACAGTATTAAGCCAGAAGCAAGCCAGAATATCTTTTTATCTATTGCAAATATGTTGGGGTGGGATTGTCATGGGAGGTCTGGGGGCAGGGCTTAGCAGAGGGGTCTTGGTGCAGGGAGGGCTCCAGATGCAGGGGATGAGGCTTGGGTGGGGTGGATGTTCTGGGTGCAAGGGGATGGGGCTTGGCGGGGTGGGGTCTGCTTATGAGGGGAGTCCGGATGCAGGGGTTTGGGCAGACGGGAGAGCAGCTCCCTGTACAGTGACCCCTCCTACTGCAGCTGAGGAGTGATGGGGATAGAGCTTCCTGCAGCCAGGCGAGGTTCCTGAGGGTGGGTCTGACTCAGCCCCAGACGAGCAGCTGAGCCCAGCACAGAGTAGGAGCCACAGCCCCCCACAGTGATTTACTTCACTAGCTGCTCCGGGCACCCAAAGCGATGTACCCACACTGCTGGTGAGGGGAGTGTAACTGCTCTTGTGGCTTCCCTTTGCTTCCCTGTCAGAAGACATTTTTCTATGGGGAAGCAAAGAAATCTACAGGTGACATGAATTTTGCCCGCATGCAGAGGTGAAGAATTCCCCCAAGAGTAAGGACCTCTTAGGGTAGTTAAGCGCTATAATGTATTACCTAAGGAGTTTGTGGAATCACAGTCATTGAAGGTTTTTAAGAACAGGTTAGATAAACACCCGTCAGGAATGATTTAGTTATTATGTAGTCCTGCCTTGAGTGCAGTTGATTTTCTCAACTTTTCATGACAAGTTGGATCTGGACATGTTAGGTTTTTCAAATTCTGTACACTGCATAAAAGACTCTGATTGCCCAGGGTGAGTAAGTAACTTTTATTTCCCGAGCTTCAGTGATATTTCTTGTGATGCTAGATTATCTGAAGACTGTTCCTGAAATACTATTCTAGCCATTAATTGGAAGATATTCTTTCTTTCACTGGTCTCTACTTTGATGTGTCTATTACCATCTCCTTCATGAATGAGATTTCCACTAGTATGAAGTGATACTACTCCATTTGGAATGAACACCTCCCTGGAGTCTTTCTACTTCAGTTTTTGGAGCACTAATGATGAATTGCCTCAGCTCATCAGAATGGATGCAGAATCATGAAGATGTAGTATGTCAGTTTCATTACAAGATCCAAACTCATGATGTAGTTGTGCAGTAAGGTTTACATGTGGTAGTATGATAAATTTGGAACTGTTAAATAGTACGCACTCCACAACTGAGAAGCACTTTCTTTTAATGTCTTCTAAAAGATGGTACTCTTTGCAGGCTGAATTATATGCCTCTTTATCCATCAACCAAAAGACAAACTCCTGCATCAGATGGGGCACAAAAGTAGCTGACATCTGTAAACAACAATCATCTAGCTTTGGCTAACATTCTGAGGCTTTCATTTTGGCTATTTCAGACCAAAGGATTGAAGTGGCATTATACAAAACCAGTTGTTCAGTTGAAAGCTGTTCATTAAGCTCACTCACCAGAAGAACATCCACAAAACATTTGGATGACTTAAGTTCCTGGCTTCAGATTAGTTGCAGCTTGGATAGAATCAGTTAATGTTATTGTGCTGCATAGAACAAAGATAGATGTGCCTTGTCCATGCTCTGCATGGAATGAAATGACAGAACCATAGTGATCTTCTAATTTTGCCTGTAATTTGCTACTGGAATGGCTTGCAGTTTCTAGATCTGAAGGAAGTAGGCTTTATATTTTTATAGCTGGTTGAACAAGAGAAGAGCCTTCTTGTACATAAGATCATTCTCTCGCTCCAATCAGCTGATAAGATGCAGTGTCATAAAGTGACTGTATTGTTGACCTATAACTAGGTGGTTTTGCATTAAGATTTGTTTTACTGAAGGAGAAAGAAAGGCATGTTAACTGATAAAGTGCAGCATTAGCAATCAAGCCTTCCACAGATATTTTACGCGTCATGTCATCTCCTCCTCTTTGAAGTGCTTGCCTCCCTTAGGTTGGTTGTTATCTCATATGTTTCTGTTTTTATTAAGTTTCTTGTCTGTCTTGTGTGTTTTTCCTCAAGCAAACAATGCAACAGGACTAATTGCTGGAGGATGTGCTTGCTCTCGTGGCTATAGAAGCAGGTTAACGTGATGCTTTCTGATCGCTTTCAGAGTCTGTTTTCTTTCCTGGGTTTAGTACAACTCTGCGGTATCCAATTCAACTTGTTTGTGTATTTTTGAAAGGAACCTCTGTGATAGAGTATTGGTGGCCCATCATCTAAACTAGAAAACTCATCCAGTAGCTGTAAATATAGTTCATCTCTCCTAACTTCTGCTGCCAGGATCACAGAATTCTGTCCAGTACTGGTGGCTTTTGACCGTTTTTCATTCTTTTGACTTTCTTGACAATTAATACATTTCTTGTTTGTGGAGAGTCTTTTTCTCTTTGTCCTTCATGTCATTTTATACTGTCACTTCCCTGTAGAGGTAAAATTCCAAAAGTATATTGCTAACATTACTGCTACCATTTTTCATCTTATACAAGTATACAGACTTGTGCTAAATTAGATATAAATTAGATCTGTATGATAGTATTACAATTGCTATTTTTGTTTAATGAGCCATTTGCTTGAAGCCCAGTAGGAAGCTGTGTATTGTTATTTCTAACACTAATACTGACCTGCACATAAGTGTCTCTGAATTAAAAACCTAGTTTGTAGAATGTTTCAAAGGCTAGTACTGTATGGATAGGCAATTACAAATGACAAATTCTACCTGGCAGACTAGATGCCATACTGTATGTACAGAAGCTTACAAATGGAGAAGCACTACATTAGGAATTCACGTACATTTATATCTACCCACTGTGCAGTACAGAGTACTGTGTAATCGGCTACTACTGGTGCACAAACTTCAGTGTGAGACTGATCGGTTAAGCAATTTTAAATTAAAAATATATAAAACTATTATAATCACTTGTGAGATACTTTGACAATTAAGAATATATTGTAAAATGTTGATGATCACCATTTTTGTCACATTCTAAACAGCTTCTTCATTTCCAGGGGAAAAATACATCCCCATACTAAAACAAAAAAATTTAATATGTTGTCATTTGGTAGCTTTGGCCAATAATTTCAACACCTTAATGTAGTGTTTAACTTGAACAGTAAAAACTATAGTCATAGTCACATTGCTGAGTTTCTGGAACTGTGCAAAAAATGACACTTTCCCATTTTGGGTACCATTGTTTCACTTCACCTACAGGCTTATGGCACCACTTGACAGCTCCCCATCAGACCTCATCTAAATGTACATAAAATAAACTTTCAAATTATATATGTTGTGGATTTGTGTAGGGATAGGTACATTAAACTCCAAAAATATGGCCCTTTTTGGAGAAATGTCACACACCTACAGACAGTTCATCACTGAGAAGCTGCGTGAAGCTGCACTGTTTTCTGCCTCCTGTACTTCTCTCTGTGAGGTGATGCATTCAGTGTATGCTCCTGATATGAACACCTGGGGCTCCAATATGGCAGTGAAGGAGTATTATAAGGAAAAGAAGTAGGGGCCCAAAGAGAAAGGTACCAGGGCACATGGTCACCCTCATAGCCTCTGCTGCTTAGATCTGTAGGAGACCTTAGTCTTCCTCTCTGATCCATAAAACTTGGAAGAACAGGCTCTAGGGCAGTAGGTGAGAGATCCTTCCCCACTTTTTTGGGAGTCAGAAGAGGAATAAGAAAATTTCAGTGCCAAAGAAGGGGCTGCGGAGGCAGGGATTACAGATTGTAACCCCACAGCAGCATTCAGTACCAAAGAACAGGCCGGTACAACTGAGGCAGTGAGCCCTCGTGCTCGTAGAATGTGCAGCCCTACCAATAGCAAGGGAAGACTTAGTTTCCTCTGTAACTTGGAGGTCCTTTGGTACTGTATATCTCATTGTCACTGAGGTACATGGGGCTGTTAAAATTGGGGCTAAATTATAGCCCATAGGAGTAGCCAGAGTTGAAGTAATCTGTAACGACTTGCTCAATACCAGTACCATTATTGGCAATGAAGGAGAGGCAGCAACCAGTGCATATACATGTGGTGCTACAGACACCTCAGTGGTTGCAGTCTTTCTATTGATCGTTGACAAGGTAGGCTCAGTGAATGGTACTACCGTGAGCCCAACTTGGGCTATAGGATCTCCTTGGATTGGAATTAAAGGGGAGAGTTTGAACTCTTCTTTATGGAGGTCTTTTGAGGAGATTTGCTTCTGCTCTTAGAGGAAGAACGATGCTCCTTTCCCTCAGTGGTCGTAACAGGGACAATCCTACCTGTATCTCTGGAAATCAAAGGCTTAATCAGTAGAGTCCTGGAGCTAATTGTGGATGAGCTCTCAGAGGTGCTTCTCAACACAACAGGCAGTTGTACAGGGATATCAGATGATCTCTGTCTGAGACAGCTTGCTTGGAAGTGGTCAAAAAGAAACATTTTAAGCCTGGTTTCTCAACTCCTTTTCGAAAAGGACTAGCACACAGTGCATTTATGGAGGATGTGGGATTCCCCCCAGGCAAAAAAGACACCTCATGTGTCCATTGTTAACTGGAATTGTCATGTTGCAGGAGGGACAATATTTAAATCCTAAAGCCGTGGTACCAAGAAGATTCCAGTGGGAAATGAATACAAGGAAATAAAATTTTCCCCCAAATTACCCAAAGCCTGTCAAAAATGGGGGGAAGGGTGCTAATGGGCAACTATGTAACTACTCCAACATATATACTAATTCCTCAATTCACTCTAACAAGGGGAGATAGTACTGCAGACACTGGGAGCTCCATGAAAAGCCATGAGCAGCGAAGAGGAACTGAGCAGTGGTTGTCTAACAATGTGTATTTGCATATATGGGGCAGCAATAGCTAGTGTCTGTAATGTATTCTTGGCAGGTTTCAATAGAGTGTCATTAATTGGAAGACTTACTCTTCCCAACAAAGATATGTACAAAATGTTCAGTAATTTGAGTGTCTCTTATCCATGGGATGTTCTCTCTCACACCTGTCTATGAAGACCTCCCTCTTTGTGGCAGACATATCTGCTACGAGGGTGGAGGAGATGGGGGCTCTTACAATGGAATCCGCCCCCACACACACACTGTTTTCCACTGTGTCAAGGTATTCCTTAGGACACAGCCTAAGTTCCTACCAAAAACTATTTCCCCATGTTTATTTCCCCCCCTACTGTTCCTCACACTTTATTGTCAACTGCTGGAAATGGCCCACCTTGATCATCACTACAAAAGGTTTTTTTCCTCTCCTGCTGGTAATAGCTTACCTTACCTGATCACTCTCGTTACAGTGTGTATGGTAACACCCATTGTTTCATGTTCTCTGTGTATATAAAATCTCCCCACTGTATTTTTCACTGCATGCATCTGATGAAGTGAGCTGTAGTTCATGAAAGCTTATGCTCAAATAAATTGGTTAGTCTCTAAGGTGCCACAAGTACTCCTTTTCTTTTTGCGGATACAGACTAAAACAGCTGCTACTCTGAATATTAATCATGGTGAAGCTAAGCTACATACCCTTCTTGAGCACAGGAGCCTTTTAACTTCAGTGAGTGAAACCTTTTAGGTCCTCTCCTAGGCTATTCTTATTCTTTGCCGAGAGGATGAAAGGCCGCCCGGTGTCCTTCCAAAGATTATTTAAATGGGTTTCAGGGTGTATTAGGTTCTGATATGACCTAAATAAATTAGATCCTCCAGACAGTATTATAGCCCATTCTGGTAGGTTGCAGTCAGCCTCAGCTGCTTTGTTGAGAAGCATTCCCATAACTGATCTCTATAAAGCTGCCACCTATGGCTCTTATGCATACCTTTACTAGACATTATGCCTTAGTGGAAGCATCTAGAGCAGAGTTGTTTGGCAGAGTTGTTTTGCAGTCTATTATGAAGACTCAGAGCAGCCACCACCTTAGTTAATTCACTGCTTGGGAAGCACCAAGAGTGGAATATGTATGTGGACCAGCACTTGAAGAAAGAAAAGTTATACCTGTTGTCACAGGGTAACTAGTTCCTGTGGCTAAATTAAGCCCAGCACTCCTGCACCAGAGTAGGTGAGCCTAATCCAGCCAATAGTAGAGGGCTGGGCTACACCTGAGTCAATAAAGGGCTGTGAGTAGGCAGCTGTGGAGGAAGGACTGAGACAGGCTAAGCTTTGGGGAGGAGAAGCTGCACTAGAGTGAAGCTAGCTCCTGTGATGGGTCCCTGGAGCAAGGGCCAGGGGCTCAGGGAAGCAGCCCTGTAGCTGCTGCTGCAGGAGGGGAGCAGAACTGACTGATGCTGGGAGACTGCCAGGAGCTGGAGTGCCAAAAACTCCTGGGAGGCGTGGCCCTGAAGGCTGGGGTCAAGGCTCGAGTTAAGTCCCTCTGTTATGACAAATAAACCTTTTTGACTGAGGCTGGGCGTGGTAGCACATGCTTTGGAGCTGGGGAGAAGCAACAGCCCTGATAACACCTGTACAGTAACGAGGATCCTTTGAGATGTTGTCCATATATTCCTCAACCCACTCTTCTTTGGAGTCCTACAGTTGGATTCTGCAGTGGAGGAGAAATTGAGGGGTAGTTGGTTCTGTATCACCTTTTATTCCCTCAGTACAGGAGCATGAGCACTCTCAGAGCACACGTACAGACCCGGTGGACACTGCTAGGCAAAAGACTCCAATCTCAAGTGCATGGGGTACATACACAGCAAAGTGGAATACATACATGTTGAAGAATTCCAGTTACTGTATAAGTAAATAACTTCTTTACAGAGGGGCAGAAATGAGTCAGAGGTTTGGTAACTTGCCTGTAGTCACGGAGTGAGTTGGTAGCAGAGCTGGGAATAGAACTCAGAAGTCTTGACTCCATTTTATTCTCCAACCTGCGTTGCAGACAAATTAATATTACTGTAGAGCCTAAATTTTTCCGTTCTGGTCATTTTGTGATTTTAAATTTGTAACAGTACAGTTGCATTAATATACCTTCTGCATTTGTTAGATGCTTAGGGTGAAAGCATCAAAGTTTAACTTTGAAGTATGAGTATTGGCAAACTGTGGATGGTGTTTTCAAGTAGCTTTTGTCAGACACTTTTTTGACTTTGTTAGTTTTATGTGTGAATAGTGTTTACTTGCTGAAGATGTATATGTTGAGGAGTGTGTGAGAAACTGATCTATTCACTATATAGATGACACTAAAACATCAGTTACCTTAACTGAGAAAAACATATCAAAGAGAACCATTTCTACTCATCCAGTGATTCTGACTCTGAAGATGATGAACCGAGGAGATTCCATGTAGAAATCAAACCTGTACAGCCAAATAATAGCTCTCACTACACTATGGCTTCACTGGATGAATTAAAAGTATCTATAGGGAACATCACTCTTTCCCCAGCAATATCTGTAAGTAATTTGTTCCATATATTACATTTAGCAGAGAAGCAAGTTAATGTATTCCTTAACATTTTGTTTCACATGAACTATCAACTTTACTCTTTTCTGTGGAAGGTCAGATTTTACTGAGAAAGATAGGTCTAACTCCTGAGGCATCAAGCATCCATTTTAATTCCAGCTGTAAATTGCAGCATCTCTCTCTCTCCCATATGTATTCATCACCACTTTGTTTCTGGGATTGATGATGTTAGTTCCAGGTGTGAGATGTGCTCCAGGGGGCAACCTTAACAAATGAAAGAAAAATAGTGACTATTATCTTCTCCCCAAGCCTCTTACAGATATAACCTCTCTATTCTGGGATCCATATTTTGGGTTTAAATTGCGATGTGCTGGGGATCCTTTTTAACAGATGGATGAGATTTGTATTGGATTGTAAGCACTTTGAAGCTAAGGGGATAAGTACTATAGAAAACCCTAAGATAGACCTGGGGTATATATGACTTTACATTGAAGCTTGCTATGTTTTATTCCTTAGGATGATAGTGATCCTTTTGTATTTAGGATTAACATTACTGCTTTGAGCAGGGGGTTGGACTAGATGACCTCCTGAGGTCCCTTCCAACCCTGATATTCTTTGATTACAGTTGAACCTTATAAGTGATATCAGTACAAAATGAAGGTTAGAATAAAAAGGCGTGGACATTAAAGCAAGATTAAAGCATACAATCTTATTTTTTAAAAACTAGGTGAAAGTCTGTGCTGGCATACCCATGCAATTCATAACGTGGGGGAAAAAAGCTAAAAATGACTAAGAACTTAAAAACTGGATTGTAAAAGCCCACAAATCCCAGTGATGATTGAACCTAGTGATATTCTAACCAAAAAGAGCAGTCAGGCATGCTTCTAGCTGTTTCCATCATTTCATGCTGACTCAACAGACGCTCTAGGCTTCAGAATGATACACAGGCAGAATATCAGTCCTGGACATTACTATTATATAGCTATATTAATCATGTTTTTCCCTTTTTCTTTCTCATGCTGATACTAGAGACACAGTCCTGTAAGTACAAAATGCCTTTTTTTCCCCCCATTTTTAGACTAAAAACAAAATAATTGTTGTTTAAGGGAGGAAGCAAGTTCTAATGGTTAAAGCACAGGACTGACTCTGTTGGTCTGGGTTCTCTTCCTGGATCTGTCAAACACTTGCTGTGATATCTTGTGAAACTCATTTAATTTATCCATTCTGTAAAATAAGCATGGGTGGTGGGTATCAAAGGCAGGGAAAGGCTGAGCCTCCCCAAACAGCCTTGCTTGGCTCTGCCTACGCTCCACCCCCAGGCCCCTTCCTGCTTCCCAGCGCTATGCTGCGAGGGCCTCTTTTCCCTGCCCTGGGGCTAATGGGGGCCGGCCTGTGCTCCAGGTCTGCAGGGGTAGGAGCAGGTCTGCACACACAGCCCTGAACTGGGGGTTATAGTTAAGGCTGCGAGTTTGTCACAGAGGTCACGGATTCCATGACCCTCAGTGACTTCTGCAATGGCCAGTGCACCTGGCTCAGGGGCAGCTCAGGCAGCGCCTGCACCAGATGCACCGGCTGCAGTCTCATGCCACTGCTCATGTGTACACACACACACACACACACACACACACACACACACACACACATACACACACACACACACACACACACACACACACACACGTCAGAGGGGGCAGAGGGTTGGGGCCTGGGATGGGATGGGGTGAGGCGGGCTCTAGGCGGCACTTACCTGGGGGGCTTCCTGGAAGCAGCAACATCCCCCTCGCTCAGCTGCTAGGCAGAGGCATGGTCACTGCAGGCTGCCTCTGCCCAGAGCACTGGCTTCGCAGCTTCCATTGGCTGGGAACTGCAACCAATGGGAGCTGCGGCTGCCGTGCCTGCAGGAGGAGGCAGTGTGCGGAGCTGCCTGGCCACGCCTCCACCTAGCAGCTGAGCAAGGGGGATGTTGCCGCTTCCGGGGAGCCCCCCAGGTAAGGGCCGTCCAGAACCCGTCTCACCCCATCCCTTGCCCCAATCTCCTCCCACACCCAAACTCTGCTGCTGCTGGGGGGGAGGCGCAGAGTCAGGTATGGAGCTTGCTGGCCCCACCAACCCCCTTAGCACCAGCAGGGGTCCTGGGCTGCAGCACCAGTGGGGTCCAGCACCAGTGGGGGCCCAGACTGCTCCCAGCCACCCTCCTCCAGCACTCACGGGGCCCTCTGACAGCCCTCCCCAAAGTTTTATTCACTGGTGTTTTTAGTAAAAGTCACAGACAGGTCACGGGCAGTAAACAAAAATTCATGGCCCCTGATCTGTCCATGACTTTTACTAAAAATATCCGTGACTAAAATGTAGCCTTAGTTATAGTGGATCACAAATTGAATATGAGTCAGCAACATGATGCAGTTGCGAGAAAGGCTAATTTCATTTTGGGATGTAGTAGCAGGCATATTGTATGTAAGACAAGGGAGGTAATTGTCCTGCTTTACTCTGCACTGGTGTGGCCTCATCTGAAGTACTGTGATCATTTCTGTGCGCCACACTTTAGGAAAGATGTGGACAAATTGGAGAGAGTCAAGAGAAGAGCAACAAAAATTATAAAAAGTTTAGGTAACCTGACCTCTGAGCTAAAGGTTAAAAAAATCTGGGCATGTTTAATCTTGAAAAAAGATGACTGGCAGGGGGACCTGATTAACAGTCTTCAAATATATTAAGGGCTTCAAAGTTATAAAGACAGTGATCAATTGTTGTCCATGTCCGCTGAAGATAGGACAAGAAGTAATGGGCTCAGTCTGCAGCAAGGGAGATTTAGGTTAGATATTAGGAAAAACTGTCTAACTATAAGGGTAGCTAAACTGTGGAATAGGCTTCCAAGTAAGGCTTTAGAATCCCCATTTTGGAGATTTTTAAGAACAGGTTGGACAGACACCTACCAGGGATGGTCTAGGTTTACTTGGTCCTGCCCCAGTACAGGGGGCTGGATTTGATGACTTCTCAAGCTCTACATTTCTATCATTTTATATACTTTAAAAAAATATTATTTCAATACTATTTCTTTTTAACTTTCTATACTTAAGAACATGTTTGTGTGTTCTATATCCCCTTGGTTCCAATACACAGTATGTCTGTGTTTACACTTACCGCATTATGTAAAGTACAGGCGCTACACATGGCAGTGTAAGGCTCTGGTAGCAGGACTCTACACTACTAAAAACAGTGGGAAGCAGTTCTTTGGTGAATAGAGAACCATGTAAGGTATATACCAAAGGGGTTCAGGCATGCAGGGCACTTTCTCAACTCTATTCACCCAAGCCAGACCTCACCCTCTACCACTGCTGTTTATACCCATGCTGTCTGGGTGTGCAGTGTTTGTGCACGCAGCCGTACATGTAGATTTACTTTTTGAAGGTGCTTCAGAACTGCTGTAGTGTCAGCTAGCTGACACATCTTACTTCGGCTGTGTTCATGGAGTGCTGCAAACCCTAGCTTTCTAGGAGTAGTTGCTCTTAGACTGTTTTCCACTCACCCCCATCTCTTCCTGAGCTGACAACTGCTGACATGCTGCAACTCAGCTTGCTCTTTTTCCACAGTCTTCCATCTTAATTTCCCTGCTTCAGCTCCCACCTTCAAACTCCAAATAGCCTTTCCCATTTCCTGCTGCCTTGCCTTCAGCCAGTGCTTTCTGTTCTCCTCTCTTACACTCACCTGGATCCTGCTCAGGTTCTGTGCCCTCCCTGAACTTTATGCTGTCTCCCCAGCATTGAAAACAAAACTATGAATGGGAGGGGGTACATGCTAAATAATACTTGTGCCATTTAGTTCTTTAGTAGATGATTAATAAAAATTAATGTTTATTTGTATTATTTTTCATTTTTATTTTAGGCTCAAATGAACAGGAATTCACCTAGTAAGTGCAAACTTTAACTATTAGGGTATATTTTGTATTTTTCTTATCCAAATCTTTATATTTAGCATGAAAATTTAATTTCCCGATTTCCTGGTTATGATCAATTTTAAATTTTGTATCTTAAATACAAGAAAGATGCTTGTTATCAGCTCTTGTTGCCATAACAATAATAAAAAATGAATTTAGAAAAAATAACCACCCAACTGATGTATTAAAACTTGAAGAAAAAAATGTTAAATGAACATTACCAGCCAGTGTTTCAAACCAGTGAATGTGGACTACTCAAAGACCTTATTGCATCTACCTTCTCAGCTCTCCCCAAAAGTCCTAGCAAAGAGATGACCTTTAGGGCATCCTGCAAAGTTTAATAGATTCATGCTGTTTGTGATCAATGATGGGGAATAAGTTCCAGAATGAAGGGGCCCTCATTGAAAACATTCTATTGTCAGTCCTGTGTACTGAGTACTCTAGTTCATGCACCTCCTAAAATAACATTCTTCCTCTTTCACCAACCCCAGAACCATTTTAGTGTCCCAAATCCCCAAACCAAAAACTCCTCTTATTCTGCTGTCAAACTTTCTCCTTCATCCCATGTTTTGTCCTCCCGCTCCATAAAAAACAGCAGTTTGTCCCAGTCCTGTGATCAAAAAGTGTGCAGGAGCAGGGACTTAGAGAATGGAGTCCTGGTGAGTGAGGTGGCAGGCCAGGCCAAGCACTGACTGAGCAGCAGTGGAAGAGTGGCAGCTGCTGTCTCCTTGCTGGATTCTGGCTGGAGCAGTGGGAGTTCACTCTTAAAATGGAGAGTCCCAGTCAATGGAGGAAAGGGTGGGTGAAGCCATGATAGTGGCAATTCCAGTGCCTCAGAAAGGAGTTGTTCTTTAGAGTGCTGTTTAATAAAGATGTGAGTGCAGACTCCCATGCATTTTGAGGAGTTCAGTTCCTCCACTGATATGTACAAAATTACCTCAAAGAAGGCAACAATGTGAAGTAGTCAGAAAATACATTTGAAATGCTGCATGATAATACTGTTCAATCAAAGCTCATTAGTATTCGCTTTCGAAAGAAAATGCTAATTACATGGCCCTTATTTTGGGGCAGAGTAGTATTTGCTTCAGGAAATAGCAACTAGCCTTTTACTAGTATTATCTTGTTAGTATTCTAGATGCTAAAGAATTATAATGTTTGTTTTGAAGTGTTTAGTGTTCACACTTTAATCCGCTTTTCCTGGAAAACTTAGATGATCAGTAACATCTGCAAAAAATTAATGTTTTTTTCTGTTGCAGTAGGGACTTAAAACTGCAAAAGAATGAAGTTGACTTATGTTGCATCCCATAAAGATATACTTTCAAAGGACCAAGACTTTCTAACAAAAATTATCCTTCATTTTTGTATGTTAAGCATATTTGAGGAAGTATTTTAGAAGCAGCTGACTCATAACATCACATAAATAACATTAATTTCATCCTTTCCATTTCAATAATTCTGAATTATTTTCATTGCAGCTATTATCATTCCAGATTGTTTTTTTATCATGAAGCTGAATGATTTTGTTAATCAAATTTCATGGCTTTCATTTGTCATAATATGGTGTGTTTTTTTTAATTAGGTGAAGAGTTAACAAAATCAAAGCATTCTGCTCCATCTAATGAGTAAGTTCCACATTTAAAATGTAGGCTTTACATTGAATTCCATTTGTGTGGGGGTTTTGGTTTGATACAGGATTGAGAAATCCATTGCTAGACTTGGCTATCCAGTTTAGGCTGGATAGCTAGTGATTACTAAGAGGTGAGGACTAATTCAAAATTCTTTATTTAAAAACTGGGAATTTTATCCTATCCTCTTCTCTTCATGGGCGTGCCTTTTTTCTACCTATTCATTTTCTTCATTGTGATTGGCTCAAATAATTATTTTAGTTATAAATATAAAATGTTATTTTATATTAAAATTATTAAAAGTAAAAGAAATCTGTTAATGGTCTAAATTCATCCAGAAGCTACCATAACTTTTAAGGAATACAAGTTTGATAGGGTCAAGATTTGGGCTGGTTCACATACAAGTTTTACTGAAATAACTAAATTGGTTTTAATTAGGGCTGTCAAGCGATTAAAAAAATTAATTGCACTGTTAAACTATAATAGAATACCATTTATTTAAATATTTTGGGTGTTTTTTATACATTTTCAAATATATTGATTTCAATTACAGCACAGAATACAAAGCATACTGTGCTCACTTTATATTTATATTTATTTATTACAAATATTTGCACTGTAAAAAAACAAAAGAAATAGTATATTTCAGTTCACCTAATACAAGTACTGTAGTGCAACCTCTTTATAATGAAAGTTGAACTTTCAAATGTAGAATTATGTAAAAAAAATAACTGCATTCAAAAATAAAACAATGTAAAACTTTAGAACCTGCAAGTCCAATCAGTCCAACTTCGACCAATCGCTCAGACAAATAAGTTTGGTTACAATTCGCAGGAGATAATGCTGCCCACATCTTGTTTACAATGTCACCTGAAAGTGAGAACAGGCGTTTGCATGTCACTGTTGTAGCCAGCATCGCAAGATATTTATGTACCAGATGCGCTAAAGATTCATATGTCCCTTCATGCTTCAACCACCATTCCAGAATACATACGTCGCTGATGATGAGTTCTGCCCGATAATGATCCAAAGTAGAGCAGACTGACACATGTTCATTTTCATCATCTGAGTCAGATTCCACCAGCAGAAGGTTGATTTTCTTTTTTGGTGGTTCGGGTTCTGTAGTTTCCACATCGGAGTTTTGCTCTTTTAAGACATCTGAAAGCATTCTCCACATCTTGTCCCTCTCAGATTTCAGAAGGCACTTCAGATTCTTAAACCTTGGATCAAGTGCTGTATCTATCCTTAGAAATCTCACATTGGTACCTTCTTTGCATTTTGTCAAATCTGCTGTGAAAGTATTCTTAAAACAAAGATGTGTTGGGTCATCATCCGAGACTGCTATAACATGAAATATATGGCAGAATACGGGTAAAACAGAACAGGATACATACAGTTCTCCCCCAAGGAGTTCAATCACAAATTTAAGTAACGCATTCTTTTTTTAACAAGCATCATCAGCATGGAAGCATGTCCTCTGGAGTGGTGGCCAAAGCATGAAAGGTGCATATGAATGTTTAGCATATCTGGCATGTAAATACCTTGCAACGCCGGCTACAAAAGTGCCATGTGAACGCCTGTTCTCACTTTCAGGTGACATTTTAAATAAGAGGCGGTCAGCAGTATCTCCTGTAAATGGAAACAAACTTGTTTGTCGTAGCAATTGGCTGAACAAGAAGTAGGACTGAGTAGACTTGTAGACTCTAAAGTTTTACAAAAAGAACAGGAGTACTTGTGGCACCTTAGAGACTGACAAATTTATTAGAGCATAAGCTTTCGTGGGCTAAAGTTTTACATTGTTTTGTTTTTTGAGTGCAGTTATGTAACCAAAAAAAAAATCTACATTTGTAATTTACACTTTCACGATAAAGAGATTGTACTATAATACTTGTATAAGGTAAATTGAAAAATACTATTTTTTGTTTATAATTTTTACGGTGCAAATATTTGTAATAAAAATAATATAAAGTGAGCACTGTACACTTTGTATTCTGTGTTGTAGTAGAAATAAATATATTTGAAAATGTAGAAAAATATCTGAAAACATTTAATAAATTTCAGTAGGTATTCTATTGTTTAACAGTGCGATTAATCGCGATCAATTTTTTAATCACAGTTAGTTAATTTTTTTGAGTTAAGTGCAATTAATTGACAGCCCTAGTTTTAATGAACATATTTTGTTGAAAAAAGAAATAGGACCCGTTAATTCTGAATTAAGAGTGCCTCCACTCAAACTTGCACCAAAATAACGTAAAGTGTAAACTTAAAACATTTTGTTCTTTTGGTGCAAGTCTGTGTGTGAACCAGCCTTTGACCTACATTTATCCAACAGAATGTTTTTATGTGGCAGGGATGTTCTCATTCGACTGATTATAGCACACAAGTCACTTCAGTAATTCGGTTATAAATATGTATGCTTTGTATTTATTTTCCTATTTTAACTGTTACAATAGGAAGGGGAACAATGACCTCCTGGCATGGGATCTACCCTTTGCCACTTCTCTTGATTCATCTTCTTCAGCTTCATTGACATCCACATCCTCATCCTCATTAGGTAAAATATTTGATACTAGAAATTCTATTATAAATCCTAAGTGTTTATTATAATAACCTTCTTTGGAGTTTTTGTTTTGTTGTTTTACTATTGGAAGGGATTCGCATTAGAGAGAATTGCAATGAGAGAGAATTTTGAAACATGATATCTCTCATTCATATGATGATATAACTTGTATGTACAGCAGGATACAGTGTGTTAGAATGTGGATTACTATAAGTAGCTGTGTTCATTCCTTGAGCATCTGAATAAACTGAAGGCAGAGTCCATTTTTTGCTAGTACTGTGCACAGCTCTTCCTATTTCCTCCATAATCCACCTACTGTTACTGGGTTCCCTAAGCACTACTTTTTCCCAGGGTTACAGTCCAAATAATGTATGAGGCTTTTCCTGCTCCTTCACCTGTCTCTCTTCCTAGGAAAGGATGCTCCCACTTGTTTCTTTTAGGTCAATGTAACTGGATCATTGCCTCTGGAGCACCCTATTGTGGTCTGAGGTGGCCTTGTAGGCACCCTGCCCTCAGTTTCCTGGGTTCTCTGCAATAATTGACTCCTGTTGTGGGGTCTGACTCATTATCTCTTTTACAGAGTATAAAACTCTTCTTTAGCCCCACAAGTCCAACTCTTCTCCCTGGTTCCAGAGTCTCCCCCAAGGGGCCATGCTACAATTCAAACAAACTTCTCCTCCTAGGGTCAGGAGTCCCACGGCCGTCCTTGTTGGGACTGTGTTGATTCAAATAGGCTTCCTCTCCTGGGTTGAGGAGTCCCATAGCCCTTCTGCTGTGGCTGGGCTGATACAGGCCAACTGCAGCCTTCAAGCAGCTTTTCCTAGTTGGCCCCTCCTTACTTAGTCCTTGTCTCCCTGGGCTGTGACAGGTCAGCAGGCAGCCATCCTTCCCCTGATGGTGTATGTCCTGTTATTAGAAAGAAGGTAGCATATATGCTGCCCTTTCTCCCAACCAACCTGGGGAGCTCTGGGAAGGAAGGGAGCCTTGCCCTGCGTGCACTACAAGGCTTCTGGTTCTGGGTCCTTAAAGAAACAGTAGTCTGTGTTTTCACCAAGCATCCATTGTTCCCACAGGGACTATCTTCCTTTCTCCCAACTCCTACCTTTGTCTTTTGCTAGGCATTTGTCCACTCAAAAAGTCACAGAAATTTTAAAGGGGCACACTGTGGAACAGGTTGACTGGCCTGTAGTCCCTACTACGCTTAAAGGGACAGTGAATAATTCTGTTACAACAAGATTAAGGAAGAACTCAGATTCTCCTTTTGTAATGCTAGTGCCATTCCAACTTTTCCTCTCCATTAGATCTTATGCATGGAAGGGCAAAAAGGAAGCATGCATGCATAGGTAGGAGTAATTGACATTGCTATCACAATAATTAACTGTAGACCACCTTAAAATGAAACCTATTCTTACCTTGTCTACATGCTTCTTACAAATTGCCTTGACTTTAAAATAATGACTGGATTTTATTTTTCTCTATTTTCAGGTCCTTTGTAGAAGGACCCTATGAAAAACAGTGGAAGTGCGGGAAGTACCTTGATGGGTTGCCCATCTCCTTGCATGTGTCTGTTGGGCTTTTAACTTCATAATGTAATATAAAGATTTAATAGGTGTGGTAATTAGACACTTATTGATCACCACATCTGTTAATTTAAAAAAATACATTGTTAAAAGCTAAGTTTACCTTAAATTAGGTCCCCTGCAAGGAAGTTAGGCAACACAGCAGCGGAATTTCCTGAAGTGACATCCTGGTATGCATCACTGGATGTTTCCCATAATTATCTGATGTAAGGAGGAAAAAAATTGGGCCATTGTTTTTACAATTTTGAAATTGATTTCATTCTAATCCAGGGGTTCCCAAACTTGGTTCGCAGGTTGTTCAGGCTAAGCCCCTGGCGGGCCTGAGATGTTTTGTTTACCTGAGCGTCCGCAGGTACGGCAGCTCCCAGTGGCCGCGGTTCACCATTCCCGGCCAATGGGAGCTGTGGGAAGCGGTGCAGGCCGGCCACCGCTTCCCGCAGCTACGATTGGCCAGAACGGCGAACCACGGCCACTGGGAGCTGCGAGCAGCCATACCTGCGGACACTCAGGTAAACAAAGTCACTCGCAGCCCGCCAGGGGCTTACCCTGAAGAAGCCGCAAACCGAGTTTGGGAACCCCTGTTCTAATCTTTTGGTTTTAAGGACGTCTCTTTTAAATCAGAAGCAAAGTATTCTGTTTTCAAACTTAAATCTGTTTGTTGGTGGTGTAAACATTTCCTTTATTGAAAAGGTACGGTTATTTCTCTTCAGATATTACAAAAATGTATTTTTACATGGCAAATACCTTTATTTAACTAATTACTTTTAATGGAACATGACACTGAAGAAAGAGGGTTAGTGGAAAATTTTAACAATCTTTGGATATCCTTGCATTTGCCTGTAAACGGTTCACTGGGTCGCAATTATCTAGATAAATTACTTTTCTTGCAATAGGTTATTGTGGGAAGTATTCCATGTTTAATTATTCAAATTGATGCTCTGAAAATGTTCACATAGCCAGGAATAAACAGCCAAATTAAGTGTGTTTTTCTTTTATTCAGTTAAGATCAAGCTTGATGTGAATTTTGAATATCCTAGTATTTTACCAGAAATTTGGGTTGGCTTTCTGTTGTTGTGAATAGTTTGCTCAGGACACTTGTATTACTATTTTCAAAATGGCATCTCAGATGCTGCCCTATAGTATGCAAATTTCTTCATAATCCCTATGCTTTTTTCTTGCTATTTTCTGTAGCCCAATCTGTTCCTATACAAAAAAGTTCTCTTTGTTCTTCTTGCATCCTGTCTAAAGATTGCACAGCAAATACCACCAGTACCTCAGGTAAAAATGGTAACTTTTAATCCAGTTATAATTAGTGTTTTATAATAGGTAAGAGACAAAAAGTGTGTCCAAGGACCTAATCCAAAGCCCTTTGAAGTTAATGGAAAGATTTTAGCTGACTTCAGTGGGCTTTGGATCAAGTCTCATAACATTTGTTTATATGTTTTGATTCTTTGCTACAGTAGAGACTTATAACGATACAAAGTGTTAGTCAATCAGAAGGCTAGCAGACCCTAATTTACTGATACGTTGAAATGAGAGAAAGTGTGACAAATTAGATTTATAAAAAGAACCTGGATTTTTCTAATTAACCTGTCTTTTTATTAGCTGAAATGCAGGTTTTGTTTGTTGTCAAAAACGAGCCAGAATCCAGTTGTTTAAAGACACTGGGTAAAATTTCAAAGGAACCTATGGCCCAGATTTTTAAAGGTGTTACTGCGTTCAGCATTGCAGTGATTTAGCATTGTTATGATTTAGAAGCATACATCTCATTTCAAATGGTATTTAGGCACTTAGGACCATAAATCTCATTTAAAGGCTACTGAGAGCCTAAATCATTTTGGAAAATGGATGTCAATGCTTTTGATCATTTTAGCCACAGTGAATAATGCTCACTTCAGCTGATCCTTGTCCAAAGCAAAATGAATCCATCTACATCTGTTACCTGATGTATACAATATTAAATAAAGTGAGTATTTGAAAATATCACAGAATAAATATAATGTACTTTGGAAAAATATGTGCCATGGCAAAAGCAACAATAGGCAATTATCCTGTGAAAGTAAGTTTTGATAGTATTATTTAAATCAAGCTGACCTTTATTGCTTTTTGAGCTTCAGTTAGATACCAAGGAGTGGGATTTCCAAAACCACTGGGACTGGACCTAATTTGGCACTCCTTGAAGTCACTGGGAGTTTTATCATTGACTTCAGTTGGACAAAAGTTAAGCCCATGCTTAGCTCTTTTGACAATCCCATCCCAATAATTAAGGTGCTGACTGAAATGTACTTGCAAGTACATATAACACATTGTGGTTTAAAAAGTCACCACAAGGGCATTCTTTTCCTTTTCACCCTGCTTAAAACCTTCCTTTTGGACATTGTTTTGCAGCTCTATATGAATTATTATAGTATTTAAACAATTGGTAGTCCGTGCAGCATAGAAGTAAACTTAGATTGTTCAGTGAATAAGTGTCCTTTGATAGAATTTGAAGCAAACTTTGTCATCTTGGGAAAACGTGATAGAAAATTATTTTGGCTAGTTATGCTTTCCGGATTAGTTATTGATGTTATAAAAATGCTTCTTTCATGTACTCTTATTTTCTTCCTTCCTTCCCTATTTTCTCCAGTATGTTCATACGTAGTTTTAAAAATGCAGTTTTTTATGTTTGTCTGTGCACTGTTTTAACTTAGGACCTGTAGCAATGCAAACCTTAGAAACAATGTTTAAAGCATTCAGCAGGAACAGTAAGATCTTCTAAATCTGTAGATTTCAGGGCTTGAAAAATCTATTAGCCTAAGGCAAGTAGGAAGCTTTCCCAGGCAAGTGCTATCAACTCTCCAGAATTGAAATAGTTCTTCGAGAGCTGTCCCTATGGGTGCTCCACTTTAGGTGTTGGTGCGTCCCTGCGCCTTTGCTCGGAGCTTTTTACAGCAGTACTCGTACTGGTTGTGCACGCGCAGAGCTCTCCCCCCCCCCCCCGAGTGTACCTTAATAGTACGCATGCGCGACTGGTCTCCTCAGTTCCTTCTCTACCGTACCCGGCCTGAGACAGAGCTCAGCAGACTCGTTAGAAAACTTTTTCTCCCTTGTTACTCTTACCCTATTAGATAGATAGTTTACCAATAGTGTTAGTTATTAGTATTACCAGTAGTGTGTGTTAGCTTCTCTTTTAAAAAAAAAAAAATTTCTCTTAGTTCCTGTCAATGCAGTTGCTTCCGACATGCCTGGCTCCCCAGGCTTTAAGCGCTGCTCTAATTGTAAGGATGCATTCCCTCTATCAGATGGCCATTCACAATGCATAAAATGTGGGGGGGGAGTCCCACATCCCCCCAAAATGTGCCCACTGCAGCAAAGTTAAATCTAGGGCACGAAAGGACAGGGAGTTGAGGCTAAAGCTGCTCCTGCTGCAAAAATCCTTGGTCATCTTAAGACCCAGGCTTTGATTCTGGCTCTGCTCCACACCACAGCCCCCCTACCCCCCCCCACCTCTAAGAAGATGAAAAAAACTTCAAAAAACATCACCTTCGTGACCCGCAAAGCGAACGTCACGGGAAAAGGCTTCTCCTGGCAGGTCTACCGCCTCCCTCCCAGCGCTCCCCTGGCTGAGAGGTTTTGACATGCCGTGCGAAACCCACCTGTGGCTGCGGCAATACCACAAAGCTCCAGTGCCAAGGCTTCCAGTTGCCTGCCTCTCAGATGGCACCTTTCGGCACCACAGTGGAAGCGGTGCTGACAAATGCGGACGTGCCTGACCCCCTGCAGGCTATCACCCCGGCACCCACTGAGCTGGCCGGCAGCCAAACAACTTTAAAGACACCGATGCAGAGGAGCTTTTCGTCACAGCAGTTTCCTCTCGCACAGCCCTCACCACACAGAGGAGCTTCAGCACTCCAGTTTACGCAGTCAAGTGACCTGCTTGTGTCACCCATTCTGCAGTCACCCTTATTGAATGCCTACTTCTCACCAAATGCTCAGCCAGGGTCCGAACAGCCTTCCTCCAGTGAGGAAGAAGCTGGTCTCCAGGAGGATTTTTCACCGTATGAAGTCTCTCATCCTCAGACCCCAATTAATAGAAGTCGTAGAAACATCACCTCATCCTACTCTCAGGATCCTGCCCTGTGGATGGCACCACCTATGCCCTTCCCACCACAGTGGCAATACTGGGCCCCATGGGCATCCTATCCTTGAGACCACACTCGCTATGCCACCTCAACCAGGCCCGAAACCGGCCCAGCACCACAAGTTCACGAACCTGCCACTGATGCCAGTCACCAGACAGCACCATCACAAGTGCAGAATCAGGCATGACCTGTCTCTAACCCAGTAGACCCAGTTGTTACGCCTGACGAAGCCCTGCTTCCTCCTCCCCCGAAATCTTCAGGTGATTTTTCAGAATTTCAAGACCTTTTCAAAAGAGTGGCCAGTGAATTAAGAATTAATCTGGAGGAGGTTCCTGAACAGCAGCCTGAGTTAACGGACATCCTGCAGACTTCTTCTTCTTCTTCCAGGATTGCATTGCTGATCAATCCAGCCCTTCTGGAACCTGCCAAAGCCATCTGGCAGACTCCTGCCACAAGCTTACCTACCTGCAAATGAGCGGACCGCAAGTACTTCATCCCTTCCAAGGGCTCTGAATTTTTTTTCACTCATCCAGCACCTAATTCACTGGTAGCTGACGCAGTCAACCAAAAGAACAAGCACCAGTATCCCCACTCCACCCCAGCCGATAAAGACAGTAAGCGTTTAGATCTGCTTGGACCTAAAGTATACGCATCTTCCACCCTACAATTTCAAATTGCTAATTATACGGCCGTTCCTGGCAAAATACAAAAATTACAACAAATTCATGGACTTTATTGAGGACATTCCAGAAGCAAAGAGACAACAATTCGCTGCTTTAGTCTGTGAGGGACAAATCATACCACGTACCGCTCGTCAAGCGGCCCTCGATGAGGCCAATACTGCAGCAAGATCCACCGCTATAGCAGTAGTCATGTGCCTAAGTTGTGGCTCTCTTCCTCTTCATTTCCTCTAGAGGTCCAGACTACTATTGAAGACCTTCCATTCGCCGGTGACCAACTCTTTGCCTCCACAACGAACAACGTCCTTCACTCAATGAAGGATTCAAGGGCAACTCTCCGGTCCTTAGGAATACAAACCCCTACAACCAGAAGGGTTCCTTCTCACCAGCCATGGCTTGAGTCAAAGAGTATCCATGTGGTATTTTGTCTCACATTTCTCTGTCACCGTGCTTTTCTTATGTATGTAGTCCTTAGGATTTAGTAAAGTAGTCGAAGTTAGATACGGTTTAGTTGGTTTGGTGTGATACCTTCATCGAGTTTTGAACACTGCCTGTCATGTGAGATGTCTGTTCCTAATTGTGAACCCAACATTCAGTGTTTGTTGTGCCTTGAAGAATGGCACATTAAAGAAAAGTTCTTCATTTGCAAGTCATTCAAAAGGAGAATTAAGGTGGCTTTAGAGACTTGCATCTGAAACAATATCTTATGGACCAGGCAGTGCTGCTTCAGCACCAGGGACCTCCACAGGTCGGTCGGCCCCTCAGAGAGCTTTGGAGCTGGCATGTTCCACGGCTAGATTCTGATTGCTCCCCCAGGATGAAGAAAGATTGTTCTTCTTCCTCTGGTCCCCCAAGGAAAACGACTCTCAAGATGAGCTGGGCTACAGAGCTCAGAGAGATTCCTCCTCTTCTTCCAAGAAGAGTGCAGACCAGCATTGTGATTTTTCAGATGCCCAAGATAGGGCTGGGCCCCTACCCACTCTTTGGAACTGAGACGAGATCAGTTGGACACTATACCATCAATTCCAGTATTATTCATGGGGCATCCGCTGAGTCCAGTACTGACAACATTTGTGTTGACACTGACTGTTTCCACACCACTGGCATACCAGGCAGCATAGGGCTGCAGAATTGTTGTTATTGTCAGTACCATTTTCCACACTGCTTAATCCTCAGGGTGCAGGATTGAGGTTGGCCTCCTTTTCGGTACTAAGGGGCTCATCAGTGCACACATTTGTTTTCGGTACCAGTGACTGTTTCAGTACAGACCACCTCTACAATATTAGTACCAGCCTTGACTTCAGCACCAAAATAGACATTGGTAATGATTATGAATGCAATGCCCCCACCAGGGCCCAATGTGCCAGCTACTTTATCATTGATCACACCAGTGCAGTCTGCATATTGGGCTTCAGATGAGGCTGGATGTTTACTTGCACCTGCCTAGAGATGCTTGTCCGTTGCCACTAGGCTGCTTGAAGGGTTCTTCAAGATTGAACTTAGGAGCATCTTCCTCCTCTCTCTTGCCTTCAAGGCACTGTCCTCGAAAGTTGGCAAGGCCTTGTGGTTGCAATTGTTGGCAAGGCCTTGTGGTTGTGCTCCTGTGGTCCAGCACAGCATAGAGGACTTAGCTTTCAATGCTTGGTTTTTATTTTATGAAAAGATTGATGAGACACTACATTTGCTAAGGAGTCTTGTGCTATTTTGCTTTCATTGGGGGTTTATTCGTAAAGAGATGTCATTATGGAGGTTATCAACAACAGCAGCAATAGCACTCTCATTGATACTTCTGGTAGTTGTCCTACCCTGGTAGGCAGCACGACTTCTCCAGGAAGGGGCACAGGTCACAGAGTAGGAGGCTTTTTGGGTCCAATTTTAACCAGCCAGCATGTCCTCCATCAGCTTCAAGCAAGCAGCCATTTTGACTTGCATATTGAGAGCTGCATTTTGGTCTTTATCTCCCCAGCCATATCTCCACCATTTGGGGACAGGCTGTCTCACTTCTAAAATGCTTGGGAAACAGTAACCAAAGATAAATGGGTCCTAACCACTGTGGGAGTTGGTTAGACCATTCAATTTCTGTTCATTTCCCCTTCCCACCCCCACTGCCCCATCCTTTTTCAGGGACTCCTCTCATGAGTCACAGCTCCTTCAACAGTCTAGGCTGCATGCTTCATGTTTCCCCTGCAGCATCAGGGAAAGGGATTCTACTCATATTTCCCGATCCCCAAGTCCAGTGGAGGGGTGAGACCTATTCTCGATCTCTGTGATCTCAACAAGTACATCAAATACCATATGATTAACCTAGCTACTGTTCTCCCCACTTTGAATCACGACTGATTTGCTGCCCTTGATCTTCAGGATGCTTATTTCCACAGCAATTTTTTCAAGACACAGGAAGTTTCTGAGATTTGTAGTAGCAGGTCACCATTAACAGTACACAGTGCTTCCCTTTGGCCTGTCCTCAGCTGACACTTATTTATCAAATGCATGACTGTAGTAGCAGCATATCTCAGAAAAAGAGGAATTAATGTCTTTCCTTTACCTGGATGTTTGATTAGTAAGGTGCAAGTCCAGAGACCAAGTCTTCTGTCTGGTCCAGTTTCCTCTGTTTCTTCAATCGTCTGGCTCTGATTGTGAACAAAGTAAAGCCAGCCACCACAATAGCAGCACACAAATAGAGTTCACTGGAGCCCTCCTACACTCTACAAGTTCGAGGGTGTTTCTGTCAAGAGAAGGATTTCATGCAGTTCATTGCCTGTGGCTGTCCCTCACTCTCACCCTTCAACTCTGATCCTTGTATGCTGGAATTTATTAGGTCATATGGCCACATTTACGTACGTGGTCCAACATGCAAGATTACATCTTCATCCTCTTCAGCAATGGT
Source organism: Eretmochelys imbricata (assembly GCF_965152235.1). Taxonomy (NCBI): domain Eukaryota; kingdom Metazoa; phylum Chordata; order Testudines; family Cheloniidae; genus Eretmochelys; species Eretmochelys imbricata. The sequence continues at coordinate 49,536,080 of NC_135576.1, read as the reverse complement.
TGAAGTTGGTGTATCTACTGAACTGTCAGTCATTGCCACTGCCCATCCTGGAGTCTCTCTAGAGTGGTGGAGAGATCAGTATTTGCAAAGGTGTTCCTTTTGCCCATCCTCCTCTAATCAGGACAATAGTTACTGATGCCATCACAACAGGTTGGGGAACACAACTGGGGACATTGAAGGTTCACGGTTTATGGACAGACAAGGAAGCATCCCTTCATATCAACATCCTGTAGCTTCAAGCCATTTACAGTGGATGCTGGGCACAGATGAAGAGCACACACGTTCATATCCTCAGTGACAATATCACCACAATGTTTTATGTGAAAAACCAGGGAGGAGCGTGCCTCAACCACCTTTGTCAGGAAGCAATAAAGTTGTTTGTCAGTTTTGCTTTAGGGAAAACATCTCCACAACTGCTCACTTACCAGATGCTCAGAATAACTTGGTTGATCACCTCAGCAGGAATTTCTGCCAGAATCACGCGTGGTCTCTGAAGAGGAGCAGACTGAGGTCCATGTTCAGAGAATGGGGCATTCCAACTGTCGACCTGTTTGCAACCAAAAACAAGTTTTGTTCTCAACTGGGTCTCAGTCCGGGATCCTTAATCAATGCCTTCCATGTGAACTGGGGATCAGCACTGATGTATGCTTTCCCCCCAAGCCCACTCTTTCCGCAGTTTGAAAACAATCTGATGTTGGATCGTGCCAAACTGATACTTGTTGCATCAGATTTTATCATTGCAAGACAATGTTCTGAAATCTTCTCAGTCTGTGTTTGACGTCCCAGATCTCTTTCCTTCTATCCTGTCCTCCTGACTCAGCACCGTGGTCAAATTTGGCATCCAGTGCTGAGTAGTCTGCACCTCACGGTGTGTATGCTGCATGGTTAGATGAGGGGAAGGATGGTGTTCAGAAGCAGTTCTGAGAGTTCTGCTTACTAGTAGAAAACCTTCCACTAAGGTTATCTATTTGGCCAAGTGAAAACATTTTTTTGGTTTCATCGCTAGCCAAGGGAATTCAGCTGAAGCTAGCCAGCATTGAGGACACTTTGGATTATCTGTTACATCTTTTAGTCCCCTGGTTTCTTTTTTCCCCTCTCTCTCTCTCAGCTCATTGAGGGTCCACTTAGCAGCAATCTCTGTATTCTGTCCTCTGATTCAAAGGAAGTCTGTTTTCTCAAACTTCATGGTAATAAGATTTCTAAGAGGAGTTGTCTGTCTCTTTCCACTTGTGAAGTAAACTCTTCCATTATGGGACCTTAGTACCGTATTGGCTACCTTTATGGGGCATCCTCACAACTTGTTCTCTCTCCTTTGCCAAAAGGTGGCTTTTCTTATTTCCATAACAGCTTCAAGGAGAGTGAATGAACTGCAGGCCTTAATGGCAGAACTTCCATAAATGCAGTTTGCAAAGTCAAAGTGGTCCGAAGACTGCATCCAAAATTTTTGTCTAAAGTGGTTTCACAGTTTCATCATAGAATATCAGGGTTGGAAGGGACCTCAGGAGGTCATCTAGTCCAACCCCCTGCTCAAAGCAGGACCCAATCCCCAACTAAATCATCCCAGCCAGGGCTTTGTCAGGCCTGAACTTAAAGCTTCTAAGGAAGGAGATTCCACCACCTCCCTAGGTAACACATTCCAGTGCTTCACCACCCTCCTAGTGAAAAAGTTTTTCCTAATATCCAACCTAAACTACCCCCATGGCAACTTGAGACCATTACTTCTTGTTCTGTCATCTGCTACCACTGAGAACAGTCTAGATCCATCCTTTTTGGAACCCCGTTTCAGGTAGTTGAAAGCAGCTATCAAATCCCCCCCCCCCATTCTTCTCTTCTGCAGAGTAAATAATCTCAGTTTCCTCAGCCTCTCCTCATAAGTCATGTGTTCCAGCCCCCAATCATTTTTGTTGCCCTCCGCTGGACTTTTTCCAATTTTTCCACATCCTCCTTGTAGTGTGGGGCCCAAAACTGGACACAGTACTCCAGATGAGGCCTCACCGACGCCGAATAGAGGGGAATAATCATGTCCCTCGATCTGCTGGCAATGCTCCTACTTATACAGCCCAAAATGCTGTTAGCCCTCTTGGCAGCAAGGGCACACTGTTGACTCATATCCTGCTTCTCGTCCACTGTAACCCCTAGGTCCTTTTCTGCAGAACTGCTGCCTCTAGCCACTCGGTCCCTAGTCTGGAGCAGTGCATGGGATTCTTCCGTCCTAAGTGCAGGACTCTGCACTTGTCCTTGTTGAACCTCATCAGATTTCTTTTGGCCCAATCCCCTAATTTGTCTAGGTCCCTCTGTATCCTATCCCTATGCTTCAGCGTATCTACCACTCCTCCCAGTTTAGTGTCATCTGAAAACTTGCTGAGGCTGCAGTCCACTCCATCCTCCAGATCATTAATGAAGATATTGAACAAAACCAGCCCCAGGACCGACCCTTGGGGCACTCCGCTTGATACCGGCTGCCAACTAGACATGGAGCCATTGATCGCTACCCATTGAGCCTGATGATCTAGCCAGCTTTCTATCCACCTCATAGTCCATTCATCCAGCCCATACTACTTTAACTTGCTGGCAAGAATACTGTGGGAGACCATATCCAAAGCTTTGCTAAGGTCAAGGAATAACACATCCACTGCTTTCCCCTCATCCACAGAGCCAGTTATCTCCTCATAGAAGGCAAGTAGGTTAGGCATGACTTGCCCTTAGTGAATCCATGCTGATTGTTCCTGATCACTTTCTTCTCCTCAAAGTGCTTCAAAATTGAGTCCTTGAGGACCTGTTCCATGATTTTTCCAGGGACTGAGGTGAGGCTGACTGGCCTGTAGTTCCCTGGGTCCTCCTCCTTTCCTTTTTTAAAGATGGGCACTACATTAGCCTTTTTCCAGTCGTCCGGGACCTCCCCCAGTCGCCAGGAGTTTTCAAAGATAATGGCCAATGGCTCTGCAATCACATCCACCAACTCCTTTAGCACCCTTGGATGCAGTGCATCCGGCCCCATAGACTTGTGCTTGTCCAGCTTTTCTAAATAGTACTGAACCACTTCTTTCTCCACAGAGGGCTGGTCACCTCCTCCCCATACTGCCCAATGCAGTAGTCTGGGAGCTGACCTTGTTCGTGAAAACAGAGGCAAAAAGAGCATTGAGTACATTAGCTTTTTCCACATCTCTGTCACTAGGTTGCCTCCCCCATTCAGTAAGGGGCTCGCACTTTCCGTGATCATCTTCTTGTTGCTAACATACTTGTAGAAATCCTTCTTGTTACTCTTGACATCCCTTGCTAGTTGCAACTCTAATTGTGAATTGGCCTTCCTGATTCATCCTGCACGCCTGAGCAATATTTTTATACTCCTCCCTGGTCATTTGTCCAAGCTTCCACTTCTTTTAAGCTTTTTTTGTGTGTGTTTAAGATCAGCAAGGATTTCACTGTTAAGCCAAGCTAGTCGCCTGCCATATTTACTATTCTTTCTACACATCGGGATGGTTTGTTCCTGCAACCTCAATAAGGATTCTTTAAAATACGGCCAGCTCTCCTGGACTTTTCCCCCTCATGTTTCACCTTAATGAAATTATATATTTACCTGTGTTCTTTCATAAGCCACATTCAAATGTGGATGAACAGCATCTTCACACGCTGGATGTGAGACGATGCTTGGTATTCTATCTGAAAAGGATGAGACCAAATAATTCATCACCTCGATTTCATCTTCTGTGCGGATCGGATGTACGGTCAGGTGGTCTCTGGACAGATGATTTCCAGATGGATCATTTCCTGCATTATGACAACATATGAGGTAGCTCAGATCACTCTTCCACAGAAAGTGATGGCTCATTTGATGAGGGCCCAAGAAACTTCTGTTGTGTTTCTCAGTAATGTTTCTATACTGGATATTTGCAGGGCCGGTATCTGGTCTTCTGTGCATATGTTTAGCAGACACTATGTTATTACAACTGCATCTCTGTCAGATGCAGACTTTGGGAAGGCAGTCCTTCAGTTGTCGTTCAAGTAGATTCCGAGCCTCACCTCCTTCGGTTACTGCTTGCCAGTCGCCTGAGTGGAATACACGTCTGCAGCCACTTGAAAAAGAAAAAACTGTACTATAATTGTTGTTCTTCGAGATGTGGGTGCAGATAGGTATTCTGTGACCCTGCCCCATCCCCTTTACAATGGAGTTTCTACTCTTGATGTTAGTTGCAAAGGAATTGAGGAAGGTTGGGCAGCGCTGCCCTTAAATAGCCATTTGAGGGGGTTATGAGGGCCTGAGGGCGTGAGTACCACCCCACTGGATATTGCTAAGCAAAGTTACTGGCCTCGGTGCACTGAGTGCATGCACACCTGAGTGGAACACGTCTGCACCCACAACTCAAAAAAAACAATTACAATACAGGTAGGTAACCACTTTTTATAGTTGCAAAGATAATTTTCCAAATATGAACTGAGTGTAAACCAATACTGTGTTGTCTTCCTAAGTCTGCACACCACTCTACTGCCACTGTTGCTTGTAGCTTTGACAAGCTGCATCATGGGTAAGCTGACCAGTCTGGTCAGTTTTTACTGCTGCTGTTCCTGCCACTGCAGCAGCCAAGAAGGTGAGGGAGGAGAATAATAGGGGAGTCCACAAACCATAACAGCAGTCAGGTGATTTTGAGGTGAAAGAGAGAATATTCCTTTACTACCAGACACCTACTAAATGGAGGCTGATACAGAAGATAGAGCCCAAACAGGATACTATATGGAGAAGGAGAGAAAGTTGGAGAAAAATGAGAGCTCAAAATTAATAGTTTGGTTGACAATATTACAGTTAAATGATGTACACAAATAATATACAGTGGAGTCGCATTTTATGCGGGGGTTAGGTTCTAAAGTTAGCGCATAAAAGGCGAAAATCGCGTATAGTCAAAATTACCCTTGAAAATCCCTTAAATTGCCCATAAAGTACAGTATACTGTATATGGTTTTGTGTATACTGTACAACCCTGTACAGTAATATGTATAATGTATACAGTAATGTACAGTATATAATAGAGTACATATGCAAAATATAATTTTACAGTATTTTTAATTACATAAAAGAGAGAGAGAGATGGAAGAATGAAAGAATAAAAAAGGAAAACGGTAAACCTAACCACTCACCATTCATCATGGATATTCTTGCTAGTCTACAATAACGATGATAATGGTGATACGACGACGATGAATGATGACGATGATGATTAGTACAGCGCCCGTATGATGAACGATGAGATGATGAAGATTGGTGCTGTACACACGCCAATGGTTAGTCTTCCTCTTCCACTGACAACACTATTGGGGGGTCATTAGGGCTTGATGTCGATCCAGGAGATGGAGGTGATGGAGAGCGAGTTGTAGACGAAGTGGTTGGCTCTGATTCAGCTCAAGAAGTTGATTGCATAGTCTCATCTGCTGCTGATCGTTTTTTCTTGAAAAACATGGTGATCAGCAACTATCACTGTTGTCTGTTGAGCTGCTCAAACATTTCTTGATATGGTCTCAAATCGTCCGTAATACTACGTGTGATTTTGAGGGCTCGTTCCATAGAGGGATCGTATTCAGAAATTAAATCATTCAAGTGTTTCGCTGCTTGGAATACTTCAGCAAATTTATGAAGATTCCAACTTGTTGGCTCTTTCTGTTCATCGTCATCATCTTTGTCTTCTGTAGACGATTTTATCAGTTCCTCTAACTCTTCGTGAGTCAGTGTTTCTCTGTGGCCCTCAATTAATTCTTCAGTTTCTTCCTCAAGTGGGTGGTGATGGCTTAGTCGACATCCTTGTCTGGTCACCTGAACAATGTGTTTCACTTCTTTGTCAACGGTCAGGAAACCCTTATGACCTCTGGAATGAAACACTTGTGGAACCAATCCAGAAATAATGCTGCCGTCACCCAAGCCTTTTTATTTGATTGCCAGAACATAGGCAGGAGATTTTTGCTCTTGACTTTTGGGGCACAGGGGTTTGCAGCCCTGTAGAGTAAGCCCAGCTTTATTAAATGCCCAGCTGCATTGCCACAATACAACACAGTCACACGGTCTTTAGCTGCTTTGAAGCCAGGCGCTTGTCCTTCTGATTTAGAAGTGTAAGTGCGGTTGGGCATTTTTTTCCAGAAGAGCCCAGTCTCGTCAGCATTAAAAATTTGTTCCACAAGGTAGCCCTTTTCTTCTATGATTTTCTTTAATTGTTCAGGGTAGGCTTTTGCTGCCTCTTCATTGGCAGATGCAGCTTCACCAGTAGTCTGCATGTTTTTGAGGTTGAAGCGGTTCCTAAAACTGTTAAGCCAACCTTGGCTGGCTTTGGATTCCTTCTCATCAGAAGGCTGTCCCTCTTTGGTGTGAGGTTTGAACAGCGCATAGAGGCTAAGAGCCTTTTCTCGCAAAGTGTTGCCATCGATAGGCACATGTTTACGGTTCATGTCTTCCAGCCATAAGTTTAATGCCTTTTCAGTCTTCACTAAAGTCTTATTGCACACCTGGCTTGTCACCTTAGCAGTTATTGGAGCACTTGATGCCACAGCTTGACGAATTTCTCTCTTTCGAATCTTGATGGCACGGCTGCTAGATTCATTGCGGCCATATTTACGCACCACATTGGAGACTGACATACCGTCTCTCAGTAAGTCCAACACAGCCAGTTTTTCCTCCAGTGTTGGAACAGATTGCTGTTTCTTCGGTTGAGCACCAGATGAAGTAGTTGGCTTGCATTTAGGGGCCATGTTGTTCGAAAAATACGTATCTTTGAACACTAGAATCACACTCAATGCAGCAAGATGCTCACACTGTGAGAGACACGTGGGAACTGAGACCAACTGAGGGAACAGCAGATTCACGTCTCGCATCTCACGCTCGCTCTGGGACATACACTCATTGAGTGGAATGGTGGGCGGAATCGCCCACACTGTTTAAATTGTTGTTTTTCTTTTTTTCTTTTTTGCCAAGCGCGTACAGTTGAATTTGCTTAAATGTGCGTATGATGCGACTCCACTGTACAACTTTTAATCCTTTAAATTGCAGACAGGGCCTGAAAGAACAGTTATTTTTCAGCTTGGCTAGTAGACTTAATCTTCAGGGTGTATATGTTGAGTACATTTTTAAAGTTTGGATTTATATTGGAGTTTTTAAAATTTTCATGTTGCTTCTAGCTTTCAACTTTTCCCTTTTCCTTCAGCTACACTAAAAGAGCAAAATAGGAGCGCCTTCTCATCTACCTTTGATTTTCCTGAGTACATAATATCTGAATCTTTGCTTGGGCACCTACAGATTCTGGGTCTAGGAGCCCATCATCACCAGACTTCACCTCTAGCTCTTTGTGCAAACCTTATATTACAACAGAACCAACAGGGAACACAAATACTTTATCTATTATTTTGTGGTCTCAAAATCTGTTTGCTTTACTGGTGATCTTGTTACAGTTGAACAAACAAGTGCAAACCACAAGGAGCCCCAAAGTTTGCATTTTAAAACGGAAAATCTCCTCACTGCCTCTGCTGCTTTGCTTGGGAGTTCTTCCAATAGCTGTGCCTATGAGGATCAAAGTGACCTTGACAGTAATATTATGTGCCATGAAAAATTATTCATTGAAGAAACTGGCAGTGCTGCTGAAATTTTTTCCACATCTTCATCAGTGCCACTGGACTCTAGTTTAGTCTCCACTTGTGCTCATATAAACAAGGGTATGGCAAGCATGTGTTGTGTATTGGTCTTTGCCTAATAACTGACTCCAAAAAGTAGACTGACTTCTCTCCCTCACTACTACTCACCTGATATTAAAATTAATTCATCCTCTCATCTAAAGATACTAAATATTATCAATGTTTTTAGCACCAAGCCTCCTAAGTGAGTCAGTCAACATATAAATAAGTATCCAACTGAAAAAAAAACCTTCTTGACTAAGGGCATTGTTCCTGATCAAGTGGAACTTTGCTTTTTAAAAAAGCAGCGAATATACTATTCTGAGGGATGTCAAAGGCAGTGAGCGATCAAAAACTTCTGGAAAATGTAAATATTTAGAATTTCAAAAAGTAACTGTGGTGTTTTTTAAATTTTATATAGCTATTATTAGAGCAAAAAATCTAATTTGTACTTATTCTTTTGATATTTAACACATCAGATTTTAAAGTGCAGTTGAGACTACAGTTGTGACACAAAATAACAAATGTAAAGAAAATCAGTGTTGAGACAGGTATTCCATCTCCTCTCATTGTGTGCCTCTGATCAGGGTGTTTATCATGCAATACTTACAGTAGGCATAAAAGAATGAATTTAAAGGGAAGATTGGTAATGTTAGTCTCGAATTGGTTTGCTTTTGGCATTTGTGGTACAAATTTAGGATGAGTAGGATTTTCAGGTGCTCAGCATTGACCTAATTCTATTTCCATTGAAGTCATTGATAAAACTGCCATTTACTTTAATAGGAACAGAGTTATGCCATCTCTGAGTGCTTTTGAAAATGCCACACTAACTGTAATTTTTCGTGAATATTCTTTTTGGCTAAAAGCACATCTAAAATTATTTTTGGACAGATAATTGAATATGCTATAACTCTTGTTTATCATGTAATTATGTATTTGCTTTTTTTGAAGAAAAAAGGCACATTTTTGATTCAGCATACTCACTGGATCACATCTAACTGCTGTTTTGAAGTATAGTTCTTCTCAGAAAAGTGGCCATGTAAAAATAGCACCTTCTTTCACTAAGGTTTTATGGTGCCCTGGCATGTATTAAGAGTTATATCTGCTCATTGTAGAGGCTTTTTAAAGTTTCTGGTAGTCCTGCTGAAAGAAATGAGAAGTTACATGGTTTCTCACACATCAACTCAATTATTTACTAAATTTTAATCATTTATAGCACCTGTGAAAACTTACTGAAGGCAGTGTGGTTTCTCATATGTCAGTGGCCTGATCTGAAGATAATGGAGCTGCACAGCAGTCATCAAAGGCCTAACTGGCCTGTTTTATTACTGTTGGTGACATATGAGAGATAAAAGACCAGACTTCACCCTGAGCCCATGCTGAGCATACAGGGTGAAAGCTAGATAAAACCATCTTTTTACCTACAAACTGGGTATATTTGATATAGAATCATTAAGGAGCTATAATGATGGAACCCACAATGCCATTTGTAGTCATTTTTCAGAGTACCATAGAATCACATTTTAATACCATAGCAGTTTTTGTTTATGAATTCCTGCACAATAGAGTTCATAATAAAGTAGAATCTTTAACAGAAATGTAATTTATAATGGTTGCACTCAGTGACTTTTATAATACTAATGATTTTCTTCACATTATTTTTTTGTTCAGCCAGGCCCACAACTCCTCTTTCTGTAGGCACTATTGTACCACCTCCAAGGCCTGCTTCCAGACCAAAGATATCAACAGGGAAACTTAGTGGAATTAATGAAATAGTATGTATTTAATTTTAGTTTTTGTTAATTTTAGTTAATTATATAACTTATTTCTCAAGGTATAGCTCAACTTGAAATAAAGCAATCATTTACTCCATTATAGTTAACGGTCAGTTTCTTTTTACATCAAACTTTTCAAGAGTTTATAAATCACCCATTTTAATTGTTGTCAACCTAAAATGTGCATGGAAATTGTTCACTGTGAATGTAATTATTGGTGACATAAATTCATTAGTATTTTTTATGCAAAGCGGCTTTTGGAGGGGTTAGGTGTGTTTGCTTTTACTTGCTCAAACAAAGAATCAGTTTTAAAAACTGAAGATTGCATATACGTAATGCCATATCTTCAGAAAAAACCTTGAGTGAAATCCTGATCCCAGTGAAATCAATCGCAAAACTCCTAGGATTTCACCCCCAATTTCTAGGAGAGAGAACCACACCAGGGAAGAGCAACTCATTCATATTGTCAGGCTGATACTGTTTATCCATCTTATGATAAACATTTTGAATTCTTCTGACCTAACATGGCTCACTAGAAGTTGGCAAAAAGGGCCTTAGCTCTCCTGAAACATTTACTCTAAGTACAATTTTATTACTGTTATGTGCATTTCTGTACTACCCATCAGTGTAGTACCTGAGAATTCTTTACACGTTATGAGTGCTGTAAAAAAGGAGAGATGGGTAGCAAAACCAAACCACAACCTCCACCGTTTCAGATTTGCTCTTCCCTTGCTTATGTTAAATTGTTTGTTCGGATGTTACTAAAATTTAATCTAATCTGTCCTTGTTAATCTTGGGTGTGAAACTACCCTTGTGCAACACCAGATGAATTTCGGTGAGGAGAGTTCAGGGCAGAGGGGAGGATTAATGTGTGTGGAAAGCCTGAGATCCACCCTTTTACAATGCAGTGGCACTGCACCATCTCCAGGTTAAACAGCAGATGGTTCTTTGAAAGACACCAACCTTCCCTCTCCACTAGTGTGGCCCCTAAAGTAGTCATCCATGGAAAGTGCTCATGTATTCAGGGCTGCAGGTTCAGGCAGCAGCATACAAGTTTAGCTTCTCTGCTTTGCTCTTTGGCACTTAGCTCAGCCTGAAATGTTACATAGGCCAAGCATCATGTTAACTCATTAAAGATTGACTATCAGGAAAAACTTCCTAACAATATTCTAAATTATAGAAAAACTGCCCAAGGGAAATGGTAGCAGTTCATAAGTTATTTTACTTTGAAAATTAGGATGGATAAAACACTAGAAAAAATATATCATAGGGAACCATCTTGTATTAGGCAGGGAATGAACTAGATGAAGATGTCTTTTCTGGTTCTCTTTGATTCTCATAAGATTTCCTTTGTTTCATCCATTTAAAATCATTTATATGTATGTAATTATATTGACACATTTTGTTTTAAGCCGAGGCCATTCAGCCCACCCTTGACCTCTAACTCCAGTCCACCACCGATAGCTCCCTTGGCACGTGCAGAGAGTATCTCATCAATATCGTCTTCTGCTTCTCTAAGTGCAGCAAATACACCCACAGTAGGTAAGTAATTCAGACTGCTTGTGAACAATTATTTTATGTCTTTATAGCCTTTAATTTTTATAACTTTTCTTTTTTTTAAGAAAAGCTATAAATCTTCATTCTTCAGGGCATAAATCAACCACTAACTTCTGGATGTTAGGAGAAAATAGCCATATCTGTCCAACTTAGGTTTTCTTGCAGCTTCCTTTGAAGTATCTGGATACTGTCAGAGACGGGATACTAGGCTAGATAGACCACTGGTCTGATCCAGTATGGCAATTCCTTCAGTGAATTTTTTTTTTTAAATTGTTGTAGAAATGCTTATAAATGCTTGCTTGGTATGCAGGATATGTATTCATTAAGTGCAGGCTGTTATTTATTTCTTTGAGATTTTATTCTACATGATATTGAAATATTCTTTTGATATAGAATGAATTTAATCATTTTTAAAGAAACCATTGAGTTTAGGCCAATAATCAGGTTTTGTTTTAATTTTTTCTGTTATAAAACATAATACTAATAGAATTGTTTCCATGAAAATTGTTTAGAAATAATTTATAGTGATTTTAAATGTTCCATTGCCTTGCTTACAACCCCATAATTGCAGCATTATGTAGATACATAGAAAAAAAAATCTGGAACTGATGGTCATTTCCTTTCTCCAGGTTGAGTGAAGTAAAGGAACTAAATAAAGAGCATAAATGGTGAAAAGTAAATTAGGGCCCCAATCCTGCAATATACATGAATAGTGCCATTGACTTTAGAGGGGCCATTCACCTGCATAAAGTTACATGTTAGTGTTTACAGGATCAGGGCCTTGATTTCTTTTAAAAAAATTTCAGTTTTGACAACCTGAGGTGTAACTAGCAAGGAGATTTTGTTTTGTAAAAATGTATTTTTTTAACCTAATCCTTTTGCAGGGCTGATTATTATTTTTAAGTGCTGGACACTATTACAACTTTAGTCTTCTAAATTAAACTTAACTCCAGCAAATGTATATTGTTTCAAGGGAATTTGTGGAAATGTCTAATATTTCTTAACTAATTTATTTTATATTTTAACCTCATCTTTCATTAAAATTCTTATTTTTCAAACCTCCTTCCATTTATATAATGTAACTTTAAATTAGTGCTTTTTATTATTGCTTGAAATGTTTTGTTTTCTTGCAATGTTTTGTTTCATTTAAATGTAATAGATGATGATATAGTCATTGGAAAGCTCCCTACGATTGAAAAACTTTGTGAGACACCTGCAGGTATTGTTCCAGAAGAAGATTTATATGTTAACTAATTATCCTAAAACTGTACCTAATAAAATTTTAGTTCTTTGTGACTTAGCTTCCTCCAGCAATCTGTACTATCTTCCAGCCATAAAGTAGCTCCAAAGCTAAACTGCTTAATCAGTTATGTGTTGTATTAATCATTTGAAATTGATATAACCAGTCATTTAAAAATTTCCAAAAAAAACTCAGGTAAAGCCTGTGGTCTTATTCTCCCTAATCTTCCATAATAGCTTTACCCCCAAAAAAAAGGGGGGGGGGGGCGGCAGCAGCGGCAATTATCTTGAACTTTTAAAATGACAATCCTTACTTAACACTTCTTTTAAAGGACCTGTTTTATGTGTGGCATGCAAATAAGGAGAACTCTGAAATATTTGAAAACTTCGACCATAAATAATTCTGTTACCTTTTTTTCCAGACAGATATTGTTCATTACCCTCCAGCATACTAATTTAGCAAAATTAAAAGTGCTTCAAATCGTGGGATAGTAGAACCCAGGCACCTCTTTGTAACTCTGCTGCAGCCACTCTTCATATAATGACACTGTGGAGCTACTTCACCTTTTACATTCTCAAAACCATTTAAATCTCAAAAGATCTAAAATTTTTGAAACCTATGTTGCAGTCTGAGGTGCCCGTTTCAGTGAAGTCTCAAAGTTCTACTAACTTTTCAAACTGCTGCTGTTTGGCTCAGGAGAGAGGCTACATAACCCCACCAATAGGCTTCTGCCACTGGAAGCTGGTAAGAGAGGAGAGGACATTCCAACAAACTCATCTTTTCCATACCCTGTTCCCCAAGGACTTGCCACCAGAGGAAAAAAGAAGGTTGCTTTTCCTGCTGTTTCTCTTCCCTTGTTATACAGGACCCTCTCTGTGGGTGGGGGGCAGATGGGCGCCATCTGAAGTTTCTAATGGCATCAAAGATAGAATGGCCAGACTTTGTTAGGTATGAGGTGTGTTGGGTGATGCATTCTCAAACTTTTTCATGTTGTGTGACAAGGAGGGTGCCCAACTCCTGAAATCAAAATAAAGTCCCTCCCCCCCGCCACAACCAATTTCCTCTCCAATGCAAATCAATTCAAATACTTCCTCGTCTTCATGAAAAATCAGTTCTAACACTACTGAGCATCACTTTGAAAGTCCCACACACATTCAGAACTCTTTCCCACCTGTACACACTAAAACTGGTCTACTCCACAGTCCACTGCTCTTCAAATTGCCTTCAGCCTCTCTAGGGCACAGTTCCTTCATGCCAGCCTCTTTAAAGCCCTTCATCCCCTTCAAAGGTGCTGCCTCACTCCTTATTGTTCCTCCGTCTCAGCTTGCTTCTTTCGTTCTCCAGCTCCACTTTGAGGTCCTCAGCTGCAGCCTCCCCCTGTTGCACCACTCCCCTATTTCTGGATCTCCAGCTCCAGCCTCCTTTCTCACTCCCAACAAGGATTCTCAGCCTTTTGTACCTGGCTGCACAGCAAACAGCCCAACAGAACACTGATTTACAATGTTAAATCTAGTTTGAATTTATCTATACGAATATAAAAAGAAAAAAGTTACTATAAATCAGCAATTTGTTCCTCTGTAAAAGACCATTTATTTAGTAGGAAGTGATCACCTTCCAGCCTGGCTCTGCAGTTGAGCTGTCTAATCATTACTTCCTATTGGTCTCATGAAAAAGGAATAAATTCCCATACAACTGTAGAGCAATACATATAGCCTAAACACATTTTTAACTCTTTGTTATAGATTACTTTCTATTATTTGCTGTCTCCATAGTTGAGCATTTCACTACAAAGATGGAAATTAATGGATCCAGTTTTACTGACTCATGATAAAATCATGGACCCATTAATTTCCATGAGTCTTGCAATATTTGATGAGTCATGCAATAATTTGTTTTTCTTAAAGCTCCAGCTTCTGGAATTGTACAGTTATGTGAAAATCTCAGCTTTCTTTTTAAAAAACATTAACTTTCTAGCCTTCGTGGTTACAGCAAAAAGCTTGAAAATGTGGCCTAAGTGTACACTGAAAGGCAAATCACAAGATGTCAACATATTTTTTGTTCATTTCATGTTTTCAAGACAGTCTGCTAATATTTCTTTAGTCTGATTCATGATTTTTGAATGCCTGGGCTGGCAATACCATGGGTCGAAGGAAGAGTACCTATTTTATTAGTTAGGGTTTTTTTATGTAAGTGAATTGTATTAGTAAGTATTCAAAACATTAAAACATCTTGTAAACAGTGCACAAGACTTTAGAGGAGAAGGTAAGGCTTGATAGTATCATAGTAAGACTAAATATCTGGAATCTGAGCATTATTTTTTTAAACTCCTATCCCACCCTCATGCTGCTCCACCTCCTCCTCCTCCCACCCCTCCTGTCTCAAATTAAACATACAGTGCCCACACCCACATGTACTTGCTTCATAGATCAGTACATGTATTAACAGCTGCTTCCCCAATTAAGGTCCCACCCTCCTCCTACAGCATTTACTGCTGAAAAATCTGAGAAGAACATCACAGTATTTCAAAGTAAATGATAGGATTAGTTTGAAAGCAGAAACATATGACTTTCTGCTTTATGGTACCTCAGTAGAAAATATTCATTGGCCTGTTTCTGCCCACTTGTTGAAAAGTGTTAGGCTTCGTTTGTGAGCAATATGCTTTGCATGAGGCAGTCAGGTTTAATAGGAGTACAGGAAAAGAATAATAATAAGCTTTCCACTGTGCTATTGCTTCAGTAACTGGTCGTATATATTTTAGAATGGTACATTTTAGTCCCTGGTCTTCACATATGCATGCACAACATTTTGTTGTTATGCATATGTTAACCTACACTATTCTCATGCAGCCACACTATAAGAAGTCTTAACACTTCGATTGGTTTTGTAGGTGAAAATTGAAACACATCTGTGTATGCAGGTGTTTGCATAACAACTTATGAAGGCTGGACACAGGCCTGGCTGACTATTTTCCCCAGTACATTGTATGACTTGTAAAGTGGTGCATATTTCCTTGTAACTCTGAGGCATACCCTGATTCCTTAACAGGTGGACATAAAGATCTCAGTAAATAAAAATTTTCTGTGATCATCTCATGTGAAAAGTGTTTGCTTGCTTGGTAGTGCTTGAGACTTGGTTAAAGATGCCAATGCTTAATTTATGTGGAAAAAGACTAAACTCCTTGGGATTTTTATGCAGACCAGAATTGGAATCAGGGCATGTCCATGATGATTCTCTTCTTGACTGTACATTTTCTTCATATTATAAGCGTACAGTAGAGAGTTTGTTTTATGAGTCGTACCAGCTACATGTTTAATTTCCTTTGGGTGCTGTTGGCTTTAATTAATATGTTACCATTTATGTTGTATCGTGTATGATGTGTTCCCTAGTATCTATCTGTTTAAAATGTGATTGTGAGTCTCCTGTTTTCTCAGGTTGCTTATTGTTGCTTAGTGCTTTGATTGTGTTATATTCTGATTTGAAATGTTTTTCGAATACATTTTTCCACACACTTTTCAAAGAAAATACTTTGGACTTTGCTGTGAAGCTGATGGTAGTGACTTCTTGTGACAGTAACATAGGTAGCCAACCATTTTTAAATCTAGCTGATAAGCTTCTTGAAAATTAAACCTATAAACTATATGTATTCTAGGTGTTTCACGTGGTCCCAGCCCTGTCACCCTTGGAAACCAGGACACCCTGCCTGTTGCAGTAGCCTTTACTGAATCTGTTAACGCCTACTTTAAAGGAGCAGATCCTACGAAGTTAGTTAAATAGTGAATTGTTTTGACTATACTGAGTTACATTTAGAAAACAAATTGGTCTTTTTTCTTTTCTTTTAAATATGGGGGAAAAAATGGTGACACTTTAGAAGAATGTGGTAAATTCGTTGAAATGAATTTCTGATGAAAATGAGATGGTGATTTGTCACTGGCCAGGCATAGTTCAGGTAGGTGCTATGTCTAAATTGTCCCATGCAGCTCAAAGCACCTCATTTCTACCTGCAACACCCCTGCTATGCCAGTTGTAGCCATCTCCTACAAATAGTTGTGCCTTGTGTTTGTGGTGTGGAAAAAAAACCGTTCACCAATAGACTGTATGCTTTATCCACCAAACTCATTTCACTTGCAACCTCATCGAATTTTTAAATCATATCCCAAGAGGTGAAAGAGGTACTGTATTAAGTCATAGTGCCACCTTCTCTTCATTTAAAATCAATTTGTATTTTAAATTTATGACTTAGATACAAATATTCTGAAAACAGTAAACCTTTACTTTAAGATTAATACTGAAATTTGACATGCAGTAAGAACTGAGTATTTTTATTTTTATTCCATTGTAATAGAATTGCTCTTCTCTCATCTCTCTCCCAGATGTATTGTGAAGATCACTGGTGATATGACAGTATCATTCCCAAGTGGGATTATTAAAGTCTTCACCAGCAACCCATCTCCAGCTGTACTCTGCTTCAGGGTAAAAAACACAAGCAAACTAGAGCAGATTCTTCCAAATGCACAACTTGTATACAGGTTTTGTATTTTTTTATCTAATAGAAAACAATGTAATTTTAAAATGTGAATTGTTGCATTTATATTTAAAAACAAATTCTCCACTACCTTATTGTTTAAACTTCGCTGTGAATTTGATTTATGCACCAGTAAATTGCCCTGTATATTTTTTATGCTTAATTTCTGTTCAGCACTCACTTCAGTCCCATTATGAGAATTGGATAGATTATTAGACTTGAAATTTCCATTGATTATAATGGGAACCACATGGCTAAAACTCCAAAAATTGCTTAAAAATCTAGTTGTATGAATCTGTGGATGTCTCTTTACATAAGTTTTTGTAAATTAAATGTTTTTAGACAAGCTCTGTTTACAAATTAAACCAGATTTAATTTATCTAAATACATAAATAGATGTTTAAATTATATGAAGAGTGTACCTGGTCACTAACCGAAATTTCAAGAAGACTTGATGCTCCCTCTTCAGGGCACATGGCATTTTTTATACAGGGATCACATTGGAATGCTTGATGGATCAAGTGTCAGCCTTCACTTGGAAATCTCTTAGTTTGCAGTTAATAGAGAAGTTCTTTTTCTGATATGACAATTACTATTGTGGGGTTTTTTTTAAGCTACATCTTTTATACAGTAGACCAGAAACTTTGTGTTACTGTATAGATGAGAGGTTTCAGAGTAGCAGCCGTGTTAGTCTGTATCCGCAAAAAGGAAAGGAGTACTTGTGGCACCTTAGGGACTAACAAATTTATTTGAGCATAAGCTGTTAGTCTCTAAGATGCCACAAGTACTCCTTTTATTTGAGCATAAGAGCTGTAGCTCACAAAAGCTTATGCTCAAATAAATTTGTTAGTCTCTAAGGTGCCACAAGTCCTCCTTTTCTTTTTCCTGTCTTCACAGTGAGAAGGCAGATTCTATTTAGATGAGCAAAAGGACTTCTGAAAATTCTTAGAGGGGAAAAAAGCAGTGCCCATCTAGAGTAATTGTTTTGTAAATTGCAGCTAGAGCTGCCTGAAAGTCAGGATTTCTGGTTTGTGAGAAATTTCAGTGTTTTGAAATTTCTTGCAAACTAGAAATCCCTCCAGAAAATAATTTTGGAAACACCACCACATGGAGCTGCAGACTCATATAATCCACATGGCGGTGCTGCCATGGCCCCTGGAAGCCAGAGATTTCTGGCCCCAGAACAGTCTCCATGGCAGGGCTGCCTCAGACCTATGGGCTCTGGAACATGAAAGCTCAGGGAACTAGGTAGACTAGACTATTTGTTGCTGTAGCAGAGCACTTACAGGGACAAGTGCTATCTGCTCAGGGACTCTCTAGTTGGACCTCCAGCTGTATCACTTTTTGTTTCCAGTTGGCAGTATCTGCCTTCCCTGGGTGGGGAGAGGGCCCACTCCAGTAGAACACGTGCAAATCAATAACAACATGTCTTTGAGAAGTACCTATACTGGACATTTGTAAGATGGAAACCTGCAGTTCCATCGACACCTTCACAAAGGATTATGCCTTAGTCCTAGATTATTCTCCAGATTCAGCAGTACAGACAGCAGTATTACAGACATCTATACTGCCTGCATCCTTGCACTCTCACCTGGTTGAATACTGCTTACCACTCATGTGTGGAATACACACTGGGACTGCCACACAAAGAAGAAAAGCAGGTTGTTTACCTGTAACTGAAGATTCTTCAAGATATGTGGTCCCTATCTCTATGCAACTGCCTGCCCTCCTTCCCCTCTACTTTGGATCATGACTGGATTTGCAATAAGAGGAGGAACTGGAGAAGTGTTGGTCCACGCTGCCCCTCAAAACCTCAGTATAGAACATGAGGGAAGCAACTGTACAGATGTAAACCAGTGGAAACCACCTGCTAGAAATCTCTGATCTCAGGCGCCTAGAGTGCATGCATACCATACGTGGACTAGAGATAGGGACCATACATCTTGAAGAACCTCTAGTCACACGTAAGTAACCTCCACATTGTGATCAAGGCATTTCAGTGTTTATAATCTTACATTAGATTAAATTTATTTTTAAAGATACTTTTGTAGCTTTTTCCCCTCAAGGTGTCACTACAGGTCAGGTTTTGTTAATATTAAAAATATGTCCTCTTGAAGGCACAATCCAGACACAGCCTTAACTATGGTGCCACTGGCATTCACCTGTAATCCAGGAGTGTGTATTTGTGTTGAATGCTAGTATTGAATAGGTAACTGATGTGTCTTGATATTCTGAAAGGTGCAATTATGTTACAACCTCTTAATTGTGTGTTTGAAAAAAGAAATAAAGGGAAAGGTCTACCACTTAATTTTAAGACAACCAACATAAGAAAAGTGATATTTTTATTCCCATTCCTATCTTCATTTTATCTGTAGTGATCAATCACAGAGTGACTCCAGTACAAAAGATTTTTGGATGAACATGCAAGCTGTCACAGTCTACCTCAAGAAGTTATCAGAGCAGAATCCATCTGCTTCCTATTATAATGTTGATGTTTTAAAATATCAGGTAAATATTTTTTTTATTTGGAGATTATTTTTTTAAGGAACTTTTGCAGATTTCACATCTGTAAAGAGACTATCAGAATTATTGTTTGTGTGGGCATAAAGGAGGATTGTCACCATTTAGTTGGATAGTTCTTAAGCCACACCTACACTAAACTGTTCCAAACCATAGGACCTCACCGGGCTGCTGGATCAATTTTCGCCCTTGGTGTTTCCTTGCTGCATCTCCTGGCTTGATGACTTTTCTGTTTGCTCATACTTGCTCTGAGCATGTGACACTTATGCAGGGTTCCAACATTGTTTCCTTTGACTATTACTGGCAGAGGGAAGTGAGACCTTATACTCAATTTGATGGTATTTCTCCATCTGTCTATGTGATAACTTTTGAATGCTGCATCCAGTCAATTCCAGATTTTCAAGAAATGTTCTAGGCATAACCCTACTGATTTTGGTGAAACTGGAAAAATCAAAAGGGAGAAATGAGGGATAAAAGGAGCCCCTGCAGCTGCCATTCAGCAGCTTCATTTGCCTCTGTTATTGTCTATAGATAGAAGAACCAGTTGATGGCACCCATACCCCTTGCCAGGATAGCAGCTCTCCCCATCTTCCAATACAGTTTACAAATGTTGATGCCCTTAAAAGGAGAGTGTGAGGGAGGGAAAGGAAAGGGTCATGGGGGGCATGTAGAGCCCCTGGCATGGAGGATGGGGGCACACAACATCTGGTGAGATGGGAATAGGGGATGCACATGAGCCCCTGGCCTGGGAGGGAGTGTGGGAGACCAGGGAAGAGGGAGGCACCTAAAGCCCCTAGCATAGGGTGGGGAAGGAGAGGGCCACTCAGAACCCGTGCCGTGAGGAGAATGGGAGACATTGATATTGGTGGGGGGAAAGGGAGTATGGGGGGCAAAAAGAGTCCCTGGGATGTGGGGGCGGGGTCATACAGAATCCTTGGGTGGATAATGGGGGACCCTAGTATAAGACAATGAGGGGGCACACAGAGCCCCTGGCTTGGAGGCTGGGGAAGAGTGGGGGAACCTGGTGTGCAGGGGGGGATAATGGGGAAGCACAGAGTCCCGGACATGAGGGAGCCGTTAGGGACACCCAGATCCCCTGGCATAAGGGAGAAGGTAGCGGTGTCTGAAATAAAAGGGGATGGGAGGGTGGCTCACAGGGAGCTTGTAAGGGGAATATAGGGATACAGAGAGCCCCTGGTGTCTGTGATGTGCTCAGCCTACGGAAGCAGCCAAATGTGTGCTTCAACTGGTAGGCAAAAGTTGTTTTTAATTGTACTTTTGTGATAACTGTCCCGTGACTGTAAGTTACCCTCTCTCAATTAAATCATTATGGTCCACAAGTGGATGAGAGAAAATAAGACCTCTCCAGGCAGATTTCTTCAGTGCAATGTAGAATACAAAAGACAACTTAAAAACTAAACTGACACAAATGTTTTGTATTGGAAGAGCCAGAAAGGGAAGGGAATTTGGGGGGTGGAGGGGAGACAGTTAATCCCCCCTCCTTTCCCACGCCCCCAAATAAGTCTGACAAAAGCAGTCTGTGGAATTAAGAGATAAAAGCTGCTGAGCCCAGTCTGGCTTGGATGTTGTTCCCAATTAAGTTGAGTATATCCCATTTAGTTATAAGGCACAATTGGATAGATGGATGGATAATCTCAATTGTGTGTCATTAAGTGATACTTTTTGAATGAGACCTTCCTCCCCCAAAAGAGCATTAGTGATTATTAATTTGCATTTATCTCAGATATAACCAGGATTTATAACAGAGTTAGAAACTTAATTGTTGCTAACATAGTTCCATAATTCTTACAATAAGTAAATAGATATTTAATTTTATTTTTTAAAAGGTATCTTCAAATGGTATCCAGTCCACTCCCTTGAATCTTGCAACTTACTGGAAGTGTAATGCTAGCACTACTGATGTAAGAGTGGATTACAAATACAACCCAGAATCTATGACTCTGCCTAGTATGCTGTCTAACATACAGGTTGTCGTACCGGTAGATGGAGGAGTAACAAACATGCAGTCACTTCCCCCTGCAAAATGGTAAATTCAGTGCATTTCTGTTATAGTATCAAATTTCTTTCAGTACACTTGTTAACATTATGTGAATCTTGAAAAGAAATCTTGAGAGTTTTTTGCAATTGCTGTAGTAACTTATTTTAAACCCTTTGATAGTGTGTAAACTTATTAGATAGTACTAGTTTTCACTCCAAAACATAGACAATGCCCAGTCAATTTATATTAATTCAAATTGAAAACATGCACTCATTCCAACCATAGGAGAGCAGCTCAAGCCAATGCAACTATCTGTGTTCTTTTGGACAGATTTTTCATTGGCTGTATTTTGCACTAAACTGGGTGTAACATCTTCTAAACTAATGGCCATTTCATTTGAAATTGCTTCCACAGATCATGTTGTTGAATTTGTATGTCATGTCATGTGAACAGTGTAATCATTGGAAGCAGTTAACCCACCTGCTGCCATGGTTACACAGGTCAGCACCAACACTGAGGTTATATAAAGGTGCACATTTTTCTCCTTGAGGTCTAGTTTCACCTGTAGACAAATTAGAGAATTGCTGGTCTGTGGCTCAGTATCAATTTGCCATCTATTTCTTTAAAATTTGCAGAAAGTTTTCCTGTACCTTTTTCTTGTAGTAATTAGTCATTAGTTTTTTCTCTGTGGTGTTTTCAAATAAAGTTTGTTTTCCTCAGGACACGTATAAATGGAGATGAGGCAGATTTTGGGGGGAGGGGTGATTAATATGTTGCACAAAGTGAAAACAAAGAACTGTAACAGTTACAAATGGCATTCATAAGGAAAAAATAAAGGGAAATACTAGCCTAGCATTGCTCAAAAATGGGAATTGGGGGACGAATTGGAAAAAAAAAAAGAAATTTTTCTTGATTTTTCTAAATAAAGAAAGCTAAAGTCAAAATATTGTGACCCATTCTGTAGTCAACAGAAAAACCAGGGGAAATTTTTCACAATTTTGTTGAAGTTTATCCAAATTGTGTTTAATTCAAACACTTGAAAAATTTGAACTAGCTTTAGTAAATATAATATAAAATCATATTACTCAAATCTTTAAATTTTCCATATGTTTGCTGCTTTTCGTTGTGGTAAGAATTCAGAATGGAAGAATTTTTCATAAAGACAAAATTATGATGCTTTGTGTTTCAAGGTTCTTTCTAAAAGTTGTCTGATTTTTTTTCATCTGAACCTTGCCTTGCTTCACAAACTGATGTGGTGCAAGTGCTGTGGTGTTATCTGGATAGCTTCCAGTTTTTCTGGAATTAATCAATTTTTTAATATTGTGCTTTGAGGAAGTACTGTAGAAGAATCATTTTAATCACTGAAGCTGACAAGCTGAATCTTCCTTGTTGTTCAGGCCTGCTATTTTCAAGGAGGGGTACAATTACCAAATGATTGTTAAATTATTCCACTAGGACTATGGCAGCTTTTGCAGCCTACCTGAATAATGCTTTAATCTCTGAGCTGTGCAAAGTATTTACTAGAGCTGGTCAGAACACTTTGCAAAAATAGAATGTTTCATGGAGATGTATTGGTTTCCACAGATCCTTTGTTGGGAAGATGTTTGGGTAAAGAAAAAAGGAGAGAGACTCTAGCTGGGTAGTTGGAGGTCTGGGATGCGGAAGACCCAGGTTCTAGTCCCTGATCTGGGGTTGTGGAAGAATGGACTCAATGTTGGAGCTACCCGCCCCCACAGTTGGGTGTGGCGTAACAGGCTCTCCTCCTCTAGCACCCCTGCAGTCTGCTGATTCTCATGACTCAGCCCTCTGCCCAGATCATGTCTAGTCCCACGCCTCCCAGTGTAACAACATCCAAATAACAAGTTGTCCAGTCCCTCTGGCTGGTCTGCTCAATTCTGGGCTCAGTACTCAGTACACTCTTTTCTCAGGGCTTCCAGTAGTCCATATCCCCTTCTCCAGGGCTTTGTACCACCTCACCAGTGGCTGCTGGGGGAGCCCAGGCTTTCCCACTACATCGTGTTTCAGTCCAGAGACCCTAGGACAGGCAATCAAGGTTCACTGTGTCAGACTTCATGCTGCCATCTTCCTGGACTTCTTCCTACCAAGTCTGTCAGCTGGCCTCTCTAAAGCGAGGACTCTCAGTCTCCCTTCCCCCCCACCAATAAATCCCACACCAAAAGTGCTGCTTAACCCAACTTCTGACCTTGTCAGGCTTGCCCTTTCACCCTCTTACGTTTTCTTAACATAGTTACTCAGCTGAAGACCTCCCACCTCTCTCTGAAAGTCTAGATCCTGCCTTTCTATTAGGGCTCACTGCCAGATCCTGTGCCACATTGGTGACTGCTCAGTCTCTGTCCTGGCCTCCTGCCAGCCTTTGCAACTTAGTAGAGGATCCCAGGGTCAACTCGTCCCTGAGTTTCCTCCTTGACCTTCCTGGTCTCTCCACTGTTTAGTCCTGGACTGTTTAGTCCTGGAGTTCCTCCCTCTCTCCCTGCAGTCCCTCTTCTGCTCCAGATTTCCTCATTTCATACTACCCACTCAGTTCTTCTCACAGCTGGGACTCATCTTTAATTTGGTCTGACCCACCCTCCAGGTGCAGCCAGATAGCATAACTGCGCCTCAGGTCTACATTATTCCTTTGTTGCTTGTGTGGGGTATATATCCCCATCACAGGTGATCTGGAATGAAAAACTCCACTCTGAATCAGGCAGGGCAGGGACTTGAACCTGTCTCCTACATACCAGGCCAGTACCCTAACCACCAGGCTATAATTTCAAAACCTCAAAAGTTGTCACAAAATGGAATTGTCAGCCTTTGGCCAGCTCTCGTATCTACATATAGGTTGGTATGTGCTTTGGATGCTGAAGTTCTAATGTCTGCTTTGGGGGAACTGTTTTACAGTCCCTCCTCCACCTTCTTCATCTACTGCGGCTTAATCTCTCTTCAGAGATTATCTGTGGGAAGGTAATTTTATGCATGAGAAAATGAGATTACTTTTCAGTAATTTATCTAAATATACTACCTCCACAGAGCCACACTTATTCACTTCAACCTGTGCCTCTTTGTAGACTTATTTTTCAGACAGCTAAATTTCGGAGAGCAGGGGGAAAGGGATGCCTTTGTATAACCTCTGTCTAAACTGAGTTTAGTACAAGGATCCCTTCTTAGGGCTAACTGTTTTCAGCGGTTCCAGGGTCACCAGGTGAATGGATCTAGGGCAGGAATATATTCTAAAACTTTCTGTTGTTGGTGAGTAACTAGCTTTCTCTTTTAGGAATGCAGAACAGATGAAAGCTTTTTGGAAAATATCTGGTATTTCAGAAAAATCAGAGAATGGAGGTAAGTTTGAGTGTGGTGTTGGTAATTTTATTATATAGAAATAAACTATTTAATTAGAAGAAATACATTTTTATCATTTTCCTTTGTGTTTTACTTTTCCCACTCTGGTGTCTGCATCCTTTTGCATGTGATCTCCTATTCCTGGATTGTCCTCTCATCTGGTTTACCAAGCTGCCACCACCACATTCAAATTCACCTTGAAAACGCTGTTTACACAGCCCAAAAGCTGAGTTATCAGCCAAAATAAATAAATAAAACTCTCTACCTTACTTCTCCTTGAAATCCCAGTATGTCATAAGAACTGCCATACTGGGTCAGACCAAAGGTCCATCTAGCCCAGTATCCTGTCTTCCAACAGCGGCCAAGGCCAGGTGCCCCAGACGGAATGAACAGAACCGGTAATCATCAAGTGATCCATCCCGTCGCCCATTCCCAGCTTTTGGCAAATAATCCTGCTGTGTGTGTGTGTCTCTCTCTCTCTGATTTAAAACTGCTTGGAATAGGAAGTGTTCATTTTTTGTCTTATAAAGCACCAAGAATGTTGTCAGCACTTCACAAATAACACAGAAGAAACTGAAACTGTTCCCAGATGTTACTTCCTAATTCTCCTGAAATGTTTGTTTAAAAAAAAAACCTAAATTCTTCAAGATTATAAATGGGTTGTTTTTGAATAAATCTAATCTTAAAATCTCAGGTTAGTTGACTGGTTTATTTTATTGTTAATTGGGAGCACAAAATATAGTTGTTAATAAAGCAGCTATTGGAGAAGAAAGGGTGAAACTACTCCAGAGCAGCTAGCAGTTCTAATGACTAATCATTGCCATCGATGAGGAAAATATACAGTACATTGCAGGTTTTGCCTGTTTCAGTACCATATGGAAGTGAATAGCTGTTCAAGGAAAGTTAATTTTTAATGCCATTTTTGCATAGTTTAATTGTTGACTAAGCAGAAAGTGTACAATAGTTAGATAAATATTAGTTACTAAGATCACATTCTGCATTTTATGTAACTTACAGTTTTATTAACCTGGGACAGGAGTATGGATCAGCAATAGAGAGAGTCAAAAGAAAACACTGAAATTGATAGTCTAAAAGTTCTCTTTTCTTGCTTGCTCACTCCATCCATTTTTATCTACTTTTTCTCTCCATGTCTGATACATTCTGTCCATTTCCAAATATTTTTTCTCATTTTTGTCAATGTTTTTTTTTCTCTCTATCCTTTCTGTCCACTTACTTTCTAAAGCAGTATCTCCTATGTCATCTAATTCTAAGATGCCAATATCAATGGCATATAAGCATCACCACCTAGATACGAAGAAGGGAGGAAAGATGCCATAGCATGAGTCAATATCTTTCATTTTCATTCATATTTACCACATACTCTGTTCACCTTTTCCTTGCTCTGTCCCATATGCTGTTGTCTCAATACCCATTGTTCCTGTTCTGACGTTTCCTCAACTTTGTAATGCTGGCATCTGTATTGCGTTGTCTTCACATTCTTACCCAACTGTCTTTCTATATAAATAATAACCTTCAGCACTTACTACATAGCAGTTAATAAATATTAACTATTTGTCACACCACTTCTGAGATAGGAAAAAATTGTATTATCCCCGTTTTACAGATAGTGAAAACTAAGACATAAAAGTTAAGTAGCTTGACCAAGGCCACAGAGAGAGAAAGATTGCTAATACCAGAATAAAATGTTGGAGTTCTGTGCCCTGTCCAGTGTTTAATGTATTAGAACATGTTGCAGTTTCTTGTGGCCAAACATCATGTGGCTGTGCAGCTGCAAAGATCTGGGCAGTGGTCAGGTGGAAGTTTGTAACAGCTGAGTTGGCAAACGTGCACATGAAAAATAGAAAAATTTTTCATCAGTAGATTTAAAAGTACTTTGCAAAGGTGGATACTGTTATGAGAAAGTGCATATAAATTGACTTGCCTAGTATTCACAGAGTGAGTGGCAGAGGTGGGAATTGCTTTTTAGGCCAGAAGAGGTACAGCTGGGATCAGGTAGCATAATATTCTGTATAACACAGGCCAGTAATACCTGCATCAACCCCAGTAAGGTTTTCAGCAATGTCAAGCACCCACAGCTCCTGTTGACTTCAAAGAGAAAATATATAGACTAGGAATAATTAACTTCCAAAAGGGAGACTTATTTAATTTTGAAGGAAGTAGTGGAAGTCATTGAGTGCTCCTTTTTCCTCCTATTCTATAATATGAAAACAAGGGAACGCTTCTTTAGAACTAAAAGAAGGAAATAAATCTTTATTCATTGTATATTGAATGTGCAGTGGCACAGGAGCCAGCAAAAAGAGCTGTAAACAGGAGTTGGAGTGGGAGTTTCCAAGGGGAGTTTGTATTGCGGTGCTTGTTTGGGGTTTGTTTTTTCTGTGGGTGCTGGTGTTTTGGTGTGGTTTGTTTCCCCCAGATTAACAGGATTTAGGTGGGAAGGCTATGACAGATACAGAGGCAGCAGTGGGAGTGACCCATGTAGTGGAAGACACAATGAATAGGATTGGATGTGGAAGCTGCGGTATGTACATGATCCTGGAGGGGGTACCTGGAAAGAGTTTCGTCTGCATGAAGTGCCGTCTGATAGCGCTGATGGAGGAAAAGATCCGAGGATTGGAGAGGCAGGTGAAAAGTCTGGTTGAGTTTAGAAGGGGGTTCAAGCGGATTATGGAGCAAAGACATGAGGCAGCTGAAGGGAAAAGCTCAGACTTGCAGGTGGAAGCAGGGCTGAAGAGCTCTGAGGGAAGATGGCTGGGTGAAGAAAATGGACAGTGGAAGCATGTGACTAAGAACTGGGCAGAGGAAAAGACAGGCTAGTGAAGGAGAAATAGAGCTCAAGAACAGGTTTGCAGAGTTGGAAAATGAAGAAGGGGCTCAGCAGGTGGTCACTGAAGGTTGAAGGACAAGGAAGAAGAGAAGAGTGGCTAGTCCTGTAGGAAAAGGGGAAGAGTCAGTGGAGACTACACCAAATATGAGCCCCAGGAGGATACGAGATGGGTTGAAGAGGATTACAAGGGAGAATCGGAATGGAAAGAACATGCAACCAGAGGGAATGGGATAAACCGAAGAATCGCACCGTCACCAGGAAAAGGCAGATCTTTGTGAACGGGGACTCCTTATTGAGAAGAATGGACAGGCCTGTAACCAGAGCTGATCCAGAGAATAGAAGGGTATGCTGTCTTCCAGATGCTAAGATACGGGAAGTGGACCTGAGGTTGAAGAGGATCCTAAAGGGAGCGGGAAAGAATCCACTGATCGTCCTTCATGTGGGAACAAATGATACTGGTAGATTCTCGCTGGAACATATCAGGGCAGACTATGCCAGGCTGGAGAAGACACTTAAGGAAATCGAGGCTCAGGTGATCTTCAGTGGGATTCTGCCTGTTCCTAGAGAAGGGCAACAAAGGTGTGACAAGGTTATGACTATCAACAGATGGCTCAGGCACTGGTGCTCTTAGGAGGGCTTTGGGATGTATGGCCACTGGGAGGCATTCGTGGACAGAGGACAGTTCTCTTGGGATGGACTTCATCTGAGTAGGGAAGGAAATAGACTTCTAGGATGGAGGTTGGCACAACTGATTAAGAGAGCTTTAAACTAGGAATTTGGAGGAGATGGTTGAGAGATGTCCAGGTAATCTCCACACCGGATTTTAGCATTGAGAGGGAAGAAAACAAAGAAAGAAAGGATACAGCTGTGGGTAGGAGAATGGACATAAGGAAAAAAGGCAGTGTGGATACCAGTCTAATAGGTTGTACTGGCTGTAGAATGTCCGTGCCTAATCGGGTAAAGAATGTGAGCGAGGCCAAACAGCAAAAATTAAGAGGTTTGTACACCAATGCAAGGAGCCTTGGTAACAAAATGGAGGAACTAGAGCTACTGGTGCAGGAAGTGAAACCAGATATTACAGGGATAACAGAAACATGGTGGAATAGTAGTCATGACTGGACTAAGCTATTGAAGGGTATGTGCTGTTTAGGAAAGACAGAAATAAAGGTAAAGGTGGTGGAGTAGCATTGTATATCAATGATGAGGTAGAATGTAAAGAAATAAGAAGCGATGGAATGAATAAGACAGAGTCCGTCTGGGCAAAAATCACATTGGGGAAGAAAACTACTAGAGTCTTCCCTGTGATAGTGCTTCGGGTGTGCTGTAGACCGCCGGGATGTAATCTGGATATGGATCGAGCCCTCTTTAATATTTTTAATGAAGTAAATACTCATGGAAACTGCGTGATCATGGGAGACTTTAACTTCCCAGATATAGACTGGAGGACAAGTGCTAGTAATAATAATAGGGCTCAGATTTTCAGCTAGATACGATAGCTGATGGATTCCTTCAGCAAGTAGTTGCTGAACCGACAAGAGGGGATGGCATTTTAGATTTGGTTTTGATGAGTAGTGAGGACCTCATAGAAGAAATGGTTGTAGGGGACAACCTTGGTTCAAGTGATCATGAGCTAATTCAGTTTAAACTGAATGGAAGGATAAACAAAAATAAATCTGCGACTAGGGTTTTTGATTTCAAAAGGGCTGACTTTCAAAAATTAAGGAAATTAGTTAGGGAAGTGGATTGGACTGAAGAAATTATGGATCTAAAGGCAGAGAAGGCCTGGGATTACTTCAAATCAAAGCTGCAGAAGCTATCGGAAGCCTACATCCCAAGAAAGGGGAAAAAACTCACAGGCAAGAGTTGTAGACCAAGCTGAATGAGCAAGCAGCTCAGAGAGGTGATTAAGAAAAAGCAGAAAGCATACAGGGAGTGGAAGATGGGAGGGATCAGCAAGTAAAGCTACCTTATTGAGGTCAACATGTAGGGATAAAGTGAGAAAGGCTAAAAGTCAAGTAGAGTTGGACCTTGCAAAGGGAATTAAAACCAATAGTAAAAGGTTCTATAGCCATATAAATAAGAAGAAAACAAAGAAAGAAGAATTGGGACCGCTAAACACTGAGGATGGAGTGGAGGTTAAGGATAATCTAGGCATGGCCCAATATCTAAACAAATACTTTGCCTCATTCTTTAATGAGGCTAATGAGGATCTTAGCGATAATGGTAGCATGACAAATGGGAATGAGGACATGGAAGTAGATATCACCATATCTGAGGTAGAAGCGAAACTCAAACAGCTTAATGGGACTAAATCGGGGGGCCCAGATAATCTTCATCCAAGAATATTAAAGGAATTGGCACATGAAATTACAAGCCCATTAGCAAGAATTTTTAATAAATCTGTAAACTCAGGGGTTGTACCATATGACTGGAGAATTGCTAACATAGTTCCTATTTTTAAGAAAGGGAAAAAAGTGATCCGGGTAACTACAGGCCTGTTAGTTTGACATCTGTAGTATGCAAGGTCTTGAAAAAATTTTTGAAAGAGAAAGTAGTTAAGGAGATTGATGTCAATGGTAACTGGGACAAAATACAACATGGTTTTACAAAAGCTAGGTCGTGCCAAACCAAGCTGATCTCCTTCTTTGAGAAAGTAACAGATTTTTTAGACAAAGGAAACACAGTGGATCTAATTTACCTAGATTTCAGTAAGGCATTTGATACGGTGCCTCATGGGGAATTATTAGTTAAATTGGAAAATATGGGGATCAATATGAAAATTGAAAGGAATTGGTTAAAGGGGAGACTTCAGCGGGTCATACTGAAAGGTGAACTGTCAGGCTGGGGGCAGGTTACCAGTGGAGTTTCTCAGGGATCGGTTTTGGGACCAATCTTATTTAATCTTTTTATTACTGACCTCGGCACAAAAAGTGGGAGTGTGCTAATCAAGTTCGCACATGATACAAAGCTGGGAGGTATTGCCAGTTTAGAGAAGGACTGGGATATCATACAGGAGGATCTGGATGACCTTGTAAACTGAAGTAATAGTAATAGGATGAAATTTAATAGTGAGAAGTGTAAGGTCATGCATTTAGGGATTAATAACAAGAATTTTAGTTATAAACTGGGGACACATCAGTTAGAAGTAACGGAGGAGGAGAAGGACCTTGGAGTATTGGTTGACCACAGGATGACTATGAGCCGCCAATGTGATATGACCGTGAAAAAAGCTAATGCGGTCTTGGGATGCATCAGGTGAGGTATTTCCAGTAGAAATAAGGAGGTGTTAGTACCGTTATACAAGGCACTGGTGAGACCTCACCTGGAATACTGTGTGCAGTTCTGATCTCCCATGTTTAAGAAGGATGAATTCAAACTGGAACAGGTACAGAGAAGGGCTACTAGGATGATCCAAGGAATGGAAGACCTGCCTTATGAAAGGAGACTCAAGGAGCTTGGCTTGTTTAGCCTAACCAAAAGAAGGCTGAGGGGAGATATCATTGCTCTCTATAAATATATCAGAGGGATAAATACCGGAGAGGGAGAGGAATTATTTAAGTTCACTACCAATGTGGACACAAGAACAAATGGATATAAACTGGCCATTGGGAAGTTTAGTCTTGAAATTAGGTGAAGGTTTCTAACCATCAGAGGAGTGAAGTTCTGGAACACCTTCCAAGGGAAGCAGTGGAGGCAAAAGACCTATCTGGCTTTAAGATTAAACTCGATAAGTTTATGGAGGAGATGGTATGATGGGATAACATGATTGTGGCAATTAATTGATCTTTAAATATTCATGGTAAATAGACCCAATGGCCTGTGATGGGATGTTAGATGGGGTGGGATCTGAGTTACTACAGAGAATTCTTTCCTGGGTATCTGGCTGGTGAATCTTGCCCACATGCTCAGGGTTCAGCTGATCGCCATATTTGGGGTCGGGAAGGAATTTTCCTCCAGGGCAGACTGGAAGAGGCCCTGGGGGTTTTTCACCTTCCTCCATAGCTTGGGGCACGGGTCACTTGCTGGAGGATTTTCTGCAAGAAAAGTCTTTAAAGTCTTTAAACCACGATTTGAGGACTTCAATAGCTCAGACGTAGGTGAGAGGTTTATTGCAGGAGTGGGTGGGTGAGATTCTGTGGCCTGCATTGTGCAGGAGGTCAGACTAGATGATCATAATGGTCCCTTCTGACCTTAATATCTATGAGTCTATGAAACATGAGAATTCACTGTCACAGTGGCCTTGTCTACACTAGAAAAATATATATGCATGTTTCTGAAGTGGTACAGTTCCCTTATTTACATTACAGCATTTTCCAATGGAACTCCACTGGCCCAGAAAACGTTTACAAGTTTTGCCAGTGTAGGTACACCCAGGCCATTGAGACAAACACTGATTAGATTTAGGTACTTACCTCCTTTGTAAAGCACTTTGAGATCTGCTGATGAAGTGTACTTTATAAGAACTGTTGTATTAATTTCGGATGGAATAAATGGACCCAGAGGTGTTAACATGACTCTGAAACTGCCAAACATTGAACAATTTTAAACAAGATTCAGGGTTTTGGTATAAGTAGACTTCAGTCTACTTAGTACCAGGGCAAACACTATTAAAAATCCTTTTAAACCTTTTATTAAAGATACAGAAAAAGAAGGAAAATCAGTTAAAACATTTGAAATGTAGAGTGTTAGGTAATGCTTTCACTATCACAGTATCCCTTGTTCCCTTTCCCTGTAGATTAAGAAGGAAAAAAACCCTTGTTTCACAGTCCCTTATATAGCAATAACTGTCCTTTTGGCTGGGGGAAAGAGAAAAGATTAGTTGAAATGAGTTGGAGCTGCTGTTGCTGCTGCTGTTAAAGTCCAATCCTCTTTCCTAGAAGACAAAACAAGACGAACACACAAAAGGGGAGAGAAAAGAGCAGCACAGGTAGAAAACCCAGCTTCTGTCTCTAGTGTTTACTTTTACTTGCAGCCTGATTGCTGGAGAAACACAGTCATAACACAAGATCTTATCAGCCACTCCAAAACCAGGCAAACTTGTATCAGCATGGGGTTGTTTAGAGCATTGCTTTTAGCTGCCTTTCTGGTTACCGGTTTACAGCAGTGTTGCAAAATATACAGTCTTGAGTGGCTAAGCCGGACTTCTTAACCAGAAGG
Organism: Eretmochelys imbricata; assembly: GCF_965152235.1. Taxonomy (NCBI): domain Eukaryota; kingdom Metazoa; phylum Chordata; order Testudines; family Cheloniidae; genus Eretmochelys; species Eretmochelys imbricata. The sequence goes on along the minus strand of NC_135576.1, from coordinate 49,503,485 downwards.
AAAAACAGGAGAGAAAGGAAAGAGAAGCAGTAAGATAGGGAAGGAAAAGGATTGTGTGTGTGTCAGTCAGACCAAGTCTCACATTCTAGGTAGTATTTGGGATTGAGCCAGACCTCCTGGAGGTGGAGGTATCATCTGGGTCCCTCTTGTGGCCCAGTCTGGTCAGGACATCTCTTAGGGCTTATCTACTCATAAAGTGCTGCAGCAGCACCAATGCAGCGCTTAGTGAAGATGCTCCTACACTCCCAGGAGAGCTTCTCCCATCAGCGTAGGTACTCCAGCTCCCCAAGAGAAACCTTCCTGTTGACATAGCACTATTTACACTAGGAATTCATTTAGTATGACTGCATTGCTCGGGGATGTGGATTTTCCACACCCAAGTGACATAGTTATACCAACATAAATCAGTAGTTTATGGATTAAGGTGATGATGGCACAGTGGTGTGTCCTGGATTCTGGGGTCAGAGGAGAACGTGGATGGGGGCAGCCATGATGCTAAAGCTTGCTGCAACAGTTGTTGGCAGCTGTTTCGGCGGGGGTTGCTAATTTTCTCCAAAAAGTGGTGGTGGTGGTGTTTTTCTTTGAGAGCCTCAAAAGGGAATGATGGGCGGAATATTGCCCATCCTCTCATTAAATTGTCCACTTATTAGGCCTAATTTCTGACACACTAATTTTGATGCACCGATGTTTGGATCCGCACTTTTATTTACCAGGCATTATTTTAACACAGTCCTTCAGTTACAAAAGTAGGCCTTTTTGTGTGGACTAATTCTGTTTATCTCCCTTTTGCACCTTTTCCTATTGACATTTGTTGTTATAGTTTACTATGATATTTTATGAAAATTTCCCACTTTTCACAGTTGAGTTTACAGGTAGGGTAAATTTGTATACACAAATATTAAAATATAATCCCTCTGTTTTATTATTGTGTAATCCTGTCATTGGAGGTTTTTAAGAAGAAGCTGGACAAACACCTGTCATGGATGGTCTTGGTTTACTTGGACCTACCTCGGTCCAAGGAGCTGGACTTGATGACCTATCAAAGTCCATACCAGCCTGTGCTTCTATTATTCTATATGATGATTAGCCACATTTGCAGTTCAACAAGCTTAAACAGTTATTATAGGAGAGTTAAATACATTTCAGGTGATTGATCACCTGAAGCTCAGGAAGAAAATTTTTCTTCCACATACAGCTATGTAGATTGTGTGCTGCCTTTTTCTGAAGCATCCTTATATATTGGTCACTGCCTTAAGCAGAATACTGGACAAATAGACCAATGATGTGATCTGTTATGGAAATGTGTATATACATTCCTACACTCCCAGAAATTAGAGATCTTTATATTAGTGCACTGCCTATTACTTGTGTTTTGTGAAATGGATTGTTTTATAATCTCAAGACATTTAATTTTGTCATTATTTTTATAGGTTCTGGATCCCTGAGGGCAAAATTTGATCTTTTAGAAGGACCCAGTAAACCAGCTACACTTGCAGTGCAATTCATTAGTGAGGGAAGCACCCTTTCAGGTGTAGATGTAGAGCTAGTAGGCACTGGCTATCGGCTTTCCCTAGTTAAGAAGAGATTTGCCACTGGTAAGAAATTGAGATTTTTATATTTTTGAACTAACATGATTTACTAATGTAACTCTGACTTTTCTAATTATCTGTATAGAACATTTTTATACTTTGTCTACTGATTATCTGGTATATAAACATGGAGTACGTATGTGATGCATAATGAAAATAGTTATTGGTGCTTACTATAGGTGAAAACAAAAATACTGAAACTTTCTTTTATCTAATGTTTTATAGTCTTGTTTGTTGTGAAACATAATTACTGTAAATATTATAATTGCAAGAGGCTATTTATATTTTTTCAGGACGATATATGGCAGATTGCTGATGAACCTGTGGAAATCATTGGATCAAAGGAGCACAAGAAGCTCACTCTATTTTCTCTACCTTTCAAACACTATTTTAACATGCATTAATTTTTTTAAACTTTGACCTGTTTGGGGGCTCACTACAAAATAAGAAAAATGCACTTTTTTAAAGAAGTCATTTTGGGAAAAAAATGTTATTACTTTATAATAGCACTGAAGTGAACTTCAACACTGTTTTGTAAATGATCAACTACAATCGTTAGGAAACTTGTTTATTCAGATTTTAGTAAATTTATATAAACTTAAGTCAAAATACTAATCATTAGCTATATTGAAAATGTATGAAACTATATTATACTGTAAACATTAAACTTAAAAAACTAGGAGAGCAAGCACGAAATATATTAGCTTTGCATAAATAATATTCAAATGTAAGTTTTCAGTTTCCTTAATTGCCATTGTGCAAAGCAAACAGAGGCAAAGATAATCTCTCCACCCACTTACGTTGCATTCATGTGCTATAAAATCAGTTGTTAGAAAGAGATGTATACAAAAGTATGTGATTCCCATGTACCATATATTAAAGTGTAAATTGTTTTATATATAAGATTTAATTTTTTTTCTAAGTGCAATGTGTTAAAAATTGCAAAAGGCAGCAGAGATACTTACTTCTGCTGTTAGTAAATTTTATGGAAGTTGTGATCGTTTGAATTAATGCTGTAGACTTAATTTATTTTTATATGGATTACATAACATTTGTGCCTTTTTTTTAAACTGTGCCTGTCCGATTTGTTGTTGTTGTTCCTCACTTCCTTTTTCAGTCTGGCTCTTCCATACCGTGGTGTTTGTGTAGTGCATAGAACTTCATAAAATTCCTTTGAGTAGAATTTAGAAGGTATATTTACAATAACTGGAGGTTGCTTTGTAAAATGTTTAAAATACTGGATTACTTCGTTATGGGGTAATTGCAATAAATGCAGCCATTGTAGAGGGAAATGCATAGCGCAAGACTTTAATATAATCACAGAAAAACTCAGTGTCAAAGCTTCAACTTTAATCTCACCAAAGATGTGTGAATTCTGAAGATGCATAAAGAATGATAAAAACAGGATAATTTTTAAAACAAATGTAGCATTTCCCTTCACTCTGACTACTAAGTTGTTGAAGATTCAAGTGCTTTATGGACTTGTGACATGAATGTAAACCTTGTGCTTTGTGAGGAATAGCATTTTAGAAAGATATATTTTTGGCAGCAGCAACAAAAGTGCTGCCATTTGCATTATTAATTTAAGCTTCACTGAAAAACTACCAATTTGTATGTTTGTATTGTCACCTAATCTGTTTGCCGTATGCAAAATATAGGGCAGTGATCTGAAGTGACACATCGGTAGCATTTCTTAAAACCGTTTAGTAACTTCAAAAATCTGTCATGTATTGTGCTGCTGTTAAACAAGTCCTTATTAAGTGCAGAAATCAAATGTTTTGGGGCAGAATAATTTAATAACCTGCAAATGGGAACTGTATATTATAATTCTGAATATCAGTGTCTATTCAGATTATATACTGGAAGCAATAATAAATTTTTTGTTTGTGTAATAATTCATGTAAAACCACTAACAAATTGGACTGCTAAGCTTTACACAGATGAATTTTCAGGACCTTTAGACACTTATGTAAGTTCTGATTCATGATACACATTACAGACAAAAGAGTCCATTGTTAAACAATATACAGTACAGTATGTGCTTTTTATATGTACTCCTTGTTATAACAAACCTGAATTAAATTTGACTGGAGCAGTACATATGGCTCTTAATTTGCTAAAATATTACTCTTTACTGAATGATGAACATAACTAGAATATCTAATTCTTATTGTAATTGGCATTTAAAATGGTACAGTCTTTTACTGGAATCTTAATTGTAATCTGCTTTGCAATCAAACAGTGTGTTTAACCTGACAGTTATTTTATTACTGAAATCCAAGAATTATTTTACTCTCCATTTTTAATCAAGTACTACTTAAATTTCTAAATTTATGCAAGTAGTTAAGTTTCAACAATTTTAAACTAGCATTCATACCATGTGATAAAACATAATTTGTAATGGGTACCCATTACAATTTTGAAGCCATACAAATTTATATAGACTTTTTGTAGAGAAATCCATAAACAGTGTAAAAAAAATTAGATATTTGATGAGAAATGTATGTAGCAAGCTGGTTCTTGCTTGTGTATACAGTGATAACCTTTGTAGCTGCCTCCTATTGAGAAAATGAATTTTTAAACAATCCTAAAGGATCTGAGGTTTCTATGGATTATTAATACTTTGGAGTGTAAATTAGAACAATACAAATTTATCTTACAAAAATTTGTAAATACTTCTGATTTTTCATAAAATGTAAATTTTCAGAAAAACCTGCACCCATAATAAACATGTAATATATAATTTACAAGATGATTTATGCTGTTTATACTTACAATAATCAATACTCAAAATTCCAAATGCTTAATACAGGGGTAATCTTGTGCCATAGTATCTCGTTGGTTGGAACATATTACTTTATTTGCTCATTATTTCAAAGAATTAATAAATACCATCTGTTGTGGAACTGTTCTGGAACTGTTCTCTGGACAAAGCAAGAAGAACGGTGTTTAGATAGAAAAGGGAATTCAGCAAAGAGATGGTTCTGAATTTTACAGATACTAACAATATTGGCTAATCTATTCCTGGCAATGAATGTTACAAGAATAATCTGACTCCAGTGGATTTTAAATGTATATTTGAGTGGGCTTCTAATTGCTTTTTCTAAAACTGGCCTTCAGAAAATTGCTAAAAGCAGAGCATCTGAGCCTTCAAAGCCAGTCCTAATGAATTTTGAAAGATCAGAGGAGGATACAAGGGGAGGAAAAAAGGGCAAAAGAAAAACATAGAAGGCTATTGACTTATGAAGTCGTCATAATATAAAGCATTTACTAAGCAATTAAAATGTCTTTCCCACATTTTTCAAATTAGTGCACACAAAAGCTAGCAAAGAAGATAAAATATTTCATGTTTTTCCTAAAAGCAAACAGTTCCATAAATGTTCTTCCTAGACTTCTGAAGACAATTTTTTGTATAAGCTAATTTTTCATAATCACACAAGGAAACCAATAAGAGGATTTAATTTTTGCTTATTCTGTATAGAAAATATACAAATGGGTGACAATGCTCTTTTCTGCACCTTTAGTCTTCTTCACCAGTCCTAACTGACTATGGAATGCGTATACCAATATATTCCAGACTTCTAGCACATATCCTGAACACAGGAGGGAAGGAGCATTAGCTCTGAGAACATTCCTTCCAGAGACTGGCCACAGAAGCAATAGTTGTCCTGAAACAGACTTTCCATTATCTTTTTATTTCAGCTGAAAATGAAGACAAATTGTTGAACCTCTCAGTGACCAGCAAGAAACTAAATTCCAGTTGAAACGAATACTTCCCCTCCAATCCCGCCCTCCTGCAAAAAGTATATTTCTAAAGAAATATCAAAGGGTCTTATCTGAAATAATCATATTGTACCTGAAACTCTCTTAAGAGATTTATTTCCCCTTTGAGAGAGAGGGAGAGATGTTTAGAATGCTGGCTTCTGTCTTTCTAGATCTCTTTCCAGAATCCAAGAGTGGGATAAGGCTGAGTAAAGTTTTTCTGTATCCCTCATTGAGTGCTGGTGATTTCCAGTCCTGTTAGGTTCCCCCATCACATCCATTATCTTTGACCAAGACCACTACATGGGATTTCCTTCCAAAACAGTCAACTAAGTTCTGTTATCAATAAATAAGAACACTCCTTTCTTTCCCACCCTTGCCCCAGAGCCAAGTGCATCACTTTTAACAATCAGCATTCCTGTCATGCTTGAAAGCAAAAGACTGAAGGCATGATTCTAATGTCAGATGTAAATCGGAAGTGACTCCACTGAAGTAGAACCCTCCATACAAACAATTTAACAGAGATCAGAATTCCTGGGAATCCAGCCCATCTGACTTTTCTCATTTTAAGTGGACGACCATGTATTGCCCCAACTACTCCAAACTGGATTTGTACTGTTCCAACACGCTTATTGCTGAAAAGAAAGCTGTTTAATGTATTTAGAAAATGACATACTTGATTGCTCACACTATTTCTAAATAATATTTTAGATTTTGGTAAACAAAGTAGGACACGTGAAGTAGATAAGACATTTCTGCTTATCAAGTGGAACACAGATCAGGTAATAAACCTGGTATTTTGATCTATTAGCCAGGAAAAACATACTGTGAGTCAAATACTATTAAATGAAAAAGCTTGCATGTTTCAAATAGGTTTAAGAGATGCATCTGAGTAGCTATGAAACTGGTGTTCTTGGAAATGGTTTCCGTTTCACTCATCACACAACTGTAATTTTACTTTACAGCATTCAAGGAAAAAAATATCTGATTTATCAGAAATTCCTCCAGGGCAGACTCCTAAACCAGAAACATTTCAAGCTATTTTCTTCTTTAATGCCATGTTAAATTGCAAGTCATGGGATAAAATTGAAGGTCCTTTCATGGACCAGTACCTGATTAAAAGACAGGAGACAACAGGTAGGAATGAATTATCAGTTTTCAGAATGGAGAAAGGTACATAGTGGTGTCCCCCAGGGACGGGGACCAGTGGTGTTCAACATATTCACAAATGATCTGGGAAAAGGGGTAAATAGTGAGGTGGCAAAGTTTGCAGGTGACACAAAGTTACTCAAGAGATAGCTAAGTCCAGAGCAGACTGCAAGGAGTTCTCATAAAACTGGTTGACTGGACAACAAAATGACAGATGAAATTTGGTGTTGATAAATGCAAAGAAGGGCCATTGGCAAGCATAATCCCAACTACGCATACAAAATGATGGGATCTAAATGAGCTGTTACGACTCTAAGAAAAAGATCTTAGAGTCATTGTGGATAGTTCTCCATCCACTCAAGGTGCAGTGACAGTCATAAAAGCGAACAATGTTAGGAACCTCTAGGAACGGGATAGGAAATAAGACAGTAAATATTATATTGCCACTATATAAATCTATGGTATGTCCACACCTTGAATACTGTGTGCGGTTCTGATCACCCCATCTCAAAAAAAATATTAGAATTAGGTATGGAACAGGTTCCATATGAGGAGAGATTAAAAAGACTGGGACTTTTCAGCTTGGAAAAGAGACAGTTAAGGGGGGATATGATCAAAGTCTATAAAAAGCATGAATGATGTGAAGAAAGTGAATAAGGAAGTGTTATTTATACCTTCACATAACACAAGAACCAGGGGTCACCCAATTAAATTAACAGGCAGCAAGTTTAAAACAAAGTATTTCTTCACACAATGCACAGTCAACCTGTGGAACTCCTTGCAAGGGGATGTTGTGAAGGCCAAAAGTATAAAAGGTCAAAAAAGAATTAGGTAAGTTCATGGAGGCTTAGATCCATCATTAGCCAAGAAGGTCATGAATGCAAGACCATGCTCTGGGTGTCCCTAGCCACTAAGTGCCAGAAGCTGGGAGTGGACAACAGGGTGGATCACGCAATAATTGCCCTGTAATGTCAGGGTCGGCTCCAGGCACCAGCATTCCAAGCAGGTGCTTGGGGCGGCAATCTGCAAGGGGCGGCAGACCACGTCCCGATAGGGCATTTGCGAGGCGGCGGCAATTCTGCGGCAGCCTCTCTCTTCAGCCACTTGCGGTGGTAAATCGGTGGCAGCTTCTATCTTCAGCTGTCCATGGCGGCAGCTTCTATCTTCAGCCGCTCATAGTGGCAGCAATTCAGCGCACTGCTTGGGGCGGCAAAAACAGTAGAGCCGGCCCTGTGTACTGTCCATTCCCTCTGAGGCACCGGCCACTGTCAGAAGACAGTATACTGGACTGGATGGATTACTGGTCTGACCCAGTATGGTCGTTCTTATGTTCTTAAGTCGTGCTCATGAACAAACTGATACGCAGGTCTCTTAATTGAAAACGTAACAATCTTCAACGTTTTGTACAATATTGTTTCTTGAGTGTTTCCTCCCAGACCTTATCTGACCTGCCTCCTTATTGACATGCAGATGTTACCTTTCCCCTTAGTTAATTTAATTCATTATCCCTTCACTGTTTCAAAACCTCTAGAAATCACATAAATCATCTTTAAAGAATGCTGCAAGATTAAACGCAATATGTTTTTTAGAAAAACAAATGGTCTTACCTGGGTTACTTATAAGCCTTCATGAAAAGAATTGTAAATCTTGTATCTTATACACACTACCACGTATGTCAGTATAAGTTATGTTGCTATGGGAATGTGAATAAGCCACCCTTTGTGCGACGTCAGTTACACTGACCAGAGTGCCGGTGTGGAGACTGCTGTGCCAGAGCTTTTCCTGCCGACATAGCGACTGCCGTTCGTGGAGGTGGCTTTATTATGCCGACGGAGCATCTCTCCCATTGGCATAGAGCATCTTCACCAGTAGTGGCATAGTTGCATTGGTGCAGCTGCACCGCTGTAGCGCTTCTGATGTACGCTAGCCCTAATTTACATTTCACTATTTATGCTGTTACGTTTGTTTTTTTTCTGAATTACTATCAGGCTGGCCAATAGGCCATTTTTACTTGCCCTATTATTGAGTTTATTATTTCTTTTGTAGCCCTCAAGCATATACTGTTGCCCTTAACAAATTACTGTAAAAGACACCCTCCCTGCCTCTAAAAGCAGCCAATCTAGGATCCATATTCTACCACAAGGTCTTGTGACCAGATGCCCACTGAAGTTAAGGGAGTGCCCACATACTTCGTTGCAAGATTGGGCCCTAAGGCCCATCTCCTTTGCTCACATGGAGCCCCATTAATGTCAATGAGACTTCTCACATGTGCTAAATTATGCATGTGGGTAAATGTTAGCAGGATGAGAGTCTAATTTTAAATGTGAAGCAACTCATGACTAACAAATAAGGAGGTAGAACACTGATTTATACAAGATCACGAAGTAACTCTGGTTTTACATTACAAATTAATTTTTTTAAGTTTTTACACATTTCAATAACCTAATGCAAACTGCCATGTTTTCCTTGTCAGCTTGCACTTTGTTTAAATCAATGCCTATTTGTTCTTTTCTATTCTTTTTATCTTTCACAATTTTGTCGTTTAGTTTAATGTTTTTTATTATAGCCCATTTTGCATGCAACTTTTAACCTTTGCTGATTTTTGTTTTACCTACTGTCTTATTTCTTTAATTTTCTTTAATCCAACTCTGTGTTATGAACTAATACTATTTTTTTATTTTTAAAATGTTGTCATTTCGTTTTAACCTGTTATATTCATTTTAATACTTGCCTGTATCCTCTTTCCTGTATCTTACTCATTAGATGACCCGTGGTCACTTCAAACCTCTATCAGCATCCTAGCCCCAGCCCCTCTCCAATAAAGACACCATCTGTTCCCTAGCACAAAACTGGCAAAGCTCCTCAAGCTGTTTGGTCTGTAGGGGCAATGGCTATAACCCAGCCCTTTATTAGTAGTCACATACCCTTAGAATGTCCCAATGAGTTCCCTCTTGACCATGGTTAATGAAAGAGCTCTCCAAAGGAGGAGCACTTCCCCAGCTTGCTCTGGCTCTTCATCCATCCAGCTTGTTCTGGTATTCTTTAAATGCCCTTTCCTTTCTTCTGATCAGATCCACTCCTATTATATGGACTTTCATTTTCAAGACTCCATAGCCTTTTGATCTGCACCATCTATTCCCAGTTCTTATATTGGCACCCATTACTGTAATATCTGAGTCTCTGATGCCCTCTGGATACTGGTACTGATCTCATCAGACAAGATATGTCCTCCACATAAGAAAAGGTTACAGGAGATAACAAGATGGCCAGTTGCCCTCTGATGCATCACAACCAAAGCCCCCAAATTACTTTGGGCCTCAAAGGAAGAGGATTTTGATGAGGGAGAACACTAATCAAGACAGAACTATTTCCAGATCCTGACCAGCAACCAGATCTCTTTCCTGAAAGCAAATCTCCCCATGTTACCTAAGGTGGAATCCTTTATTCTATATACCCTGGTAAATTTAGACTTAAGGCTTGTCTACACAAATAATTAGTTTGCTGCAAGCTGAGTGTGTGACTACTAATAAGGGACTGAGTTCTCACTACTGCCCCTACAGACCCAAAAACTTAGAACTTGAGGAGCTTTGCCAGCTTTTCCTTGAGAGATTTGCTGTTTTCCCTCCACTAGCCTACCACAGACTCTCCATGTCTACACTACCACTTACGTTGCTCAGGGGTACGAAAAAAAACACAGTCCTGAGCAACGTTAGTTTTGCCGGCATAAGTAGTAGTGCAGACAGCACTATGTCAGTGGGAAAGCTTCTCCTGCCAACGTAGCTACCGCCATTCATTGAGGTGGTTTAATTATGTCAATAGAAGAACTCTCTCCCATTGGCACAGAGCTGGTGCACTGGTACAGCTGTGCCGCTGTAAGCTCTCTAGTACAGACATAGCCCAAGTGTTCATGTGCACCCTGGTGATGTGCATTAACAGTTTGTTAAGGTACCTTGATCTAGTTCTCTTTGAAACAGGATTAGCTGAAAGCACTCCAACAAACCATCGACAAGTGTTAGCAGGGTGCACACAGACAGCTAGCCCTGGTCTACACGAGAAAATTAGTTCTGCGTAACTACATTGCTTAGGGGTATGAAAAGTCCACATCCTTGAGCAGCATAGTTAAGCTACCTAAGGGCCACTACAAAATTGTCGCCCTAAGTTACATTGCCATACAGCTGCTGCAGTAATTAAATCGCTTTTGTGTGTTCGCGCTACGCTCCTTGTGTTGGCAGTGTATGTCCTCACCAAGAGAACTTGTAGCAACTGTACTGTCATTGTGGGGCAGTTTCTAAAAGTCAGTAACAGTCGATGTAAGCAACATAGTGCCTACACTGACACTGCATCAAACTGACTACATCGATATTGACTCTGCGCCTTTCGTGGAGGTGGAGTTAAATCAGCATAGCAGGACAGTTACGGCAGTGGGAGCAAAATCTTAGTGTCAACACTTACAAAGTTAGGTCGATGCACGACAGCTTATTACGACGTATCTCTGTTGTGTAGACCAGGCCTAAGTCCCCATGTAGACAGTGCTATGTCCACAGAAGGATTCTTCCGTTGACCTAGCTACCACATCTTGGAAAGGTGGATTACCTATGCCAATGAGAGAATCCCTTCCAGCAGCGTAGACAGTGTCTACAATGAAGTCCAACAGCAGCGCAGCTGTGCTGTTATAGCTAAGTGTAGATGAGCCCTTAGTGGCAGGCTAGTGCAGGGTAGATTTACATTCCAGCTTGTCACGGTTTAACTGTTCATGTAGACAAGTCATAGAATCATAGAATATCAGGGTTGGAAGGGACCTCAGGAGGTCATCTAGTCCAATCCCCTGCTCAAAAGCAGGACCAATCCCCAATTAAATCATCCCAGCCAGGGCTTTGTCAAGCCTGACCTTAAAAACTTCTAAGGAAGGAGATTCCACCACCTCCCTAGGCAACGCATTCCAGTGTTTCACCACCCTCCTAGTGAAAAAGTTTTTCCTAATATCCAACCTAAACCTCCCCCACTGCAACTTGAGACCTTACTCCTTGTCCTGTCCTCTTCCACCACTGAGAATAGTCCAGAACCATCCTCTCTGGAACCACCTCTCAGGTAGTTGAAAGCAGCTATCAAATCCTCCCTCATTCTTCTCTTCTGCAGACTAAACAATCCCAGTTCCCTCAGCCTCTCCTCACAAGTCATGTGTTCCAGACCCCTAATCATTTTTGTTGCCCTTCGCTGGACTCTTTCCAATTTATCCACATCCTTCTTGTAGTGTGGGGCCCAAAACTGGACACAGTACTCCAGATGAGGCCTCACCAATGTTGAATAGAGGGGGAAGATCACGTCCCTCGATCTGCTCGCTATGCCCCTACTTATACATCCCAAAATGCCATTGGCCTTCTTGGCAACAAGGGCACACTGCTGACTCATATCCAGCTTCTCGTCCACTGTCACCCCTAGGTCCTTTTCCACAGAACTGCTGCCTAGCCATTCGGTCCCTAGTCTGTAGCTGTGCATTGGGTTCTTCCGTCCTAAGTGCAGGACCCTGCACTTATCCTTATTGAACCTCATCGGATTTCTTTTGGCCCAATCCTCCAATTTGTCTAGGTCCCTCTGTATCCTATCCCTGCCCTCCAGCGTATCTACCACTCCTCCCAGTTTAGTAGCATCTGCAAATTTGCTGAGAGTGCAATCCACACCATCCTCCAGATCATTTATGAAGATATTGAACAAAACCGGCCCCAGGACCGACCCCTGGGGCACTCCACTTGACACTGGCTGCCAACTAGACATGGAGCCATTGATCACTACCCGTTGAGCCCGACAATCTAGCCAACTTTCTACCCACCTTATAGTGCATTCATCCAGCCCATACTTCTTTAACTTGCTGACAAGAATACTGTGGGAGACCGTGTCAAAAGCTTAGCTAAAGTCAAGAAACAATACATCCACTGCTTTCCCTTCATCCACAGAACCAGTTATCTCATCATAGAAGGCAATTAGATTAGTCAGGCATGACCTTCCCTTGGTGAATCCATGCTGACTGTTCCTGATCACTTTCCTCTCATGTAAGTGCTTCAGGATTGATTCTTTGAGGACCTGCTCCATGATTTTTCCGGGGACTGAAGTGAGGCTGACTGGCCTGTAGTTCCCAGGATCCTCCTCCTTCCCTTTTTTAAAGATTGGCACTACATTAGCCTTTTTCCAGTCATCCGGGACTTCCCCCGTTCGCCACGAGTTTTCAAAGATAATGGCCAATGGTTCTGCAATCACAGCCGCCAGTTCCTTTAGCACTCTCGGATGCAACTCGTCCGGCCCCATGGACTTGTGCACATCCAGCTTTTCTAAATAGTCCCTAACCACCTCTTTCTCCACAGAGGGCTGGCCATCTATTCCCCATGTTGTGATGCCCAGCGCAGCAGTCTGGGAGCTGACCTTGTTAGTGAAGGCAGAGGCAAAAAAAGCATTGAGTACATTAGCTTTTTCTGCATCCTCTGTCACTAGGTTGCCTCCCTCATTCATTAAGGGGCCCACACTTTCCTTTGCTTTCTTCTTGTTGCCAACATACCTGAAGATACCCTTCTTGTTACTCTTAACATCTCTCACTAGCTGCAGCTCCAGGTGCGATTTGGCCCTCCTGATTTCATTCCTACATGCCCAAGCAATATTTTTATACTCTTCCCTGGTCATATGTCCAACCTTCCACTTCTTGTAAGCTTCTTTTTTATGTTTAAGATCCGCTAGGATTTCACCGTTAAGCCAAGCTGGTCGCCTGCCATATTTACTATTCTTTCAACACATCGGGATGGTTTGTCCCTGTAACCTCAACAGGGATTCCTTGAAATACAGCCAGCTCTCCTGGACTCCTTTCCCCTTCATGTTAGTCCCCCAGGGGATCCCACCCATCCGTTCCCTGAGGGAGTCGAAGTCTGCTTTCCTGAAGTCCAGGGTCCGTATCCTGCTGCTTACCTTTCTTCCCTGTGTCAGGATCCTGAACACAACCAACTCATGGTCACTGCCTCCCAGATTCCCATCCACTTTTGCTTCCCCTACTAATTCTTCCCGGTCCTTAAAAGCTCCTCAGGTTCAGACCACGTATAAAGTATTTGAGGGTTCCTCCTTCAAAAGTGCCTCCCCTGCTCCCTGCCATCCTCAGAATCATCATTGGAAGAGTTGGACCCACATGGAGAAGTTCTCTCTATCATAAAAAAGATAGTCTCTCCAGAGACTCTGGATAGGTCATTGTCTATCCCATATTCTGGTTCACTGAGGCCTATTGCAATTTCCTGAGCTTTGCCATTTCACATCCATTTCCAGCTTGTTACTCTTCCATCCAGGCTATTCTTCATCTCCTGAATTTTTACCAAACTATCAACAATTACCTTGGACAGCCTTTGTTAGCCAAAAAGTTTCCTTTGGCTAGGAAGTCCCTGAAGTGACACATTCAGGTAAGACCGCCGACGCTTACTGCTCTCCACATCTGCCGTCTGTCTTGCCTTTCTCCTCGTGTAAGAATCTTCATCTCAACAGTCCCTCCACTTCACCTCAAGGAGGACTGGTGCCACTTGTCTTCTTTTCACTCTTCTCATATGCACTTTTTTCCTGGAAGTTGTAGACCAAAGTGGTGGACTACTATACCAAACTTCCTTGCGAGATCTGCTGTCTGATCACACTGGCTCTACTGGTAGAATGGAAGAAAAGAGGACTATAGCTAAAGGAATGCAAGTAAGAAATTCTCCCACATTTGCTTTTAAACCTAAGTTTCCCTTTGCTCAGTTTCAGTCCATTACTCCTCTATTTATAGCCCCTTGGACCACTGTAAACATTTAGTATTTATACCCTTCAATCTCTTAACTTCAATAAAAGCAATAGAGATGATTATCTTCATTTTACCAGCGATTCTAGTATGGAAAGTTAACTTTAAAAAATGGGTAAGACACTACTTACCTTGCAAGATGTATGAGGCTTAATTAGTTGATATTTGCAAAGTGCTCTTTGATCCTCAAATGAAAAACATTTTACAAACACAATGTGTTGTTAGTACTAGTCATGTGCTGATTCTACCTGCATTTTATTCCTGAGGGCATTCTGTGCCAAAAAAATTAAAATTCTGCACACAATATTTTAAAATTCTGCAAATTTTATTTGTCAAATAAATGTGAAGGCTCCAGCATGGCATTGGGGAGCACAAGCCACTGGTTGCACATAGGTGGGAGATCACTGTGCAACGCCCTCCTCCCCCAGGATACTGACTCAGCAGTGCTGCAACCAACCGTGACACAGCGCAAGGTCCAAGCCTGCCCCAGGAACACCCAGAGCCCTGCCCCTCCGTGCCAGGTGCATTAGGTGTGGGCAGGCAGGATCAGCAATGCAGGATCCAAGTGTGGAGGGGCTTAGTGTAGGGGGAATCCAGATGTGGGTTGAGAGGGTTGTGTGTGGGGCAATCTGTGTGCAGGCAGCTCAGTGGAGGATCTGGGGGCAGTGGGATCTGGATGCACAGGGGCTTGTTGGGGGGTTCTGGGTGCAATAGTAATGGGACTGTCTAGGGGGATCCAGGTGAAGGTGGTTGGGGCTCAGCATGGGGGAGGGAGGAGATAGAGCTTGGCAGGGGTTCTGGGGGGGGGAGCTTGGTGGGGGGTCCAGATGGCTGGGGGAGTGGGGCTCAGGGGGGTGGGGATCCAGGTACAGCTGGTTGGGGCTTGGTGGGGTGGGGATCTGGGTGCAGGTGGCTCGTTGGGGTGGTCCAAGTGTAGGAGGAGTTAGGCTCATTTGGGGGGGGGGGGTCTGAGTGCAGGACCTGGTGGGAGGGTCTGAGTATGAGGGGGTCTGGATGCATGGGGGTTGGGCGGATGCAGAAGTAGCTCCCTGTACAGCTGAGAAGTGATGGTCGCAGGAAGCGGGGCAGTTTGCAAAGCAAGATCTCCAGAATGGTGATGACCTTCAAGAGGAATATTCCAGACCCTTTTGAACCTATGATAATACCTGCATCCTCACCCGGTGGAGCAGTTAACCTCTCAGTACTGTTCACTGTTGACAATTTTAAGGCCTTTCAAGACCTACCAAAACAAATGGTAGACACCTTACAGATCCCTGTAGATGTCATGAAAAACAAGTCACAAACTGTTTGACATCTTACACCCTCTGATTCCAGTCATATTAGTGATGTCCACTAATGAGGGCATCCTTGAGTCAGCCAAGGATCTGTGGCAGAGCCTGGCCACTATCTCAGCCATTTCTGAAGAAGCAGACTGCTTTTACCAATCCCTCCACAGGGATTTGAGTATTTTTACACCCATCCTATTCTAATAGTGGTTCCAGTACTAAAAAAACAAAACAAAATGGCCCTCCTAGATTGATACCTAAAGATATTGTTCCAAAGAAACTAGACCTGTGTGGGGGAAAAAAGGTCTACTCTTCTGCTAGCCTCCAAGTTCATGCAGCAAGTTACCAAGTTTGCTAATGAAGTACGATTACCTCCAATGGGACAAAAATCTCCCAGCCCATGGACAAACTTCTGCAAGACTCAAAAACTGAACTAAAGTCTATTTATACTGAGGATCAGCTGATTGCCAACATGGCATTAAAACCAGCTCTAGATGCTTTCAACACAGCTGCAAGGACAATGGCTACTTCGGTCACAAACGGCAAACCATCATGGCTGCAATAACTGGACATAACAGCAGAGGTTCAGATCATAATTGAGTGCATGCTTTTTGAAGGTCATGACCTTTTCAACTCTAAGACAGATGAAGTGCTGTGGCAGGTAAAGCGTGCAAGAAGAAAGATCCACTAGTTCTATTGGTAACTCCAGCTCCGAAACACAAGGACCGTCATCTGCTGGTTCCATCTAGGAGTGGGGATCTGAACTCATCATTGGTACCGGCTTTCTCGTCCAAGGAGTGCATTGCCTCCAGACACATGACGGAAAAATCAATCTCAACTGTTGGGAACCCCCCCAAACACTGGGATGTATGGGCACATATACAACACTGGAGGATATCTTCCTCTCTTATTCACAGTTTCCCATCCTCTCTGGCCTGGCCTGCTGTGGAACATTACTACACTGGTGGATGATACTACTTCGGTGTATCAGCAGCCATCTCCTCTCCAGCCATCAGGCAGGAGTGCCCCCAGTACCGATGGCCCCACCGTTGGAATAAGAGCAGTTTTCGGACTTGGACAAGTTAGACATGCCAGCCATTCCTCCATCTCCTTGGAGAGAGACAAGCCTGGAAAGGCAGTCAAGGAGATCTGGATGCTACCCGTCAGATATGACTCTCCGATGGACCGCTGGTACCTGATGCCATGGGGTCCTCCACAAATGGCTGATCCCTCTTTCTGGCCCTACTGGTGCTTATGGGATCCCTGTGTAGATGCCTGGGGACCCATCCAGGAATCACACTTCTCCTTTTTGGCACTTGGATCCATCAGAGTATGAGGGGGAGGATATTGACCTGGATCTGCAGGTTCTGACAGTACTGACATGAGTCTTATCCTTGTCTCTGGATGAGGTAGTCACTCTTTCCTCTTCATCTCAGCTGGACCATCCTAGGCAGTACCAGCAGCTACTGCAGAGGATTGCCAATGACCTCCAGATACTATTGGAGAAGATCCAAGACCCACAATACCGGCTCCTGGATATTTTGCAACCTGCAGGCCCAAGTAAGGTGGCATTTCCAGTTAACAAGGCCATCATGGAGCCAGCTAGATTGGTCTGGCACAATCCGTACCATTGATCTGGCACAACCCAGTACCGTGTGCCCCCACACCTAGAAAAGCCAAGACGCACTATTTCATCCCCACCAAGGGAGCTGAATTTCTTTTCTCCCACCCCAACCCTTACTCTCTGGTGGCACACACAGTTACAGAGAGAGCTAGGTCAAAACATCAAAGGAACAAACTGACTGACAAGGGCTCAAAGAGGTTGGACATCTTGGGGAGAAAGTCTTTTCTTCTATGGCCCACAATTCCTTATTGCTAACTATCAGGCCTTGTTAGCGAGAGATGATTTTAACAATTATTGCAGGCTGGTGGACTTTAAGGACAAGCTTCTCCTTGAGTACAGAGCCTAATTTCAGTCCTTCATAAAGGAGGGAAAGAAGATCGCTTCAGGCTACAGTGGATGCTGAAGATACAGCATCCAGATGCCTTGCCACTGGAATAGTCATGAGGAGGGACTCTTGGCTACAGTCGTTGGGTTTCCCCAGGAAGTTCCTCAATACCACATGGGACCTCCCTTTTGACAAGCTAAATCTCTCCAGCAAGAAAATGGATGAGTCCCTACACTTGCTGAGGGACTCAAGATTGACTGTTCTCCCTGGGAATTTACGCCCTGGCTCCAACAAGAAAATACTGCCCCTCCTCAAGCATTCTATCATCAGTGTCCAGCCGAGCCTACATAGAAATGTCAGAGGTTTCAGAGGCCTTGCTTCTTGGCTCCCTCTACCACCATGCCCTCTACCCATTCCCCACTGCCTGCAAAAGGCTACTTTTGACATCTCGGTGGAGACCTGCCTATGACCACAGATACCACCCACCTCTTCCCCCACTATTTTGGGGGGCCATCTTGCACTCTTCACCCACAATTGGGACTTGATAACTACAGATAGTTGGGTCTTGGAAATTATCCATCAAGGATACTCCATCGAGTTCCTTTCCCTCCTCCCTCATAAACCCCTTTCCTGGTCCCCTTTCAGGGACCACTACCATGAGGTGATTCTTCATCAAGAGACTGATTCCCTCCTACAAGGGGCAGTAGAGTGTGTCTCACCTCCGTATCAAGGGAGAAGGTTCTGTTCCCCATATTGTGTAGCCCCCACAAAAGATGGAGGGTGGAGATCCTTTCTGGACCTTCGGCAACTAAACATCTTTATTCAAAAGTCAAAAGTCAGGTTGGCTATGTTAGTATCGATAGCCCCTGCCCCACCGGAAGGATGTGGTTTCACCTTGGCTGAAGCATGCTTAGCGAGGACAGAATCTTCAAAGATTTTAGCTGTTAAGTTCTAGCAAGTGTGCTAGCAAGTGTGCAAGCAAGTACAAACTGCAATTTCTCAAAGGCTTATAAACTGGCCAAATTTGGAAGATCATCATCAAAAGCCACGCCCCCGCCAAACTCCAAGTCTCTGCTCCAAAGCATGGTGGCTCTAAAGCTTTTCCAGACAAAAGGTCACCAGCATTTTTTAACATGAACAAAACATATTTAGGCTTGGTAGGATTTCATTTAAATTAGTAGATGACTGTAAACATCAAATTCAGCCAACATTCCAGAATCGACAAAAAAATCTCCATCAGTAACAGCTCCAGTGCAACCTCCCCCCATACATTGCACCTACAGGGATTGGGTGTCACTGCCCCGCAGCAGCAGATAGAGCCCTCTGCAACCCTTCTGGCAAGGGAGAGAGGGAGCAGGGCCATGACAGCAGACCTACAGAGGGCTTCCTGCACAGCTATGGGGCAAAAGAACCTGGAGCCCTGCAGGTGCAAGGAAGGGTATGGTCCTGGCCAGGAAGACAGAAGATCCCTGGGCCAGGACTGCAAGGAGTGGAACTAGTTCTTGGCTGTAGGGGAGGGCACCCTGCTGCTGAGTGGCTCCTGATTGGGGACAGGCTCACCCTGCTCCTTGCAGTCCTAGGCAGAAGTTTCTGTTCTGTTTTGCCAGGATGTCTTTCCTACACCTTGTGCTAGCAGGGATCAGGTGCCACCAGCCCTTTGGCAGAACAGAAAGTTCTCTGCAGCCTAGTACTGGATTTTGCGCCATGGGGCCGGGCCCACAGTCCAAAGGGGCCTCAGCCTGGACCACTCTTCTCCGCCCCCCGTTCTCTCCTGTGGGGGCAGAAGCTTCTTGCTGCCGGCTCCTGCTATAGCAGGACAGGCTCTGCCAGCAGCCAAGCTCCTCCCCGCCTCTTCCCCAAGGGTGCTACATTCCCTCCCCTCCCCCTCTCCCTGCAGCCAATCAGCTGTTTGCCAGCAGGAGGGAGGGGGATGAGCGGAGCCTCAGCATACTCGCTGCTCCTGGGAGGAGGATGAGAAGAGGCGGGGACAGGACCTTGGCGAAGCACCCCCATGACCCCAGCCCACACCCCTAGCCCCCCTGCCCTGACTTCTGCACACCCCACACATGCCCAGCCCCCCTCACACCCCATGCCTGACTCCTGCACCCCTCCACATCCGCACCCCCACTCTGAGCACCAAACTGGAGCTCCTGCACCCTCCCATTCCCACCTGCACCCCTTGCTGCCCCAGGTAAGCGCTCCACACCCCAAGCTCCTGCCCCAACCCTGAGCCCCCTCCTTCACCCTAGCTCGTGGCCAGACCCACCACCCCGACATTTTTTTAAGATTTTTTTTATAAAGCGCTCTTACCCAAAGCACTTTACAATAGTTAGCTAATGGTACAAACAATATTTGGAAAGATCATTAAGTGGTCCGTCGAGACTCTCCATGATTTCCAAGTGGTCTGTGGACAAATAAATTAGACTACAAGAACAATCAAGGTACTCACTTTATTTTCTGAATTTATTTACTATTACCTATAGGAGGAGGATGAAGAAAAAAATGAAAAATGGGGGTGGGGGGAGATAAGAGAGAATGTTCTTTATCCTGGCTGGGTCATAGAATCATAGAATCATAGAATATCAGGGTTGGAAGGGACCCCTGAAGGTCATCTAGTCCAACCCCCTGCTCGAAGCAGGACCAATTCCCAGTTAAATCATCCCAGCCAGGGCTTTGTCAAGCCTGACCTTAAAAACTTCCAAGGAAGGAGATTCCACCACCTCCCTAGGCAACGCATTCCAGTGTTTCACCACCCTCTTAGTGAAAAAGTTTTTCCTAATATCCAATCTAAACCTCCCCCACTGCAACTTGAGGCCATTACTCCTCGTTCTGTCATCTGCTACCATTGAGAACAGTCTAGAGCCATCCTCTTTGGAACCCCCTTTCAGGTAGTTGAAAGCAGCTATCAAATCCCCCCTCATTCTTCTCTTCCGCAGGCTAAACAATCCCAGCTCCCTCAGCCTCTCCTCATAAGTCATGTGTTCTAGACCCCTAATCATTTTTGTTGCCCTTCGCTGGACTCTCTCCAATTTATCCACATCCTTCTTGTAGTGTGGGGCCCAAAACTGGACACAGTACTCCAGATGAGGCCTCACCAATGTCGAATAGAGGGGGACGATCACGTCCCTCGATCTGCTCGCTATGCCCCTACATATACATCCCAAAATGCCATTGGCCTTTTTGGCAACAAGGGCACACTGCTGACTCATATCCAGCTTCTCGTCCACTGTCACCCCTAGGTCCTTTTCCGCAGAACTGCTGCCTAGCCATTCGGTCCCTAGTCTGTAGCGGTGCATTGGATTCTTCCGTCCTAAGTGCAGGACCCTGCACTTATCCTTATTGAACCTCATCAGATTTCTTTTGGCCCAATCCTCCAATTTGTCTAGGTCCTTCTGTATCCTATCCCTCCCCTCCAGCGTATCTACCACTCCTCCCAGTTTAGTATCGTCCGCAAATTTGCTGAGAGTGCAATCCACACCATCCTCCAGATCATTTATGAAGATATTGAACAAAACCGGCCCCAGGACAGACCCCTGGGGCACTCCACTTGACACCGGCAGCCAACTAGACATGGAGCCGTTGATCACTACCCGTTGAGCCCGACAATCTAGCCAGCTTTCTACCCACCCTATAGTGCATTCATCCAGCCCATACTTCCTTAACTTGCTGACAAGAATACTGTGGGAGACCGTGTCAAAAGCTTTGCTAAAGTCAAGAAACAATACATCCACTGCTTTCCCTTCATCCACAGAACCAGTAATCTCATGATAAAAGGCGATTAGATTAGTCAGGCATGACCTTCCCTTGGTGAATCCATGCTGGCTGTTCCTGATCACTTTCCTCTCATGCAAGTACTTCAAGATTGATTCTTTGAGGACCTGCTCCATGATTTTTCCAGGGACTGAGGTGAGGCTGACTGGCCTGTAGTTCCCAGGATCCTCCTTCTTCCCTTTTTTAAAGATTGGCACTACATTAGCCTTTTTCCAGTCATCCGGGACTTCCCCGGTTCGCCACGAGTTTTCAAAGATAATGGCCAATGGCTCTGCAATCACAGCCGCCAATTCCTTCAGCACTCTCAGATGCAACTCGTCCGGCCCCATGGACTTGTGCACGTCCAGCTTTTCTAAATAGTCCCTAACCACCTCTATCTCCACAGAGGGCTGGCCATCTCTTCCCCATTTTGTGATGGGTCCCAAGGAGGGGCCCCAAAAATGAAGCTGAACACAAGGCTGGGGGGCCCCCACTAACTCTAAATCCACCACTGGCTGTCACATCACCTGGGCTGCGGATACTGTCAGCTGATCCCCACCTGCTAGTTGGGCAGTACAGCAGACATGGTCCTGCCCACTAGCTCCTCTCCAACTCCCTAGTCCACCCACCACTTGCTCCCCCCAGCCGGCTTAAAAATGATTGCCCCCCCCCCCCCGCCTTTTCTGGCAGCCCTGTTGTCAGGTATCCAGTTTTAGACTGGAAACTCCAGTAGAAAACAGGACCTAAGGGCAGGTCTTCACTACCCGGATTGGCAGGTAATGATCGATCTATCGGGGATCGATTTATCACGTCTCATCTAGATGCAAATAAACTGATCCCCGAACGTGCTCCCTGTTGACGCTGGAATTTAGGTTGACCCCCGCCCCCGCCCCCAGTGTAGAGCAGGGCTGAGTGTCCGGTTAGCAGTGCTGACTGGAAACTAAAAGTCCAGTTATAGAAGTAACCACATTAACCTACGCTCCTCCCGCTCCCAACACCCACCCCAAAGGCTAGAAGAGAACCTGTCCTACTGCTGCGGGAGGAGGGGCAGCTCAGTGCAGAGAGAGACAAAGAGAATGAGCTAGAACAGAGGTGGGCAAACTATGGCCCGTGGGACACATCCAGCCAGCGGGACCCTCCTGCCCGACCCCTGAGCTCCTGGCTCCGACCCTGCTGTTCCCCGCAGTCTCAGGGAGCCATGCTGCTGGCACAATGCTCTGGGCATCTGGGCAGCTCAGTTGCAGAGCCATGGCCTGACCCGGTGCTCTGGGTGGTGCAGCTGGAGCACCACCAGCCACTGGTGCTCCAGGCAGCATGGTAAGGGGGCAGGGGGAGTTGGACAGAGGGCAGGGGTGTGGATAGGGGTCAGGGCAGTCAGAGGGTGGGGAACAGGGGTGTTGGATGGGGCAGGGTCCCAGGGGGGCAGTCAGGAATGAGAGGGGGGTTGGATGGGGTGGCAGGGGGCAGCCAGGGGTGGCGGGTCGGGGGTGGTCAGGGGACAGGGGGAAGGGGTGGTTGGATGGGGTAGGAGTTCCAGGGGGGCTGTCAGGGGGCAAGAAGTGGGACGGGTGGTCGGATAGGAGGTGGGGGCCAGGCCACGCCACGCCACGCCTGGCTGTTTGGGGAGACACAGCCTCCCCTAACCAGCCCTCCATACAATTTTGGAAACCCTATGTGGCCCTCGGGCCAAAAACTTTGCCTGCCCCTGGGCTAGAACCAGGTAGGTACCTGCTCTATGTGGGCAGGGTCGGAGGGGAATCCTGTTTACCCTCTCCCCAGCCCTGCTGCGCTTGCTGTTTACCCATGACCCCTCCCTTGCTCCAGGGACCAACCCTAGCTCCCCCCCCCCCACTGTGCTTTTGCCCCTGGCCCCTTTTACAATCATTCGCAAGGGGGGACCCACAAATATGTTTGGTGCTGGGCCCACAAAAAGTTAATCCAGCCCCGCTGTCACGGCTTTTTCACTTACTCATCAGCCAGGCGCAGGGGGCCAACCCCAGACAGAACAGCTCAGCAGCAGAGTCAGTGGCCTCCCGCATGGTCACAGGCTCAACTTTCTCCTTGCAGCCCTGAGCAGAGTGTCTGTTCTGCTTGGCCAGGACTGCAGTCTTCTCCACACCTTGCACTTGGGTGTTTTGTGCCCCTGGGCTGTGCAGAGAGTCCTGCAGCCTTCTTGTCAGTACGGCCCTATCCCTAATCCTAACCCTATCCCACTTAGTTTCCCACAAAAATAAAAAATAAAAAATTGGAAAAAACAAAACTTTATATATGTTGTGTAAAGCCTCCGCTCAATCCAGTAGAATGCGATTGTAAAATCTGTAACTTTTCAGTCATTGCTAGTATGATCATTAAGTTCTGTAACCTTTTGCAAATGTAACTTTTAGTCATTGTTAGCATAGCCTTTTAAATTTTGTAACTTTTGCAAGCTTTGTAACCATTTCAGTTACCACTTGTATAACCCCGGAGCTTTGCAACATCGCATCATGCGATAAGGGCGTGTGAACAAGGGTGTGTGTGTGGGACTGGGCGGAGAGGAACTGCAAACAGAAAAGAGCTCGGAGTCAGGCGTGTCTGATGTAATCTGCTCTGAGAAGGCAATCACGGGATGCTGTAAGGAAAAGAAGAACCTGATATGCATGAAAAGAATAAGGTCTGGGAATGCTTCTTGGTGATGGACACAGAAGGAAAACTCAGTGTATGTGACAGGAACTGCCCAGTTCCAATAAAAGGAAGAAAGCACGCTCACAAGCTCTCTTCTTCTTGACCTGCTCGCCGGCCTGGATCCGTGACCGCAGGCGGACACACCAGATCTACTATACTGCGGCTTCTTGCCTTCCTCTGCTGTCTCTGGATTCTCCACCTACATGAGTGTATGGGTGCATGAGGGTACAAATGCGTTGAACGTGTGTGTGCATGAATAAGCTCCATCCTTTTTCTGTTTGATCCAATAGTGGCATTTAATGAAACGAATATAAATGTAACCCTGGGCTGGTTTCTAGTGAAACTGAGGGTAACCATATTAATCATCAAAATTGAAAAAAAATAAGAACTGAAGTCTAAGCCTACATATATTTTTTCCCTAGCCTCACTCTTGGAAATGGCTGAATACCCCTTTTAGCTTAAAAAATAAAAATCCCCAACTCCACCTGAGGCCCACACCTGGCCTGGAAACACTTCAGCCCTCTGGCAAAATTATAAGCAACTGAAAGCAGGGACCTATAATGAGAAGGGTGGGGTACAATAGTAAATTATGTTACTCCTCCTGATGATAATAAATGACTTGCTAGCCGTTCTGGGGCACTTCTGTATTTTTCTCCTAGCTGGCTTTAAAATACCCCCCCCCCGTGTGTGTTTGCTCCTCAGTTAATCCGCTGGGAAATTTCCCATCTTCCCCAACTAGCAATAGTTTATTTAGAAGTGTATTCTAACCAGTTATGCTCAAATAAATTGGTTAGTCTCTAAGGTGCCCACAAGTACTCCTTTTCTTTTTGCAGTTTTAGGGAGTGCAACCAGGAAGAGCTCTTCAGCTCAGCCTTCCCTTTTCCCTCCAGCCAATCAAGGAGAACAGGGCACCTTGGCTCCAGGCGGTAAAACACGCCGCTCGTCAGGCAAACTGGTGGGGCTGGTCTGGGTTTACTGGTTGGTCCTAACCCAGCGCAGGGAGCTGGACTTGATTTATCCAGGTCCCTTCCCGCTGTACTGGGCTGTGTGTATTATTAACTCACTCCCATGGCAGTGTCCACACCCTTGCCCTGCCGTTGCGGGAGGGGGCGGGGCGGAGGGAATAGGTCCGGCTGTACATTGCACCAGGGGGGCGCGCGCGGGGGAAGGGGGATCTGCCGCACCCCCGGGAGTTTCGGGTCCCTGCGGCTGTTGCGGGGCTAGACACCGCGCCACGACCTCTATGAACCGGCCGCTGCCCCTCCCGCCTCGGGAGCCGCTGGGCCCGGCCCGTCTGCGCTTCCCCCCAGCGCCCTGCGGCTCGCTGCCTCCCTCAGGCTGCCGAGGCGAGGCGAGGCGAGGCGGGGTCCAGCGGCCGGGCTCTGGCCGCCGCGCCGGGGCACAGGGCGCGGCCTGCCCGCCCCGAGCTCAAGGTCGCAGAAGGTGCCAGCCAGAGCCGCCTGGCCCCGAGCCCGCAGCCAGCGCCGCCCATCGCTCCCTGGGCGCCGCCTCAGAGGCTTAAATAGCAGCTCCCGCCGCCGCGCCGGCCAGCACGAGCCGGGCGCGCTGCCCCTGCCCCGCCACCGCCACCGCCTCCTCAGGTAAGGGCCGCGGCAGCCCTGCGCTCCCCGCGGGCTGGGGCTGGGGCGAGGACGGGAAGCGGGCGGATACCGCTCCCCCCCCGAGCAGCGGGAGCCTCGGGATCCGGCGCCGCTGCCTAGGCTGGAGCCGGCAGGGATGGGCGCGTTAGAAACGGCGGGGCAGCTGGGTCCGGGCCCGGTGCGGGAGGGGCTCAGCCGGAGCCAGCCGCGCGCGTTGCGCTGAGGGCGGGGAGAGGCGGAGTGTCGCCGTCCTGCGCCTCCCCTTCCCACCAAGCTCCGCTCCCTTGGGGCCCCTGCGCTTGGGGCCGGTCTTCGACGGGGGTTTACCTCGCGCTGCGTGAGCGGCCGGCGTGACGGGCCGCCCTGGGCGGCGTGCAGAGCTCCGCGGCTGAGCCTCGGCTGGCGGCTGCCCGGCGTTTCCCAAACGCCGCAGCTACGGCTGGGGCGCCCACCAGGGGCTTCTCCTGCGGCAGCAGCCTCCCTGGCGGGTTGGGGCGGGGCTAAGCCATGGCCCCGCCCCCGCCAGCGAGGGTTGGGCCCTGTCCCGCTCAGGAGCCGCAAACCCTGGGGGCAGTGGGGCTGGGGCTTCGGCTTGCGCTCAGGTGTGGCAGGCAGCAGGCTCCGGCCCCAGGCTCACCATCCCCTCCCATGGCCCCCGGCCCCCACCGCCTCCTCTGGCCCCGGGCGTGCAGCAGACGCCTGCCATGGGCTCTGACCGTGGGGCTTCTGGTTCTGTCCCTGGACTCCGACCGTGGGGCGTCGGGCTCTGTCTCTGGGCTTCGCCCACATGGCAGCAGGCTGCAGCCACATGGTTTTGGGCTCTGGCAATGGGATCCAGCCCCAGCCTCTCATCGCCCCTGACCCCACGGTGTCTTCCGGCCCCAGGTTTCAGCCACAGGCCCCAACTTTCATTTTTCTGGGAGGGGGGGATGCTCCTCCACCTTGAGGCTCGGACCCCACTTTGCCCCTTCCCTTAAGGTCCCACCTTCGCTCCACTTCTTCCTGTCCCCCCTCTGCCTTGCCAAACAGCTGATCAGCGAGTGGCTGGTGGGTGCTGAGCACACACTATTTTTTTTCCATGGATGCTCCAGTCCCGAAGCACCCACGGAGTTGGCACCTATGGTTTCGGCTGCATGCTCCATTCCCTGGCCATGGGCACCTGGCTCCAGCCATTGGGCTTCAGCCTCTGGCCCCGGTTGTGCGATGGCGGGAGCCAGCCCCAGGCTAACCCCTCATGCTCCTGTTGCTCCAGCCCCCATGCCTGACTGTGCAGCTATAGGGCTCTGTCCCTGGTCTCTCCCCTATCACTCCTGGCCCTGCTGTCTCCCCCAGTTCCCTGTCCATCCCCCCAGGCACCCACTGCTTCCCTCATCCTTCATCCCTGACCCCCAGCTGCCTCCCTACACACCTCCCCTTCCAGGGTTTAATTTGTCCCCCAGCTTGCCAGGGCTGTGCATGTCTGTTGTGAAAAGTGATATTTGTATGTTTGTTGATATAACTTTTCACTGCCTCCCAGCTAGCTAGCAAGTCTGCTGCTGTGCAAAGTGATATTAACAAACACAAATAGCACTTTTTACAGAAACAGATTTACTGGCTAGCAAGTCTATAAAGAAAAAAGCAACCAAAAGAGCAAAAGAAACAACAACAAAAGGCAAGAACATGCAAAGCACCTTATTACTCCTCATATACCTGACAAGGTTCGAAATTAATGGTATCAACTCAAGAAAGGAACCTGAGTGTCACTGTGGACATTCAGTGAAGACATTGGCTCAATGTGCAGCTGCACTTTTAAAAAAGCAATCTAACTGTTAGGCTGCATAAGGAATGGGATGGAGAATTCATAGAGTCCAAGGCCAGAAAGCAGGGCCATAACCAGGGCAGGGCAAGCAGGGCAGCCGCTCAGGGTGCAAAGCCAAATGGGGCAGAAAAATTATGAAAAAACAGTAGGGAGAGCAAATATGCTTGCTTGCCCCAAGTGCTAATATCCCTAGTTACAGCTCTGCCGGAAGGGACCATTATGATCATCTAGTCCAGGGATTCTCAAACTGGGGGGCGGGACCCCTCAGGGGGTCACAAGGTTATTACATGGGGGGTTGCGAGCTGTCAACCTCCACTCGAAACCCCGCTTTGCCTCCAGCATTTATAATGTGCTAAATATATAAAAAGTGTTTTTAATTTATAAGGGCAGGGTTACACTCAGAGGCACCACGCGGCTCAGCCCCACTCTGGCACTCCGTCCGGGGCACTGGGTCAGGGGCCGCATTCTGCGGCTCAGCCCCGCTCTGTCGGGGCACTGGGTCCGGGGCCGCATCACGCAGCTCCCGGAAGCTGCAGCATAGTCCCGTTCCAGCTCCTACGTGCTCCAATGGGAGCTTCAGAGATGGTGCCTGAGGATGGGGCAGCGTGCAGAGCTGCCTGGCTGCGCCTCCGCGTAGGAGCCAGAGAAGGGACATGCTACTGCTTCTGGGAGCCGCTTGAGGTAAGCGCTGCTAAGAGCCTGCACCCCTATAGCCTCTCCTCTCGTCCCAATCCCCTGCCCCAGCCCTGATCCCCCTCCTTCTCTCCAAACTCCTCCTCAATCCCAGCCCGGAGCACCCTCTTGCACCCCAAACCTCTCATCCCCAGCCCCACCCCAGAGTCCGCACCCCCTCCTGCATGCCAATCCCAATTTTGTGAGAATTCATGGTCCACTATACAATTTCTATTCCCCGATGTGGCCCTCGGGACAAAAAGTTTGCCTACCCCTGAACTATAGTGATGAGTACTACAGGAAAGCCCATGAGAAAATTAACAATTCTGTCTTCAGAGTAGGGCCACACTCTGAATGAGAATAAAACAAAATATTGAATAGCTGCTTATTCAGTGAACACTGTTCATTCTGGGCAATGAAGAGGCAGGGGTCACTGTGGAGAAAAAATGTATGTGATCATGTAATTAAAGACTGTGTCATAATGCATATGCCCCCGAAAGCTGAATTAAGTTTCCACAGGCAACCATAATTCTGGTATTTCTAATTTTTAAGTGTTGACATTGCAACTTTAATAATCTTTTAATTTAGGGAGTTTTTTGTGTGTAATATCTTAAATTTTTCAAAAAAGCAAATTGAAAAAACATGTGGCCTATCTATCATGTGGTTTCCTATTAACACTTCTATGGTACATCAGCAGGGTTGGAACCTTTAGATCCACTTCACAGACCTCTGCCACTTGAGCTAATGGAGTCACTGTTAACAGTAATAAGTTGTCATCCTCTCTAGGTGGACCAGCACCAACACTTTGCCACTGTGTTTCACAGGTTTTGCTGACAGCAGAGGAATGGCAAGACTCAGGAATCTAGGGTTCCATTTCAGGTGTTGGAGAGGAGTGTGCTGTAGTGGGAACAGACACTTCTGCACCATCCCCAGCAATCTGTCCATGTCCTTCCACTGGCTCTTTGTTCCAGTCCCAATCTC
Source organism: Eretmochelys imbricata (assembly GCF_965152235.1). Lineage (NCBI taxonomy): Eukaryota > Metazoa > Chordata > Testudines > Cheloniidae > Eretmochelys > Eretmochelys imbricata. Next base: position 49,474,492 of record NC_135576.1, on the reverse strand, counting down.
CATTCCTCGGGCTTCTCATCCCAGGCCCAGCCTGTCACAGTTCACCACATCACAGTTCTTGAATTAACTGCACCCCTGACTCTCTCATGGTTTTCATGAGGGTGTCCCACGTAGGTCTGAGGCCACTAGCCATCACCTTTCTTGGGGTGGGATGCCTTAATGCTTTCCCTCTAGCTCACAGTCTTAAGCTTCCAATTCTTTCAATTCACTGTGATCATCAGAGCAGGTCTGAGTTCAGTTCAGCACCTGCAGTTGTACTCTCTGAGGCAATGATAGGGATAGCCAGTGATCAGCCAGCTCTCATTAAACCAAAGTACTATTTATTTAGAAAAAAAATTATTACAAAGAAAACACATCTTAAAACAATGACCAGCTAACATGCATCCCTGGTTTTCCAGACAGTCACCCATCTTTCATGTGGAGACTCTGATAGGTTCTAAAATACTTCAGGCCCTCTCACAGGGACTGATTCTGTTGGACACAGTCTCATGCCTGTCAGTTTCCAGATGACGTCTGTGTACCAGCCTCTCCCTAGGTTAGAGCCATCCCTTAAAACAGTCCTTTGTATTTAGGCCTCTAGAACCAGGTTGAACCAGGATATGAACTTCACCCTGGGGTGGTGCTGTGAAACTTCAAAAGGTACTTTACCTGCATTGTTGCAGTATTGGGGATTTGCATTGCATTGAGGATTTGCTGTTGTCTTTAGTTCCTGCAGGAAATGCCCCTTATCTGACCTGTTTGGCCCTGAATACAATCATGAGCCTGCCCATAAAGAGACATATATTATAAAGTTAACACAATAATCTTTGTGTATTGCCTGTTTACATAGAATTGCATCTGTCACACACCACTCCCAGTTCCTTTGTTCAATCTGGTAGCCGCGTTAGTCTGTAGTCAGCAAAAACAACAAGGAGTACTAGTGGCACCTTAGAGACTAACAAATTTATTTGGGCATAAGCTTTCGTGGGCTAAAACCCACTTCATCAGATGCATGGAGTGGATGAATGCATCTGATGAAGTGGGTTTTAGCCCACGAAAGCTTACTCCCAAATAAATTTGTTAGTATCTAAGGTGCCACTAGTACGCCTCACTGTTTTTGTTTTTGTTCAATCTGTGTCCCACCTGCACTCCCAGCCTTTTAGCCCAACCAGTTCCCTCCCTCCTGGCTCCTGTCTACCCAGTCTCTGATCGGTCTTCCTTTCCCCCATGCCGACTTCCATTTGTCTGCCACTGTTTCTCCTTCCTTCCCAGGCTGTTCATCCAATCTCAGTCAGTCTACCTCCTCCCCCCTGCCAGATCCTTGTCTCAGTTTTCTCCCTGCATACCAGCTCCTTGTCAGATCTGGCCCCTTCCTCTCCACTGATTGCTAGTGCTATATTCTTTGCCCAGCTAGTCGCAGACTCCCCACATCCTCATTCAATCTCCATCTCCTTCCTGTCCCCCTAACCAGTCATTTCCCTCCCTGGCTGCCAGTCCCAATCTCTTTTTCCCAGCCTGTCCCACCTGTCTGGCCCTTTGTCTCAAACTACTCTTTCTTCCCTCCCCACTGTCTAGCTCTTGTCCCTGCTGCATTTGAGTCAGACACCTTCCATGCTGCCTGGACCCAGGGCTGAAGGGGTGAAGCCAATCTTCCTCTGCAGCTGTAGTTCCTAGCTGCTGCAGAGCAGAGTGGGACCGGCTTTGGAACTGAGAGCAAGAGAATTGTCACTCCTATGCTCTCCATGCCCCTGCTGGGCTCAGGCACCTTGGAGGAAGAAGGTGACTGAGGTTTCAGATGGCACTCAGTCAAAATGGCTTGATTTCCCTATAGTCTTCACATATGGAAATGAGACTAATCTCCAGTAAAGATGACTGTCCTCTCCCTTGGCTTTTAATTGGGCTCAACAGCTGTTCTCAGGGAAGATGGCTACCTGGAACTCTATGGTTAAAGTATGGGAACAGAGAGGGAAATTGAGAGAAAAAGGAGGGAAAACACAGCGGTCAAGTGAGACCTATAGAAGCAGAATGAGAGTGGGACCAGTGTGGGGATTAGCCACCGGCCAACAGGGCCTGTGCGCAGGGGCCCTGGGGACTGCAGCAGAAGGGATGAAGAGGGCCCCCCCACCTGCTCTGGCCCAGGCCCCACAAAAGCTTAATCCACCTACGTGTGGGACAGGAAACTGGATGTGGTAGGGAGGAAAATAGAGCAGTGATAAGGAAGGTGTATGGAGAGAGTGGCTGGCTAGGACAAAAGGAGTTTCCCATAGTGGAAGGCTCGCACTGTGTGCATTTTTAATGTTAAATTTTGAACCTGGAATAATCACACACAAATTGAGGGCAGGCAGTTTAAAGGTTTAAAAACTCAGGAGGCAGACAAAGAAAAATATTTCTTTTACATCTTGATTATTATTTTTTTTAATAATTAGAGGTGCCAATTCTGATCACAATTACTAATGATGGAAGATCACTCATTACCGAGTATGATCATCTTCCATGGGAGTTATGGGTCCTCAGGTGGCTAATAAGGCCAATCCTTGAACCACAAGCTCTATTACAATGAGGACAGATGTTTTCAGGCTCAGCAGGAGGCTGTTGACCATGACTGGAAACCAGTCTCTCCTTCCTCCTGCACTTCTTGTCCCCTTCGGCTTGTCAGTGAGCAAGTTCAAAATGCAAGGGACCATCACATAGGACTTCACTCCATTTTAAGCGATCCTACGCAAGTGTCTCCCAAGTGTCAATGTCAATATTACACTTTTTTAGGTTGTCCTTCAGCAAGTCCTTGTAACGCTTCCATTGTTCACCCACGTTACGGTACCCTTCTTTCAGCTGAGAGAGCAGGACCTGTTTTGGGAGGCAATGGTCTGGCATCCGGACAACTTGACCAGTCCAGTGGAATTGCTGACAGATGATCATTGTCTCAATACTGGTGGTCTTTGCCTCTTCCAGAACACTAATATTGGTGCACCTGTCTTCCCATTTGATTTTCAGAATCTTACAAAGGCAGCATTGATGGTGCCTCTCAAGGACTTTCAAGTGGTGTCTATAGGTTGTCCAAGTTATGGACTCATACAACAGTGTTGGGAGAATAATGGCTTGATAAACAAGAAGCTTGGTGTCTGTTCAAATGTCATGATCTTCAAAAACCCTGTGCCGTAAACGAGAAAAAGCTACACTGGCACAGCTCAGGCGATGTTGAATTTCTGCATCAATATCTGCCTAGGATGAAAGATGACTTCCAAGGTAGAGGAAATGATCGACATTCTCCAGTGCCACTCCATTGATTTTTATAGATGGGGCATGTAATACCTCATTTGGAGAGGGCTGATAGAGCACTTTAGTCTTCTTGATATTAAGAGTGCCAATGCTTACGCATGTCTTCGTTTCAAACACATGCAAGATCGTTTGAAGATCTTTCTGGGAGTGGGCAAAGATTGTGTTGTAATCAGCATACTGAAGTTCCACAATAGATGTTGTGGAAATCTTACCCTTGGCTTTCAGACTGCTAAGCCTGAACAGCTTTCCATCCATTCTGTAAATGATTTCAATACCAGTTGTCAGAGTAACAGCCATGTTAGTCTGTATTCGCAAAAAGAAAAGGAGTACTTGTGGCATCCAATGAAGTGAGCTGTAGCTCATGAAAGCTTATGCTCAAATAAATTGGTTAGTCTCTAAGGTGCCACAAGTACTCCTTTTCTTTTTGCGAATACCAGTTGTAAGCTTCCCAGCAATTAAGTAAGGAATGATGGCAATAAAAACCGCAAACATGGTTGGAGCGATTATATAGCCCTGTTTGACTCCTGTTTGTACTTTGAAAGGTTCTCAAAACAGTCGCTTTCATGTTATCATCAATTGTAGGACATTGATGTATTTATCAGGACATCCAATCTTAGAAAGTACAGTCCAGAGGGCCCGGCAATTCACTGAATCAAAGGCTTTAGTTAGATCAATAAAAGCCATGTACAGTGGTTGGTTTTGCTCCTGACATTCTTCTTACAGCTGCCGTGCTGTGAAGATCGTATCCGCAGTTCCATGACATGGTCGGAAGCCACTCTGTGATTCCGGTAAAATTTCTTCTGACGGGCAGAAGGTAGGTTGCAAGGATCCGCACCTGCAATGGCTAGGAGGGAGATAGTTTCCACGATAGTTTCCACAATCCACTTTATCCCCTTTCTTGAAGAGGGTGACAATCAGGGCATCCCTCATTTCACTGAGTATCTCCTCCTTTATCCAGATTTTAAGGATAAGCAGGTAAAGCTACCGAATTAGCTCTGGTCCACTGTTTTTAAAGATTTCAGCGGGGATCCCATCTAGACCAGCTGCCTTGTTGTTCTTCATCTGTTTGGTGGCATTGTGTACCTCATACAAATTGGGAGGGTCTCCGAGCTCAACCCTAAATGGTCGTTAAGGGATTTGCTCAAGGACTTCATCCGGAACCATAGAATTACAGTTAAGGAGATCTTCAAAATGTTCTTTCCAGCAAGAATTGATGACTTCGTTGTCCTTCAGAAGTGTGGTTCCGTCCTTAGAGCGAAGAGGATTCGTACCATGACAAATTGGCCCCTAAACAGCCTTGGTGGCAATAAAGAAACCACATGTACTGTGGATTTCCATGAGATGTTGGCATTCTTGCGCTTTCTCAGTCCACCATTTGTTCTTGAGTTCTCTGGTTTTACATTGGCATCAGCTTCTCTCTTTATATTACTATTTATGTCATTCTGCCAAGCACGAAATGCCATTCTTTTCTCATGTATGAGTTGCTCAATTTCAGCATCATTCTCATCAGACCAGTCCTGATGTTTTCTGGTTTGGTAGCCTATAGTTTCCTCACAGGCATTGATTATTACTGCTTTCAACTGACTCCAATGTTCCCCAGTTTTTTCCGGAAACTCTGATGGGAGCTGTTCTTCTTAGATTGCTTGGTCATACTTAATAGGGTCCTTCAAATCTTGAACCTTCAGCTTGTGCCTGACCTGCTTATTTTGCAGCCTCCATTTGGGAGCGATCTTAATTTTCATTGTGGATCGAATAAGGTGATGATCAGTCCAACAGTCATCAGCACTTGTCATTGCTCTTGTGAGAAGTAGGTCACTACGATCTCGGGCATGAGCTATGATGTAGTCGAGGAGATGTCAGTGCTTTGACCATGGGTGTCTTGGACTTTTCCTTTTGTCGGAAAAGAGTGTTTGTAATAATAAGTTCATGTTCAGCACGCTTGGTCAGGAGCAGAATTTCATTTGAATTGCTTTTGCCAATTCTTTTTCCCGATTGTTCCTTTCCACAGGTTTGAGTCTTGTCCAACACATGCATTGAAATCCCCCAGAAGGATGATCTTATCTTCTGTAGGGGTTTCTGATAAAATGGTTTCCAACTGAGAATAAAAATCTTCCTTTACATTCTCATCGGCATCCAGTGTTGGTGCATAGGCGCTCCCAATAGTTGTCTGTTGATTTTTGGTGAGCCTCAATCAGAGTGTCCTAAACCGCTCATTGATGCCAACTGGTACCTTAGAGAGGCACCTTATGAGCTTGTTCTTTATAGCAAAGCCCACTCCATTCAATCGGGGTTCATCTATAGATTGTTCCCTTGCAGAAGTAGGTGTATCCTCCTTTGTCCTTCATCAGCTCTTCTAGTTTCGGACAAAGTAGCAATATCGACGTTAAACCAACTCAATTCACGAGCAATAATGACTGTACATCGCTCTGGTCGGTCACTGTTTGCGTTGTCCATCAGGGTACATATGTTCCAAGTTCCAAAGTTTAAAAGTTTCTTACATTTTCGACCACTGAGGTGGTGATCTCGCTGGATGCAGGTATCCAGCCAGGAAAAACAGAGGCAAGACTATTTTAGAGTACCTTTTCTAACCCTCTGCCCATGTGGGGTGAGCATAGTGGATCCTAAAAAGGACTGCTCAGACATGGGTGCAGCTGTCGAGATGCTCGATCTGCCTCAATCTTTGAGCAAGGCAACTATATCACACACACACACCGCCTGTGTGTCAGTCTGTGACTAGGAACTTCCAATTTTCTCTGTCGTGTTCCCATCACTACTCGCCGATTGCCACCGGACTTTTGACTTGCGCACTGTCATTTTCCCAAAAACTGGAAGATGCCTGTGTGGGACTTCTTTTAAAGTGGGGAGACTGGTGAATAACAGTCACCATGCTATCCTTGACAGATAGAGGATCACCACCTTGTAGTGGTGGAGAGACTTGCATGTCTCAATGACCCCGAGAGCAATGCTGCCTGGAGTCATGTAATCCCTTAGGGTCAGCCATGGCAGAACGGTCAAGGTCGAGGTTCCAGACAAAGTGTGATCCAAGAAGTCCCTAACGGCAGAGCAGACGGAGGATAATTGCACAATGGAGGTGAAACTGTTGTGTAATGTTACAACAGCTGTGAAGGTGGATGAAGGCTGCAGCAGATATAGGATCTCCAATCGTCATGGTGTCAATGAATTGGTTTCAATTGCTAATATATAATATCATATTAAAGTTTGCATTTATGTAGCACTTCAAAGTACTGCACAAACTCTAAAGCACTAATCCTGCAGTTGGGTCTGCGTGCATAGATTTTTGTGCCATGCTGATCCCCTAACTTGGGAAGTATTCGCTAACAGGAGGACAGCAGTATTGTCAACTTGTGATATTTTTTGTTTTGTTTTTAAAGTCCCAGCTCCTTAAGTCATATGATTTAATGAGAATCTCCGCTTTCAAGACAGGGGAAGAGGAAGTAAATTTCTAGCCCTCGTGGTCATGGAGAAAAGTTTGAGACTGTGAACTCTACAGGCATAAAAAGTACCAGTTTATTATGTTTGGTACTTTTTAAAATGTTGATTTGGGCTGTGACTCATGATCTTTGAATGCATGGGGTTGGCACTAATGTGAAAGTTGTAATCTGAGTGACATGCAGGAATGATGTTAAGAGACTGGTCTCTATTTCCTGTCCCTGGTTAACTGACATAGGTCAGGATTAACACCCCTGTGACTCTGTTTATTGTGGCGATAATCACACTGTAATGAGGTGGTGTGGTTCCCCACCGTCCCTCTGGAAACCAGAGTGGGCAGAGCCAGGGAGCTGCTAGGGCCCCGGGCTAGGAAGCAGTGGAATGGGAGGGCCTGCATCCCCGCTGCCACCCAACTTGCGGGTGGCAGAGTGGGCAGAGCCAGAGAGCTGCTAGGGCCCTGGGCTAGGAAGCAGTGGAATGGGAGGGCCTGCGTCCCCACTGCCACCCAACTTGCGGGTGGCAGTCTCCCCCACTCCCAGCCCCTTCGGAGCTAAGGGCCTGGGTTTACTATTATATTCTGTTGTTGCTCAGCCCCTGCCTGAGCGCCTGACTCACTATTGACCTGCCCTGACCCAGGGCCTGGGCTTACTGTGTTTATTTCTACCCTCACAAAGGCTGCAGAGGAAGACTCCTGCAGCCAGACTAATTCCCCGCAAGACCTCTTTAGTGAGGCGGTGTGGTTCCCCGCTGCACCAGAGAGAGATGAGCCCCAGGTAACCTCTCTACACATACAGTGTTCCCTTTAATAGCTATTTGTGTATGTGTATTTAGTGTGTAGGGAATGCTGGTCATAACATTGTCTTAGTTAAAGTTGCAGTCAGACTTGTATTTTCAGTTCTCTCTCCTCCAGGGTGGATTTGATTTAAATCAAATTGATTTAAATTATGATTTACATCACTAATCAGGAAGACTCGATTTAATCATGGATTTCTACATAAAAGTGCATTCTTGTTGGTTGTTATAACCTTAATACACATTCTTCACCACTCAGAGATAAATGTAGGTTTCATTTTTAGAAAGAACACACTATACATTTTTAAACAGTGATTTATTTTGAAAACTTTTCAGATTAGTTTCACAGCTATATCAGAAAATGAATGCTTGTTTGGTTATTTCATTTACCAAAGGTAACTGAAGCAGATAGTTCACCGCCCAAAGACTGCATAAATATCTCCAATTCAACAGGTTAATCATTAATATCTGGAGGATTTTCTTGCCATGATGTATTAGGAGGAGAACATCACCAGACAGACATTTAAATTGTTTTATTTAACTAAAACAACAACTTTGCATATTCTGGATTTTTTTTCTTCAGCAACAAACATATAATACTTTAACAAAACAAGCATATGAATTTTTGAATTTAGTTAAACATTCAAGATTTTTAAAATCAGGTTTGTTTTTGTTAAAATTGTTTTTAACTAAAATAGTTAAAATATTTTTTAAAAAAATTAAATCAACTATGTCAGCCAGGTCAACATGAGAAACTTAAAATATAGTTGCTTCTGCAACTAACTCGGTCATCTTTATCTTCATTTCCCTGTGTTCACAATCTGGAAAAGAAAAACAAGCTTTCCTGCTTTTTCAGGTCCCAAACAATTTCTCAGTTTGGAATGAATTAGTCTAAAGCAGGGGTGGGCGGACTTTTGGGGTCTAGGGCCACATCTGGGTGGGGAAATTGTATGCAGGGCAGGGGGTTGGCGTGCGGGAGGGAGAGCAGGGTGTGTGTGGGGGTGCGGTGTGCAGGAACGGGCTCAGGGCAAGGACTGGGGCAGAGGAGGGGTGCGGGGTGTATGAGGGGGCTCAGGGAAGGGGTGCAGGAGAGATGCGGACTGCAGGAGGGAACTCAGGGCAGGGGGTTGGGGTGTGGCGGGGGCTCAGGGCAGGGAGTTGGGGTGTGGTGGGGGCTCAGGGCAGGGAGTTGGGGTGCGGGGTGTGGCGGGGGCTCAGGGCAGGGAGTTGGGGTGCGGGGTGTGGCGGGGGCTCAGGGCAGGGAGTTGGGGTGCGGAGTGTGGTGGGGGCTCAGGGCAGGGAGTTGGGGTGCGGAGTGTGGTGGGGGCTCAGGGCAGGGAGTTGGGGTGCAGGGTGCAGCAGGGGCTCAGGGCAGGGGGTTGGGGTGCGGGAGGGAGTGCAGGGTGTGGGAGGGGGTGCGGTATGCAGGAACGGGCTTAGGGCAAGGGACTGGGGAAGAGGAGGGGTGCGGGGTGTATGAGGGGGCTCAGGGAAGGGGTGCAGGAGAGATGCGGACTGCAGGAGGGAGCTCAGGGCAGGTGGCTGGGGTGTGGCGGGAGCTCAGGGTAGGGAGTTGGGGTGTGGGGTGTGGCAGGGGGCTCAGGGCAGGAGACTGGGGTGCAGGGTACGGCAGGGGGTTAGGGTGCAGGAGGAGTGCGAGGTGCAGGCAGGGGGCTCAGGGCAGGGAGTTGGGGTGCAGGAGGGGTGCGGGGTGCAGGCAGGGAGTTGGGGGGCGAGGTGCAGGAGGGTTTCGGGCTCCGGCCCGGCGCCGCTTACCTAAAGCGGCTCTGGGGTGGCAGCAGTGCGCACTGGGGCCAGAGCAGGCTGCCTGCCTGCCCTGGCCCCACACTGTGCCGCTCCAGGAAGCGTCCGGAACCACGTCCCTGCGCGACCCCTGGTGGAGGGGGCCACAGGCCTCTGCGTTCTGCCCTTTCCACACCTCCATGTACCTCCTCCGAAGTTTCCATTGGCTGCGGTTCCCTGTTCCCAGCCAATCGGAGCTGTGGGGGGCTGTGCCTGGAGGCAACGGCAATGCACGGAGCCCTTTGCCCACCCCCCGGGGCCCCAGGGACGTGGCGCTGGCTGCTTCTGAGAGCAGCGCGGGGCCTGCGGCACCACGGGGGGCAATCCCATGGCTGGATCCAAAGCCCTGATGGATCTGGATCCGGATCCGGATCCAGCCCGCGGGCCGTAGTTTGCCCACCGCTCATCTAAAGGAAGAAAATATTCTTTCTACACTGGCAGAAGAAGTTACTGCTGTTAAAAGTGAGATTATCACTTCAACAGTCTCTGAATCCAAGTGCTTAAGTGACTTCCACCAGTTCACTAGTGTGACTTTCTTTAAAACATCATCAGCAAACATATATTTCTTGAATAGTTCTCCCTTAAATCTGGAGTTTATTATAGTTGGCATTGTGGAGGGATGATTGCTGGATGTCCATGTCACAGCCAACTCCTCTTCTTCAGCAGTTAAGGTTTGACCCTGGTACCGAGTACTGAGAATATTTGCAAGAAAATGAGCTCGAGAGAGTGCTTGTCCCTTTGGTTTTTTAAATACTTGTAATTTAAATCTATCATTGCATATTTCTCTTTTTAAGATCTCACTCAGTTCCTTCCAAATTTCAACAGTGTCAGCAATAAAACAGATATTTTTCCCTGCATTGTGTTTAAGGCTACAGAAATAGGATTTAGGGTACTCAGCATGTGTTCAACATGTCTCTTAAGCCCAATGTTGAGAACTTTGGCTGTGACAGTGCCATCTATTTTTTTCACGATTTTGTTCACAAACTGTCATCAGATTAGGCCAGTTCTTGATATAGTGCTCAAAACAGTCCACTACTGAGTTCCGTCGCATGTCTTGTGGGAGAGTTAGCTTGGTTCGTCCCACTTTTTTCAGAGCAGCTGCTGCAAAGTGGTTGTTATGGAAGTATTTTGCAATTTCAACAACATTAGCCTTTATTTCTGGAACACTGAAGTCTTTGGCTAGGAGGTGCCGCAAATGAGCACTGCAACCGTATGTTATTAGCTTGAGACTCTCTTCACTCTCTTCTAAATAATTTCTTCTCATCTTGGATACATTTGCAGCATTGTCTGTGACCAAGCTGCGTACTAGACATTTGAATTTTTTTTCCACAGTTTGTTGTAGCTTTTACTGCTGCTACTTGTAAGTATTCTACTGTGTGTGCATTTCCTGATGTATCAATTGTTTCTGTAAGGAAGACATTCCCTCCTTCTGTTGTCACACAAGCACATACAACCGGATCATTGTGGACACTGCTCCACCCATCAAGACCCAGGTTAACAATTTCACCCTCTAGACCTTTTGCACACTGCTCAATTTCTCTTTCATACACTTTATCCAGCAATTTGCCTGCAACATCTGCTCTGTTGGGTAGACTGTATCCTGGTCTTAATGACTGAACCATGTTAATGAAGTGTGGGTTCTCAATCATACGGAAAGGAGAGTTTGTTGCATTAAAAAAATGAGCAATTTTTTCATCAATTACCTCTTTTTGTAATCTGCTGGTTCTTATCACAAACTTATCTATGGTGGTTTCTGGATGATGGCGATTTTTTTTCTTCTTTTTGCTACAGGTGATGTACTGTGGCTATGTGACAAACATGATGTGACTGAAACATTGTCATTGGCAGATAATTCTGAAACTATAGAAAATGATGGTGATCTTGAAGGTGGATAGTCTTCAGAATCCTGTATGTTGAGGATGGATTCTCCTAAACAAAATAAGTCAATTATTTAATTATTATTACCATACTGCTCATCTAGTATAATTCATTGCATTCACTAACACTCTGTACTACTTTAAAGGTGAAATTGTAAAAGGAAGATCTGCCTATTTCAGCTATTTATTTTTTATCACAACTGCATCTAAAATGGCAGTACCATAGAGTAACAACTATATTTTTTGCTCAAACATAAGAATTCAAGAATAGCCCAAAAGGAAGACAAACAGTCCTTAAGAAAGAAGCATGAAATAAAAATGTTTACCAACCTGAAGATCTTGCATGTTCAGACATGTTCCTTTCATCATTTACAATGCAGCTTCCTCCTGAGAAGGAATACTTCTCATGATATTGTTTCATTCGGACAGCCAGACCTTGCATTTCTTTGTTGCACTGTTTGCATTTTGCACACATGCCTGTCTTACCCATAGGTAGAGGAACTTCATTAAAATATTCCCAAACTGGGTCTCTTTTATGGCCTGCTGCCATTATATGTTTTCCTTTCTAGTGGGAGAATGGTATGGTAGATCTCAAATCAATGAAGGCTACACTCAGAAAGACCTCAAGACTTCTGGAAGATGCTGCTCAAACAGTTTCACTTTTGTTTCTACTGCCTGTCCCTCCCTTCTCACATTTATCTCCAGACTTCTTCTCCTTGTCCAGATCTATTCTGCCCCCAACAATCTTCTATTCATTGAACTTTTTGAAACTTTGCACTTTTAGAGCGAGGTAAGGGATTGACTCTGTACACAAATTTGCAGAGGGACTATTTAATAGGGTTGAGGTTTGTTATTTCTCACCTCTCTATATTTATTTATTTATTTATATGTTTAAACATATTTTTGATGTTAACAAGTATGTTACCTCTGGAGACATAAATCCACAGTTTGAGAACTGCAAAACTAAGCAGCTCTGATCATAGAATATCAGGGTTGGAAGGGACCTTAGAAGATCATTTAGTCCAACCCCCTGCTCAAAGCAGGACCAATCCCCAATTTTTGCCCCAGATCCCTCAATGGCCCCCCAAGGATTGAACTCACAACCCTGGGTTTAACAGGCCAAAGCTCAAACCACTTGAGCTATCCCTCCCCCCATGGTATCTTCGAGACCAGACTGAGCACTGAGTCCCATTGCGTAGATAGAAAGATTAACCTAAATAATCTATACAGGAGCCCTTGGGACCCCGTAAGATTGGGTCCCTAATTCTTGAACTATTGGAACTCATCTCCAAAACTTTTCTTAAACATTACATGACTATATTGTCTCATACTATAGCATTAGAATTTATAATCCCTATTCTATGATGAGATATCTTTGAGCTATAATATATCTTTATCTTTAGATAGGTTTTTTCCCCCTCACAAATCTGATTTAAATTAAAAAAATTCATTTTTTTTTAATCATTGATTTTTATCCACCCTGCTCTCCCCTGTTACTCAACTACTTCCACCCCACCCTACCAATTTTGTCTTAACAGTTTTTGGCCTGAACATTTTCATGGTTGCTCTCAAGCCAAAGAAGAACGTTGAGAGCAAACTTTTTTGCATACACATGGACCTGGTGGCATCTGATCTGATGAAAATGCTGACAGGCACACAGTCAGCTATGGGCATAATTCTTTTTAAAATACTCTTTTGGTGGGACTCTTAAGTAGTAGAGCTTAATCATGCAATGTTTTTACCATTAAAGTTTGGTGGTAGCATAAGTGAAATTAGTCCTCCTCTGGATTTTGCTGCATAGAATCTGGTTCTTTGATCTGCAAAGCCACAACAGACTGTTCTGAATGTTCCTTCTTTTGTGGTACTGAAAAAATTAAGAAAATATGTACAAACTCCATTTTTAAATGTATGTGTTTCAACTTAATCATGTAATAGCAAAATTAGTGCAGGAGAAGGAGGCACTGTGTCGGAGTAGTCAAAACAAATTTATGGGCTCTTTAAGAGGTTTTAAATTAGAATTATTTTTTTCATTTCAAATTGTTTCCTTTTGTCCTAACTTCACTTTATTTTCTATTTTGTGCTGGAAAAAAATAGATGGAAATGAATAAAGTATTATTTTATTGAAGGTTTCTCCCTAATTCCACTGTCCCACTACTATAATTGATAATATAATGTGCTTCAAGAGAAAAATAGTTAGACACAGCATAGTCTGAAAAGCTAGTTAGCCATTTTTGTTATTGGTGAAGTTTGTGAGGCCCTATACTCAACTTGATGGCGCTTCTCTGTTTGGATGTAATACAATTACTTTAGAATACCACATCCAATCAATTAAAAAAAGTCAGGAAATATTCTAGGCATCACTGGGCAGAACTCTATTAATTTTGGGGAGGGGGAATCCGAAAACCAGAAGGGGTGAAATGGGGGACATATTGAGCCCCTGGCATCTGTTAGCAGAGCCACATGTAAGGGGACTGTTGCCCCCTTACTAACATTCAGTGGGGGTGTTTTAGTTGCTAGCTCCTAGTACTAAAAAGGGGGAAGGGTTGATGGGGAATCAGGACCCTGAGACTGACAGCCCCCAGGAACAATGGGGAGAGGCCAATGCTCCAGGTTAGCCTGAATGACAGGGCAAGCAGGCTAATCAGGGAGTCAGGAGGCCAGGGAGGTCCTGTCCTCTGTGTGAGCTGGAATTGCTTGTGTCAGACAGAGTGGGGCTGAGCTAAAGAGAAAGCAGGGGCCTAAGCTAAGCTGGGGAGCAGACCTGTGCCAGATCCAGAAAGATCAGAAAAGCAGCCCAGAGAGAGCAGACCCTGTCCTGGGAGCAGAGCTGCAGCCCCAAAGCTAGAGGCACAGCCCAGAGAGAGCAGACTTGCCCTGGGAGGAGAGCTGCAGCAACCAGAGCCAGTGGGGCCATAAAAGCAGCCCAGGAAGCAGGTCAGTGCCGGGAGCAGAGTCACAGAAGCAGCCTGCAGAGCAGACCTGTCCTGGGAGCAGAGCTGTAGCAACCAGAGGCAGATGGGCAAAAGAAGCAGCCCAGGGAGCTGGCGGCAGAGCAGCAGCAGCAGCAGTGCAGAGACAGAGTGGTGCAGCTGGGGCTGGAGCAGTCTGGAGCTGGGTGCGGTGAGCAGCTGGGGAGAGCGATGGGGACCCTGGGCAGCAGGCCCAGCACAGGGAGACGCCCCAGCCAAGAGGCTCTGTAGGCCAGGCTTGGATCATAACCCCGACAGGGTGGGGGCAACACTGGGAAGAAGGTCCCTACCACTTAGAGCCTGAGAGTGTGTGGCCACCACCAGAGCAAGTGTCCAACCCACAGCATCCCTGCAGCAAAGCCAGGGCCTGAGAAGGCGGCCTGGGACTTACAAGGAACAGACTGTGAACTGCCCTGACATTCCAGAGACACTGTTTGTGATGTTCCCTGCCACAGAGCGGGGTGATGTGTTTCCTTTAACCTTTCCCATTTTTCCTTATTCTTTTTAAAATTAATTGTTGATTAAATAACTTGCATTTGCTTTAACGTGTATGTAATGGTCAGTGCGTCAGGGAAGTGCCCAGTGCAGAGAGAGTACCCCGGAGTGGGGACACCCTAGCTCCTGTCCTAGGTGACTACAGCAGGGTTGGGGTTGAGCCCCCCAGGAATCCTGGGCCCAGCCTTGTTGGGGTTACGAGGACTCTGCCAGACAGGAGAGTGGAAGGGGAGTCCTCAGGGGCAGGGAAGCCACTAGGTAAAGGAAGTGGGAGCGAGGACTCAGATCCTTTCGCTAGCCCACTTCACCGGGGTAGTGCAGAAGCCAGGAAAGTTCCCCACAAGAGCAGGACTATTCCTCCGCTTACACACAGTTGCAAGCACCCATGTAATTGTCTATAGATCAAACTAATTGATGGCACCCATTAACATCTTCCAGCATAACAGTATCGCCATTCATCCTCCCAATAGGGTTTAACATGTTGACACCCTGCATGATTTATCATTCAGACAGAAAAAAGAGAAATAATAATAGAGGCTGTTGTAATAACTGGACCTACAACTTTACCCTAATTGTGAGCTCAACTGTAAAAAGTAAGTGAAAGTTCATAAGATGTCACAATAAATTATGACAACAAATGTTGATGGGGGGGTGGAGGGTACAAAAGGGAGCCAGACAGACTAGTGAATTAGTCTAAATGAAAAGGCATACTGATATAATTCAGACTGTTATTATCATGCTTGGTAAACAAGAAAAGCTTGGAATCAGAAAGGAGTGAACCAAAATTGATGTGTCACAAACTAAACCTAGTGGGTGGACAAAACAATGAAGGAATGGGCTATTCTGCTCTTTTGCGGGTCCTTAAAAAAAGACTTTAGGGAGAAAAATTGGCTAATGGAGCAAGGTTCACCATCGTGGCTATAACCCACTATGTCCTGGGACCAGGGCCGGATTAATGCAAGCGCTTTAGGGGCTGCAGCCCAGGGCCTCGGGCTAAGTGGGGCCCTGCAGGGCCTCAGCCCAATGTTCCTTTTCATCCAGCAAGTCTCCGCACCACAGGCCAGACACTGGTCCCCGAGCCTTGATGCCCTCCCTGGGGCCAGAGCCATAAGTGCCAGCTCGCTGATGTGCCCCTGCGGCCCCTAGGCGAGGGGCATTCAGGGAATCTCTGCACACTGCCCCCGCCCCCCTAGCGCCTGCTCCGCAGCTCCCATTGGCAGGGTACCGAGGCCAATGGGAGCTGCAGGGGCGGTGCCTGCAGGCATGGACAGCGTGCACTGCGCAGAGTGGCCTGGCCCCTCTGCCTGGGGGCTGGTCATGCTGGCCACCTTGGGGAGCAGAGCAGCGTGGACCCAGGGCATGCAGGGATCCTGCCTTAGCCCTGCTGCACTGTCGACCAGGAGCCACCCGAGGTAAGCGCCTCCCGGCCGGAGCCTGCACCCCATACCCCCTCCTGCACCCCTACTCCAGCCCGGAGCCCCCTTCTGCGCCAAAACTCCCTCCCAGATCCTGCACCCCGTCCCAGCCCTGAGCCCCTTCCTTCACCCCAACTCCCACCCAGAGCCCGAACCTCCTGCTGCAGCCCGACTCCCTGGCCCCACCCCAGAGCCCACCTCCCAGCAGGAGCTGCACCCACTCCCGCACCCCAATCCCCTGCCTGAGCTCATTCCCCCACTCCAAACCCCCGGGGACCCCACAAAATCTAATAGCCCCAAGCCCACAGGAGAGTTAATCTGGCCCTACCTGGGACCCCAGGCCTTTGTCATCCTGAGAGGTCTGACCTAACCAGGCCAGAGAGGAGGATCCAGATACAGTTCCCAGCTGGAGTCTCCCAGAATCAGCATAGATCTCCCAGTGACTAATGAAAGCAACCTGGGAGATTTTAATAGGATATTTTAAGAAAATGACATTACATCATGTTGGGGGAAAAAAATCTCCAGGAATAGCTTCTGTCAGAGTTGGGAACCCAGATGACATTGCCACTTCTACCAATTCCAGCTGAGTCCCAAACACAATTTGGGGTGGAACAGGATTGGATTTAACAGCCCATCTCTATTAATTTCTTCTCTTTTCCCCAAGAGGACAATTACTACCATCTTTAATACTACCTATGAAACTGTAGGTCAAGTTCATTGCACACACCATTTGCTTGCATTCCTCTGTCCCCCAGCCCCACCCCCTTGTTTTTCTTTCTGAAAAGTCTCTTCAGATAAAGAGCAAGGCATGTTGCTAAAATGGAAGATTTATTTAATACTTTATAGATCAAATGCTTTAGCTGTTTTGCCTTCTTGTTAACTTTTCATCAAAAGATAAAGAAAGGGTTTTGAATGGTATGTTTGCTGTAGTACTAAGCACGCTGAGGTCTCTGTAGCCAAACCTGAATTTTGTCCAACACAGTTTAATTTTGGACAGTGACTGGATTATGTTAACACTTTTAGCCCATATATTCCATCTAAACTAATATAACTGGGCACACAAAGCCCTTGCCATGGGGAATGAGGGAGTCGGAGATCCTGGGATGAGGGGGAGTATGCATACCCCTGGCTATGAGTCGAGGAGGGAGTGGGAGACAGAGCCCCTATTAGGAGGGGGGAGGGGGAGTGAGAGTAACAAGGAATCCCTGAAATAAAAGGGGATGGGAGGGTGCCACACAGGGAACTTGTAGGGAGGAACAGAGGAATGCAAGCAATGGTGTGTGAAATGAACTTGACCTACGGAAGCAACACAGTGTGTGACACTGCTGACCTCTTCCCCTTCCCCGAGAATATTTAGTAACATAAGGAAAAGACTTTTAAAGTATGTTTTGCTTGGTGTTCTTTTGGTTAAGTTTAGAACATTTCAGTTACTTTAGACTTAGCCCAGATTATTGGCTCTGTTAGGGCCACTTTGCACTTGTCCACTGATGTACAGTCATATAGCTTATCATGAGATGATCACCCCGGGATAGGGCTATCTTCAGTGGGCATAAAGCCAACATAAGCTTCTAGGCCAAATTCCCCTACAACAGACTCAGGGAGTATGTCTAGGAAAAGGGACAGTGCCGGGCTGCTGGCAGGCAGCACAATTTGGAGTAGTTATACCGTGGGACCAGTGTGGTTTCATAGCCCATATAAGATGAGAGGAGCGCAAAAGTGGCTTAAAGCCACTTCTTGCAACTCTCTTGGACTTGCACTGTGGGCTCCTCAGTCAGCACTGAAGATTCGGACCTGAGCCTTATAAAATTATTTCATTTGTAAAATTTACATTGTTATGAGTGTTTGAGGGAGGGGAGAGAAGAGAGAGTCGGTTATTTGGCGGGTTGAGGGGGGGGGAGATTTTTTATGGAGGAAAGTTATTCTACATTGTAATTGCATCTGATACTCCTTCCTATATGAGTCTGGTTTGGTTTGGTTTTAACTAAAATTAGCTGCTCATATTTAAGGCTGACGCTTTCAAAAGTGTATCAGAGAATGGATTGCTGGAAATGATTTCTGTGTTGAAACTGCTGGGAGATGTTATTAGTTTGCCTGGACTTCTGTAATTATTTTGATCCCTGTCCTTCTTCATTGCCATTCACTGGAATCAATTTCTGCTTTTTACTTTGCCTGGTAATATCTTTGTGTATTGCTCAACTAGTTCTAATAACCTATTTCAGTGAGGAAACCACGTTCTTTAGAGTGTTTGCAATGTGTGTGTGGTGCAGTCTTCTTTCATTATGCCAAATGTTTTCACGAAGGTTTGGGGCTTTTTACCTGTGTTAGTTTCTGAAAGTACTGTAGTTTTAAGTTATTGAAGGTAAAAAGTTCTTCCCAAGACCTAGCAAATCGGTACCGAACTTCTCCAGTACAAGCCCTGCCATTCTTTGGCTAATTCATACTAAGAAAATGTTTGCAAATAAACTTTCCTTCATAATCTTTACCTTTTATAATTAACTATTCTTCATACAATTACATTTTAAAGGATTTCTGAATCTTGATGTGTAGAAACCAAACCCCTACTATGACCTATAAGAATCTTAGTTCTACACACCACCATTATAGGGTACGGCAGGACTCTTGGACAAAATTGTGAAACAACATATGGTACAGTTATCAGTAACAGTTTTACTGGGGAAGGGCAGATTAGCAGAATCAAGGAAGATCATTAATAAAAATGAATCCAATTTGTATTACTCCAGCAATGTAATGGTCAGCTTCACCAATACTTAGGTTGTACTAAAGCTACTCCTAACTAAGGGATCAAGGTCTTCCGTTTATAGTTCTGTCAAAATGCCTTCTAATTTCTCTTCCTGTAAAGCTTTTCCCAAGTCCATTGCTATCCATAGGGACGTCTCAAGCACTCCACATAGCCAAGGATCCTATTGGTGGCAAACAGTTGCTCAGACTGTTCTTAATAAAGAGGTAGAGCACACTCAGAATCATGAAGAAATACTTAACAGACTTTGAAATGACTGTCTACAAATTAACTGGCCAGTGTAATTAACAGCAGCTAGCTGGATTTTTCTACTTCTTCTGGTATCTCAAGACAGCTGCTGGACTTTGTTCCTCCCTGCAATAAGCTACAGAAACAGCCCCTTCTCTCTTGAAGTTGCCTTACTTTGGAAACATTCGAAGTCTGCAGTCCCTTTGCTTTTCTTTGGTCGTATGCTTATCACGTATTTTGCCTTGCCTCTGTCCTGTATTGCTCTAATTCTCATTATTTGTCAGCCCACAATAAGTAATCTGGTTACTTTGTATCTATTTTTTAATTCCCTCAGAAATGTGGTATTATTCTTAAAAGTAGCTGTGTAAAAATGGCAAGTTAGTCAATAGACTTGCTCCCTGTTGTTGCCAGTTGTGTTTTCATATTCTACTGAAAAATATTAATTTACTCTGGGTTGTGTGTTTTTGTTTGTTTTAGCCCTGTAGGGGTAATACAGCAAATGGAGAGTGAGATGGACTTTGTTTTGGCTCTTTTATGTTCAACAATGTTCTTTCAATTGAAAAATATTTATTGTTGATTCATGAACAAGAAAGATCCAGCTTGACTTTCAGTTTCCAAATTGTCTGAAGGGCTGACAGTTAGAAAACACATTTTTTAAATTACTTATAAACTGAGCAAATTCGTTTCTCACTGATTTTTGAATCAATAATCATGCAACCTCAGCATGCTGTCTCTACAAACTCACTTTTCAGATCAGAAAAAAAGGTTACTCACCTTCTCGTAACTGTTGTTCTTTGAGATGTGTTCACGTCCATTCCAATTAGGTGTGTACGCGCCGCGTGCATGTCAGCCAGGAGATTTTTCCCTTAGCAGCGTTCGGAGGGTCGGCCTGGGGGCCCCTGGAGTCGTGCCTTTATGGCGTCCAATATAGGGCCCTGCCGACCCCCCAACCCGTCAGTTCCTCCTTGCCCACTGCTCTGACAGAGGGGTAGGAGGGTGGGTATTGGAATGGACATGAACAACACATCTCGAAGAACAGCAGTTAAGGGAAGGTGAGTAACTGGTTTTTCTTCTTCGAGTGCTTGTTCAGGTCCATTCCAATCAGGTGTCTCACAAGCCAAAGTTCAGGAGGTAGGGTTGGAGCTGTCTACTGATTGGAGCACAGCTCATCCAAAGGCTGCGTCCTCTCTGGCCTGTTGAGTGATCGCATAGTGCATTGTGAAAGTGTGTATAGAGGACCACGTTGCTGCCCTGCAGATTTCCTGTGTGGGGACTTGTGCCAGGAATGCTGCTGAAGAGGCCTGAGCCTGGTGGAGTGCACGGCGGTCAGCGGAGCGGGCACCTTCGCCAAGTCATAACACTCAAGAATTCATGATACGATCCACGACAAGATACGTTGCGATGAGACAGGGAGGCCTTTCATTGTATCTGCCACTGCTATGAATAACTGGACAGACTTTTGGAACAGCTTCATTCTCTCAGTATAGAAGGCTAGTGCCCTGCAGACATTCAGTGAGTGAAGCCACTGCTCCCTGCCGCTGGAGTGCAGCTTAGGGTAGAACACTGGGAGGAAGGTGTCCTGGTTGATGTGAAACTGGGAGACAACCTTGGGGAGAAAAGCCGGGTGAGGTCTGAGCTGAACCTTGTCCTTATGGAATACAGTGTAAGGGGGCTCTGATGTAACTATTTAAGAAAGAAAAGTGAAGAGGGCCCTGAGCTCCAACACTTTCCTACCTGAGGTTATCGCCACCAGAAACGCCACCTTGTATGAGAGAGAAAGCAGGGAGCATGTCACCAGTGGCTCAAATGTTGGACCCGTAAGTCTGGAAAGGACTAGATTAAGGTCCCAAGTCAGGATAGGCTGTCGTTCTTGTGGGCGCAGTCTGTCGAGACCTTTAAAGAAACGGCTGACCATTGGATTCATGAAGACTGAGTAGCCGTCTGCACCTGGATGGAAGGCGGAAATGGCGGCCAAGTGAACCCTTATAGATGACAGGGACAGTGCCTGCTGCTTAAGATGGAGGAGGTAGTCCAGTATAAATGGCACCAAGGTGAACGTCGGAGACTGATGGTGCTGCTCCGACCAGATGGAGTACTAGCTCCACTTGGCAAGGTATGTTGCCCTTCTGGAGGGCTTTCTACTGCCAAGGAGAACTTGCCTGACTTGATCAGAGCTGGACATGGAGCTTCAACGCTGTGAGGTGGAGTGACTCAAGGTTTGGGTGCCGGAGGCAGCCGTGATCCTGCATGATTAGGTAGGGTGATCAGAGTTGCCACGGACATTTCCAAGAGCGATGTGAACCAGTGCTGGCATGGCCAGGCTAGAGCTATCAATATCACAAGGGCTCGGTCCCTGTTGATCTTGAGGAGCACCTTGTGAACGAGAGGGATGGGCAGGAATGCATATAGGAGATGGCCTCTCCATGGAAGTAGGAACGGATCCACGATCAAGCCTGGGCTGTGATTCAGGAACAAGCAGAATAGCTGACACTTCCTGTTGCGTTGTGTGGCAAACAGGTCTATTTGGGGAAAGCCCTATTGTTGGAAGATTGATCTTGCCTATGTCCGGCCAGAGGGACCACTCGTGGCCATGAAAAGAGTGGCTGAGACTGTCCACCAGTTTGTTCTGTATCCCAGGGAGATATGATGCTTGCAGGTGTATTGAGTGCGCTACATAGAAGTCCCACAGCATGAGGACTTCCTGACACAGGGGAGACGAGGGTGCACTCCTGTTTGTTGATATAAAACATCGCCATGGTGTTGTCGGTGAGGACGGATACACATCTGCCTGATATATGGACTCTGAAAGCCTGGCATGCCACTCTCAGTTCTCTCAGTTCTCTCAGTTCACATGCATCCGACGAAGTGGGTATTCACCCACAAAAGCTAATGCTCCAAAACGTCTGTTAGTCTATAAGGTGCCACAGGACTCTTTGCCGCTTTCTCAGTTCTCTGACATTGATATGCAGAGCGAGATCTGCCTGAGACCAGAGACCTTGCGTCCTGAGGTCTCCCAAATGTGCCCCCCATCCGAGATCTGACTCATCTGTCTCTAGTGAGAGGGATGGCTGGGGGCCGGTGAAGGAGACTACTGCACATACTACCTGTGGGTCAAGCGACCACAGGAGGGAGTCTAGTATTGGGTGCTGTCCAAAGCATCCTGAGCTGGTCGATATCCTGACGCTAGCCATGACTGGAGTGGGCGAAGCCTGAGTCTGGCATGCTGTACTATGTAGGTACAAGCGGCCATATGCCCCAAAAGTTTCAGGCAGTTCCTTGCTGTAGTGGTGGGGAACTGCCTGAGGCCCCGTATTTGTCGCCCAGTGACTGAAATCTGGCTTCTGGGAGGTATACCCTGGCTTGAGTTGAGTCTAACATTGCCCTTATAAACTCTATCCTCTGCACCAGGGACAGTGTTGATTTGGCCTCGTTTAGAAGGAAACCCAGTTCAATGAACGTCCTTCTTATGAAGCTGACCTGCTATTCCACTTGAGGTCTGGAGTGGCCTTTGATCAGCCAGTCGTTGAGGTATGGGAACACCTCTACCTGTTGCTTGTGCAGGAACGCCGCAATGACTGTCATGCACTTGGTAAACACCCAAGGTGCTGCTGACAGGCCAAATGAGAGGACAGTAAACTGATAGTGGCTGTTGTTCACCACAAACCTGAGGTATCTTCTATGGGGTGGAATTACCGCTTTGTGAAAGTCCGCATCCTTCAAATCGAGGGCGGCATACCAGTTTCCTGGATCCAATGATGGGATAATGGAGGCCAAAGAGACCATGCGGAACCTGAGTTTCTTGATGAACTTTGTTGAGTTTCCGCAGGTCCAAGATGGGCCTGAGACCACCCTTGGCTCTTCTACCAAGAGTAGAAGCCCTTGTCCCTTTGCTCCTGAGGAACCTCTTCCACTGCCCCTACCGAGAGGAGTGAGTGCACTTCCTGTATAAGAAGTTGCTCATTAGAGGGATCCCGGAAGAGGGATGGTGAAGGTGGGTGGAAAGGGCCAGAATTCGATGGCATATCCCCTCTCTCTCCTGTGCAGAGCACCCAGCGGTCCGAGGTGATACGGGACCATGCACAGTAGAAAGGGGATAGTTGGGACAAAAAGCTAAGAGAGGTTGGATCCAGCTGCAGTACTGGTGCACCGTCCTCAACCGCACTTTCAAAAGGGTGGTCTGGGGCCAGGCACTGGCTTGGGCTGGCGTGAGCCCTGGCCTGAGGAGGGGTGTTGCCTCCTTCTGCAACTCTTGTTCCTTCTACAAGGAGTGTCCTGGCAGTTCTGAGGCTGGTAGAACCTAGAGGGAGCTTGTGGCCAGAAGTGCCTATGTTGGGTGGCCAGTGTATGGAGCCCAAAGATCTAAGGGTGGCCCTGGAGTCTTTTAGACTATGGAGTCTTTTATCCATCTTATCGGCGAAAAGGGCCGAACCCTCAAAGGGGAGGTCCTGGATTGTTTGTTGGACCTCATGGGGCAGACCAGAGACTTGCAACCAGGAACCTCTCCTCATTACAACCCCCATTGCCATACTACATGAGGCTGCATCTGCTGCATCCAATGCCACCTGCAGGAAAGCTCGGGAGACCAGTTTTCCCTCTTCCACCACTGCCTCCCTGTTTTTAGGGGAGGGTCCCCGGAAGCCCTGGCGCTCTCGCTTATTGGCCACATCAACCACGAGGGAGTCGGGGGGTGGGTGGGTGTATAAGTGTTTGTATCCCTTAAAAAGGACAAAGTACCACCTCTCATTCCTCTTGGCTGTAGGGACCAGAGATGCAGGGGTCTGCCATAGGGTTTTTGTTGTCTCTGAAATCATCCTTATTAAGGGCAAGGTGATGTGGGAGGGACCAGAGGGTGCGAGAATGTCAATGTCTGGGTTGGATTCCTCCATGACCTCCTCCACCTGTATGCCCAGGTTCTGGGCAGCATGACGTAGGAGCTGCTGGAGGACCCTGATATCCTCCAGGGCTGGGGCCGTCACCGTCCCTGCCACCACTTCATCTGGGGAGGATGAGGAGGAGAGGCCTAGCAGCAGGCCCTGCTCACCCCTCAGCGCCCCATGGGTCTCGCGGCATGCGGTATTCCAGAGCTTGTGGTGCCAGGGCTCCTGGGGGCCGAAAAATCGGTGCCGAAGCAGACAGCACCGAAGATGTTGATTCCGGCGGTGCCGATATCGTTGATGCCAGTGGTACCAATGCTGTGGCTGCCAGCAGTGCCGCTGATTGGCAGGTCAGCACCAGAGCTGTAGGTGACAACAGCAGTGTTGGTGGCGCTTCCATCGGTGGTGGTGCTGTCAGTGGACCCAATGGTGCCTGCGGGGAGGAAGGAGGACACCGATGCTGACCTGGACCTTGGGTACTGGACCTGTCCCTGGCACTGGTGATACACCCAGGGTGTCCAAAAGGGCCACTGCATAGATGGTTGCCACTGCGGAGACCATGGTACCGGGTAGGGCGGGTGGTCATGGTGGGATCTGGACCTCCTGGTCCTATCTGACCGATAGGATTCCGATTCCGAGGTCTTTGAGTAGGAGGACCACGGAGGAGCAGTACTCTGGGCCTCTGGAAAGCAGTGCCAAGAGGTCGGGGACTAGTGCAGCTCCTCCGTATGGGTGGGTCGTGCCAGAGAGAAGTGCACTGGAGATAGGGATCAGCACGCCATCATTGCTGGGTTTATCCCTTAATTGGACTTCGGGCCATGCAGTCATCGGTGACTTGTCTCTCCTCTGCTGGGAGGACGGCACAGTGAGGCGTATAAGGTCCCTGGGTGCCTCAAATGCCTCAGGAGTCAAGGGGAGATGGAGGTGATGACCTTGGCAGTCCAGGGACCGTTGAGGGTTCAGACTCGACTGAACCCCAGATGGGGCAGGAGTCAACGAGATCCTGGAAGGCTGGAGAGACAAAGCTGCCTGGCTCAAGGTGTGCTTTGATGCCTCAGGTCCCTTGGTCTTTAAAGGGGGAGAGCGACCCCTATCTGGCCTTTTCTTCCTTTGTGGCACTGAGCACGGTGCCACACTGCAGAGGGTTTCTTATGTGCGGCGCCATGGCGGTGCCAGGAGTCCTTAGAGTCCTTGCTCCACACCAGCTTGCGCACTGTCGGTGCCAGAGCACTTCGGACTGACATGGAAGTGCTCGGCGTGAGTTCTGCAGATCCCAGGTCAGAATGCTGTCAAACTGCTGCTTCCATTAGGAGGATCTTGAGTCTTTTGGTCCCTGTCTTTTAAGGGTCCTAGGGCAAAAACCCTTGCAGATCCTGCACTTGTCCTTTTGGTGCCTCTCCCCAAGGCACCGTAGACAAGAAGAGTGTAGTCACTCTTCAGCATAAACTTGCCACAGTCCTCGCAGAGTTTGAACACTGGAGAGCAGGGCATACCCCAGAACTGGGGGGAAATGTTATCGTGACTCTTGGGGGCCCCCCCCAACTACCTACTAACTGTAACTAATAACTAATGAACTATTTACAACTATTTAAGAAAGAAAAGTGAAGAGGACACTGTCAAACGCGCTTGCAAAGCAAGAGCAACAGTTGTTCCAGCTAGCCATCACTGGTGGTGGGAAGGAACTGAGGGGGTGAGGGGTTGGCAGGGCTCTATATTGGGTGCCATAAAGGCATGACACCAGGGGGCGCCCAGGCCAACCCTATGGACGATGCTAAAGGAAAAGTCCTAGCTCCTTCAGTTATATTGGGACAGGAAATACTTTTAGGGAAAAGAGCTGACATGTCTGTCAGCTGGCTGAAGGAGGAGCAACAAATCCACATGCTTTAAGTAGGTAATACATTTGAAGCTTTATTGGTAAATGTCCTCTATCCCTCAAAAATTGTCCTCTATCCCCAGCAAAATTCCCTCCAATCAGAGCTCTCTTCTAGCAAGCGGGGAAGGACCACCCCTGCATTCCGTCCCAATTCTTTCTCTTGAATGATAGCTCCAATCCTCAGTGTGATGTTCAGCTCCCTAGTTGCCCACAAAGGCCGGACTTTCTCCCAACCCTCCCTTCTCATTATGTCTCCCTTTCTTATACCGATGACTTTCTAAGTGTGTCTCATCAGCCCCTACCTCAGGGGCTTCTGCAGGTTGGAGGGAAACTTGGTGATTTTTTTCTTTTAAGGTACATCCCTCACAGAGTGACCTCATTTTGAACTAGAATTGGATAAATATTATTAATTGTTCCCTTAATAATAATCTTTTATTTACTGAGCTATTACAATTGCTTTGGGTATAAATATTAAGTCAGTGATCTCCCTTTATCTGTCTTATAACCCATGTCCATTTCCATGAAGCTTTTATTCTAAAATGAAATTGTTTGGGGATATACTGGCTTTAAACCATTGGATAGGCTGAGTAATAAGTGCAGAAGAAAAGTACACAATGTAGTTACCTACATATTCTCTCATTTCAGTTTATATATTTGTGTTCACAGGTCTGCAGCAGTTTTCTTCCTCTCTGAACACTATCAGGAGACGATATATTTCTCCTTTGCATGAAGAGACGTTTTTGTAATGTGTGCAGTTGCTGTTTCCAGACCTGGTGGGGAAGGAAATAATGGACATCATAGGAAGTTTTTTTTCCTTTTTGTTTTTGGAGTTGCATTGCTATGCACTGGATTTCTGCTTTCAGTCTTTATTTTACAGACTTGCCCATCTGGAACCTTCAGTGATTGCAACAGGGCCCTTAAGATTGCTGGGCCTGTGGTGGTTGTTGTTGGATTAGTTTGTGTCTTATTGGCACAATCAAGAGCTAGGCTGTACCTAAGTCAGAGACAGATGCAAGGTGAGCAGGTGTACAGCCTCATTTTTTGTCAAGGGAACTGTCAGGTTGCCCAGTTTCTTATCTTTGGGTTTTTGTTTTTAACTAGTGGAGTGCTAATTAGTTTCCTGGGCATTTGGGTTCCTGGATGTAGCCCAGGAAGGCACAGCCTACAGTATAATCAAACCAGCACTTCTGATGTTGAACTCTCAGGCTGTGGATTTCTGCCTCTTCAAATCATGGGTCCTTTGATTGTGCTTATTGGATTAAGTTTCTTCGTAATAGCTCATATTAAAAAGAAAACCAATTTAAATCTCAGCCAAGAATCCTCTGAAAATGGAGAACAGCCTCAGAGTCCAGAATCATTTCAAGTTACAGCAGGTATGTAAATGATTTGCATATACTTTAAATTTGAAAGCTAGTTTTACTGACCTGTACGCTAGTTCCTATTTTGTGTGTGTGGTTTAACATACCAAATGAGAAACATGTTGCCTTTTACATCTGAAACATTCAAATTGTAGTTAATTCAGTCTTCTTTCTTCAGGGGCAAACTGCCTTTTGACTTACAAAAAACCTCCAAAGGCAAATGTGGAAGAAATCACATTATCTGGCATAAGTAATTCCAATCCTACTTCCTTTTCCAGAGAATGGAATAGGCATTGTAAATTGTAGGTGTCATGGCTTTTTTTATTACTATATTGAAAATGCAGTTTAGCTTTGAATTCTGGCCTGTTATCTTGTCCCCTGAAATAGGACTGCAATGATTCAGATGCAGAGGGTACTGCTTGTACTGTTTGTGTCACCATTTTAATTCTGGATGAATACGGTTTGTAAGTTTTAAACTACATTTTTAGTGGTCAGAAGGAATGGGTGACAAATTAACCACTATGCTGCTCAACTGCTACCTGATTGATCAGAACTGAAGTCCATTGCACACAAAATCCTGCCTTCGTCCTCCTGACATAAGGACTATTTAACCTGATGCTTAATAGGAAAAAGTGAAGGTTTGAGAGGCTGACACCAGATATCGGGGTAGAAGTTGTAGAGTTGAGTGAGAGAGTTGTAGAAGAATTGCAATTTAAGAAAATAGTCTTTGAAGGGGAGAAAGCAAAACTAGTACACACACTCTTTTATATGTGGAGAGTTCTAAGAAAAGTAAAATATACAAACACTGTAGGATCAAGCATAGACTTAAAATGTGGATTGCTGCAGGATCATGGTGCGCAAGTCTGTTGGTTCCATCACTTTACCAGAATCATTGTATTTGGCAACACATGCCCTGCTCAACTTCAGTATTAATTTGCTTTATGAACTGTCTTTGCAAGATGCTCCTTGTGTGAGTGTTTAGTAAGCCAACAATCACTTCCTCTCCTACAACCTGTTTGAAAAGATCTAAATTCTGTTGTCTTCCTTAGGTGCACTACTTTCAGAATAAGCTGACAAAACAAACATATGAGGAGCACCCTGTGTGCAAAGCAAGTTCATGTAATAACATCAATGTTAATGTTGGGTAGGCAGGTGTTGCCTAAACACTGTGATTTTTGGGGAGGTGATGGATGGATCAAAAGATTGAAACAACTTGCAAGAACAGAGGTTGAGTTTTACATAGAAAACTTAAGAGGCAAAGACACAAAAAGTGGAGTGGGCAGAGGGGAAGTAGTTGTTGCAGCTGTTTAATTAAGAGAACTAGCTGGCTGTTGGCTGTCCATTAAAAACACTAAAACCCCCACAAAATGCAAAGTTCTGAATAAGAGAGACCATACTCATTGTCCAACTTCATAACATTATCACTAATTAGTGTTCAGATTAAGCACTGCATAATTACAGTTTAGTGTATAACATGTACTGCTTTCTTATAATATGAATTCTATTAGTATTGTGCCTTCAACTATGAAAATGTTATCTAAAATGTCTTTATTAGTTATGCAACTATAGGTACACTGGTTTGATTGTTCTGAAATTGTAACTATCAGAAATCACCATTTGTGCCGACAGTTATAAAATCATTTCATTTAATAATGGCATGTTGCTCCTTAACAGGCAATCAAGTTGCAAGATATAGTAATGGTATAAGTGCAGTTATTACCTCTTTGTATAAATAAGCACTTAAGAACATATAAATCGTAGAAAGCAAGGAACTTCCTGATAATTTGTTAACAGAGGAAATACTGCACATTTGAAGAAAAAATTAAACCAATATGAATTGTTAAGCAGAGCATTGAACATTTTTATTTATAGCATCGTTACAGGTATGCACAGTACTTTATAAAACCAACATTTTAGGCAGGCATGGAGAACTAGGCACATGCGTACTATAGTGATGAGCATGGTATAAAATCTCAGATAGAAAGTGTGCTAATAGCTCTTGCTCTGTATTTAGAGAACACACGTGAGCCTGTCTGCTCGTAGGTTCTGCAGTCAACAGTAAAGGGATTTGTGTCCTTTAGCGAGATGGAACTTTTTTTTATGGCTGCTTTTTTTTTTAGTAAGATGAATCTCTTACATTGTAAAAATCCTCCCAGAATGTGTACATAAAATTGTCCTCTACACCAAGGAATGTCAGAACATTTAAAGTATGCATGAACATGGTGCCTGTATCTATAAAGAAGATAAGCACAAATACTATACTACACTAGTATGAATATCTCTTAGGTTACAATGAGGATCAGGAAATGAGTTGAATTTTCATGTCACTAATTAATTTTTTTCTCTTTAGGTGATGCTGTAATGACATTCCCACCCCTCCCACCACCTTATTTTGCTGACTCTCTATCACCACATGTAACTCATAAGCCACTTGCCACAGAGCTGCCTATGAGTGAAAATCCTCCCTCGTACGACAGTATTGTAAATAATGGGTAAGATAGTCTTCATGTTTATTTTCTAGAATCTGCGATGTTTAACTCATGGGTTGAAGTGTAGCTAGGAAAACACTCTCTTAACCATCATTGATTTTATGTCTGACATCTACAAAATTTTCTAGTAACTCCCTGAATTTCGTCCTTCTGATATTTTACCTTAATTTTAAAATATTCTTACCTTGATTGCAGCAAGGGACTTGGATGCCTGTGTTCTATTTTTGACTTGCTGACTTGTGTGAACTTGAACAATACAGAGACCTTTCTCTGCTTCCGTTTCCCTGGCTGTCAAATGAGAATACTACTATTTATTTAACTACTTCAAAGGCTTTTGGGAGGCTTAATTAAAAGTTGTAAGTCACCTTTCATCTGAGGATCTCAGAGTACAAAGTATTGTCATTTCAGTAATTGGGGTTTTAGAACTCATAACTATTATAAGGAAGGGGAAAGTAGGGCCATAGTAGATTATAAAAAGGCAGGGGGGCAAAGGAACAAAGGAGAAGAGATGAGAAAATCTCTCCCATTCCCAAGTGGCAATTCTGCTCTATGCAGTGTTGTCAGGGGAATATAAAAAGACCTCTTCTTTAGGAAATGCGGAAAGGCCATACTAGTAAACCATGCCATCTGTATAACAAACAGATGTGTATTTGTGGTGAACCAATTTAAAAAAAAAAAGGCAGCTTAAAGACCGGCTTCCCCCACACTGCGTGTGCATGTGTAAAACTCAAGTATGATTTGGCTCAGTGTATAAATGAGATTGGAATGTACTAATGTGTAATGTTTTACAGGGCACAACTTGAACACGTTCAAGGAATGGTTTCCGTTAGAGAGTACGAACCGCCGTATGCAATTCCTGGGAGCAGTTCATCTTCAGACATCTTACCTACTCTGCATCTTTCATCTGAATTACCGCCAAGATATGAAGAAAAAGAAGCAACAGTAAATACTGAATATTCCTCTGGCTCCTCCATGGCTTAGCCTCTTCTGAGCCTTCCGCACAAAGAACTGTGAACTAAAGTTCATTTTTCTATGGAATTGTACACTTCAATTTTAATGTTTTAAATTTATTTTTATAATAAAAATTGTAATGGTTGCATCTATAACCTTAAGACAACAAAACATAAATTACCAGTTTGGGTTTAGAGAAATATTATATAATCCTAGGTTTTTTAGGACAACAGTACTCAACGGTTTGGTGAACTGCAACAGCGTTAGATGTTTGTGTCTTGTTATGGGTATAGTGTCTATTTTTAGCTTTCTTTTATAACAGAGAAACTAAGTAGGACACCAACTTTTTTCAGTGTATTTTGATCTACTCAGATCAATTTGTTTCAGGGCTATGGCAAAGAAACAATTAGAAAGTGGCTTTATAAATATTTGTTGTTCTCTGGAAAGTACTTGTACAATAAGTTTGCAAAATTCCCATTTATTTACTTAGCTTAGATATAGTCTGAACATATTAGCAGTGTCTCATTTTAGTCTGCCTGATAACAAATGCCATATAGTTTAATTTGGAACATTTATGTTCATAGTAGTAATCCCCACAAAAATCAGTTTTAGCCAGCAATTAAGAGCCCTAACTCAAAGCTGAGGGTAGTTAATGCTCTAACACTTTTAACAGATTTCAGAGTGACAGCCATGTTAGTCTGTATTCGCAAAAAGAAAAGGAGTACTTGTGGCACCTTAGAGACTAACCGATTTATTTGAGCATGAGCTTTCGTGAGCTACAGCTCACTTCATCGGTTGCATCCGATGAAGTGAGCTGTAGTTCACGAAAGCTCATGCTCAGATAAATTGGTTAGTCTGTAAGGTGCCACAAGTACTCCTTTTCTTTTTACTTTTAACAGAGGAATGACTGTTTCTATAAGAAATACTAATATAAATCAGAGACTGATTTATAGCAGCAGGATCAGTTTATTTTTGAGTTGGGCTCTCTTGTGTGGCTGAACTACATTTAAAAATCAGTATTTTCCAGGAGCAGAGATTTCTCATCTACAATTGCAAGAAAGGATCTCGTAGCTAGATTCTAAGATATGAAGATGTACCTTTAACTGGCAAGTTCAGAGAGCAAGCGTGGCACAGCTATTAAGACTCCTTTGAGATGCACAGCTCCCTCTCCTCTTATTGACTTCAAAGTATCTTGCAAGAAAGCTCAGCACCTTGCATACAGGAATTTAAGTGCTAAATCCTGCAGGACTTTTTAATTCTCAGATTAAAACTTAATTTTAAAAGAAATTTGGAGCATAAGGCCTTATCTAAAAAGCAAGAGTCCTAGAATTTTATTTTAACTCCAGCAAGGTGGTTTTTTAAATTTAACTACATCTCATCCATTTCCTCCTTAATTTGCACACAAATTATGTTCCTGTGATACTAGGCCCTGATTCTGCCACCTTTGCACTGAATACCACCTTGCTCTGAGAGTAGGCTCTCTGAAATCAATGGGACTGATCATAGTTTAAGGATGGCAGAATTAGGCCCCTCCATGGGGTTTTTCTTGCTGAACTCCCAAATCTTCACCCACTGAAAATGAGAGCCTAATTGTATCATACTACAGGCCTCTGGATGAACTGAGTCAGAGGTATGTGGTGGTAGCCATTCTTAAATGATAATATTTTCGGTAGTCGTCTTACACATCACTTGGTTTTATTTTCTCTATAAGTACTTGTTTTACAAAGGCTTACCTTAGAGCCACAGGACATATTTTGTCACTTCCTAAGTAGCAGGCATATGCATAGTCCCATTGATGTAAGTAACACAAATCACATAAGTGATACTCCACTTGAATAAAGATTATAGAATCTGCCCCACAATTAAGTACAGCCTTAGCTGTACAAGTATAGATCTACAGATGTTGTAAATGAGCACATAGCTCTTAAATATCAATTAGCATACAGACACAGGTAGTCCACAGATTACATTACAAGCTCATAGGTTATGCACATATGTACACGACATTAGCGTGGTGCCGGATATGTATCATAGTAAGTCTGTGCGCATATAAGTAGGTCAGCATGCATAAGTAACCATTCTTCTCCAAGTAGTGTCCCTATGGGTGCTCCATTCTAGGTGTGTTTGCAGCTCCTGTGCTCTTGATCAGAAATTTCATAGTGTCTGTTTGGCCCACGCATACGGGTTACTCAGTCTTGTACTCTGCATTGTTGCTATAAAGTGTTGTGCAGGCAAAGTGCCCTCAGTTCCTTCTCAACTGCCTTGGCCTGAGATGGAGCCTTCACAATTGTCTGTGTTGAATTTTACTTTAGCCGTGACCCCTCAGCTCTTACAGTAGGTTATTATAGTTGTTTCAAAAAAAAATTGTCATATAGTTTCTTCCTTCCTGGGAGTTTTACACTCCTAGAAGGGCATGCCTGGCTCTGACAGGTTTCAAATGCTGCCCGTTGTTCCAGGAGACAATCGTGACAAGAGTGACTGACACTTCTGGTGCATCTGTTGCCTTGGGGAATCTCAAAGGGAAACTTCAGTCTAGCATTAAAATCTAGAGCCAGAAAAAACACGGAGATCAAACTTTGACTCCTTAGGATGGAGAACTTGCTGATCCCAGACTTTGATCCAGGCCAGGAGACCCTACAGTTTGTCAGTCTCTGAATAAGTTGGCCACCTCTACTATCTCCAAGCCATACTCCTCAAGGGCATCTAAGAAGAAGGCCTAAGATTCCTGTCATAAGACTTCCAAAGACCATGCCCTGAGTTCTCCAAGCAGGGAATCTACCTCAAAGAAGATGAGGTCAACAGTGACTCCAGCCACTTTGGCTCCCATCAGTCTCTGACACTGTATGCATGAGATTGC
This sequence comes from Eretmochelys imbricata, assembly GCF_965152235.1. Classification (NCBI taxonomy): domain Eukaryota; kingdom Metazoa; phylum Chordata; order Testudines; family Cheloniidae; genus Eretmochelys; species Eretmochelys imbricata. The sequence continues at coordinate 49,441,048 of NC_135576.1, read as the reverse complement.
TGGTTCCTCAGTACCAAGGACAGTGTTAAATCTAGAGACTCCAAAATGTCAGGTTCTGATAGACCCTTGGTACTGTAAGGAGCAAGGCGGCAAAAAAGGCTATACCCCTTCACACTCACTATCGAAAAAGACCACTCTGGCTCAACTCCCCTTGGACCACTCAAGATTCACAGTACTATCAACTCCCTCAGCTACCATTATTTCAGCTCAGGTCATGGATACGGTACCGACAACACACTCAGTACTGCGGGAGTTTCATTTTCCGCAAGACTTGGCTGTGTCCAAGACACCTGACTCACAGTTCTTGGTACTGAAGCCCTCTAGATTCCCAGACATGCATCTGGTGCTGAGAATTGTACCTCAAGTTTCTTCTGCTGCTCCACCACTTCAGCATGACTTGGGAGAGGAGGATTCTGATGAAAATCTTGCTTTGGACGGTCTAATATCTGGCCATAGCACTCCAATCCATTCCCATAGAGGCGCTTTTCCAGACGTCTCTAAGGAAGTTGATCTCACTCATGACCGATGTAGCTACAGCCACCATCTTGCTGATATGAGCACCCATAGATGCCTCCACCTATGCCATATGCGCCACCCCCTTGACCATACTGGGCCCCCTACGCGGCCTACTGTCAGCAATTCTCTAGGGCTGAGAGAGACAACTTTTATCACCCTCTCTCTCTAGGAAACAGAAACTTCAGGAAGAACCTCTGAGGAACAAGAGATAGGGCTGATGAAGAGACCTCTGCATCAGTCAACATCTCTTCTTTATCCCAAGATGAAGCGATTATGCCACCTCCACCATCCTGGGCTTATGATTTTAAACAATTTTAGGACCTTATTAAGAGGGTCGCGGTTTCTTCACAGATCCCTCTTGAGAAAGTTAAAGAACCACATCATAAGTTGATTGACATCTTTCATACAGTTTTATCTGCCCGCATCACCCTGCCTGTTAACAAGGTCTTCCTGGACCTATAAAGCTTATCTGGCACAGCCTGGCCTCAACGCCACCCACATGCAAGAGACCAGACAAAAAATATTATGTTCCTTCTAATGACTCAGAATTTTTATTTTCTTATCCTTCTCCCAGCTCCTTGATGGTCGAGGAGGTTAATGAACATGAAGGGCAACACCATGCTAAATCTACACCCAATGATAAAGATCATAAGCACCTCAACTACTTGGTAGAAAGTCGTATTTGTCAGCTACTTTACAATTCAGAATTACCAACTACCAGGCTGAACTCCTTATTGAGCTTCTACCAGAAGAACACAGAAGGCAATTAGTACAGAAGTCCAGCTGTTCACCAGAACATCTCTGCAGGCCTCTCTCAACGCTGCTGATACCACCGAACATTTGATTTCTACATCAATAGTTATGAAGAGGGCCTCCTGGCTTCAGCTCTCAGGATTTCCAAAGGAGGTCCAGAATACTGTTGAAGACCTTCCTTTTGAGGGCACTAAACTATTCACTGACACTATAGACAAGTTTCTGCATATGTAAGCAGTCGAGGGCCACTTTACGTTCTCTGGAGAGCTATACGCACATCCAAAAGAGAAAAGTTAATAGGTCCCAGACATCAGAGATCCCACTCAATTCTCAGGTGCCCAGAGATCATATGAACCTCAATTCAAGAGACAGAGGTTCCAGAGAGAAAAAAACATCCACTTCCCAACCTCACAAACCTCTGCTTCAAAACACCAATTTTGATGGAGGGGTGGAGGTCCTGAGCTGCCGTCCCTTTTCATACCAACTGCAGCGTTTCACCTGCCTGCCTCCTTTCAGCAACTCTTTACCACTTCCAGCCTGCTTGCAAATCGCTTACTACAGACAATTGGGTTTTGGAGATCATCTCCACAGGGTACTCCATCCACTTCACTTTTGCCTGCCAACTCCCCTTCCCCATCCCTGTTCAGGGACCTCTCATAAGCACCTTTTTAAGACAGGAAACAAACTCTCTCCTACACTTAGGCACTATAGAACCAGTTCCCATGCAGCACAGAGGAGGGGTTTTATTCCAGGTACTTCCTGGTTCCAAAAAAAGAATGGCAGTTGAAGACCCATCCTAGATTTAAGGCTACTCAACACACTTGTAAAAGCACAAAGATTCAAAATGGTCACACCTTGAAGCAATAATTCCATCTCTGGCTCAAGGAGATTAGTTCTCAGCTCTCAATCATCAAGACACATTTCCATACTAATCCACCCATCTCACAAAAGGTTCCTATGTTTTACTGTCAGTCAGGACCATTTGTAATATAAGGTGTTTCCTTTTTGGCCTCTCATCTGCTCCAAAGATCTTTTCAAAGGTCATGTCTTTAGTAGAGGCACACCTCCGCAGAAAAGCAATTCTGGTGTTTCCTTACCTAGACAATTGGCTTCTAAAAGTTTGCTCCCAGGATAAAACTGTAAGGGCAACTTGCCAACCCATACACCTCTTCCTCGCACTGGACCTACAACTGAACATTCAAAAATCCACCTTGATCCCTTACAAAGGTTAGAATTCATAGGCGCTTATCTCCTGATGCAAGATTTGTGGCCCTTTCCCGTGTAGTCAAGCTATCCAAGAGAAGCCCTCAGACACCTGTCAAGAATTGTCTTTGGCTGTTGAGACATATGGCAGTTGGTACTTTCATTATAGACAGTGCAAGACTGCAGGTGCTTTGCTTCCAGATGTAAGCAGTGTCAGGATGAGCTCCACCCTGACATCTGGTGGTGAGGTGTGGCAAGTTGTGGAAAAGAACTTCAGGGGCTGATCTCATTTGCATAGGCACACCCACCCCGCCTAGAATGAGGCCATAGCTGCCCAAATGGTCACTTTGGCTGCTGTGGGATCCCCAGTGTCTCTGTTATTGGGGCAGGAAGAATAAATTGTTATTACCCTGATTATGGGAACTGTACTTGGCCTTTTGTTATGATGGAGGGACTCACCATCAACTAAGTAGCACTTGCTAGGCAAGGGTCATGGGTTCCAAAACTCTGTGAATTGAGAGAGGCTGGGGACAAGTATTAATGCTTGGTAGTATGGGCCTCTTGGTGAGGGTCTTAGATGCTAATTGCACTTTCTTCTCTCTTCACTGTGGAATATCAGAGCTAATTTTGATTTCATTAGGAGTCTAGTTACAGGCTGCTGAGCTCACTTTGGGCTAATAGTGTAGCAGCATTGAGGCTCCCCTACTACAAGCTGAATTCACCAAAGAGCTGAACTGACTAAGAGCTGAAATCACTGAGCGTTGTGTTAAGTAGTGGGGGAGCCTGAAGATATATTGTGGAGCAGTTTGCGGGATGGCTGGAGTGCCTTGTGGACAGGCTGGGGGAGCAGTTCATAGGATGGTGCGAGCTGCTAGTGGGGCGCAGAGCAGTTCGTGGGATGGCGGGAGCTGCTTGTGGGCTGCAGAGGGGAGCTGAGCAAAGCAGTTTGTGGGGCGGCTGGTGGAGCAGAGCGAAGGCCTATGGAGCTGTGGGGCGGTCAGCTTCAGATCATGTAAGGTGCCTCTTACCCCCGCCCTCATCTCCACCCAGGTTGGGAGGTAAAGCTCTGCAGATAAACTTTCGAACTCTGGGGCTGCCCTGACCAGGGACAGAGACTTTTGGGTCATTGGACTTTTGGGACTTTGGGTGATTTGGGGTTGCTGGACTCAAGAACCAAAGGGAAAGGGCATGCCCCAATTTGCTTGGGGTGGGTTTTTTGCTCATGGGTTGTGTTGTGAATCCTGTTGGTGGTGTTTCCCCAACATAATGCCACATTGTTTCTCTCTGTTATTAAAAGGCCTTTGCTACACTCAGACTATGTGCTTGCCAGAGGGGAAGTATTGCCTCTTGGAGGCACCCAGCAGGGGTGGTATATATTTGTCCCAGGTCACTGGGTGGGGGCTCGAGCCGGTTTGCATGGTGTTATTGGAATGGATCCCCTAGATATTGAACCCGGCCCTTGTTGCTGCCAACTCTAATGGGCAGAAGGGTTACACAAGGATGGCCCAGGACTGTTTATTCACTGAGCAGACACAGTCTAGCCACACTAATGCCCAAATCCACCTTTGTAAAGGAATCTCTCAATTGGTGCAAATACCCTCCCAATGTCTGCGCAGGAGTCCCTTTTACCTGCCCTTCCCTTGACACTTGTTATAACAATGGATACATGCCTCCTAAGTTGGGGAGCGCATCTGGACACCCCTATGGTCAGAGCAAATGGACACCTCCAGAGGCGACTGTGCATATCAACCTCCTAGAACTCAGGACAGTCAGATATGCTTGTCTCCAATTTCTACCATTGATCGGGGGCAAACATATAAAAGTCATTATGACAACATGTCATGCATGTTCTGTAGCAACCGACAAGGAGGGGCAAGATCCCCCTCCCTTTGCTACAAAGCTGTCAAGCTTTGGAATTGGTGCATACACAATCAGATCATCATCACAACAGCTTACCTTCTGCGGATGCAGTCAGCAGGCACTTTTCTCAAGACAACGAATGGGAGACAGATTCCATCATAATTCACAACATATTTCAACAATGGGGCACCTCTCAGATAAATATGTTTGCTATGGCCATGAACAAGAAATGCGTCCAATTCTTCTCCAGAGGCAAGCTGGGTCACCAGTCCATGAGGGATGCCTTTTACCGTCAGTGGTTGTTGGGTCTAATGTTTGCATTTCCCCCCCAACACCTCTAATATCAAAAATTCTACTAAAAATAAAAAAGGACAAAGCCAGAGTTAATAGTTCCGACCTGGCCCAGACAGATATGGTTTCTCTACCTGATACAGTTGGTCATGTATTCACCAATCATTCTCCAGGTCACCCCTCATGTTCTCTCCCAGAATGACGGGAAGATCCTTCACCCCAGAGTTCTTTGCCTCAAAGCAGGGCTAGGTGATGGTTCACCGGATTAGAAATAACCTGTTCAGAGGAAGTAAAAAATTAACATACTTATTTTGTTATGCGGTTAGTGATTAGAGCTGGTCTGTGCCTCCAGTGGGGCCGTGGGAGGCAAGAGGTAAGGCAACCTGAAAAATCAGAAACCGTGGAAACACTAAGTTCCACTCAGTCATATCCCTCAGAACGTGCCCAGACAAAGCATCAAGCATATCCAAAAGAAATAGTGAAAACAGCTAAGCTGTCAAAATACTAGCTAGCCTCATAGCAAAATTACCAGGTTTCTTTACAAGAGTTTTAAGTGCACAGTAACATCGATGTGGATAAAATGAGACCCTTGCTATGCTTTTGAATGAACTCATACAAAAAATTGATAAAAGACAAATTCATCCAACACTCATAGGTGAACCCTTTTCACAAAGTAATCACATCTGCCATCTCAGTTCTTTTCATCCTGAAAGGAAACCTGCACACCACCCTGAAAACATGAGTTTGAGAGCTTAAATTCATAATATTGCTAGACACTAAAAATCATGGACATAATAAAGACACTGGTTTTATGGTTTATTTCAACAAACTGCAGTCCACTATCGCCTCCCCCTTTTTGTCCTATGAATACAGCAGCGTTATGTGGCCACTTCACCTTGAATGGTCTCTTAAAATACATGTTAACTACTTATACTAAACAATTTATGCCACCTTGTATTTAGCTGTGACACTCTGAGTACATTTCCCAGATCTGAAAAAGAGCTCTATGTAAGTTCGTCTCTTTCGCCAACAGAAGTTGATCCAATAAAAGATATTACCTCATCCATCTTGTCTCTAAAATCCTGGGACCAACACAGCTACATCAGTACTGCAAATAACAGTGTCTGCTAGTCAGAAAATGCAGACTTGGAGACTTCCAGTATTGGAGGCACAACCAGTCTTGGATACCAAAGTGACATGCTCAGAAAGAGAACCAGTATTAATTTGCATCAAGCCACCGTACACTTTTTCAAATGTAGTCAACATCCGTTGGGCTGCTACGTCATAGTCTGACAGTCTATAATTGTGGTCTCACTCCAGCACCTAGGGGACAAAATTAAATTAAAATCTCAGATTCAGCCAACAGGCCCAAAGCTTGAACGCTGCTAGAGACTAGGGGTATGCCTACACTTAAAATGCTACAGCAGCAGCTCTTCAGTGTAGATACATATACCGATGAGAGGGGTTCTTGCATCAGTATAGGTAATCCACTTCGGTGAGAGGTGGTAACTAGATCAATGGACGAATTCTTCCGTTGCTCTAGCACGAGCTATACCGAGGATGTGGTTGGCTTCGTTACATCTCTCAGAGATGTGGATTTTTTATACCTAGAGAAACAGCTATACCGACGTCAGTTCCTAGTGTAGCCCAGCCCTAAGTTACCCTATCATTCCCAGCAGCAGCTTGTCCATAACATATGAGAAGTAATTTGCTGGACTAGTATAAAGCCGCTTGTACTTCTGCAACATGTGCTCTACCTGGTCTGAGGCTGAACAGAGGGATGTACAGCCTGCATCTTTGATCTAGTCAAGATATGACTGAGGCAGGAAATGGGCAGGGGCCAAAGGTACTTTAACCTGGCTTTTGCACCTCCCCCTATTCCTGTCCATTTGGAAACCTGAGGTAAGGTGGAGCAGCCTCAGGGCTGCTCTAAATTTAAGCTAGATTTCAGCAGCCCCCCAAGTAACAGTTTTGGCAGAAGAAAGCAACCAACACCCAGACTGCCTCTGCCATACCTTCCACAGTGGGGGAGGCACTGTGGACCTCTTATGCTAGATCATTTTACCTAGGGAACATTGTTATGCCAGGGGACAGTATATGTTTTGCCAGTGGTGCAGAGCAACGTAAAGAGGCTGCAACATAGTATAGCACTGGTCCCTGCCCTTCCAAGAGTGGCCACTTCTTAAAAAAATTCTCTTCAATATAAGCAAGGTAATCATGTATTAATTAAAACAAGTAGCTCTTTATTCTTCTATAATGTCACTATATTTCCATGTTTTACAGCAAAAATTAGCATGACTTATTTGCTAAAGCATTGCTAAACCTTTGGTCTCCAGTGTGGTTCTATATGCTGCTTAACCTGAAAACAACCTGGGTGCGAGCATGCTTTTAAGAGCAGTCATAGGCCAGATTTCTTTCAGAGGGGGCTGAGCACTTGGGACTGAGGCACTGCAACACTCAGTGCTGTCTTGCCTAACTTCTAGGCACCTCGAACATCAGCGGCCCACCACTGCTATCCACAAAGCCTAAGTCAGGTGCCTAGGTACCCTATATGGATGGGTCTGAGTTAGGCACCTTATAATATGATCCACAAAAGCCAGCACGCTAGGCAAGGAGCTACCTAAGCTAGCCAATGGGAGCTGCTGATTGGGTGAGAAGGGTGTGCATAAAGCCCTACCCCTTTCTCAGAGAGACGTGTCTTTGTACCAAGCCATGAAGGGGAATCCCTCTCCTGGTGTTAGCAGAGATGGATTAAGATTTATTGGAGCCCTGGGCACAAAGAATTTTTGGATCCCTCACCTCCTCAGCTCCATGGGGGCCACGCCCCCTGCTCCTCCTCTTCCCCCAAGGCCCCGCCCCTTGGCCAGGCCACAAGCCGAAGCTGATCTGTGGTAAGAGCCGCCCCAGCCACCCAGGGAGATGGGTCACTGTGAGGAGGCCAAGACCAAAGTGGCAGAGGAATTCCCCCACATCACCCTGCGCCCCACTGCCTCCCTCCATTGTCCTGAGGTTCCTTTCATGGCCTTGCATCACAGGCCCTCCCTGCTCCTTGTATCTTGACCACAGCAGACACGCATGCACACATATCCATGGCGCCCAACCGTAAGGCCAGCCCTATTATTTCCAAACTCCACTGCCTTCGTGGATTATTGGCATCAGGATACACCTGCCAAAAGTAAAACTCGCAGACAGAGAGTGGCATAAGCTCTAGCAGGCTACTAGCATTAAGATTTACACCCGCTCCTCTAGTGACCGAGATTCATGCTTTCAGTATAGTAGGCTGTATACAACAGGGCCACAATGACTGGATTCACATTCGCGAGACAAGGTGGGTGATGTAATAGCTTTTATTAGACCAGCTTCTGTTGCTGAGTGAGACAAGCTTTTGCACTTACAGCCCTGAAGAGAGCTCTGTGGAAGCTCGGACGCTTGTCTCTCACCAACAGAAGTTGCTCCAATAAAAGGTGTAACCTCACCCATCTTGTTTCTAATACCCTGGGCCCAACAGGGCTTCAACAATACTGCATACAAAAATGGAGGATTCACATTACTAGCCCAGAGTGACCATCGCACCAGGGCACTATGTTCAGGATTCATATTTCTAGCGTAATGTTGTCTTTGTACCAGGGCATGAATATTACCAGCATAATAAAATTCTTATAGCAGGGTGTGAGTGCCAAAAATACACAATACACGCACACTGGGATCAGCACAGCAGGATAGCAGGGTTGGAGGGCATGTGCACAGTACAGTGGAGATGCATGCCATCCCTGAGTGCAAGGGTTCCTGCAAACAGCTGTAGTAACAGCAGGATCTACACTAGTGGCCCAGTAGGAGTTGCATGGCAGGGCACTAATTCACAATCCCAACGCAATGGGATCCAAGCACCAGGTCTTTCACATCAGATTTTGTACTGCCAGAATAGTGGGAGGGAATTATAGAAGTTGAAGGAGAAAAAGCCCTCTGTGCTCATCCTATCTTGGTCTAGCTCCCTGCCCATGCAGGGCTGCTCCTTACAGCATGTTTTGTCCTGTCCCCTTTTGGCTTGTCTATTTGACCGCTTACGTCGATGAAAAAGCCACATTCCCCCGAGCGACGTAAGTTAAAGAGCTGTCTACACCGCACCCACTGACAGAGCTTCCAGCGCTTGTTGAGGTGGAGTAATCACACTGATGGGTGAGCGCTCTCCCATCGACCGATCACGTCTTCACCCGACATGCTACATCGGTGCGGCTGCAGCGATACACCTGTGCTGATGTAGCGTGGTAGTGAAGACAAGCCCTTGGGGTTTCCAGTCCTTCCCTGGGGAAACTGTTCCGCAGCCTAAGACAGAGATCACACTGCCAGGAAGGTTTCCCTTGATAGATTTGCATTTCCCCCTCTTAATTTTGTCCTGTTACTCGGAGCAGAGCAGGGTAACAGTCTCAGTGTGAGAGCTGCACACCAGCCCCAGTCAAAGGAGACCCTCACCTCCACGGTCTTGGTGGGGAGGTGTCTGTTTCACCAGAAGGTGGAGGGAGAAGGGTGTTGCACCTTGAGCTCTGGAGAGAGGACGTAAATGGGGAGGGGTGCAGAGATGCTTGGCTTCTTGCAGACAATTTAAATCGCAACAGGGACGTGTCCCAGGAAGAGAGAAGACCCAGGTGAGTGGGGGGCTTTGGGTGTGTCCCAGGGGGATCCCAGGTCTGTAGAGAATATAGCCTCTGGAGTGGGAGGATCCCAGGCTCTGGGGGCAAATGGCCCGGGGGATACTGGGTTCTGTGCAGCGGTGCACCATGAGGGGTGGGCACAGAGGGAGGCAAGGCAGAGGCTACCAGAGTCACTGCCCTCCAGGCCCTGCATTCAGCACCGCAGCTGCCGCAATCTGCGGCCAAAAGTTGTAAAGTCTCATCCCAGCTGCTGCAGCGCCTGGAGCAGAACGAGAGAGCAGGTACCTGGGAGCACCCTGGGGGTGCCAGAGTCTGCTGGGATGGGGCTTGGCTGAGCCACAGATTTAAACACTGCTGAAAGGGCTGCGAGAGCAGACATGGGCCCCGGGGGCAGGTGTGCACCCCCATAAGTATAGTTTGACTGCTATATCTGGGGTGGGGGCGGGGAAGGGGAGCATGTGCATGCTGAAGCCAGTTCCCCTGGCTCACTGGCTCTCTCCCCAAGCCTGGAGTGGAACCTGGGCAGTGCTGTGGGGGGCAGCTTCATTGGGAGGGGGGAGGTCGGATGCTGCAGCTACTCAGGAAAGTCAGATGCACAGTGCCTCTCCCCACGCTTCCTCTCCCAACTGTTCTTTGCCCCTAATCCCCCCACAACCCCTTACCCCACGGCCTCTTCCCCACACCCTACCCCACCCTCCTTCCCCCATTCTTACCCCACTCCCTCATTATCCCCCCCACTCCCCTTCTCTTCCCCCCACCCACTGCCTCTTCCCCCACTCCCTTCCCCCATTCTGCCCCCTCCCATTTCCATCCCCCAACTCCCCCATTCCCCACTGCCTCGCCCCCCCAAACACCACCTCCCTTCCCCACTTCCTCTCCCAACCACACTTCTCTTCCCCCACTTCCTTTCCCCCTTTCCTCCCCACCCCCAACAGACTGAGCAGAGCTGCTTGGCCAGCAGCGGATTAAGATTTGTTGGGACCCTGGGCATAAAGAACATTTGGTCCCCCACATCCTTCCCCCAACCATGGGGCCCTGCCCACAACTCCTCCCCTTCCCCCAAGGGGTGGTACACCCTAGGGGGCAGGGATATAGGCCAGGGGCTGCTCTCAGGCAGGTGAAGGGTCCAGGGCTACCCACAGCTGCCTGGGTGCCTCTTATCATAGCCTAAGGCAGTAGTCCCAAAACTGTGGTGGGATGCGGTGGGGCCCGGGTCAGCCCCCCAAGGGGGATGGGCAGGGAGCGCCACCCAGCCCTGCTGTGCCCCCAGCTCCACTCTGGTCCCATCCACAACACCACACATGGCTCTGCTCCCGGCCCCAGCTCTGCTCCTGGCTGGGGCCACAGCCACACCTCCGGTCCTGCTCCCGACCATGGCCTCTGGCCCCACAGCAGTCACTGGCTCCCTTCTCGGCCCACCCCGCCAGCCCCAGCTCCCGGGGCCGAGCACAAACTGGTTAAGGGGGGGCACAACTTATGCCAGCTCCAGGCAGTAGGGGCAGGGGGGAAGGGAGAGGGGGCTTGGGCCAGCTCCATGCAGGGCAATGGAAGAGGGAGCTTGGGCGAGCGGCTCACCTACCTTTGCCCAGGGCTAGGGTGGGGACAATACACCCTCCTACAGCTGTGTCTTTTGGCCTGGCCGGAGGCAGGGCCTGAGGAGGAAGAGGAGGAATGGGGCAGGGGGGAAGAGGAGGAGCAGGCCAGATTGCTGGCGCTCCTACAGGGGCCCCCAAATTGGCTGGGGCAGCTGGGCATGGGCTCCCATGGGCCAATACAGTAATCTCCCACTGTGCTCAGCGCTCGCATAAATGGGGGGAGGCAGTGGCACGTGCCCCCACACATCACCCCTGTTTTGGGGGGGGGAAGTGACCCACAGACTGCCCCACAGAGAACGCTCTTACCCCCACCTAAGTCCCTCTGCACTTGGATCCTGCTGCCGGGCTGAGCCTGCTCACCCACACCTGGTGCACCTGGCTCAGAGGGGCAGGGCCCCAGGGTGTTTCTGGGGCAGGCCTGGCCCTCACACTGTGTCAGGGTCGGATGCAGCCTCACTGCCGAGTCCCTGTCCCAGGGTGGGGTGTGGGAGGGGTGCAGGGTAATCTCCCACCTCCATGCAACCAGTGGCCTGTGCTCCCCACTGCCATGTTGAAGCCTCCACATTTATTTACTCACAAATAAAATTTGCAGAATTTTAAAATATTGTGTGCAGAATTTTTAATTGTTTGGTGAAGAATCCCTGCAGGAATATGGGGTGCTGTGCAGCTGTGATGGTAGGACTGTGAGGAAGGTGGTGGGCAGTGGGGAGATCTCTGGGCAGAGGGGGGGCTCTGGGCGAGAGGTGTGGTGTGCAGGGTGCTGTGCAGTTGTGGTGGGGGGGCCAGTGGGGGAGGTATCTGGGAGGGTGGGGGTTGGGCATAAGGGTGGGGCACTGGGCCCCGGGGTGGGGTGGTGCAGGCCTGCCCTCAAGGGGAAGGGGCATGCTGGCAGCACAGGGCTGGTCAGGCCAGTGTGCGTCTGGCAGCCGCAGGTTTGTAAACGGTGCCCTCCTGCTGGGCTGTGCAGAGCGGGGCTGCTCCTGCCACACTGTGCCTCATTGCCCTTCACTCTGGAGATGGATCATCCCACTCCCCTGCACTTTGCCCCATGGGGGCCCACAAATACATTTGGGGACAGGTCCACAAAAAGTTAATCCAGCCCTGCTGGACTCCCCCCAGCTCCAGCGCTTCTGGGCCCCCAGAGTCTCCACCTGCCCCTGGGCCCCCCACCACAGAGAGCTGAGCTTCCTGGGTGGCTCTGGCCCGGCTCCAGCTTCCAGCCTGGCTAGGGGACAAGAGCTTGGAGGAAGAGGAGGAGTAGGGTGGAGGTGCCCTGAGTGAAGGAGAAGAGAAGCTGGGGGTGGGGCCACAGTTCCAGTGCTCCTGGAGGCCCCCAAATTGGCTGTGGCCCCAGGGCACAGGCACGTGCGATAACCCGCCACTGATCGCTGGGTGCCTACATCATTTCCTGTTAACTTGAGTTCCTCTCCTGCCTCATTCCCCACAAAATGGCTGGCGGCAAAGCTCATCTTATAAAATTTAGCTCAATGGTTAGAGCACTCGCCTGGGTTGTGAGTGACCCAGGTTCAATTTCCACCCCCTCTGCCTGAAGGAAGAAAGGATTTGAATGGGGTGTGAGTCCCCACCTGGCAGAAGAGTGCCCTATCCTGTATGTCAGTAGTTCATCTGATGTGGGGCCCCCTCAGTCTCTCCCCTTGAAGCTGTCCCACTGCAATAAATAATGAGAGTGTCATTGGAGCAGGAGGACTGGACCCTGTGTCTGCTAGCGCCCTGTGGGGGAGGCGGTGCCCTGGCCAGTAGGCTCCAGTGATAGGCATCCAGACAGCTAGATGGAGGCAGCAGTGTATATGCCCGGCGACAGAAACATAGGCACCAAGGGACCTTTTATCCTAAAAACTTAAGTGCTGAGCAAGTTTAGGTGCCTACTGTGTTCAGAGGGACAGGGTGATATAGTGCCGACTAAAACTGGGATGTAGATGCCTAATTACCTTTGTGATGTCCACCCTTACAACTCTCCAAGTGAAATGAATAGACCATGTAGGTGTTCAGTGCCTCTGAAAATCAGGCCGGTATAGTTTGGCTCTGTACAACATCGATTACAGGGCTGCAATAATCACTAACCCTATTTTTGGGTGTTTAAGTTTGTAATGACTTTCAAGGCCACATCTACACTAGACTTTTCCCAAAATTGCTCATGTGTTGCCATTAGTATAGTTCCATCAATGGCAGCAATAGTGGGCATGCTAGTGTAGGCAGGCCCTTGGTGTTTAATTCCCATACCAAGTTGTCTAACCCTGTTTTTAACAGAGTTAGACAATGTGGTGACTAAAATGCTGGCAGGCTAGATCCACCAGAGCTCCTGGCACTGGTAGACTAGCAAGAGCAGAGGCACCAGAACAGGGGAGGGGGTCAAGCAGCCATGGCCCCATCACTTTTAAAGGTGGGAGGGCTATGCCCTCCCACTTTTTACTGGTTATTAGGGTGAGTGATGGGTGGAGAGGAGCAAGTGGGGGGGCAGCAGCACAGAAGTAAGGTTGGCAATATCATACCATGCCATCCTTACTTCTAAGCTGCTGCGGCCAGTGGTGTGGCCTTCAGATCTGGGCTCCCGGCCAGCAGCTGCCGCTCTCCAGCTGCCCAGCTCTGAAGGCAGCACTGCCGCCAGCAGCAGCACAGAAGTGAGGGTAACAGTACTGCACCCCCCAACCCCCCATAACCTTGCGACTCTCCCACAACTCGATTTGGATTAGGACCCATACAATTACAACACCATGAAATTTCAGATTTAAATAGCTGAAATCACGAAATTTACTATTTTTAAAATCCTATGACTGTGAAACTGACCAAAATGGACCTTGAATTTGGTAGGGCCCTAGTTATAAGGAATAACCAGAATGGATTTGTCAAGAACAAATCATGCCAAACCAACCACATTTCTTTTTTTACTGGGGTTATTGGCCTAGTGAGGGGTGGGAAGGGGGAAATCAGTAGACATGATATAGCTTTTGTCAAGGTTGAATCCCCACTCTGAAGGTTCGGGCTGCACGGATTTAAAAAATTAATACTGGCCACTCCAGGCTTGTATTAAACTCCCCAGGTTACAGCTTTTCTTTGACCGCGGCTTGGTACATGATGCTACCACCCAAATGCAAAAAAAACAAACCCCTTTGGTCCCAGGAAGGAATACTTGGGAATTTCTCTCTGTGGGGTACCCTCAAGCCCTTTCATGCCCCCCCTCTGGGGAAGAGCTGAGAAAGAAAACAAAGAAAATTAGGTGTGCTACCAGCTAATCAAACAACATGCAGAAACCTCTTATAACACCAAAAATCCAATCCTGTTCTTAAAAAAGGTAAATTTTATTAAAAACAAAAAGGAAAAAAATACATCTGGAACTTAGACTTTTGCTAGATTTTAAAAGAGCAATTCCAAAAATTAAGCACCCAAACTAGCTTTCTTGGGAATTCAGTTTAAAGGTTACAAGCAAACAAAAGCATCTGGCGTTAGCACAGAGGAGATCCACAAGCCAAATAAAGAAATAAACCTGGTCTCGTCTAGCTAAACATTCCTAATTTACTTACATATTTGGGGGGTTTCAAATAAGTAATTCTAGGTAAGATCTGATTAATTTTCATGCCTCATTCAAGCCTTTCACAGCATTGCTGCTTATAGCATTGCTGCTCCCTCTCGGAGAACAACAGACAAAGGGAAAGTTTCTTTCCCAATTTAAAAAGTTCTACCTTCCCATTGGCTCTTTTGGTCAGGTGCCCACTCCTTTTCTTTTACCTGTGGGCTTATTAACCCTTTACAGGTAAAGCAAGCAGAGAACAGACACCAAGAGGGATTTTATAGCTAACTGGCTGCCTGAGTGTCCATAAGAGAGCTATCCCCTGCCCCTTCAGTTCTCACAGCTTTTATAGTAAGGTTTTTGATACAGTCCCACATGACATTCTCATAAGCAAATTCAGTCTAAATGAAATTACTAAAAGGCAGGTGAAAAACTGGTTCAAGGACTCTACTCAAAGAGTACTTATCAATGGTTTGCTGTCAAAGTGGGAGGGCATATCTAGTAGTGTCCCACAGGGATCAGTCCTGGGTCTGGGACTATTCAATATTTTCATTAATGATTTGGCTGCTGGAGCAGAGAGTATGCTTATAAAATTTGCTGATGACAGCAAGCTGGGAGGGGTTGCAAGCACTTTGGAGGACAGGATTAGAATTCAAAATGGCCTTGACAAATTGGAGAATTGGTCTGAATTCAACAAGATGAACTGCAACAAGTACTTCACTTTGGAAGGAAAAAGTACTTCACTTTGGAAGAAAAAAATCAAAGGCACAACAACAAAATGGGGAATAACTGGCCAGGCAGTAGTACTGTAGTACTCTGGGGATTATAGTGGAGCACAACCTGAATATGAGTCAACAATGTGATGTAGTTGTGACAAAGGATAGTATCACTGCAAGGTGTAGTAACAGCAGTGTTCGACGTAAGACGGGGAGGTAATTATCCCGCTTTACTTGGCACTGGTGAAGCCTCAGCTGAAGTACTGTGCCCAATTCTGGGCACCCCAGTTTTGGAAAGATGTGGAGGGAGTCCAGAGGACAGCAACAAAAATAATAAAAGGTTTAGAAAACCTGACACAGGAGAAAAGGTTAAAAAAATGGGGCATGTTTAGTCTTGGAGGAGGGGGGAACAAAAAAATAAACCTACCCAAAACCTGATAATCTTCGACTTGATAGCAGTCTTCAAATATGTTAAAAGGCTATTATAAAGAGGGCTATGATCTATTGTTCTCTGTCTACTGAAGGTAGGACAAAAAGTAATGGGCTTAGACTGCAGCAAGGGAGTTTTAGGTCCGATATTAGGAAAAACTTTCTAACTCTAAGTGTAGTTAAACTCTGCAATAGCCTTGCAAGGGAGGGAGTGGAATACCCACCACTGGAGGATTTTAAGAACAGGTTGGACAATGCTGTCACACATTGTCTAGGTTTACTTGGTCCTGCCTCAGTGCAGGAGACTGGACTTCCTGACTTCTTGCTGTCCCTTCCAACCCTACATCTCTATGGTTCTGTGATTCCATGATACTGCACTTATATATTAAATTATATTATATATAAATTTCAACCTAGAAACAGAAAACGGGGGTTAGTTTACGGAGGACAGTTGGAGTTTTAACTTAAATACTTCAAATTCTACCATCCACCCCAAACAGCAGAATGCTGCTCTAGCTCATTTTAAGAAACTCAAGCTAGCAATGGCCAAGAAAGAAGTCAATTGTACTGTTCAGTTCCACCTCTTGTGTAGCTATTAGTAAGATGGGTCATAGAATATAGGTGATACTTACAGGATGGTAGATCATGTATCCGGGTACACAGTAATTAAAATAAATGTAGGGTCATTGTAAATAACTAAGTGAAGAAGCACTCACAGGAAAAAGTGTTTACCTGGTCCTTGAATGTATAAATGGGAATATCAGCTAGGAATAGAGATGTGACATTACATCTGTCTACATCAGCGGTAATAATGTATCTAATTCTAGCATCTACATTTTAAAAGGAATGTTGGAAAAATTGGAGAGAGTTCAGAGATGATCTGCAAGAATGGTTTACGGTCTGGAAAACGCAAGAGATTAAAAGAATTTACTCCATTTAGTTTATTGAAGGTAAAGTTAAAAGCTGACAATCTCAATCTATAATTACCTACACAGGAAGAAGAAATCTGATACTTCAGGGCTCTTTAATCTTTCAGAAAGATCCTGTGGTAGGACGTTGTGTAGCCACATTGCTTAATGGACTATTGGCAGGCGCTCATATATAACAGTGATGAGTACAGTAGAGCGGTGTTTCTCAACGACCGGTCTGTGGAGTGGCACCGATCCCTGAGATCTCCCTGACACAGTTTAGGAAGGCAGCAAGCTAGTCCCCGATATCAAAAAGGTTGAGAAACTCTGCTGTAGAGACCCTATGTAGATTAGAAATTGTCAGAGCTCAAACTAGGAAAAAAATACATGTTTTTCCCACAGACAGTGATTGAATATTGGAACAGCTTCTTGAGGGCTGTGGTAGATTCCTCATCAATTTGAGTCTCTGAGATAATGCTCTTGGTCAACAACAAATTTAATAGGATTAAAACAGAAATAAGTGAGTGAACTCCTATGGCCTGTGTTATGCAGGTGGTCAACTTAGACGATCATCATGGCCCCTTTGGGCCCTAAAAATCAAAAATCTTTAATAGTTTTTTTTTTTTAAATCATGGAAGTTCTGGACTCCAGGCAAAGCTGTGATAGAAGTCCAGCCTTAGCTATAAGTATCACACTACTGAGTGTTGTGAAGCATTCAGACTAAAGATGTTCTACTTGTGGTGTATTTTTCTGAGATATGACCCTGCAGATTTTGGTTGTGGGAGTGATAGCCCCCAGGAGATTAAGTAAGTCATCACAGTGCTGGTGACTAAATGTATGTATGTTGGAAGCATCAACTGCAGTTGAGATATGGCAGCTGTATGTCTTTCCCAGTAAGCACTGATGCTATGAGGAACAGCCAAAGTTAAAGAATAGGATAAATAGAGGGACAAACAGCCATGAAATATTAAAGCAGTTTCCAGAAGCAAGCACCATAGCAATAGATAATTCAAGGCATTTTAAGTGAACCACTTCAGGCTTCACTTCCCAGACCTTTATTCCTCCAAGCAAAGTTTATTCCTTCACATGATGCACTCTGTTAACCATACACATGCAAAGTTCTTATATAACTAATCTGACCCTTTGACTTCAAATGCTACCTAAGATCTCTTACAAATTCCATCTCACTTGAGACCAAAGTGAATTGGTGTGTAGCAATGGAGCAGAACAACAACAGTGTAAAAGATTTCTTTTTCAATGTATTTTCTGTCACTCCATATCAGCCCAACAGATCTGATGTCCTGGTGTCCGATGATGACAAAGCTGGTGCCACTTTACTCTTTTCAGGTGTTTTTTTAGGGATGGTGGGGATCACTTTCACAGTGATGGGATGGATCAAATATGCTGGCATTATTCACTTTGAGTGGACTCAGTTATTAGGGCCTATTCTGCTCTCTGTTGGTGTGGCTTTTGTTCTGATTTTCATGTGCAAATTTAACATTCTGACATGTAATTCTTGCAAAGAACGTGATGAAAGTGCATCAGCTACAGACCAGTCTCCAAGTGGACAATCCTTTGTTTTCACTAGAATTAACCAACCTATAACTTTTCATGCTGCTACAGTGGTATTGTACATCCCTTTTCCTCATCCAGCCCAGGAAGGCATTGCTGTGCATCCAGTGCTCAGTTACTGTGGTGTTGCTTCATCCAGTCGATCAACAATTCCTTCCCCAACCTCTCCTCTGTACTCAAACTCTCATACTATCCATTCTCTGGATAATGCAGCTATTACTGAAAATGAAAACTACCCTGTTTATCTGGTAGCAGACACAAGAGATGAGAGGTCAAAATGTTTATTAGTTAATATGGATACAGTTATTTGAAATTTTAAAGCACTTCAGGAGCGCTAAGTAGTATTGTTATTATTAATGCTATGTAGTATTGTTATCCAGTCAACTGTTATTGAACCCCAGTGTGGTGGTGCTTTTTGTGTACAGCATTAGTCATGTATTTATATTTTAATATGCGTGCTCTGATTTATGTCTATGTGGTATCTTGTATAATTTACCTGGGAAATGGTAATGTCAGAAATTTGTTAAAATTGCCATCTTGAATGGTGTCTAGTAGTTGTTTGGCAGGCATATTGGCTACCCTTCTCTTTGGAACTTTTGTCTGAGTTTGGCACTCTTTTGTGGAAAGGCGGGAAAAGGACTGGTCAGGTGGTCACTAAACTGCCTAGAGACTAGAGGATATAAAAGACCCACACACAGGCTGCCCTCCCTAGAACCACCAGAAGATCTCTGAGAGAAACCACCACAGCTACTTACCTGAGAAGTAATCCTGATCCTGATCCTAATCCTAATCCTGGTTCAGCAGTCATCAAAGGTCTGAGTCTCTCCTGCACTGCCTGTCATCCCCAAGCACAGTGATAGGTCTGGATCCAACATCTCAAGGCCGAGGCAGACAAACGTTGATCTGTAAAGTATAAATACCTTTGTCTGTCATCTGTAGAGGAAGAGGGTTCTGGACTTCATGCCCATGCAAGCCACTGAGATATTTTGTCCATATACTCACCTTATGTTAAATAAAGCACCTTTTTAGTTTACCTTTTCTTGTCTTTTACCCTTATTTGCACTGAGAGCAATTAGGTGATAGATCCTAATTCAGGGACAGCCGTACTTGTGACTTCTTAGCAGGGATCCATAACATCCTTAATTTCTTCCCCCGCATTGATACGTTGTAACAATTGGTGACCGTGGCGGGACTCCTGATTTTGGTCGCAGTGTTAATTAATTATAATTTACTTAGCTAAGACTTGCTAAAGGTCCATTGACCTTGCAGGAGGTGAGCCGCTCTCTCAGTGGCGATCGGAAGGCGATTCCGGCTCAGACGGAAGGGTCCGTGGAAGCCATGAGGTTTGGGGCTCAGGTCGTAAGACCCATGGAAGCCACTAATTGGATTTTGGAAGCTCTGGCCAATAGGGCCCAGAGAACTGCTGCTTTTTGCTCAGGCTGTAAAAGCCCAGGGAAGCAATCCGCTGACTCTGACCCTGTGGTTAGGAGCCAAGGTTTCTGCTCCGACACAGCGGTCCAGCAAGTTCAGTGTAAGGCTCTGGCTGTAGTCAGTGGGCCATAGCCCGTTCTGGTGAATAGGACCCAGAGATGATGCGATATATTGTTCCAGGCCTTTGCCCGTGGAGAATTAATATAGAATCAGCTTGGACCCTGCAGCTGGTAGCCATAGCTTCTGCTCCAGCATATGTGGTCTGGGAAGCTGTATTCTGCTCTGGTCTTTAGTAAGACCCAATGAGCAACATATTCACTCTATTGCTAGCTCTGACTCCTCAGTCCAGTCCAGTAATTAAGCAGCAACTGTCTGACCTTCACGGTCCATAGAACACATCTTGCTAAAGACAGGCACACACTCTATTTTATTCTACTGTAACATCAGAAGCAGAATCATGAACACCAAACAAGAAGTATGGATCCCATGGATGGAAAAAGCAGTGCAATAAAATCTTGCTGGAATACAATGTAAATTTGTTTGGAAAAGGGAAGAACCCAAGGGAGGAGTATTTGTTTGCTGGAGATAATGATCTAAAAAGATTAAGCATTAATTGGAAAGCCTTTGTGACAGCCAAGCCGAAACCTAGCAAGAAGCTAAGAAAAGGGTATTAATATATGGGTTTGCAATGGTAGAGAAGGAGCTGGACAAATATATCAAGTCTCAGCAAGGTGCCATTTCAGAGGTTAAGCAACAAATGACATAAAAAACCTCTGAAATGGAGAAATTAACAGTACGTGTCAATACACTGTCTGCTCAGGTCTGTAACCAGACAATGCAGATTAATCAACTGGAGCAACAGGTGAAAGATCTTAATATGTGTTTAGCAAAGAAAGACAAAGATAATTTTGTGCTAGCAACCAAATTGGCAGATTCACAGGCAGCCTTGAGAGACATGGTTAGAGAGGCTAAAATCGCCAAACAAAGCTCCAGTAATCATGCCTCCTGTCATTTTAAAATCAATTTATTAAAAGAGAGGCTGAGCAAAACCCAGGGGGTGCTGAGTGCCATCCAGATGGATTCCTTGAGGGGATATGAGTCCCAAAACACCAGTGATATGGACTCAGATGGGGCAGCGTCCGTTGACAGCATGGATGCTTGGAAGGAAAATAAAAGACCGGTGAAATCAGTATAGCCTTCTGCTCTGCAGCAAGATCTAGAAATGGTACCATATGGGGAAAAGGAGGAGAGGAAATTATATCCTCCACTGGCCCCAACAGCAACTATGGTCGTACAATATGGTACAAAGAAAGCCCTGGAGACCCGGTATGAAACAAAACCGTTTGGGCCAGAACAGGTCTGGGCCTTGGGTAAAAATTGGGAGCTCTCAACAGGGAGTCTGCTCTTGACTGGCTCACTAAGAACAGCAGTATACCAACTCTGAGCAAGGAGGGGACAGTCTCCTTATTACGAGAATACATGAATGGTGACGACTTTGAGGCATTGCCAGGAGATGTGCAAATGGCAAATGCCAGGGACACTGGGGAGTGTTGCTGTGTTCCATCTATATTATCCACATGAAAATATTATTGGCAAGTTCTATTCTGAGAAACAAAGATGGGGGAGAGACCAGAAAAATATCTGGCTCGAAAAAGATTACTTTATTGGTTGGCTGGGACGTCCCCGCATAATAAATGGAATTGCTGTAAGTGACACCCCTGAGTTTAAAGTGGCCCTGGTGCAAGTCTTATCACAGCATCCCTCATTTGTACTAAAGCCGCTCCTAAAATCAAGAGACTACCGTTCAGGAGACCAAGTGTTAAAATAAATGCTATGCACCTCAGCCTGGGTTCCCCAATATATTTCTGTCCATACCTGGGTTGGTAGCTCACTCAGAATTAAACTGGCAAAAGCTGATACAAAAGTGGGTCTGTAGCACCAGCTGCCAGACAGGGATCTGTACCAAGTCTGAGTCATGCTCCTTAAAAGAATTACACACCAAACTGGTGGATACGCAGTTATGTGCAGCCATGCGTATCATCTCCGGCATCCGGTGTCCAGCTCCGCTCCCCTGGCTTCCAGTTCTGAGCAATATTGCTCCTCCTCATATCAGATGAGAGGTTGCCACTGGCAGGTTACTGGAGAAAGTACGTGCCAACTCAAGCCTGCTGTTGTACAATGACCTTTTTAAACCACTAGAAGCATGTTTACTGTCATATCACCCATTATGATCTCATCTGCCACGCCAGGATGTTAGGGTGGAAACACTCTGGCAAGAGGAATGGATGTCTGTTATAATTTCCAACCAGTCCCTCGTTGCCGACCCCACAATCCATCTGCCTGGTTTTGATCTGCCCTGTCGCCAGTGGTACCTGTTGAACAGGTTCCGGACCGGGCAAGGTCTCTGTGCAGCCAACCAGTATCGCTGGGGCCTTTGTGACAGCCCTTTGTGTAGCTGTGACGCAACACAGACAATGATGCACATTGTCGAGGAATGCCTGTTGACTAGGCTCAGCGATGGCCTAGAAGAACAGTATCACGCCGCTGAAGATGCCATTGCTTGGCTAGATGACTATGCACATGCTAAATAAAATAATAAAGAATCATAGGGCATATTTGTCTTAGGAACAGCGGGCCTGGTATTAGCAGGCTAGCACCTGTGGCTGGAGAGAGCCAGGCATCTTCCCATTCAGTTAATTGGAATGATATCAATTGAGTTATGGGGAACAAGGGGGGTGGGGGTTGGAAGAGCCAGGGTAGAAATAGAAGACTCTTTTATTAAATATTTGTCTCCTTCCCCAGAATTTACATAGCAGTTGGTTTGTCATTCACAGCAGGATGTTGAAAGGTCCCATAGATGTAATTGGATCCACACAGGTGGACCCAGCACCATAGACTTCAAGAGGGCTTCATGTGAGCTGAGTACAAAGGTTAAACGGCACAGATCCAGTTGCAGTATCAAGACCAAAATTTCTATGTCTCACACAAGAAGTGTCTTCAGTCACAGGATCTGCAGAAGAGTGGATCAGCTTCTGCAAAAACCCACCTGTTTCTGGAACACAGACTTTCAGAAACTGGTGTAAAATGAATGCAGAGATGATTGTGAAAAAGGAAAGGTTTAAGGGAATATTTTGAAGGAGTTGGGAATAGGAAAGAGAAATAATTTTCCCCAGTATCTGAAAAATTCTGCAACTACACTTAGATTGAAAGCTGTTTGGGGCATGGATGGACTTTTTTTGTTCTGTGTTCGGACAGTATCTAGCACAAGGGGGCCCTGGTCCTTATATGGGGTTCCTGGGCAATGCGATAACACAAATAATAACAATAATAGTAATAAAATGCCATTATTCTGAACAGTAAGGGAATGTCAGAAGTAAAAAGAAAAATACAACCTAGCAGAGACCATCATTATTTGATCTGAATTATCGAAATTGAATTCTTTTGAAATATGAAGGTAAGAATGAAACAAATACAGGTTGTGCTCACTGAGTGGGTCATACCTAATTTTGCCCATACACGGGAATAAAGCTGCAGATCATACTGTTAGCCTGAAATTTTGTATTAGACATAGCAGTGATTTGTAGGTGTACCGAGTAAATTGCTAGTATATGATTTATTTGCATAACAGTGATGAGGAAATGTTTTCTTTGGCGAAATTGTTTATCATGTGATACGGGTGAATTTAAGTGGATTCCTGTCTAACAACATATCAGTAGCCACCATCAGTCTGTTTTATTCCTGAAGCAACAACCAACAGTTAGAGACAGCTGATACATCCTCATCACACACACTCAAGTAATTCTTTCCTTTTCAATTATTTCCTTTGTTGTCTTCTAGTGCCATGTCATTATTTTATATAAAAGAGACACATTTTTCAGCACAAACATTTATTGTTTGAAAAATGGCATTCTTTCAAAACAAAAAATGACATTAAATATGTTTTTTTCAATGAAATCAGAAAATGAGAAAGTTAGCTGGTTATTTCCCTCCCCTAACCCCCATTTTGACTAGCTCTATTAAATAGGAACAAATAAATAAAATTAAAAAGGTGGGGGTATATTATCTATGCACACATACATACACAATTTGTATAAAATAACAGTTGAAAAGGTCTGCTGCGGTGAGGTGCTATCAGTGGGAACTGAAAGTATTCAGCACCTCACTTGAGGGTATCAGCCCTGTGCAGGATTAGGCCTAACATAAGACAAGAGGGCAAATACTGGGGAAGGTATAAAAATTCCTTCTTACTTAATGTGGGTGTCTCTTTCTAATGCCTCCATCTTCTCAGCATTGGGTCTATATACTGTACTTAACTGTTACAGCAATTAGAATTTGTTTAAATAGTAAAAATCCTGATTAACCTTATCATACTTGCCTATTTACTAAGATAGAACATAGCCTTTCAGGAAATAAATGATGTAATGACCAACAGGGTAGCATCTTTATGGTGTTGTTTTACTTTGCACCTTGGTCGTATCTATTTTTTTGTTGTCTTTCCTTTACTTTCATGAAAAACAAGAACATCTGCTTCTATCTGGTGAAACAAACAAAATGAATATACTGAAAAACTGTGTTCCTCACTCTGAAACAAATGACACTTTATTTTGAATAAACATATTTTCATAATCAGAGCCAGGCTTATGATCTAATTTGATGATACCTCACTTCTAATCTCTTCAACTCAAAATGAATATGTGTCTTCATGGTTGTTGATGCAGGTGTGATTTAATGAATTCAGACTAGATTTATCCGACATTTAGTTGCTCAAATTGATGTCAGGAGCATAATATCCTCCAATTTTTTGTACCAGGCAATATCAGTAAACTGCCACAGAGCAATGTAAAATCAGAAGTTTATCTTAAAGTCCATAAAACACCTGATATGAATTTTTTATGAAGCTGTCCTAAATAAATGGCTGCCAGAATACATAGCATTCTCTTATAATGTCTCCTCAGTTCAATCACCATCCATTTGCTAGATTTTTGTCACATGGCATTTTTGGCCTGGCTGTTATTATGTATTATTATTTCAACAGCATATAAAAGTGTACTATGCAAATATAAAAGAGAAACCCTGTGCCCTGAAGAACTTTTGGTCTAAGAAGCATGCATCCTGAAAAGGATTTGCTGAGTGACCAGGTTCTTTGCAGGACCGAGTCCTACATTTTAGATAAAATATACTGTAATGAGTGTGCACAATAGAAAAGTGGAAGGGTGAATAGGGTTTCAAAGTAAGAATATGAGGTTATTAAGGTATGTTATGTACCAATCTTGAATATTTTGATGTGTGTGAGTGCATATACTTATACACACACAGAAGTATATAATATACATAAAATTCACACAAGTTACTTTAACCTTATTTGTTAATTCTATTTTAAATGTCAGTAGGCTGGAAACAAAAACCCAGACATAATAGGCCAAATCTATCCATTATGTATTTTCACTTAAGTCAATATTATGTATTATTTTTGAGTGCCCAGAAGCGTTCTAGGCTGAGTTACACCACGGTCAGTACGATCCACTGTATGATAATATTTCAAAATCTGTGTGAGAGTAAATGTCTAGAATATAAAATATATATCTTCCACATACTAAAGTGTCACTTAACTCCAGTTTAAAAATATTCAACATAATAACCTTATAACCAAGAATAATTTTGCTTAACCTGGCACACTGGATTAGGAGAAATCTGGGCATAGTTTAGTGGAGGATTCCAATTACCTTTTGCTTCTGAAGTCCAGCATGGATACGTTTTTCTGAACCTCTATCAAAACTCCTTAGATATTTGTTACCTGAAATACTGTGATACTAGGGCTGAATTTGTTCGACACTGAGGTCAACTATTTACATTAATGGGAGTTGCACCCAATTACGTTGGGGCTGAATCGGTCCAATGTGCCGGAATTACCTTTATGTCAGGTGTTTCCTGCCAGATAATGACTGCCTGGAGGAGCTAAGGGCCTGAGGTGATGTTTTTTCGGCCGGATAGGCAATAGCTTCCAGAAAATGCCCAATCCAGACCATCACTGTTGCTTTTACAAACCACTTTAAATTAGCTGGAGAAAATTATACATTAAATCCCACCTCCCCATAAAGTCAGAGTTAAAAGCTGAACTGAATGTTGCTGTGGAATGTGCATTTTGTTTACAACAGTAGTCTTTCCTAGCAGTTAAGGTTTGGCAAGTCTTCAAACTCAGCACTACATTAAGTTTGTAATTGTAGCTTTATGATCTTGGATATACCAGGCTTACATGCAACCAAACCGAAGCAACCATTGGCACTCTGCGTTTATGCAAACCTTACCCTATAACATGCAAGGTGTGCAATTCCTACACTTCTCCTGCATTATTAATAGTTGTTAAGTGTTGACACCATGCTTGGCACTATATGACACAGAAAAAATACATGATCCTGGTTAAAAGCTGCCTTCCGGAAATCATTTGCAATGTACAACAACAACTTTATTGAACCTACTAATTTATAAACAACAGTACAAATTCTGTGCCAGTAGGTGGCACTGTTTGTATGCAATATCTGTATATACGCATATCTGCACCTATAACTTTTATATCACACCTACATAACAGTCTCCATATTGAGGAGGCTGTAGTCTAAACAGACAGAACATGGCAAGGGAGCTAGAGAAACGTACTAATTTAGAGTCTTTTATTTCCCAATAACGAGTGGGTGACCATAGGTTAGCTGAAGTGAGCTCTCTTCCGACAATTTCATAAAAGAAGTGTGTTTTCAGAAAAGGATGGGTGCTTGGGCTGGGATAATACAATGGAGAGGGGGCATGGAAGAAGGCACAGAAATGGGAGACAGAAGAAGAGGTGAGGAGAGATTTATTGGTGAAGTGAAAGGGGTGGGTACAATAGGAATGGCAGGAAATGAAAGCAGAGATATAGAAGGGAGCAGACCTGTGTTGAGCCTTGAAGATATGGGTGGCTTGGGCTTGATATAGGAGCCAGAGAAGACATTCAGAGAGATGACTTACATGGTGTGAGCAGGCAGCGAGGGAAATTATTTTAGCTTCTGCAGAACTGTAGAGAGGTGGCACAGGAATTGTGAAGGCCAGTGCATTTTAGTAGTAGGCAAACAGGAAGAGTCATATTCATGAGAGGTTTCAGAGTAGCAGCCGTGTTAGTCTGTATTCGCAACAAGAAAAGGAGGACTTGTGGCACCTTAGAGACTAACCAATTTATTTGAGCATAAGCTTTCATGAGCTACAGCTCACTTCATCGGATGCATTCAGCGGAAAATACCTTTTTTTCCTTCACTTCAGCAGGTGGGTATTGTAGTTGTAAGAATGCTTGATAGAAATCTGGTAGGTGTTTGTCTCTGTCTGAGGGGTTGGAGCAAATGCGGTTGTATCGCAGAACTTGGCTGTAGACAACGGATCCTGTGGTGTGGTCTGGATGAAAGCTGGAGGCATGTAGGTAGGAATAGCGGTCAGTAGGTCAGTATTTTCCACTGAATGCATCCGATGAAGTGAGCTGTAGCTCACAAAAGCTTATGCTCAAATAAATTTGTTAGTCTCTAAGGCGCCACATGTACTCCTTTTCTTTTTATATTCATAAGAGGAAGTTGAAAAAGAACCAGCAGGATTCAGTGACTGCTTGGATGTCTGGTGAGAAAACGAGAGAAGAGCTGAGAAAAAAAAAAACACAGGGAGGCTGAAGGGGTGCAGATTGATCATTATCAAGTGCTATAAACCAGCTAAGTGTTGTAATCATTTCCCTCTTAGGAGCAGGTCCAGATGTGGGAGGAATCTACATTTCCCCAGCCACCCATCCCGTCACCAGAGGGAGACACTTACAACTAGAGCTGGGTGACATTTTTCATCGCCACAATGAAACATTTTGATTTCTTGATTCTGAACGGCCTCCTTTGGAAAGTCGCTTCCACTTTATTTGTAAGCGGTTTAAAACGACTCACAACAGGAAGTGTTCGGGGTAGAACGAAACATTTTGCTCCCCCACAAACAATTCGTTTTTCTTTTCCCCTTTGTACTTTTTAATTTGCAGAAAAATCTTCCTTTTCAGATCGACTTGAAACCATTTCTTTAACTTGCCGCCCGCCGGGAAACTGAAGGATCAAGGTTATTCGCCCAACTCGCCCTAGGACACGAGTCCCTCCCCAATCCTGGCAACGTCTCGGGTCTCCCCTCTGATACTGCCCAAGCTGTAAATGCACCTCGTGCTTTCCCCCCTGGGGGGAGAGCCTGCACCCCTCGAGAGCCGGGTGGTGCCCAGTTTCTGATCCCTGGGGACCGGGCACGCAGCCCTGCTCTGCACAGCCCCGGGCGGGTCAGACCGCGCGCTGCGCCCCCGTATCGTGGTTCCCTCTCCTCCCGCGGGGCAGCTGCCCGAGCTCAGCCCTGGCCGTGGACGCTGCTGCAGCCGCTGCTTCCCCAGGGCGCCCCGCTCCCTCTCCGGCCCTGGCCACCGCCCCGCTGCCCTGCAGATAGCCTCGGTGCCCTTCCACGGGTGAGCGTGGCGGCGAACCCCCGCAGGGCTTTCACCCCAGCCCCCGCCCCCCGGCTAGCTGCAGCGCTGGGGGCAGGAGGTAGCGCGGCCAAGCGTCCCAGCTGGTCACACCGAACAGCTGCTGCGCCCAGTTTCCTTGCAGCCGGGGGGCCGCCGCCATTTCCCCTCCCGCCGTCCCTCAGCCACTCCTGTGCCTCTCCGCACAGCTCCGCCCCCCTGACGCGGGCCTGCCCGGCGAGCGCATTGGCTGAGCCCCGGCCCGGGGGCGGGCCCCAGCAGAGCTCCGCCCGGAGCAGCGGGGCTAGTGGTTGATCTTCAAGGCAGAGTGGGGGTGAGAGAGGAGGAGCCGGAGGCTGCAGGGAGGGGGTTACTGGAGATCTCACAGTCAGGCTAAAGCTAGGGCAATTACATGGTTTATGGGCAGGGCTATGTATGGTGTGAGACCGTGTTTGACTGATGACACTGCAAAAACAGCCCGGTCAGGGGACCCGGTTACATCATCCCCTTCCCCGCCCCCAATGGTTTGTATTACAGAAATAACACTCCTCTCCTGAAAGAGCTTTACGTCTTCAAAGTGCTGTATTAACTATCATCAGTCATGACACCACAGGTATGTAAGCAAGTATTATTAGCCCCATTTTACAGAGGTGAAATTTAGGCCTTGTCTAAACTGGGGATTACCCCTTTTATGTAGCTGCAGTGATTCAACCTGTGTGTAAACAAGTAGAATGAGTTATTATAATCTACTCTTTACATCAGTGCCCTTTATCCTGGTGTCAAACTAGGGGTAAACTGCACCTGTGCAATACTATGGCTTACAGTGGCTCTGTGTCTACCAGTGGCTGTAACTAGGGCTAAATTCCAGTGCAGACAAGGACAAAAAGGCCAGTTTTTCAAAAGTGTCCACTAATTTTCAGTGCCTCTGGGAAGATCACAAGTGACAGGATAGTTCAATCTCCATCCTCATTCACTCTCTGACCTCTCTGCTCAGACTATCATCAGTGTGTGAATTACAGCCAGTTGGGAAGATGGATTTTAGCATGTGGGCACCTGTGCCCTGGGAACTGCCCTGGGAAGACTTTGCTAGGTAAAATAATAGCAACAGGCCTACATCTACAACTTCAAAGGTCACTCAGTGATTTTAGGTCCCTCAGCTTTTGGCACCTCATCTTGAGACACCTTTAAGGGGCCAGATTTTCAGCAAGTGCTGAGCACCTGTTCTCTGAAAACTGAGATGTCAAAAATTGTCACCTTTGGAAAATTAGGTGATGAAAAAAAATTATCTGATACCTAGGAAGTTCATCTTTTTTACCCCCTCTAACATATAGTGTATTTGATACATTTAATCTCCACTTTTTTATAAATCCATCTCATTACACCTGCAGCATGAAGACTTTTAGAGAGTAGATCTGAAGGGCTGTTCTGTTTACAGACAGTGTCTAAAAGCATTATTCCCTACCATGATCACTTGTGCTTCTACTTTAGGAGGGAGTGTCGCATGCATTCCCATTTGCTGGAGCTGCACCTTGGCCATATAGATTGAGCTAGATTTTCCCCTGATGGTTCTCTTTGAAATGTGTTGTTTTAATTTATGGAGTAGCAAAAGTGTGCTGGATTCTTTGTAAACAGGACATGGAGTGGAATTTTCAAAGGTACCTGAAGGTGGACTCCATGACGGTACTACATCCTGTTTTTAGGCACCACAGAAATCTACAAAATTCCTGCTTGACTGCTGCCTAACCCTTTAGGTGCCTAAACTCACTTGGCATTTATGTTTTTTCCTCAGGCATGCACACTGCAGCCTTGACTTAGGCACTTAAGCATGTACACTACTGCCTCACGATAGACATCCAGTCACCTATCTCCTACCTAAGCCCCAAAGTGATTGACTGTTTAGGAAAGATAGACATTCAACTGCCCAAGTCATGTACGGGAGCCTGATCCGATAGCCACCTTCCCCTGCACCCCCTTGAGGCTGTTTTGTTTCAGCTCCCACATGCAACTTAGGCAGTTGAGCACCTATCTTCCCCCAGTTCATGGCTCACTAGCAGAGCTAGGTGCTGCTGTGCAGCCCGGATTTAGGTGTACAATCTGCGAGAGGGCAAGACTTAGCACACTCTCCTCTGGTCAATGTCTCCTACTGGCTATTTTAGGTGGTTCCCCCACAAAAAGTGGGCTTTGTGGATCACAGTCTAAGGTGCCTATCTCTCTCCATCGATTGTATAGGGAGTCTACGCACCTAACTGAGGCTTTGTGGATTGCAGGGGTATTTGTGTGATTTTCTAGGCATCCAAAAGTCAGGCTCCATGACACTCTGCATTGCAACGCCTAACACCCTTAATAGATCTCACCCTACATGCCTTAGGATCATAAGTCCCTCATCCAAGGATATCTTCTAGTCTGAGTAGATATAGGAAAAACAACATGGAATGTGAACACAGATCAACTGCCCCCCCTTCCTCACTTCAAGACTAGTTTGCTTTTTAAAGCACATGGACAGCTTTCCTTCTCAGCATTGCTACCACTTGAGATGTTTCTTGTCACTGCTTTTTTGGTTTGTTTGTTTCTATCTGTGTTGTAGCATTGAGTATGCTTGATTTCACCCACATGCTGCTATTTTTTTTAAGCCAGCCATTATTTTTACCCTTCTGTTCCCATCTCTGTAGTGTGAAGAGCAAACCCATGGACCTGGTACGGATGTAGTCTCTTTACTTCACTTGTGTGTCTATTCAATAAACTGGAATTTCAAGGTCATGTTCTGACTTCTCCTGTATCACTGCAAACAAGATGGTCATAAAGATCTTTCCAAGGGAGAGCTTTAAAAAGAAATTAAACATCTTTTTGCAAAGCATCCTAATTAAAACACACAAAAGTCTTGGCAATCTTCATGTTAGTTAATATGTCATCTTCCTATCTCTTAAACCCAATAATCTGCAAACCACCACTGCTGTTTTAAAGATATATATCTACTATAATTTATGTCAACTTAGATCACAAATCCTTTTTTTTTTTAACAATATTTGGCAGCCTACTGACTCCGGAAACTAGACTGTTTTACATTAGTCAGCAGTACATTTAAATCATTCCTACAAAATGATTTACTGTGGTTTACAAATTCTTATATGGCATTTCCAGTTAATGATTAGGCAAAGTAATATATCACCAAAATGATTGGGCACATATGTATTTTACTTACACGGTTCTAACTCTGTATATTTTGGAGGGTTTTTAAAAAAATTATTATCATTATTCTTTTTCCAGTTGAAAAAACAGAGAATTCAGAGAAAAGGGCAGAAGACCCAGTCTCTCCACTCTATCTTTTCAGAGTATTGCCTGACACACTAGGATTTTCTTTTGTATGATGTGCACTCCATTAGTAAACTCTGTAGGATGGCTAGATCTGTATAGACAAGCATTGGCAGGGGTCAGGGATACACAGTATTTCTGCACTTTACTAAGTTTGGGATACATTAAAAGGCATGTTGGAGAAGATCAATGCTTGCCCATTTTTCAACTAATGGTGAATGATCTGCTGGTAAAGGAAGAACATTCAGTGTTGGATCCAAGGCTGATGATGTTGACTATCCC
The DNA here is from genome assembly GCF_965152235.1 of Eretmochelys imbricata. NCBI lineage: Eukaryota > Metazoa > Chordata > Testudines > Cheloniidae > Eretmochelys > Eretmochelys imbricata. The sequence continues at coordinate 49,409,520 of NC_135576.1, read as the reverse complement.
TCCAGAAGATGACAACTCCTTCTCACAGACAGTTATGTATGCTCCTAAGTAATTTGATGTGCCACATGTCAAAGGAAATAAGAAATGTCCTAACTCTACCGAATTAATGGGATTTGGAAGTTTCCCAGTCTGAACACCGATGAAGAAGTGGTTTATGGACAAGACGAGACTTCACTATACAGTGGCGTAAAATAAATTGTTTATTTTATTGTACTCACTGTGGGCCTGGTCCTGCAAACACTTAAGTATATAAGTAACTTTAGACGTGTGAATAGCCCCCTAAAAATCAATGGGACTACTCCCATGTATAAAGTTACTCATGTGCGTAATTATTTGCAGGATTGGGACCTGTGGCCCTCATCCTGTGGCTTGTTGCACACCAGAAGACTCCTGCATCTGTGCAGAGGCCTAGTGATTTCATTGGGGCTCTGTATGGATCCATCCATGTTATTCTCCTTGAAGAAGCTGGGCCAATATTTGTAAAAGTAGAAGTCCTGCCAGATGCAGTGGGAAGATGGAGGATACTCTTGTGTGTTCAATTCAGTAAAGAAATACAACAGTAGTAATATTTTTCACTAGTACAGCGCCTTTCCATCTCCAATCTCAAATGACTTATGAATAACAGGTATCTCAGCATCCTGTGAGGCAGGGAATTACTGTACATGTAAAATGCACTTTTCTTTTGCTCCAGGCACATAGACAATATAAAAGCAGCTGCAAAAAATGACAGAAGTAATCAATATTAATGGTTAATTCTTCCTCACTCAACCAGGCTATCATACCCTTTCGTGTACCAAATCCTCTTACCACCTTGGAGAACAGACAGGCCTTGTAGATTCCCCTAAAGGTTAACAGATTTGGAACCTGTCAGACCACAGGGGAAGTGAGTTCCAGCATCAAGTGCCCCTCATAGAAAATGCCATCTCTTTCCACTTAAAAACAGGGGGCTGTTAGCATGTGCCTTGGCTGAGCTTAACTGCCAAGATCTCACATAAGGTGAGAGGTAGTTATTAAGCCAAGAAGATATCAAACCATTTACAGCTTTCATTTATAGGCCAAGACAAATACTTTGAATTGCTCCTGGGAATGAATTGGATCAGCTACTGCTCATCACAGTGTGCAGGTGTGATGGTTTTCCAGCGAGAAGCACAGCTAAGTTGGTGATGTTTAGGTGTAGCCCCATAACGTGAGCACTGCAGTCATCCACTGTTGGAGTGAACAAGGAATGGATAACTATAGAGTTGTCTGCATCTGTAAGAAAAGGTCACAACATCTCAAGCAAGATGGGTTGTCAAAGCCACAAAGGTTATGTCACTTGCCCAAGCTCACACAGCAAGAGAATGGTGGCGTCCTAGTCACCTGCTCTAATCATTAGACCCATTGGCTCTCTGTTTCCAGAAAGATGAGATCCAACTAAAGTTTTTCACACTCCACTACAGAGAACAGAAACCTGAAAGGGAGAAAATTGCTAAATAGTTCCCTGTCTAAGGGCTTGAGCCACAGACCTGATAAAGACAAAGCTTCTGCTGAAGTTAATGCCGTTTTTCCCAAGTAAGACTGCAGGATTGGGCCCTAAACTAGGGCTGGAATTCTGTTTTGCAAAAACAGAGGTTTCGAAATTTGTTTTAGTTCCAGAGCAGAACAAACAAAAAAAAAAAAAAAAAAAAGAGAGACCTTTTGAAATTTTTAATGAAAAAACACAGACAAAAGAGCAACCTCCGATTAGCCAGTAGCTTGGTGGTTGGGGCACTGAGCTGGGGTGTAGTAAATCCAGGTTCAAATCCCTGCTCTGAAAGTCTTCTACATCCCCAAAGTTTGCTCTAGGCTTTGGCTATTCTGGGCTGGGTCTCTCTCCTGAAATTCCATTCTGAACCTGAGAAACCTTCCCAAGGAAAGTTTATCAAAACCAGTAAGTTTTCATGAAAAAAAGGTTCATTTGATTTATCAGCATTTTCAGATGAAAAAATTTTAGTCAAAAAATTCCCAACCAGCTCTATCCTAACCTATATTTGTTAAATAGTATTTAATGGAGAATTGTCTAAAAGCAAACACATTTCAATAACTGTGAGACACTGATCTCTTTTCGCTCTTTCCCCCTTTAGAGTAACTTCCTTGACTCAACTATTTATGATTCATTTCATGAAAGACTAGGTTTTCTCTGAGAGCACTAAAAAGGGCTGTAGCTATTAAGTGGTTTTAGTGACTAGTACCAACAAGGAATTGTTTTCTTCCATGCTGTAAAACAGACACTGTCAATAGACTACAACCTGCAATAAACTATTTAAAAAGGAATTTATGATGGCTAGTTATTATCCTCCTGAAATAATGTTGTTACAAGGCTGTCCTTTTCATGAATAACTTGACAGATCACTAACAAAGGCAAAAGCCTAGATCCATAGAGACACTGATGGCAAATAACCCAGGAATTGCCCTATATTATACTGGCCCATACTCCATCAGGTTTTCAAAGCCACAGAACAATAGTAACACATCATCTTGTGATTGTTACACAGCAGGCACTTGCTTTTAAGGTGGAGTTGTAATTACATATATAGAACATGTTTACTCATTTTAATGTCTGAAACATTGAATTATGTGGAAAGTGTCTTATTCCTTATAATGAAGAATGGGTGAACCCCAAGGGTAAAATAAGAATTGGCACAAACCTCTAATTGTTCAGATCCATGTCCTTCTTAGCTTAGAAAATGTTCCACTCAATATCCAGTCTCCCTTTCCCCTACCCTTAACAGTCCCCTGTGCTTTGCTGAAGTCCACATCAAGATTCCAACCTCTAGCAGTCTCTGCTAGATTGACTATTAACTGGAATGCAGATCTTCAGTTGTTGTAAGCTAGAGTAGCACCAACTGAAATTAATGGAGTGAGCTTGGGCTGGCCCAGTGTCTTCAACACCCACAAATGCTAGGTGGATGAGGAAGCACTCTAGCCCAGACCCTTAAAGGTCCTGAAAAAACAATGGGAGTTAGGTGCCTAAATACCTTTGAGGATCTGGGCCTATCTGTGGTGCCTCTCACTAAAGAAGCCTTGTCATAATAGATGAGATTTGAAGAGAGCAGACTGCTAGAGCCCACCAGAAAATGTCAGACCTGTTGAGACAACCTGATAGGAAATGTAGGGGGTGTTTGGGGAGTCAGAGAGAGGTAGTTGGCGCAGATCAGGAGCCCTGTAGGTGGTTAGACAGAGGAAGTGGTGGGGCCCTGGGAGCTTGTTGGAGGTCAAGGACAGGGAGTTTGGGGTCAGGAAAAGAGAATGGCATGTTGGGGTTAGGAGGAAGACCATGAAGAAGAATGGATGGGAGGTGGAAAAGTGGGAAAGGAATGAGAGAACAGAAGGATCACTGAGATTCAGATAAATTCCAAACAGAACAAAAGCATCAACTCTTTGAGCTTCATGCCTCACTCACATAATAGTACAGGGGCTGATTTTCCTCTCATTTTCCCCATTGTAAGTCAGGAGTAACTCTGTGGAATTCAATGAAGTTACACCCTTGTCAGTGAGAGGAAAATTATGCCTATAGGTTTTTAAATTTTTAAAAAATCAGATAATTTCAGTTCACAAAGTTTACTTTCAAAGTTGTACCGTTGATTCTTTTTAAAATCCAGTTTGCTTTTTTTTATTAAATCCACATACCAAACTAAAAAAACCCCAAAGCTGCATTGATAGAGAGCTCTCTGCAGCCATTTGAAGTAAACATGGTCAGCTTTGTTACTTAGGAATTTTTAAACAAAATCTCATCCTAATATTTTCCTTCTGTACTCTTCTCCTGTTTCTAACACTTCTCTACTCTATTTAGCACACTAGAGACAATGAATTAAAACTGCCAATGAGATAAATTTGGATTTACAGTGTGCTCAGATATTATTTCTCACCAAAGGAGCCATAGTCCGTGATACCATTGCCTCCTGCCCCTTGGCTCCATGGTTTACCAACTCAGTTTTCTTACTGGTGCATATATTTACATGCAATTAAACATTTACAAGCCATTAAAATATCAGAACAATGATATAAAAACCACAGATGTGGCAGAAACATCTATATAACACTAGACACACTCTCTGTGCATTTCTTAGTATTGATGTTAATTTGTATTATTATTTTTCAGTGTGTTTTATAATAATACTTACTACTACTTTGCACTTCTGTAGTAACTTCCATCCTAGGATCTCAAAGCACCTCACAAACATTCTACCACTAACCTTCCTAACACTCCTGTGAGGTAGGTAAGGAATCTCAAGGTTTGATTAACATTTGCGAAAAGCTGGTACGGACTAGATTCTGGAGTTGTTACTAAGGCAAAACTCCCTGTGCTTTGGCGGCCCAAATCCTCATGCTGGAATCTGTGCAATCAAACGCCTCTCTAATTATTTGCTACATCTGCCAATATTTGAATACTTATAAAGTGATATCATCAACTTTTATTTAGTCTCAACACTAGCCTGGCAGAAACCGAAATCTTTTTTAAAAATGAACCCAAACACCCATTCTTTGAGCTCCACACGTCACTTTGTATAAGCAAAATTGTTTCTTAAAGTAAGGTCCACTGGAGACAGATTGAAAAAGATGGTGTGTATGAACAGAGAGAACAGCTTGATTAAATGCAGAGAGGAGGAAAGGATCAAATACCGCACTGGTTCTTGCTGTTTGGTAACATATCCCTAGCCTGTAATTGTCTCTAAATAACCATAGCCACAAGCAACTCAGATCAGTGGCTTTCTGGGTGAGCGATGGAAACTCTGACGAGCTGAGCTGTTGAAAGCTTACATGAATTTGTCACTGTACCAGAAGAATAAAATCTAATAGAAAACATGGTCTGAGGAACCATTTTCCCAATCATCACCTTGGCACGATACAGTTCTGCGCATACAAGTGCAAGTGCTCCCTCCCCAGAACTGATGTTGTGCGAGCCCCAAATTTCCACCCCGCAACATGTTCCTCCCTACAAAATTATAAAAACCATCCAACTCAAAAAGCCCCCTCAATGTAGCTCTTTGAGCTGGGAGCATTGGTGAGGAACAGGGCTGGGGAGGGCCCTGGAGCACAGCAGAGGGCCAGGAGAACCTTGGAAACTAGTTGTCATCACAGACTGTCCAGCGCCACTCAGACGCAGGTAGTACTGTTGGGTAGAAAGAGGTTACCTGATAGATGGAGATCTGCTGAGTGAAATGAGGGGCACCCGCTGCTTGTGGTGGCCCTGGGTTCCTCATGCAGGCTAGCGAGTTTCAGGTGGTGGATCAGAGGAGCTCGGTAGACACACTGGATGGAAACCTGGAGCATCTCCCAACAACTAAGAGCCAAGGGAGGCAGTGTGTCATTTGAGCTGCCCTTTGACGGTTCTTTCGCATGGTGCCGCAGCAGGCAGGTCAGGGTTACATGGGCTGGCCGAAGGAACGAATCCACCTTCGAAAAGGTGCGAAAAGTGGGGCGGTCTGTCCATCATGCCCTAGAAATCAAGCTAGAAAAGCAGTCGGGGTGCTGGAAAGCGAGCGAACGCGCCGGGAGTGAGTGTTTGAACTAAGTGAACGGAGGTGTTTCTAGCTGGCAAGGTCTAAACTCAGGGATCTGGTCTCCGCTAACAGTTCCTCAGCAACACCTGCCTCCTAGGCACAGATCCCTTCCTCTGCTTCGCCAGCTCTTGCAGGGAAGCGAAGACCGTGACTGCAGGTCTTGGCAGGTAAACGAAAGCCGAAACGGGCTTTCAAATATTTTGATTTTACCCAGTCTGTATTTTTAATTCTACACACGTACTTTGAGACTGGTTTGGTATTTTAAACTTTTTAATGACTTTTCTTTAAATAGCATTTTGGTTCCCGTTTCTAATAGTAAAATCCTACACTTGTGTTGGCAAATACCTTATAAAGGGTCATGACTTGACACTGGTCGGTAATGGTTAGGGTATAAATTAAAATCTAATAGATTAGGAGAGAACGTTGACAGTTCATTTTATGCATCAATATTAAAATACCAAAATTAGAGTCACATTCTTCCCTGAACTACAACGGTGCAAATCCATTAACTCAACTCGCATCGGTGTAACTAAGAACAATATTTGTTCGGGGAAATCCAAAGACCAAATTTTGCCCTTAGCTACCCACTTGCACCTACATGGCAGGATCTGGAACCGTGTTAACACATTACTCTGTTTTCACATTGTAATGAATAGTTTGCATTACTTTACTTTTGACTGTAACCATTTTATCCAAAGCAGCTTCTTGTGCAACCTTTGGATTCAAAGCAAAATTTACCCTTGTCAGGTTGTTGGTCAAAGCCAGAGCCCATGTCGCTGTTATATTTCAGCTGTTATTTACTGCTTTAAAGGGGCAGTTTAAACACATCGATAAAAGAATGCAAACCGGGGGAATATGGAGACTGTTCTTCCGTTTGTACCATTTGACTGGGCAGCTGCCAGGAAATTGATTATAAACGTGTGTGTTTATGCATTGCTGAGTTTTGCGTTGCCTATTGACTGAGAATAACAAGAAACTTTCTATACCTTGGTAATGCTGATTTCACTCGCCGTAAATCCCACTTGTTGCAATCAAATTCTTGGCAGCTGGGAGAGACAGAGCCATCAAATGCAGCAATCTGTTTCACCATAAATCAAGCATTGCAAGGTATGTAAGTGTGAAAGCTGTTCTTTTTAATGGTAAATGGCTGTTGAAATGTACCAATTTAGCAGTGTCAGACTCGGTTTTCCACCAAAAACCTAACGGGCAAATTGACACAGGCTGAATTATTACAATGTCTGGTGTTGCTTCCTTGAATTAAAAGAAACTGATTCATGCAAGAATTGATTTAGGCAAACAGAGTTGCAAATTTGAGTGTAACATTCGGAACGAAATCTTTAGAACTCTGATATCTTTAGAACTCTCATGTAAATGTCTTATTTGCATATTTATACCCAATTATACAGGCTGAAACCCAGTTTTAGGCATCACACAATTTTAATGCCCTAGATGCCAAAGAAGGAGTAACTTAATTTAAATCATTAATATTAAACCTCCAAATACTATTTTAAACTAGCTTTAAAAGTGTTTTCTTTCGTCCCCCCCTCCACCATATCTAATTACAATGTATTAAATATATGAGAATAGCTGAAGGGGAGAGAATTATTATCTGCAAAATATAGTCAAGACAAATCTGACTGCAATAATACAAGCTCCTTGATAGCGTTTTCATTTGTCAGTGCCTAGTTCTCTCTTTAGTTTGATATTAAACAGAGTACAGTAACATCTACCTAGAAGTCTAGTCCTTCTCCGTGTTTATCGTTTTGGTCTCAGCTGTGCGTTCGTTACGAAAGCTCAGTACAAGGTCAGGAGGGCCTGAGAATAGGTAGTAGATTAGCCCGTTATTCTCCTTTTATGTGTTTTGTTTCCCTCCACGTTTTCCAGAACTATAATATTTGTGATTCTGGGAACTTATAAAAATAATTATGGACTTTAACAAAATTGGAAAGAATAATTATTTAATAAAATTAATATTATGGTTGCTAATAATAATAGTAATTGAACATTAGCAAATGTATATTTAGTTACAAAGACATTGCAATGCAAAATACTCCAGATATATAGATATTAAAAATAAAAGACAACTAAAATAGCTCCCCTGTGCAGGCTAGGATCTCTAATAGGGTTTTGCAGCTTGTGGAAGTAAAAATGAAACAAAATAAATGTCATTTTGCCCAAGTATTATGTTAAATGGATAATGGGGCTAGGGGCAGTTCTAAGTAGTGTTTCCTATTTTATAGCGTTGACAGAGTTACAATTCACAACTGAAATGCTAAAGTTCGACAAGAAACGATTACTTTAGTTTAGCTTTTGTTTCTATAAAATTACATAAAATATTCTCAAGTGAGAGAAGCTATTGATATTTCACTTTTTTCACCCCCTAAAACAAATATATCTTGGATGCCTTTTTAAACCTTCGAATCACCCTGCTGCTGCTCTACGAGGGAGTCTCTCAAACATTTTTATGGCTTAGTTATTTAGAATTGATTATTGTTCTGTGAAAGTATATTTAAAACAGAACATCCTACTTGTTTTGTCGTTCGTTTACGCCACACCAGAGAAACAAAAATTCCTTTAGGAAGGGTGCCACAATTATAACCAAATAGGTTGAGACTCTACAAGACGTGCTCAATTTTAACGCTGGATGGGATTATTGCTACATTTTCTACATTAAAACAAATGGCCTGATAATGATTTAAGATGTTTGTGGCACTTTTATTAAATTTCCATTAGCTTAGGAAAAATAAAGGGGGTCTTGAGGGCACTGTCACTGTGACATTTACTAAGGTACCGTATTTTCTCCGTTTGCGCTTCATTTGCTTGGTAGTTTGTTATTTGTGATCTTCCTCTTTCCCTTAATATGTCCCCTGTATTCCTGCGGGAGAACGCGTAGCCAAAATAAGAGAAGTTACAAATTTTGCTTAACCTCGTGTTTTGTCTGTCCTGCGTTTGAAAGAAATCAGAACATTGGTCTGGGCAATTGAGGAACTCTATATTCCGGAGTCATTGCAACAGTTTTTATCCGGCACCAAAAATAGAGTTTATCGTCTGAAACTGCTTGAAGCCTTAGAACAAGAAAAATAAAAGGCTTTTCGGGTGTTTAGTATTAAGACCTACATGCCTCTGTAGAATATAAAGGGAAAGAGAAAATGCTACCCATTTCCCATCTCAATGTGTGAGCATTAAAGTAACCTCCGCTGCCGCTACTCTGTATGTAAAGCCGTCCAGCAGGCACCGCAGAGGTGTACGCTCTGGAGGGACTATACACACCATCGTTGTCGTCAAGATGTTATTTGCACGGTTATTATGCCTTTCCAACCATGTTTTATGATAATCTCTGATATAGTTTAGCCCGCACTAATACCACCCCAACGAAATTAGTACAGTCCAAAAACCCATTCTGAAACACACAAGCAAGCAGCGGTGCCACGTTAGTAAAGGTGATACGAAAGCTCAGGTGTGTAAAATGAACGTATATGTCACACGGATACTTTGGGAGAAAACAGTTAAATGCCCATTTTCAGCGGAGCCTCTGCATTGCTTTAGTGAACTACTAGAAACACAATCTTTACTAATCCACCTGATTGCTTGGATCTCCCAATGCCCAGCTCTTTATAGCAACACATTGGCCATTTCGGAAAAAAGCTTACCAATATAATCCTTTGCTAAACATGTTAGAAAAATGGTTATGTCTGGGTCTGCGGTACTGTGAGGCAGAAGGAGGGAGGGGAGATGGGAGAGAGCTTTATTTGATAACTATATTAATCTGGATTCCAGCTGTATTTGTAACGCTTTTCTTTCAAAAACCTTTCTTGTCGGATGTGGGCTTTTCTAATTAATCACTCATGCCATTGTATACATTGCAGTTCCCTAATACAATTTTAGTCGGTTGTTTTGATGAATTTCACTGTTCCCATCTGATTTGTATTTGTAGATTAAGTATACAAGAAATGTAACCCTTGCAAATAAAGTTCTTATATTTAATTTAATTTAAGTTTCTCAGCTATCTGATTTGAGGAAGAGGGAGGGCTCAGAGGATCTTCCTTCACCTTCCCTTTATGCTGCACCTTGCTTGTGTCCCTGATTTTAAGGAAGGTCCTGCCTTTCCCTCCCACCAATAACTGGCAGGGTCCCCTGTAGAAGAACCGGGGCGTGGAGCAGAAGAAAATGCCCGAGGAAAGGGGAAAAGCACGAGGCAGAGAGGCTTCGTTGAAAAGTCAGATTCGCTTATGTTCCTTCTACCTTTCCCGGCTGGCTCTCTCGTCTCCCTTTTCCCACGGGATGTCCCCGATGTAGACGTCAGAGCCTGGAGAGAGATTATGGCATGTGACATTTCCCTTTGCACGAACGCACTTGACTACAGTTCCGACTGAGCCTTGACCATCTCTAACCTTTTTACTTCGTCTCACGCGGCAGCTGGGCAGCGCCTGGCGATCCGGAAGCGCCTGGACCAACAGATCAGTTCTGGTCGGGACAGCAGCTGGCTCGGTCACCAGGCATCACACCACCGCCATCATCCTCACCCCCAACCGTGAGAGGCACTCAGGTTCCCATGTTCGGGATCGGCTGTCAGCCAACCACTTCCTAGGGAGCCCCAGAAACACCCGGCTGCTCCCTTCGTTTTCGGGGCAATGTTTTCCTACCTTTAAAGCATCGCATTTACTTAAACGCTACCACAAAGATTTAAATCCATTTTTTTTTCTATTTTAATCTTCTGTGCTAGATACGGAACTGAATTTTCTCTTTCTTCCTTCCTGGGACACAAACTACGGATTTAGCTGGCTGTATTTGCTCCTCTTTGGATGGAGATCACTTTCGTTTTACTGCCCCATAATGTGCTTGTAACCTGTTATTTTCCACTTCTAGTTATTCTAGAAAGTGCCCATAGTGAAAACAATCAGACGTTAGTACTCCCCTTCTCACACAACACACAACTGCACATAGCTCCGGGCATTTGTCTTGGAAACGCGTCCCCCCTCCTTGTCATTCAGGACTGGGTTTTCTTCGGAGGTTGCACTTTGAAGCTACCGAGACCTCCCCGCCCTTAAGTGACCTGACGATGCAAGTGGTCTGACTCACTCTCGATTTATACCGGTGTAAGCGAGATCTGAATCAGGCCCAATGTTTATCGCTCTCTTTCTCTTGGCCCTTGTTTTAAACACAACCTTTTAGCTTCTTTGGGTATTATGGGTGCAGCCTGAAAAACAGTGTGAGCAAAATCAAGATACACTGCATTGCAAACCTCCCTCCCCCCCCACCCCCAACCGCACAAAGAAACCCCACATCTCTTGAGGCTGAAGCCGCCCCAGGGCGTGGTTGTTTCTTGGGTAGGCCATTGACATGGCTGCCTGGAGACGGGGATCTCTGTAAGGTGGGAATGCCAAGGAGGGGATCAGGCAGGATCTGCCTGCTCTGTTAGCTGGAGGAGGAGGATCTAGGCTGGTTGCTTGAAGCTTCCCCCGTCCCACTCCCCCTTTTCTCCTCCGGGCTCTCTCTGCCCAGCCCTGCGTGGGCTGCTAATGTCTGAAGACGTCTCACTTCATCTGTCACCAATTCTGTTCGCCTGCCCAGCTGTCAAAACAGGGGGTGTCTCTTTCATTCCAGCTCACAAAGTACCAAAGGGGAAAGGGGCTTTAATGATTGTGTTTGGACACAAGCAATTATCCCTAATTATTGTTTTTCTTTTGAGTCTGCCCGTCCTGCTGGAGAGCCAGCAGATGAACATGCCCTAATCCTCCCCAGTCGGTTGATCTCAGTGGGTTTTGCGGGCCAGGCCGGGCGAGGGGCTTCGTGGCTTTCATCTCAATGTGAGTTCAGAGCTGATTCAAACTCGTTGCGATGGGAGAATTAACCTCGGAGCCCAGCCTTTCAATGGACTCTGATAAGAGATTATACGTGTTGATGGCAAGCTTTTCTTGGCAAAATGTTTTCAAAGGACTTGGAGCTGTTAAATCAAAGCGCTATTGAATTGGTGCAAGCCCCCCTTTCTGCTCTCCCTGGTTTCTCTGGCTCTATGTGTTGGTAATTACTGGCGGGGGAAAGAAAAAAAAGAAACCCTCTCTTTTACACACACAAATCTCTCCTTTTTTATACACCCCTCCGCACACACACTGGCCATAAAACTATTGAGATTCTGGAGGACACTGTTGGTAATCTTACCAACAGATAATTACATACACAAGCAAGTAGGCTTCACAATAAAACCTGTTTGCTTACAATTTCCCCCCCTCCAATGCCTATGTTTCTTTTGTTAGTGTAGGGTTGCATAGCAGTGAAGGGCTGCTGTTATTTCCTGAAGAATTCACTCATAAACATACAGAAGATCTAATCTAATCTAATCTAATCTAATCTATCAAGGCCAGTCATATTTTGGGACTACAGCAACCTTGATGATGTCTCTTTAAACAATGTTCATTTCTCCTTTGGTGGCTAGGTTTTTGTTTTCTTCCCTACATCTAGAGTTTCTACACCAGGCTATGGGACTATACATCAGTTTTTGTGTGGGCAGAATCATCATAGCTGCTTGTTAACTTTGGATAAAAAAAAGATGGGCCAATCACCATCTGTTCTTCAGCGAGACCCCTCAACTATCTGGGAGTGGGAATTTTTGGCTAATCTGCCTATCTGGGACTTGAGCTGAAAACTGAAGTTTGTCTTCCAGACCTGGGAGTCTTCTAGTCTATCTGGGCCACTTCATGTCCTGATCCATCTTGGAATCTTTAAGGGAGCATGAATTCATTAGAAGACAGTTTCAGGACAAAAGCTCTACACTTTGAACAGGATAAGGTGTGGAAAATGGAAAAAAAACCTCCCCAGCACATCCCAGGAAAAGCCTTTCCCCTTCCCTCAAAAACAAAACAAACAAGCAAAAACCCTCAGAAAAATTACATATAGAGAAATAAAAAGGAAGTAAACATTTTATGTCTTTCTGCCAGAAGAGAATATTTTGGGGATGTTTGTGGGTAATTGGAAAGGTTGTTTATTAGATCTGAGAATTTGAAAATTACAGATACTGTGCTTCACTTTTGTGAAAGTTCTCTTTTTAAAAAAGCGACACCGTAGAGCCATCCTGATTTGCAAGCTCTACATTTGATGTATTCAGTTCTCAGAAAGAAAAGGAGTACTTGTGGCACCTTAGAGACTAACCAATTTATTTGAGCATAAGCTTTCGTGAGCTACAGCTCACTTCATCAGATGCATTCGATTGAAGTGAGCTGTAGCTCACAAAAGCTTATGCTCAAATAAATTGGTTAGTCTCTAAGGTGCCACAAGTACTCCTTTTCTTCTTGCGAATACAGACTAACACGGCTGCTACTCTGAAACCTGTCAGTTCTCAGAGTATTGGAGCTTTTGAATATTGTGGGGAAGCTGGGAAAAGGAAATTTGGAGTTACTTGTTCTGATTATTTAGATTGTCTGAGAACTTCACCATGGAACCTGGGGAGTTTATAAACTAAGCAGGGTCTCAGTGGAGTTTACAAATTCTACAGTATCTGACCCCTTTGATAAACTCTGACTCTCTAGGTTCCCTAGCAAAGTTATCAACTCTGTTAAGAGCAGTGAGCTGCCTGAGCTGGATTCCTGCAGAGCGCATCAGTGAGACGTGCAGTGTTGCCTGCCCAGTTTATACTCTCCATAAAAGCAAAGAGAAGCACTGAGACTGAGGAGCTTGTGGATTTTGTAATCTACCCAGGGCCAATAAGAACGCAGGGCCCAAGAGGCTGCAGCATGTCTAAATTCAGCAGGACTAGAGAAAGCATGTGGGTCTCAGACTATTAATTATTTATGGCAATAATGCTTAGACGCCCAATCAGAATTACATTCTGGTCACTTGTATTTGCCATATATTATGAAAAGATGGTCCCTGCCCAAAAGACTTTGCAATCAAAGTATATGAGAGACAACAGGTGGACACAACAAACAGATGGCAGGAGCACAATGAAACAGTGAGACAGTTATGATTAATATAAGAAGAAGCAGTCACAGCACATCAGCTGCCTAACCATGGTCAAGTGGCATCTACTACAGAGATTATGAATTCCACAGGAGCGGAGAACCATGGCCTTTAAAGTGCCTAGAGCGCCTACAAGTTCCTTATGACCAGAGAGATCCTCTGGGGCTAAGAGCTTACAGGTCCTGTGGATTTTATAAAATATACAGCAGTCTTGGATCCAGCAGTAGCCTTCGGCCAAGTGGAAATTTAGAAAATAAACATATGAACTACAGTCGCAGCCATAGATTTTCCTTCACTTCCAGAGACTGCTGAACCAGTATCACTCCTCTTACCCTCCATATACAGATACAAGAGTTTCCCTTCCCCCATGCAGCCTCCCACTACAGCAAAGGGACCGCATTGTTACCTTTTGCCCATACAGTCCTCAAATCACCACCACAAACTTCACCATAAGCCACAAAGACAAGGTAACCAAACAGGAACACTTCTGTCCACCCCTCTAGCAAAAGAAACCACCAATGCTTGAGTTACTTTATTCTCTCTCCTGACTCCATCCACTAGATCATTTCTAGGACCCTACCAAATTCATGGTTCATTCTGGTCAATTTCGTGGTCATAGGATTTTAAAAATAATAAATTTCATGGTTTCAGCTATTTAATTCTGAAATTCCGTGGCATTGTAATTGGAGGGGGTCCTGACCCAAAAAGGTGCTGTGGCCGGAGAGCGGCGGCTGTTGGCAAGGTTATTGTAGTGGGTGTTGTGGTATTGCTACCCCCACTTCTGCACTGCTGCTGGTGGGGCGCTGCCTTCAGAGCTGGGTGCCCATCCAACAGCTGCCATCCTCCGGCCACCCAGATCTGAAGGCAGCGCAGAAGTAAGGGTGGCAATACTGCAACCCCCCCTAAAATAACCTTGTGACCCTGCTGCAACTTGCTTTTGGGTCAGGACCCTTAATCTGAGAAATGCTGGTCTCCCCATCACCCCCCTGTGAAATCTGTATAGTATAGGGCAGGGGTGGGCAAACTTTTTGGCCTGAGGGCCACATCGGTGTTGTGAAACTGTATGGAGGGCTGGGTAGGGAAGGTTGTGCCACCCCAAAGAGCCTGGCCCCCACCCCCTATCTGCCCCTCCCACTTTCCGACCCCCCCCCAGGACCCCTGACCCATCCAATGCTCCCTGTCCCCTGACTTTCCCGACCCCTATTCACACCCCCACTCCCAGAGAGGCTCCCCCAGGACTCCCATGCCTATCCAAACCCCCCTGTTCCTGGTCCCCTGACTGCCCCCCCAGAACCTCCACCCCATTCAACTGCCCCCTGCTCCCTGTCTCCTGACTGACCCCTGGGACCCCTTGCCCCTTATCCAACCCCCCCTTACCATGCTGCTCAGAGCAGCAAAGCCCTGCTGCCCGGCCAGAGCCAGCCACGCTGCCACCACACTGCCTGGCAGGAGTGGTGGGCCAGAGCGCTGGCATTGCGTCATGCTGAGGCTGCAGGGGAGGGAGGGCAGTGGGAACGGGCTGGGGACTAGCCTCCCTGGCTGGCAGCTCAGGGGCCAGGCAGGACGGTCCCACGGGCCAGATGTGGCCCGCGGGCCATAGTTTGCCCACCTCTGGTATAGGGTAAGAGCACACAAAAGACCAGATGTCACAGTCCATGACACATTTTTCATGGCTACAAAACAGTAAATAGGCTAGATAGATGCCAATTTTATGCTATGGCACAGAGGGGGCAAAAGGGAGTTCACATGCAAATGCATTGAATAGATCCTGCAACCTTATTCATGTGATCATTTCCATTGGTCCCTGTTATTTTTTCATTATTTATTATTTTTAAACAATGAAAAGAGTGGTAATACTTACCACACATGCAAGGCTATTTCATGTACTTAGTGTATAGTGTAGCAAGGACAGAGTTAAGCTTATACGTAGAACCTCAACTCTGAATGATCAAATGTTTCTTTTTCCAACGTTAATTGAATGCCCTGGCTTTCAGATGTTTGGTTTTTATAACATATTCTCATGAGGTTATTTTCTGAAGTAAATTCTGTAGAATTCTAACACTATCTGAACAAAGATTTTGTCTGAGAATAAATGTTTGGGCATGATACTATTAGAGTAGGCTGTGAAAAATCTGTTCAAGGAAATCTGCAAACACGTAAAAGGATTTTAGTAGCAGTAAGCTTCTTCAAGGTTCTGAGATCCGGAACCAAAAAACTGCAGACGATAGTAGGTATCACAAGCTACAGAGAAAAAACAAAAACAATATACAAAGGCTCCAAAGAAAAGAATACGAGTCCAGGACATTTTAATGATGTTAACCTGTTTAATCCTGCCTCCTCCCAACTGGACAAAAGGCTAACAGGGATACCTGGGCACTGTGGATCCCGCAAATTGGCAACAGGCTCTAGCATTATCAGTTATGGTCACAGGATCCTCTGCTGAAAATGAGGTTGGTATTCTCAGTTCACTCTGGCATGTTGAGCAGTGGCAGGTTTACTGGGTTTATGGCAACAAGACGAGAAAAAGTGAACTCAGCTCAACTGGGGATAGGCCTTCTCATTGAGGTGCATGTCAGGGACGCCAGCTGATACACCATAGCTTTTGGTGCAAGGTGACTTTCACCTGCACATCTACCAATGTGATATATGCCATCATGTGCCAGCAATGCCCCTCTGTCATGCACATTGGTCAAACTGGACAGTCTCTACGTAAAAGAATAAATGGACACAAATCAGACGTCAAGAATTATAACATTCAAAAACCAGTCGGAGAACACTTCAATCTCTTTGGTCACTCGATTACAGACCTAAAAGTGGCAATTCTTCAACAAAAAAACTCCAAAAACAGACTCCAACGAGAGACTGATGAATTGGAATTAATTTGCAAACTGGATACAATTAACTTAGGCTTGAATAAAGACTGGGAGTGGATGTGTCATTACACAAAGTAAAACTATTTCCCCATGTTTATTCCCCACCCCCACCCCCACCCCCGCTGTCACTCAGAAGTTCTTGTCAACTGCTGGAAATGGTCCACCTTAATTATCACTACAAAAGATTCCCCCCACCCCCCGCCCTGCTCTCCTGCTGGTAATAGCTCACCTCAAGTGATCACTCTGGTTACAGTGTGTATGGTAACACCCATTGTTTCATGTTCTCTGTGTATATAAATCTCCCCACGGTATTTTCTACTGCATGCATCCGATGAAGTGAGCTGCAGCTCACGAAAGCTCATGCTCAAATAAATTTGTTAGTCTCTAAGGTGCCATAAGTCCTCCTGTTCTTTTTGTGGATGCAGACTAACACGGCTGCCACTCTGAAACCTACAAATGTATATAATCCCTAACCACCAAATAATCTTTTACACCACATATACATGCACAATCCCTAATTCCCAAATGCGCCCCCAAATACATATACTGTATTACCAATTCCTATATCTCATATTGTTTCAAAATACTGTATGCATATACAATATGTGCTCCCTGAATTAGTTAAAAATATTCACGTCATCCCTAATATGCTGACACAGACACACATCCTTTGATGTATGTAATTTTTTGCTAAAATTTTAAAGGTTTTGTCAATCAACAGGGCATTTGCTTTTTTTAAAGGGACATAATCTAACCAACAAACAGCTTTTCCCTTTCTTTTTAAAAGAAATGAGAGGCTGACATATTTTTAATCTAAAATTGCCAAAGCAGGTGAACACATTTTTCCCTTTTGTTTTTTGAATGGGCCTAATATTTATTGAACTCTTTGTTTGACTCTGGCAATTTAATTCCATCTTTTCTTTTTTCTGCCTTGGTCCCCCTCAACTCCCTCTCAAAATATACACTTGCTGAAGGAAAAAAGTTAAACTTGCATGTGCATCCACAAAAAATCAGAGAGGGCCTGAGTTTCATCTGCATATGCACATGCAAAACTGTGAGTACAAGGGTGTGCCCAGTTTGAACACACCGTTGCCACAACTGGGCAGTTAAATGCATAACTAGGTATGCATATGTAAGTGGATAGTTAAATGCATAACTAACAGCAAAGTCTAAGGGCTTGGCTACTCTTGCGAGTTAGAGTGCATTAAAGCAGCCCCGGGCGCCCTAGCTCACTACCCGTCCACACTGGCAAGGCACGTAGAGTGCTCTAACTCCACGGCTAGAGCGTCCTGGTACTCTACCTCAGCGAGAAGATTAACACTTGTTGCGCCTTGGCTGAAACGCCCGGGCATCAGTGTGAACGAGGTGTTGCATTTCTGTGGTTTGATCAGCCTTGGGAAATGTCCCATAATCCCCTTAAGTCAAGTGGCCACTCTTCTCATTGTTTTGAACTGACTGTAGGAATGTGAATATGCCCTTTGAAAGCTCTGTTTCTGACAGCTGGCTGCTTATCTGCTCCGAGACAAAGCAACCATTACTGAGGAATGCTGTGAGAGAGAGAGAGAGAGGTGCGGTATGTGTGTGTGTTTCTGCTGCTGTCTGAACTTACAAGACAGCATGCTGACATGCTCTCAGCCCCCCAAAAACCCACTCCACATTCCCTGTCACACTCCACCCCCCCTCCCTTTGAAAAGCACATTGCAGCCACTTACATGCTGGGATAGCTACCACAATGCACTGCTCTCTGTGACCGTTGCAAGAGCTGCTAATGTTGCCATGCCAGTGCGCTTGTAGCTGTCAGTGTGGACAGATTGCAGTGCTTTCCCTACTGCGCTCTACAAAGTTTGCTTTAACTCAAAGTGCTCTACATCTGCAAGTGTAGCTATGCCCTTAGGGCTTGTCTACACTACAAAATTAAGTCGACTTTATCTAATTCAACGTCGAGTCTCCAAATTAATAAGTTAATTGTGCATGGCCACACCATGCTCATTGTCTCGACAGAGTGCGTCCTCACTAGCAGTGCCTGCATTGATGCACAAAGCAGTGCATTGTGGGTAGCCATCCCAAAATGCAACTTGCCGCAGTGTGTTTTAGGAAGTTTGTGCAATGCCTCATGGGACCAAAACATTGTCGCAGGGGAGAATGGGAACATTGCATTGGCATCCCATGATGCACTGTTCTCAATGGCAAACAACCCAGTGGCTTTTGCGCCTTAAAACAGCTGTTTGCATGCCATAACCCCAAAAGCATGAAGCCTGCTCAGTTGTGCACTCTTGCTGTGAGCATCTCAAACACCTCAAGCCTTCTCCTGCAATATTTCCAGAGTTGAAGTATAGTCTGCCGTGCAGAACATAGTGATGTTCTGCAAGGAGCCCTGGTGCAAACCATTGAAAAAAAACCAACGCACAGTTGCTGCTGGCAGTCACAGAGCAGCTGCATTCTGTTGAGAGCGGTTTCTGGTCCCATGAAACAAGCATTGACTGGTGGGACTGCATCGTTTTGCAGGTATGGGATGACAAGCAGTGGCTGCAGAGCTTTCGAATGCAGAAGGCCACCTTCCAGGAACTGTGTGTAGAGCTTTCCCCTGCCCTTCAGCTCAGCAACACAAAAATGAGAGCTGCTCTGATAGTGGAGAAGTGAGTGGTGATTGCTATTTGGAAGCTTGTAACGCCAGACAGTTACCTGTCAGTGGGGAATCAATTTGTAGTAAGTAAATCAATCGTGGGAGCTGCTGTGCTCCAAGCGTGCAGGGCCATTAATTGACTTCTGCTGCAAAGGATAGTGAGTCTGGGAAATGTGCAGGACATAGTGGATGGTTTTGCCATGATAGAGTTTCCTAATTGTGGTGGGGTGATAGATGGCATTCATATCCCCATCTTAGCACCAGACCACCTTGCCAAAGAGTACGTAAATCGAAAGGGATACTTTTCAGTGGTGTTGCAAGTGCTGGTGGATCACAGAGGGCGTTTCACCAACATTAATGTAGGATGTTTGGGAAAGGTTCATGATGTGTGCATCTTTAGGAACTTGGGTCTGTTCAAAAAGCTGCAATCCTGGACTTTCTTTCCAGACAACAAAAATGAACATTGGCGATGTTGAGATGCCTATAGTTATCCTGGGGAACCTAGCCTACCCCTTGCTCCCATGGCTCAAGAAGCCATACATGGGCCAGCTGGACAGCAGTAAGGAACAGTTAAACTATAGGCTCAGCAAATGCAGAATGGTGGTTGAATGTGCCTTTGGTTGTTTAAAAGGGTGCTGGAGAAGTTTACTAACAAGTTTGGACATTAGTGAAGAGACCATCCCCATGGTTATAGCTGCCTGCTATATGCTCCATAGTACCTGTGAAAAAAAGGGGGAAAATTTTACGCAGGTGTGGGCAGTTGAGACAGATTGCACAGCAGCCATTTTGATAAGCCAGACACCAGGGCAATAAGAAGAATACAGCAGGGGGTGCTGTGTATCTGTGAGGCTTTGAAAAGCCGTTTCAATAATGAGTCACAGTAATGTGAGTTGCTTGTCTGCATTGTGCTTTTCCAAACTTTCACCTGCCTTGTATCACTGTCCCTGTAAAGCCAACCCCCAACCCAAGCCCAGTGCTTCTACTCAAAGAACATTTATTTCTCAAATCCATTTACTTTATGTAATAAACATAATTAAAGAGGGAGAACAGAAAAAAAAGTTAACCTTGGGGAAAAGAGGTGGTAAAGTTGGAATGGGAGAAACATTTTCAGCTGTGTAACATAATACTGCATTCCAGATCATCAAAGGTCTGTTCCTTGGACCATCCCCCTGAGTTAAGTGAAAGCGATTATGGACTTTTTGCTCACACCTCAGGGAACGCTTGCAGGAGGGTGATTCCGTGCCAGGGGATGCTGGCTGGCTGTCCACCAGAGTCTGTAGAGGGACTCTAGCCTCCTGCTTCTGTTCCTGCAGTTCAACCAGATGCCTCAACATGTCTGCTTGGTCCTCATAATCCAAAGCGTCTCATCCTGTGCTGCTTGCTCTTGCTCATTGGAAGCTTTCCTGCTCTCCATGTCCATGTCTAACTTCTTGGACAGCTTTGTGTCAGCTGTCCTGGAGGCGTTCATTATCTTGGTGAACATGTCCTCCCACATTCTCTTTCTCCTCCTTCTAATCAGCAAAACTCTGCTTTCAGGTGTTGACATGCTGAAGGACACATTTCCAGCTGTCAGTCATGGGAAAAAATAAAGGAGCCATTTACATCAATAAAATGTTTCCATAGCAAGGCCGTTTTCATAAAAAACAACCACACCTTATTACACTAGGTGAAAGACATAACATAATCAGAATCCATAACCGTTCACTGTGCTGTTTTGCTGCTCCCGCCATGGTGAGTAGGCCCCCCGTGGGTCATGGGTGACCACACTTTTAAGGAAGTTTCTGGCAGGCTCTTGTCAGGAGCAGAGATAGTAGTTGAACAATGGCCCTTCCCCATAGCACCATGGGAGGTCATTTACGAACAGTGTGGGGGAGGGAATGTTTTCACTCCCAAATTGCAGAATCTCCCATGTGGAATCTCCCCCTATCAGCTACTTTAAACTACTTGCTGAGCCATGCCAAGCACAATAAAGGCACGTTAGCAGCTGTGTGGTTTGGCAATCTGGAATGTGTGGGGATGGGGTGGGTCTTTTTTTTCCCCTTGTTCGAGCACTTTTAATGAGAACTTTCCCCATTTCCCCTAGGCGACCCCATATGATATCAGGCTCCTGAGGTTAACAGAGGTGGAAAGGAAGGAGATGCTGTAAGTGTCTGGGTATAGACCTGGTCCTTATGTTGCTATGCTGTATACCACAATGATGCCATTAGAATTAATTCAGGAGTTGCATAGGAAAGTGTCCTACCATGGTGGAAGAAATATGACTGCCCTGCCCAGAAACCTTCTGCCCTACTCAGAGCACCTCCATGAAAGATTCCTGGGCTATCCCAGTCCACATAAACAGTCTTTTCCAGGGGCTACCCTCTGAGTAGCTGGAGCAGCCTCTTGTAAGCAGAGAACCAAAGCACCTTGCTTTTTCTTTACAGTAAACATGCAATACCACCGAATGTGTGCGCCCATTAAAGTTTAACTAGACTCTGATTGTAACTGTATACTCACCAGAGGTGCCTCCCATGGTCGGCCACCGTGATGTCCTGCGACCCACAGGGCTCCAGGGTTAAAAATATTTCCTGGCTCTCGGGAGAATGGACCCACCACTCGCCTGTTTCCCATTCTCCTCCTCCTCCTCCTCCTCCTCCTCCACCTCCTTATTGTCCCTAGACTCACACATTTGTGAGGTGTCCACATTGCTTGTGGGGGTTCTGGTAGAGTCACCCCTGAGAATCGCATGCAGCTCATTGTAAAATCAGCATGTGTGGGATTCAGCACCAGAATGACTGTTCACCTCCCTTGCCTTCTGGTATGCTTGGCAAAGTTTTTATTTTCACATGGCACTGCTGTGTGTCCCTCGTGTAGCCCTTCTCCCCCATTCCACGAGCGGTCTTTGCATGGATGTCAGTGTTTCTTCTGCTGGATCGGAGCTCTGCCTGCACAGACTCTTCTCCCCATACAGCGATGAGATCCACCACCTCCTGTGAAGACCAGGCTGGAGCGTGTTTGGGGCGTGTAGTCTCCATGATCAGCTGTGCTCAAGCTGGAATGCTCCCAATGCTGATCAAACAGGAAATAGGAAATCAAAAATTCCCAGGGGCTTTACCAGGGGAGAGGCTGTTTCCTGTGTACCTGGCTGCAGTGCAGCAGAGTTGAGAATGATCTCCAGAGTGGTCACAGATGAGCATTGTGGGACACCACCTGGAGGCCAATTAAATTGAATTACACAACGCTGCGTCTATACTACCTCGCAGTCGACCTATGAAAATCGAATTAAGTGCTACGCCTCTCTCAGAGGTGGATTACAGAAGGCAACATTAGAGGTGACTTAGGTCAGCGTAAAAGGACACAGTAGTGTAGACACATACATTAACAGGTCGACTTGAGGTGACGTCCTTGATCCAACTTTTTAGTGTGAGGCAATCTTCAAGTTTTAGTATAGTCAGAGATGACTAAGAAAAAACATCTTACTAACAGCATAGTTGAGTGGTTTAGAGAGCACAGGACTGAGAAATCTGGGTTCTAATCCTAGGTCTGGTTTTAATCTCACCGTGATCGTCACCAAGTCACATAGGGACTGATTTTCACACCTGCAGCTCCCATTGACTTTAACTGGAAGGTGGATGCTCAACTCCTCTGTCACACAGGTTCTAAATCTCTCTCTTTCTCCTTTACACCATCTACATATACTATATATTCCAGCTACTTTCACCAAAAACCATGATGGGGCAGAGGCTACAATTAACAGAAAGCAGAAGTACAAATGAGCTAAAGTTTCAACTGGAGTTGTGCCTGTGTATGCGTGTGTGATGGATTTGATCTACCTGAATATCAGACAGGAAAACATTTCCATTTGATACTATTATACTAGTCCATAGTGCACAAAGAAATGCTGATGTACAACACTTCACTATGCAAAATAATATCTTCAATGGCAGGAGACCCTGCTATTTAGTGCTAGATGACCATAAAGGAAACTTTGGAGTGCATTAAAAACAGTATTCTTTTTCATGGTGGAAATGATTCACACAACTGGATTGCTCCTTGCCAAAAGTCTTCAGGCCTGGTCTTCAGTTTCCAGGGAGAGTTTTTTTAGAAGCAGAGCAAAGGAACCATGGACTCTAACAGTGCTGGGTGAATAATTCAGAGAAAATAATGTATATGATGAATTTTGCTTCTCTTTTAGACTGCAACATTTTTTTTATTTGAAATTACTGGTGCCTTTCTTCAAATAATTGTTGAACTGAAGATCATACATGAACAGATACACACTGGTAATGGGTGATATATTAGAATCTAGGCAGACAGATCATTGTGGATATTTGCAATTTACAATTCTTATCATGTTGGTTAGTTACTTGAATCACGTTGCCTGATTCAATGATTTAGATAACTAACCAACACAGGATGCAGTGTGAATTTTAAAACTGAATATACAATTCTTTTTTAGTGAATGTGAGATCGTGCAAGCTTAAAATATGTTTATGTTTTTCATTATTATGGAAGTAAAACTGAAGAGCTCTAATGCTAATGGAAAGTGAATATGAACAGGTTACAAATACAGTCAAATAGAAATTTGCTTATGAATTCAAATGAGCATGTACATATATTTTTTCCATTATTCACTTAGTTCCATTATATAGTTTCTCCTTTAGACACTTTTTTTTAAACTGCATAGTTGTGTTTGCAGATAAGCAGTTTAAGCTTTCTTGAAAGAGAGTGTATAGAGCCGAGGATCAGTGAGCAGATCCTGGACTACATGACTGTCACAGGTCATGGTATACAGACTGTAAAAGGTTTCTGCCAATGCCATGTGGGGCTGTCAAGGTTCCTTCCCCACTCTGAACTCTAGGGTACAGATGTGGGGACCTGCATGAAACCCCCCTAAGCTTATTTTTACCAGCTTAGGTTAAAACTTCCCCAAGGTACAAACTATTTTACCTTTTGCCCTTGGACTTAGATGCTTGGTGGTGGCAGCAATAAACAGATACATAACAGGGAAAGAACCTGTTTGGAAACATCTTTCCCCCACAAATCCTCCCCAAACCCTACATCCCCTTTCCTGGGGAAGGCTTGATAAAAATCCTCACCAATTTGCATAGGTGACCACAGACACAAACCCTTGGATCTTAACAATGAAAAAGCAATCAGGTTCTTAGAAGAAGAATTTTAATTGAAGAAAAAAAGTAAAGGAATCACCTCTGTAAAAATCAGGATGGTAAATACCTTACAGGGTAATCAGATTCAAAACGTAGAGAATCCCTCTAGGCAAAACCTTAAGTTACAAAAAGACACAAAAACAGGAATATACATTCCATTCAGCACAGCTATTTTATCAGCCATTTAAACGGTCTGATGAAGTGAGCTGTAGCTCACGAAAGCTCATGCTCAAATAAATTCGTTAGTCTCTAAGGTGCCACAAGTACTCCTTTTCTTTTTGCGAATACAGACTAACACGGCTGTTACTCTGAAACCTGTCATTAAACAAAACAGAATCTAACGCATACCTAGCTAGATTACTTACTAAGTTCTAAGACTCCATTCCTTTTCTGTTCCCGGCAAAAGCATCACACAGACAGAGAGAACCTTTGCATCTCCCCTGCCTCCAGCTTTGAAAGTATCTCGTCTCCTCATTGGTCATTTTGGTCAGGTGCCAGCGAGGTTATCCTAGCTTCTTACCCCTTTACAGGTGAAAGAGTTTTTCTCTGGCCAGGAGGGATTTAAAAGGTGTTTACCCTTCCCTTTATATTTATGACAGGGGCCTTTGACAGAGGGGGAGGAAGAAGATGGGGGCACTTGGAGGAACTCAGAAACACATCCCTAAAAGGAATAGAGAGCTGCAAAACAGGGGAGCATAGACTGAAACAAAGGAAGGGAATGAGCTCAGAAAGAAGATGTGACGATGTGACTCAGCAGGGAGGGGGGAGTGTTGACCTGGGAATGTGCCCTGGGGATGGGAGACCTGAGAGCCTGTCACCTGAGCCAGGAGGGGGAGGGGAAGGTAACACCTCTGCCCAGGAATGTGGACGGAGACTGCAGCAGGGAACCTGCTAGGTGGGTTTAGTTTTCAGTTTGGGGCTGGGGAGAGGAACACAGGGAACCCCAGGGCTGGGGTCTAAGCTCCCTGCTCCCCCAGAAGGACGTGATTGAGGGGTCCTGGTTGTACCCACAAGCTCTGTTGTGGACTGTGTTCCTGTTGTCCAATAAACCTTCTGTTTTACTGGCTGGCTGAGAGTCTCAGTGGATCCCAGGAAGAGGGGTGCAGGGCCTGGACTCCCCCACACTCCGTGACAGAAGGAAATGGGGAAGAGCTAGCTAGCCCCCTATGTACAGGAGATAGTGTACACCACTTATCAGAGATTTAAAGAAACACCTCAGACATCCACACACTTTTTGATAGAACTTCAGGAGTGGTTCAGGTTCATCAGTACTTGGCTGGGGAGAACATCAGGGAACAACCATTGTGTTACACTAATTCAGTGAGAAGGATTCTTTCCACTAGACCCAAACTGAACAAATGTGCCAGCATAGTACTAAAGGGCACTATACCTGTTAACTTTAGGATAATACACAACAAAAAAATATCGATCATTCATGATCATTAAAGATAGTGAAGCAATTTTCAAAAGAGAAGTGTTGGCCCTGTCTATCCTGCCTCACTGTATTCCTCCCCTTGTATAGTTTCAGTTGGGCTTGGTATACTTACTTGTTTCCTGTCTTAAACTGTTGTGTTGTGCCACAACCCACTTTGTTCCACCTGCCAAATGACAGCAGTTTGGTGAAACGATCTGTATATTTAATGCACTGGAGGCACTTTGTATTGAAAACTGGTATACAAAGTATTATAAATGTCATATGGGTCACCATTGTTGGATATAGCAGAGATATTCCAGAAACAGAAGGCAAACAAATGCATGTTCTTCTATTGTGCCACTTGGACTAAAACAAATCAGCAGAACCACAAACAAAGACACAGATTTTTCTAAACAGATTTCCACAAGATCTAGACACTATTCAAATTACATTTGTTTTGCTAACAGAACCGCTTGCATCCGATATATAAAAGGCCAGGAGTAAATGCACTTTTCCTTTTCTCATGTTTTATCTGCCCGAGAGTTGTCAGAGCAGTTTCCTTATTCCGCAGTAGAAATCACTTTTGCAAAGCAGGCTGCCATAAGAAAGGCCAGACTGGATCAGACAAATAGTCCATCTAGACCAGTATCCTGTCTTCCAAACAGTGGCCAATGCCAGGTGCCCCAGAGGGAATGAACAGAACAGGTAATCATCAAGTGATCCATCCCCTGTCGCCCATGCCCAGCTTCTGTCCTTCATGTCTGATGGAGCTTTCTTATGAAAAAAAGATGAGAAGTGTTAGCATGTGACTCACAGGAGAGAGAAAGATAGATTGACAGACTTGGAGCCAAATCCAGGAATACTTACTCAGGCAAAATGCTGACTGACTCTTCATTTAGAGTTCTGCCTGAGTAATGATTAAGAACTTCAGGATTCAGCTTAGAGAATTAAGTGACTTTCTTCCACTCTGTCTGTTACAGGTAGCACTGCCTACTGTTAAGACTGCCCAAAACTTCCCCTTATAAGACCCCATTTCAATTGCGTATAACTTTGCCAAACTTTAATCATTTGGGCTAAAATTTGGCCAAAGCATTTCAGCTATTTCTGAGGATCAGGCTAAGGAAAAATACATTGTTTTGCCTATGTTAAATAATTCTGGCCACCTTTGCTTTGAGAAGCTCTAGACCAGGGGTTCTCAAACTGGGGGTCAGGACCCCTCAGGGAGTCATAAGGTTATTATGTGAGGGGTCACAAGCTGTCATCCTCCACTCCAAACCCCATTTTGTCTCCAGCATTTATAATGGTGTTAAATATGTAAAAAAGTGTTTTTAATTTATAAGGGGGGGTGGGTGATTGCACTCAGAGGCTTGCTATGTAAAAGGGGTCACCAGTACAAAAGTTTGAGAATCACTGTTCTAGATCCTTCATGCTTTGGAGCAGAATTTGATTTTTGGCAGGGAGGTGGCCTGAATCAGCTCCGGGGAGGTCCTGAATCAGCACTTTGTCCAGACACTCTGGCTATACCATGTCTGCCACATTTGGGAAATATGCTGATTGTGTCACTTCAGTCCCCTCTGGGTGGACTTTCCTCTACTTCAGATCCCCTAGGGTCAAGCTGGCAGAAGTTTGCTTAACCCAGGGGTGAACCAGGACCAGGAACACTGGAAAAACTAAACTCTGCGGGGAGTACAGTGGTGGTCTTCCACCTGGATCTTCAGATGTTACTCCTGACATCCAGTAAACTCTGGAATACTTACTTGGGACCCAAACCCATTCCTAATAAAGTCCCTAGTAAAACTCATTGCATTCAGTGGGAACAGGATAGCTACATAGCTCTAAAGATAATGGCAGAAACATGTTCCTGAAAAAGTACAACAGAGTCACAAGTACATCTTGGGAGGAACATATAGACACAGGTCTGCTATTATGCCACTCACACAAGCACATTTTCTTTGCTTATTTACTAGTGGGTGTGTGTGTTACTGGCAGTGTCATTTAGTACGATGTAGGAAACAAACAGCTTCAAACAGGCTTTGTATCTTTGTTCTCTGTGCTGAAGTTTTTAAAAATGATATTTACCTTGCTATCAGGTACAGTAATTGTAATTATTTTACAGGACAAATAGAATACTCTTTTTTCCTTCTTAAAAAGATGGACTGATTTTTGTTTGTTATTTTTTGTTTGTTATGGGAAGTACAGGTGCAGTTCCCTGATCTGGGACACTGGTTTGTATTGAGCTAATTTCTGAAGTCAATGGGGGTTTTGCCTGAGTAAGGACTTCAGGATTTGATTCAATGATTTTTTCACTAGTAGTTCTGGAGATATCTTTAAAAAAGCTTATTCAGATATGTTAAGCTGTTTGGCGTGGCTCCAGAGCAAGAGTACCAATCTCAGGGCAGACTGTTAGGAAGCAGAGCACACCCCCCAAATTGGCTGAGAGTTCTATATTTAGATTTCACCCATCAAGTACCAAGTGTTACTGCCTCAGGTACTACAACAGCCTTATATGGAGTCACAGACAGTCCCCTTGGGTACTCTCTATCTTGCCACCCAGATAAGCCTGTGTCACGGTGCAGAACTCACCCTGCAACACTTCCTGCTGGTCTCTCAGGGAATTAGCATTCCAGCCTCCAGATTGCCCTCTGCAGACCAGTGTCCCGCTTGCTGCTGGCCCCTATGTCCCTCCTGGACCCTGTGCCCCGTTTACCCAGGGTGCTTCCCCCTAGCACTACCCCCCCAGTCTCTGGGTCTCCCCCTCCCAGGGGAACCCCCTATCCCCACCTCACCTTATGGCTACTGCCCAGTCACCATCTAGCCCCCATTCACTGGGGCAGACTGCAGTATATAAGCCACTCATCACAGGCAAGGGGGTTTGGACCTGCTGCCTCTGCCTACCTGTGGGCTGTCCCCTGCAACTCCAGTACCCTGGTTTAGGCCATCTGCTAGGCCTGCAGCCTGGGGCTTTTCCAGTCTGGAGCCTCCCAGCTCCTCTGGCTTTCCCCAGGCCTGCTCCACTCTAGGTACCTAGGTACACTCCCCAGAAGCCAGGCCCTTCTCCCTCTAAAGGCAGAGAGACCATCTGCTCCTGGCCCACTGCCCTCTTATAAGGGCCAGCTGAGCCTTGATTGGGGTATGGCCATATCTGAACCTGCTTCCCCAATCAGCCTGGGAACTGCTTGCTCCCAGCCACAGTCCTCTCCTGGGCTGTTTTAAGCCCTTTAAGGCCAGAGCAGGTGACCACCCTGCTACAGTCTGCCTTTGTGATAGATGGTCCCTTACACTAAAAAAATCACAACACTATTCAGGTTACTCCCAGTTCCAAAGGATCATCAGTTACTTCAGGTCAATTGCACTTTAGATCTTACATCTAAGACAATGCTTGAAGCCAATCCTATAATAAATTAATTAAACTAAAGATTTATTAACCAAGAGAGTTAAAGGTTAAAGTAAGTAAACATACACATAAGTGAGTTATTGTCTTAGGTTTTCAGAAGGTGATTTACAATGTTGTAATATGCCAGCTTCATATGTCCTCTAGGGCTAACCAGACTAGGTTGCTGGGGATCTCTTGCTTACGCTTAGAAATTCAAGCGGCATAGAGATCCAGTTTCTTTCCGTTTGGGATTTTTATTCCCTCCCAGAGTTCAAGATGATGGGATGAGTTCATGTGCAGGTCTCCTCTTGTGGGGGAGGGAGGGGAGGAGGAATGCAATTAACAAAGTCTTTGCTCTTTGATGTTTCACAGTGGCTCATTTGGTTTCAATGAGCCTTCTTGGTGGGCAGGATCTAATCTCTTCCATAGCAAGCCAGCATTTTACAATAATTAATGCTTCTTTCCTGTTTGGTGAGTTCTGCAGTTACAGAGGTTTACAGTGCAAACCCTCAATATAACCTTATAACATGGGGTACAGATGTTATAAGTGAAATTACCCCTGCAGCATCTTACAAGCATTTCATAATGTCTAGACACAAACACATTCCTACAAACTTAACATCTATTTTAACAATATGAACACACAGGTGAGCCAGATGGTTTCCAGCTATGTATTGTCAGTGTTCAGTTGAGGCCTAAGGGCCCTTCATGAGCTGGCACCAGATCTTCCAGCATCACAAACCAATCTAGCCACTAGGGTGGGATCCACAAAGGGACTTAGGCATTGCAAGGCTGAGTGTCATGGCACCTAACTTTTAGGCACCTAGAAAAAAAAATCACAGCACAGTACGGTTCACTAAGCCAAGTTAGGCCCCCTATATAATGAAGGGGGTGAGATAGGTGCTTAAGAATGTGAACCACAAAAGCCAGGACCCTAGGGAGGGAGCCACCTAAGCTAGCCAATGGGAGATGCCAATGTGGGGGGAGATGTGCTAAACTTTACCCGTCTCTTGGAGGTAGGCGCCTAAGTCTGGACAGCAGGCTGGTGTGTAGTTCTGATCGCAATCCATAAACAAAAAACAGCTGCCTGGAGTCAGGTGGCTTAGGCACCTAAGGTGTTTCTTGTAGGAATAAGTTAAGCACCTACCCTGCTCCACCCAAAACAGCCAGAGGACGTGGCGGTGGTAGAGTAGACCTTATGACTTCTAGTCCACTGGTCAGAGCACTCATCAAGGATGTAGGAGACCCAAGTTCAATTCCCCCTCTGCTGGAGGGGGAGAACTGCTTTTAACAGGGCTCTCTCCCCTTTTAGGTGAGTGCTCTAACCACTGGGCTAAAAGTTAGAAGATGGCACCATCTCCTCCTCCTCTAGCCAGGTTTTGAATGGGATGCAATCCTGTAGGAGGCCTCTGAGCACACCTACCAAATTGGGCCTTGCATGTGAGATAGGCAGCCCAATGCCTAGCATCCTGTAGTTTGTGACTCACTCTGGGGCTGAGGTAGGTGATAGGCACCCAGACACCTGAAGGGAGGCATCAGTGCACATGCTCAGAGGCAGATACAGAGGCACTGAGGGAATTTTTACTCTAAAAATTTAGGCACTATGTGAGCTTAAGCACCCACAAAAGATTCAGCAGGAGTTTCGTGGATCACAGTGGAGCCTGGGACCTAGGTGGCAAAATCGAGACTTAGGTACCTAAGTCTGGGTTTAGCCATCTAAGTGAGAGCAAGTAATGGTCCTTTTTTTCCTGTTCACCAATGAGCATCATATTGGTGTTAAATAGTTTATCAGCTCCATCATTTAGATTGTAAACTCCCTGCGGCAGAGACTTTGTGAGTTCTCTGCTAAAAAGTAGTAATAAATCTTCACTAATGAAAGGTAACATTCCTTGGAAAGCTCCAGCTGCTTTGCACAGCTATTGTGACTACACCATGACGTGGTGTTTTTTCTGTGTCTCCTTCACCTTTCTGAGATCCTGACCCTGTTCACTGTGATCATGTAACATTGACAGACCCCAGTCCTCCACGGGCAATATCAAACCTGGGACCTCTGGAACTTAGTGCATGAGTCTCTACCATATGAGCTAAAAGCCAACTGCCGCTTAGCTAAGGCTATATAGCAGACTCATTTTATCTCTAAGTGGTCTCAGTGCCACTAGATGAGACAGAACACCACACCCAAGGAGGAGTGTGGGTTACAATCAGGCCTCCTGCACTATTCATCAAAATCTTCCTCAAGGTCACCCAGGTTGGCCACCTTTTTCCTGTGGAAAAAAATAGTATGTGATCATATAAGCAATGACTGTATATGCACAGTGGGCTGAATCAAGATTTGCGCAGGCAACCTTAATTCTGGAATTTCCTAATATTTGAGTGCTTGATTTTGCATCCTTAATGTTCTTCTAACATAGTTTTTTAAATGTAGTAAATATTAGTTTTAAAATACCTTTGGAAACAGCACAGATTCAGGGTGGCTGAGTACATAGTACCAATGACTCAGCCAGACTGCATTGTCTGAATATGTAGGAGTGATGACACAATCTGTGCTATTTGGTGACTCTTGCGAATGTGTTTTGCATTGTGGGTTGCTCTCATGTTGGGGAGTAGGTGGATTTCCGGTTTTTGTTTGCTGCCAGATTGAGTTTGGGTGGCCTCAAGGGAATGTGTGTATGTAGTCTTTTATACTCCGCATAGATGGAAATTATATCACATAACTATCAGCATCCGTTTGCTGCTGATGCGGTCTTCTGTAGAGACACTCTGATTAGTTTGCCCGAGAACTGCACCAACAGTTGGAAGTATATTTTCATTAACTGAAAACAAGACAAAAAACACAAAAAAGTCAACAGGTTCTGTGACAGTGAAGGTGAAGGTGAGGTGGGGGCCAAAAAAGCAAAGGACATGGCAGTCTTCTGGTTTTGCTTCAGGTCTCATCAAGTCTAATACCAAAGTTGGTTTAAAATGTCTTTGCCACCAAGCAGCTGAAATCTCATATGCCAGTCAAAGCCCGCAAAGGGAGGACAGTTATTTCTGGTTGTGTCTGTCAAAATCACTTTAGTTTCTTTTTATTTGGCTTCTGATTTTTGGAATCATCTGAACAAGTGGCCCAAAATGCCTCACCCTTAAGCAATGGAGAAATAAGTGTTAACAGATTGTCATATGAAAGTTGCATATATTTGTATGTGTATAGGTAGATAGGTATTACTATGAACAGCACCATCTACTGGTATAAGAGAACGTGCATTGTCCAGAAGTTGGTTGATTCAATAAAGTTGTTGTTATGGTTTGCAAATAGCTTCCTGGGTGCAGTTCGTCACATGGTGCCAGAGATGAAATAAGTTTTTACTGCTTTAATTCTTTGTTATGGGTAACCAGAGGCACTGAATAGCTTCAGGAAGGTTGTGAACAATGTCCCACCCACTACTGTAATGCATGGGGATATCTATGAAAATTGGAGCTTCTCCAAGGCTGTATGGACAAGCTATGTCAGTGTTTCTCAAACTGGGGGTCCCGACCCAAAAGGGAGTTGCAAGGTTTTTGTAGAGGGGGCATAAGAGCAGTGGCTGCTGGCCGAGCACCATGCGCTGAAGGCAGGGCCACTGCCAGCAGCAGCTCAGAAGTAAGGATGGCAATACCATACCATGCCCCCCTTACTTCTGCACTGCTGCGGGCAGCAGCACTGCCTCCAGAGCGGGACAGCTGGAGAGAGAACGATTTAAGGGTCTGCCTCAATTTCTTGGAGCCGCAACTGAAAAAATTGTGTGCTTCAAAACAGCAATACCCCTCACGTTACGTGGCCAGACACCTTTTCTTTTATAGTGGTGTATAAAGCCACAATCCTTGGACAATGTTATGATTATTGCCACAATCACTGGAAAAGGCTTCCAGCTCCCCAACTGTATCCTGTTGTCTATTTTTTCCAGACAATGTTTCTTAAATATCCACGTATTTATTCCTGAAAAATGTTACTTTACACTTTTTCAAAGACTTCAGCATCTTTGATTACAGGGATAATGACGACATGCTTCATTTAGTGCTCTTAGAAGTATGTACACTAAGTTGCTATTACTTTTTTGGGGGGTGGAGCAAGGGGGTCATGACAGCCTGAAATATTTTTAAAGGGAGGCCCAGCAAAAAAAGTTTGGGACACAGGTGCTGGCTTCCTCCTTTCTTTCCCCACTCCACCCATTCCCCTAAATTCCCACCCACATCCCACTTCCTCCTGCCTGAAGCCCTACCCCCACGGCTCCATCCCTTCCCCCCCCCACTCCACCTCAGAGCATGCCCCATCCCCGCTCCTCCCAGCACCTCCTGCACACCGTGGAACAGTTGATCGCAAGGGGTGGGAAGGAGTTGATCAGCTAGGCTGCAAGTGGACAGAAGACACTGGAGGCAGAGCAGGGAGCTGGCTGCTGGTGAGTGCTAGTACCAGTTAATTTTTTTCAGCCCTGGAGCACCCATGTAGTCAGTGCCTATGGTTTGAGAACCCCGGAGCTATGTGAACTGGCTGGAAGTCATAAGCCTGGCAGTCAGAGTGGCCACCCTGAATGCAATCATGGGTAAGGACTGCTTTACTTGTCAGCACTTAAAGATGAAGTATGGAAAGATAACTACATTCTTACAAGCTTTTGAAAAATACTTTGTACCTAAAATATAATTTCAGTTTAACAGACCAATATGCAACCAGGTCAGCATCAGCTAGCCCTATCAGGGCAATCTGGCACACTTACTGATGAATTTATTAAAGACTGTACAGCTTTAAGAGTAAGCACAAACTAACAGACCAGAAAAGGGGTCTTCAAAGAAGGACAAGTACTATGTGTCTACTGGGAGAAAATAAGACAACTGTTTAGTGCAGTGTTCCACATGTTTGTACTGCCAGAAGGGAAATCACTTCGCCAAAGTTCACAGATAGTGACAGAAACAGTCCCATGTATTGTACCCCAAGGGGCAAGTGGTGGTGTCACCTGCTCAGGTGAGTTTGTCTTCACTAGTACCTGCTGAGTGAGGGCTGTGAAAAGCAAAGATAAAAAGTGGTTTACACAATTAAAACTTGAATTACCAAGGCAACTAGCTTAGACATTCAAATGTCAAATTGACAGTGGCCCTGCTTATGAGGTAATTAGGTTTAAGGATAACTGCATAATTGTACAAGATAAATCATATGAAATATCGGCAACCAACTCCTGGCAAATTCTATGAAATATTGGCAACCAACTCCTGGCAAATTCTATGATGGCACATTAGTAGATCTCTGGCACAGTGCACATTGTGGAGCATGCTAAAGAATACCAATACTTGAAAGCATCTCCGCTGCTTTTGACAGAATCAAATAAAATGGGGATGATACAATGATATGTAATACTACATACACTTCCAGCCACATGCCACTAACAATGGAACAAATACTTCATCAATATGACAATGTTTTTAAAGGCCCCGGATGCTTTTCCAGAGAGTATCACTTGGAAATCAACCAGCTAAGGGATCTGGAATCTCACATGTCTGATACCACATCATATTTCCTGGCTGACCCAGAAATGTTGCTTTTCAAAGTGTGACCTTACAGTACAACAAGTGGGCTAGTAGTTTGTTTAGTAGATGCAGCTTCATCTGATTCATAATGATAGAAAACTCAACATTCTGTGTTAGGGCTGGTGATAACAGCATCAGAGAGGTAAAATCCATTGGTGATACACCTCTGTACTCACAAGAGTCTGCTTAAGTGAACAGCATCCTTGGCCAGAGTTAAGAATGTTACAAAAACAGCAATGATGTGGAGACGTAATAGAAGTCACTTGAAGTTGGTTTGGGTAGCTGAGAAAGTCTGTAGTCCAAATCCTTTGATTTGTCAGCCTGTATTTAATTTGGTTTTACAGCACTAACGTGGCCTGCCTATAGTAAACTGGTTTTTGGGTTGTTGTTTTTCAGTAACTGTCAAGCTTAATTTAGCAGGTTTGGATAGTTGAGCCTGTAATCTCCAAGTTATGTTACTGCAATGTGTTCCATTTAGGATTACCCTTGGAACAAAAACTTGGGAACTTCAGCTAGTGCAGACACATCACTTGAATGGGGAAGTCTGCTCTGAGCACATAGCAGTGCATTTGGCTACCTATCCATTTCAAGGAAAAGTTAAAAGAATTGGTTACAATGTACAAAATCTTAATCAGCACCCACTTAATTGAGAGACAGCCTCTTTCCCTGTGTTCCATTATAGGATTGTAGGCATATAGGCTTGTGTGGCCGCCCCTCACTGCCAATCTCCAAGGGTGGCCACACCACTTCACTGTCACATGCCTGGAATGTGAGTCTGTACAGGGGGAAATTAGGTGTCTCTAGGGCTCAAACCCTCAGGTAGGGTAGAGCAGTGAACAGCTCAGGGCCCAAGGCCCTTAGGCAGGGCAGGACACCAAGCAGTCCAGAACTCCAACCATCAAGCAGGTAAGGGTCTAGGAGCCTAGCCTTCAGGCAAGGGTGTGCCCAGCACAGTCCAGGGGGCTTCAGCAAGCACAGATCTCATGACTTAAGGGGGGGTGGGAGGGAAGTACTACCACCTCAGAGGAGGGGTGGCAGGTGGGACACAGGCCCACCCACTCCACTGTGTCCCAGCCCAGGGCCCTAACAGTAGCAGAGTGGTCTGCTACTAGGTCAGCAGGGAATCCACCTGCAACATGCTGACCAAGTCTCTGGCACCACAGCCAGACAGTAGTCTACTTCCCCTGGGCTGCTTCCTATTCTCTCCCTTGGGTGGTACCTTTCAAAGGTTGTCCTCTGTCTCCCCAGGGTACACTGCAAGCAGCAGTCCCAGCAACTCTTCAGCGTCCAGCGTGTCTGGCCATACAGGTAACTCAGGGCCCTCCACAAGACAGCAAAAGTCTTCTACAGACTCCTACCTCTGCAGCAGGGAGAACACATCTGTCTCCCTTAGCAACTCCTCCCCAAGTGAGCTACAGGGTCCACCTTTTATACTTCCTGTTCCTGTCCCGCCCCTCTACTTCCAGCTTTGAGAGCATGGCCTTCTAGGTTCCACCCACCAGGGGGCATCTGGTTGCCCTCACTGTCAATCTCTGAGGGTGGCCACGCCTCTTTGCTACAAGGATTTATGATCTCCTGTGTGTCAATTCCAGGTTCCACGCTTGCCTTGACCAGCTTGTGTTGCTGGAAACTGCTCCCTCTTGTGGTGTGGTGAATTCATAGCCTGGTATTAGAATGATTTTTTTTGCCAGGTTTTTGTTTGACCTTTTAAATAAATGGGGGGATGGCAGGTTGGTTTATTAAGAAACTGGGGGACAAGGAGGAGGGAAGGTGCCTAACTTTTTAAAATTTGTGTTTGATTATTTTTACTGCTGCAAGGTGCCCACATTGTAAGGGGACAGGTGACAAATTAAACTTCTAGACAAACACTTGCAAATTCTTTTAAAAGGAAGGAGACTGCTCCTCTTGACTTGGGTAATGGATTTCCTATGCTGGGGGAGGAAGTCAGTTCTATCTTTGTTAGCAATAATAATGATACCTAGCTCTTATGTAAGCTCTTTTCATCCATAGATCTCAAAGCACTTTACAAAGGAGATCAGTGTCATTATTCCTGAGGCACAGGGAAGGAGGGAAGTGACTTGCCCAAAATTATAGTTTCTTTTAATTGTTAATCTGGATCCTGGGTTACTATCTAATCAAATCTTTGAAAATCATCTTCCCATCTGATGGCCACAGGATGAGGGAGGATTTCTGTTCAGTCTGTCATCAGCATTTGACAACACAGGTCATGAAACGCTGCTGATGTGTCATATTAAAAATGTTTTAATATACTTTTTTATTTTGCGTCATTTCTTTGTTTTCCCCACGACTGGTGAGTCAGCAGGGAATGGAAGCCTAAAAAGCAGCATAAGATTAAAGAAATATACCCCAAATGCTGCACTAAGTACAGAGTAAGCTTAACTCCCTCAAGTACAGGGTCTTTCCAATTAATAAGCCCCAGAGTATTGGAGGTATTTTATGGTCATAGTATTGTGTCTCTAACTGCTTGCTGATCAACAGGTTTTGGCAACACGGACCATTGACCATGTGGAAAGGCAACGTTTCTCAAAGATTTTAGGTCCAATAGCAATGTGGCCTGATGTGACCATTTTAGGTCTTCTCTTCCTTCCACCTGATCTCTTCCTTCTGGACTCTATCCCTGGTCCTCTTATCCCCCCACACTTTGGATCTGATCCAATGCCCATTGAAGTCAATGTGAGACTTCAATGGATGCTGGATTGGACCTTTTATTTTTGTTTTACCATCAGCATCTTCACCATCTTCCCTGTCCCGTAAGCTCAACATCATGTTGCTTTTCTTCTTCTCTTCCCTCATAAGAGATCACCACTTCCCCACTCTTTTTTCTGGCAGGGACACCTTTTTAACCCATCGGGGATTTTGATCTTTTGGGGACTCAGTATGGACAAATCAAACCCTGTTAGCACCTGAAAGTACCATCTCTCAGTCATGGCCCCATTGTTCTTAGTTGTCTTGAAGCTGTATCATTGTTTTACCTTTCCTGCATTCTGTAACAACCCCCATTTACAGTCTCCTTTGATTTAACTCTAGGCATTCAGGCATGGTAATATCACACACATATTCTGAGGGCCATATGTTGTTTGTAAAAAATATTTCCCAGTTCTCCACACCTGCTGACAATGCTTTTGTTTAGTCTAGCCAGTTTTTCCTCTACATCATCTCCAGGATCAATCTCTTCCTTTCCATTCCCACAGCTAAATCCCTAATCCCTAAATCTCTTGATTGCCTCAACTACAGCAGCCTTCTGCTGTCTGGCCTCTCACCTTGTCCCGCTCAAAAAATGGAGCTATGGAAGTCATATTTCAACCAAGTCCAGCTCCCTTCAACCTCCTTGTCTTCACATGCAAGGTCCTCTAAAGCTCCTGCCTACTTCTCTTTTCACTCTCCCTGTGACACCCAATGTGCCCACCTCATCATCTCCCTTGCTCCCTTCTCTCTTTCATGTCTCACTGCCTTCTTCCATGCTCTATCTCCACCCTTGCCTCCTTCAAATCTCTTTAAAAACACTATTCTTCCACAAATCTGTAAACCCTCCCCACCCTTAAATGCAATATAATCTTAAAGAAAAAAAGTGAAAGCATCAAGACATATGCACTGCTACCAAAAAAAAAAAAAAAAAATCACACAATCATCTTGTTTGCTATCATTTCACATCAAAGCATATCTTAGAACCCCAACCTGCAAACACCGCTTATTACTACTCAAAGTAGTAGGCACTAAATTTGGAAGTAACTGCAGGCTCGTACCCTTAGATTGTCAGCTCTTTGAGGTAGTGACATTGTCTGTAAAACACCAAGGACCATTATGAAGTTATATAATTAATACATCATAAATTATGATAATTAATGAAGCTTGCTCAGTGAATTGGCCTGTTTAGCAATCCAAACTTGTATATGCACATTTTACTGTTCGTTGAGACATGTAACTTATATTTTGTCTTCATTTTCACATGCTTTAATTTGTGAAAATCCTGTCTGATCCTTTGTTTATACCGCCTAAAACTTATTACCTGCTTCTGCTCATTGCTAGTAGGGAAATGGCCACAAGCTAGGTGGGTTTCATACATGAATCTGAATTATTTGGAATCATTTTAGGAACCTGTTTTTTCCCCCTATTCACTTTTTAAAAAATAACGGGTTTGTATTTAATCCTTTGGTGCAGCATGATCAGAGCTTCTAATGTGTCATTCTGTATAACGTCACATGAGGTATTTGTCCTCAGGTGACCTACAACAAACGTGATGCTCTTAGATATGAAATCACACACTGTATTTTGTATCATATGCACTGGGATGACTCAGCTGCCCACAAAGAGGTTTGAAAAGTACTTGTTTCCAGTCACTGAGCAGATTTCTAATGGAGAGATTTATCACTAATTTGATTTACACTTTTTTCAAACATGCTTTTTGCTTATCCTTGGTATCATTCATGATAACCTCATAAAAATGCACATCTGTAATTGTTCGTGGCATTTGTACATTAATAAAATGTAGACTGCATACCAGCCTTTTAAAGATATTCCTTTTTTTATAGTAACCTTTATAGACAAAAATAATTGTAATAATTGGCATTGACATGTGAACAATTGTGTAAGGCAAGTATTACCATATTTTTCCGAAAATAATTCTGGCAAAATCCTGTTTAAGGAGCAAACAGTGACTGCTAATATGACCATTATAATTTCCTGCTTTTTCAGAACTGTACAGCAATCTATCTGTGTTTTCAGGGCTGTTCCAAAAGTGAAGGCTGCAATGCTCAGTATTCCATTAGTCTGTTTTAGTGCTCTTTAAATGGCCTCTGATGCTGCTTGGGTTATTAGATTCAGTGCCTCCAACTAATAGTTTCATAGACCCACCACTCCTACACTGGTCCCATCCTAGCATCCTTGATTACATTACCAGTTTGCTGCTGGTTTGTAAGGGCCTGGCTCCTGGTCATGGAAATGTTTGCCTTTGTTTGAGGGTTGGATGGGGAAGGATCAATAAACTTTTCATTAGGACACACTGAAGCCAGGAGAAGAGCCGTTTGGATGAATTCAGAGGCAAAGAACTTGCACTTGATCTGCCCTGCTCTTTCTAGTAGGTTTGACCCCAGTCACGTTAAATTACTAGAGAAGGCTAATTCAGTTAACTAAAATTATCCGATGATCAATCTGACCGAATTAAAACAAATAGTATTTAAGGCTTTTTAGGTCTTTCAGTGGTTTCCATCTGGTAGAAACAGACAACAGTGATAACTGGAAATATTGGCTCCTGAGATGTTTAAACATTATGTTCTTAATAGCAGTAAATAATGTACAGACTATTCACCATATTTTAAAAGTATAGGAAACAACAATGAACATCCAAGAACTCTTTCCTTTTAGAGCCATTACAGTCTACAAAGAAAATAGTATGCTTTTCCAGAGTTGCCTAAATACACTTTTACATGATAGATCATTAATGATCGAACAAACATCCCTCATTGGGTTTTACAAACAATTTTTTTTAATTGTTGTGTGGATATACACAAATTTTAATATTTTTATGCTGTGTGCATGTGGCAGCATTGGCTGACATACCGAGGACTAAACCAGGGACTTTTAGAGCTCAAAGAGTGAACTGCTACAGCTTGAGCTAAACAGCCAAGACCTCCTACTCAGCAGCTGTAACAACACACATTGTCAGAGGATCAGCGCAGACCGGGACCTGTAACAATCACCAGTGCTCTATATGTACACATTCCTATTCTAATACATACATCTCTCTGCTATAATGGAACCCTTTTATAGTGAAGTCAGTGTTTTCAATGGCCTCATGGCTGACCTCATTATGCCTCCCTTGTAGAAAACCTTCCTGGTTAGAGAACCAGCACCTTCAAGTCAGAAAAGACCACACTGAAGGCCCACCCCTAATTTGTTGTCTGATTTAGCCTGAAGGAAAAGTCCTCCTAACTATATAGCAGAAGTAAGGCTGTTTCTCTTCAGAGGAAGAACTCAGTGATGCTGTGGCATATACTGTACACTTAATCGAAGACACATTTTGTAAAAACCTCAAGTTATAGCCAACATATGGTAGATGATCATTATTTAACTTTAATTTGAACCAGATATACAGTTGGAGGTGGATCTATCATGATCTGGCAACATTTTCTTTCACTGGTTGACTTTAACAAGTGTAGAAAGGAATTAAAACTCAGAGCACAAATCGCAGTGATGTGCTGGAGGGGGCCCATTGACAGCTTCCAGGTGCCCTTTATTAAAATTCTACCACCAAGCTGACAGGGAGGTTGGGACGATTTCTTTGACTCTGATGGTGCTTACTCCCCCTCTAGATCCTGCTAAATCATGCCTGACAGAGATGATGTACAGGGCTCATAAAAGTACTTCTGAAAAGCATTTTTTATTGTTTTTACTTTTAGAATGAACCATTGCACCAACTATCAGGTATTTAAACAAAGATTCCTCACACAGGAAACCTACATGATATTCAGATCCCTTCCCATATTTCATGTTATACTTTCTGAACAATGTACTGTCAATATACTTTGGACTTTAGTCTTATTTCCATTAAGACCCCTTTGCATCACTGTTATCAGGGGTCTTTCACCTCCAGAATGCCTCCTAGTGTCTGGGTGCAGTACTGCAGGGATTCTCAGCCTAGCATCCCCTTCAGTTACCTAGTCTCACCACCGTCTGTCCATGTACATGGCCTCGCCTTCCATTCAGCTCACTGCTCAGTCCATTCCCCTTCCTGGGTTAACAGGAAAGTCTAGAAAATAGGAAACTCAAAATCGAATGTCCTTCAATCCCATCCTCTATCTGGCACTTGCTATTCTTGGCTTCTTTTATTATTAACACCCAGGTTTTGCCCCCAGGCCAAGAGGAGAGTTAGGGGAACCCAGGCCTGCCCTCTCCTTTGGGCTCCTGCCCAGGAAGCCTGTTTAGGCAGCTAAAGACCATTCCTTCAATCCTGCCACCATTTTCCCTGGGATGCTCCAACCTTTACCTCACTCACTGGCACCTTCACAAGATCTGCAGACTCTGCTGCCCCCATCCTTGGGGACTCTGGAGTTCCTCACAGCTTCCCTTGGGGCCAGCTACAGAAGTGTTTCCTAATAGCCAGTCTTAGCTCTTCCCCATGGCAGCTGGAGCATATTGCCCCTTGCCTTAAAGCAGTCAGTATCTCTCTCCTTTAAACAGGAGCTCCCCCTCAGTCCTCTCCCTGGGATGGGTGTTGTATCTCAGACCTCTTTGCCTTCGAGTAAACTGTCTTACCCTCCTTCAAGCAGGAGCTCCCTCAGCCCTCTCTCTGGAGCTGGAGTTTGTGTCTCTTGCCTAGGCAGTTGTAAGGCTTTCACCAGCTCCCTTCAGCTGAACACCCCTCCCCCATTAGTCTGCCAGTCTGGAAGATTCAGCAGACCAACCTTCCCCTATCACTCTCTGTCTGCTGGGAGGGAGAAGGCAGCCTTTAGGCTGCTCCCCTTCTCCCAACTCTTTCCCAGTTGGTTGGGTGAGAGAAAGCCTCACCTTGCCTTCCTGCAAGGTTTCAGGCCCTTAAAGGTGCAGTCTCCAGATTCCTTCCTCAATCACCACATTCCCAGGACCCTTAGGTCTCTATATGTCTCTTTTGGACCCTTCTGAACACTTAAAGGGCTAAACCAGGTGGCAGGGTGTGTCTGACCACTAGATGATACTGCCCTTAATGGCAGACTACCCTGTCACCGTGGCAGAGTAAAGGGCCATTAAAAAGCTGGGCTGGGGGAGGCACTCAGGAAAAGAACGTAAATACTTCCACCACATACATTTAATATAGGTATGTTTGCCTGTAGTTTCATCTCTCCTTGTCTATGATTATGAGATGGCATTTTACTTAAATGGGAAAACAAATGAATAGATTTTCCAGTCCTTCCCATGTCCTCTCTGCAGCATCCATGCCCCAGGGACATGGGCACTGATCATAAGATAGGGAGAAAATGTTCTTGGGTGTTCCTTGTTCAAATATTATCAACACATCTTTGATAAACTATTTTACATTTCAGAATTGGACTTGGATAGAAATGAAAACAAATCCAAGCTAAAGAAAGACTTGCAATACAGAAGTTTTTCTCCAAAGGCTGAGGAAGTTCTGAAATGTACTCAGGTTTAGCCAGGCCTAAGTTGTGAAGTTCAGATCTGGATTTCATTGTGGATTCAAGTTTCCTGACATGTCAGGCTGTTTGGACCCAACTCTTCAAATCCAGTTTGCGTGCAACAGTCCTTAAATGTAAAAACCTATTTAAGTGCAGAGAATCAGAAGTAGCATAACCTACAAAATTCATCAATCGGCACTGATTACTAAGAAATTACTCGAAGGACATGTTCCCCTTCCTAAAGAAAGATCAGCTTTCCTTCTAGCCCATTGTGGTTAGTTCAGCCAGTCTTTACTGTTAAACAATAATTTTAACAAAGTATAGCTGCAAGTGTTCCCAACACTTACAGGACAATATTCATTTATTTTTTAGTAAGGATGATTTTATATTTCCAAATGTTTATTCTCAAATGCTGGACTGAGTATTTGGGGCTAATGTATTTAAATAAATATTTAAAGCAATAAAGGGGTTGGGGGAGAGGGAAAAAGGCCATTTGCAATGGTTGAATGATTTTATCCAACCAGACTCACAACATTCAGTGGACTGAACAATATTTGTTTTCTCCTCCAATTCCATTTAATTTCCATTACAAAGTCCATCCTTTCAACAGCTTGAGGGTGAGCAGCACACACACAGATCTTTTGTCTACTGGGAAGGTATTCTGTTGTCTGATTTAAGTGCTTTTGCTATATTTGACTTTTTTGTCATCTGCACATTAGGAAGATTTCGGACACTGCATTGAAAATGGTTTTGCAATGGTCAGAAGAGTGCGTCTGTAAAAATTGACATCTTGGTATTATATACAGTACAGTCTTTCAGGAAGACATTCACACATATTATGTACTGTTTTCCATACCCAAAAACCTACCAGGGCAGGTTCAGCCCTGTCGGCTTCAGGATAGGGAAAGCACATTACCTCCTGCACGGATATAGGGATAAATCTGGACTAATAGTGCTTACCTGCTCTACAAGAGTATGTCTAGCTTATTTGTAATGCACTTTGAAACATCAGGTGACGGTTCAAAATATATTATTATTCCATTTTCTCCTCTAGTGTGCTGTATAATGATAGACATATCTTTGTAGATAGGTGATATTATTGTGTATATATTATAGGAAAATTGATAGCAAATCAAAAGAATCATGGTAATGACTACTTTGAAGAAATGTCCACTTTTCCCTTTCTTCAGCCTGGCCTCTTGTGACATGGCACTCCAAAATACCCCAGCCAAATAACTGTAAGACCCTCATACTACTATAGAGGAGCTTTCTGCTAGGGGCCAAACTCCACTCGCAGTTACAGCAGTTTTCAGAGTAGCAACCATGTTAGTCTGTATCCGCAGCAGTATAAGTTCACTGATTTCAATGGAGTTACTGGCGGTTT
This sequence comes from Eretmochelys imbricata, assembly GCF_965152235.1. Lineage (NCBI taxonomy): Eukaryota > Metazoa > Chordata > Testudines > Cheloniidae > Eretmochelys > Eretmochelys imbricata. The sequence goes on along the minus strand of NC_135576.1, from coordinate 49,365,570 downwards.
ACTCAAGTATAACTGAGAGCAGGTTTTGGCCCTAGGACTCTGTGTGAATCAAAACTAGGAGGGTGTGTTTTTCTGATTGGTACAGCCAGACTGGGGCTACCAACAGTATAAGCTGTAGTGTAGAGCAGGCATAGGTGTTTTTACCATATAGTGATGTCTAACGCCTGTGCCCAATATACACTACAGTTTATTTAGTTGGTAGCAATGATGCAATTGCACCAGTGCAGAAGAATGTTCACTTTTTTCCCTAGTGTAGGCAAAGCCTAGTAGTCTGTAGGGAGTAGCTAAGTGCATTAAATAGATGATTCTCCCAGCTGGAAATTCCTTGCTTCCTCTTTTTATTTCAAGTCTTGCTTAAAACAGTGTTCAGGCCACAGATACAGAGAGTGAGTTCAGGCAGGATAGGAGAGTCAGCTAATTGGTTAAAACTGTTTGTTGTGTCTAATCACCAGCTGGCAGACAACACCCTTAAAATAATGTTTTTCTTTTCAGAAACACTGACTTAATTGTAGACTCACTGTATTTAGCTTGAGCCTGTCCTGTTCCTCCTCATTATTAGTAACATTAACAGGAAAGCATTTTCCATTTGTGTAAACTACTTGAAATAGATTTGTATTTAAATAATGACTGTATTTTCCTAGAAAACTCTCTGTTTGCCAAAGCTGAAATCCTATCTGACCTCCATTTTGTTGCACACTTTGGAGACGAACTAGGTTTCAGTTATGTCAGTCAGCATGAGACAGAAACAGCCCAGGCTAATGGCAGGGAAAACCCTCACCCACTGAGACACCACTTGTCCCAAATGAACATAACTGGGATATTTTTAACTGTGAAATATGTTATTTAAATGTCACCTGGAAAGGATTTCTTTAAAAAATGGGCTTGTGTTCTGTTTTGTTTCTTGATGATTATAAATAAGTCTAGAGCACATTTAAAAAATATTATTTCTGCTTGTTTTTTACCTTGGAAATTTTAGGAGTATCAAGTCTGATCTTCCCAGGTTGTGCTTGAGAACCTCACAGAGATGTCAGAGGATGTGTATTTTGAAATGTCAGATCTTTATTAAAGGGGCAGTAGTGTTGAATATTTATCAAAGACAACCTTTCTCCAAATATTTATTACGTGTTGAAGTTAAATGAATATGTTTGTATTTGTTTGTTGACAAAAAACCTTTCAGACTTCTTTTATACATCACAAAAAAGAAAAAAGATCACAAGTTCAATTTACTTTTTCTTTGCAGGTTATGTTACCATACGAATATTAGGAGTCTATGAATAAAACTGGACAGGTAAGAATAGAGGTGGGCAGAATGGTCCCTGATTAACAAGAAAATCAGTAGGTATGTTTCTTTTCATTTTCTCTTTCCTTTTAGAGTAGATATTCTGGGTGTTGAGTCACCTTTCATTAGCATTGGTGTAAATCTGGGGTAACTCCAGCAAAGTCACCAGTGTTACATCTTTGTAAAACTGAGTATATGAGAAGAGACTTGAATCCCTTGTGTGTTTGCCCTACACATAAGTGTTAGAAGAAGCCATGAAAGTGCTCTAAACACTGCCAGTATTAAGCAGAGAACTTTAAGAATTTTTACTAATCAGTAATCTAACTTTCTTTGAAAACTGTTAACAACATGAGTAGAAATCAGATAAGACTCCTGACTTTTTAAAAGCCTATTCTTTGTTTGGCACCAGCATGTTTGACCCTTTTTGCTCCCCTAATTTTCATAGTGTGAAAGCCTGCTGGTGCTCTGATCAGATCAGTGTCCCACTGTGCTAGGCACTGCACAAACAGATAGTAAGGGGCAGTCCGGGACTGAAGAGTTTATATTATAAGTTTAAAAATCAAACAGAGCAAGTGAATTGTAGGATGAACTTTCAACAAGATCAGAGTAGAATGGCTAATTATATCTGAGTTTTTTTCCTCCTTCTATCAGAACATTTAAGTTCCAGGAGAAATAAAAGGAGATTCTTGCAACTTTGTGATTTTTGTTCTAATTTTACTAATCTATAGAGCTGATATTTTTCACTGTTTCGTTCTTTCAATCTTCTAATATTGAAAGCACTGAATGAAGATTCTATTCTATTTTATGTAGGTTCTTCTACCGCAGTTATCACCATAGTATCTGAGCCCCAGCAGTGCATTAAGCAATGTGACTTAACATCTGTCACATGCTGTTTGTTCTCTCATCCTCTCCCAAGAGAGAGAAGCATATGCAGTGAAGTGTCTTGTTTTGCTAGAAGAAAAGGAGTACTTGTGGCACCTGTCGCTATGTATTTTTATTAGAAAAGGCAAGGTCAAAGAAATGCGACTTGCACTTGAAATAGGGTGACCAGCTAGAAAGTGTGAAAAGTCAGGGCACTTTTTTGGGGGGTGGGGGTATAGTTGCCTATATAAGACAAAGTCCCTAATATTGGGACAGTCCCGATAATATCAGGACTTCTGGTCACCCTAACTTGGAGTAGAAGGTGTTGAGGTTTGTGATGGTCCTGGGGGCGTTCATTCCAGTCTCAGACTGCCCTCCGAGAAAAGTTCTGTCTGCTACACAGATGAGATTTGCTCTTATGGTAAAGAGTTCCGTTGTGACTGGAATTCTCAATTCTGGTCTTCATCCCACAGCTGTAGGCGTTCCTTTAGCTGTCCTGGACCCAGGCCATTTAGCACTGTGAAGATAAGAACCAAGACCTTAAACTTGATTCAAAATTTTATGGAAAGCCAGTGTAGAGAGCAGAGTACAGGTTTGATGTGCTTATGGTAGCTGAGGCGTTCTATGGTAGTTGGAGTTTCCTAAATGCTGAAGGCTCCTGCTCAGGTATATCACAGTCCTATATTTCAGCCAAGAATAGATGAAGGCATGAATAGCAGAGGCTACATATTTGTCTGCCAGGATGGGATGCAGTCTCCTCACCAACCAGAGATGAGAGAAGGCATTACTTGGGGGTACTGCTATGTGAAAACTCCTAGACTAGGGACTGAATTGACCAACCAAAGGAGACTGCACCATGGCTGCAGCCTCTTTAAACACTTTCCTCTGCCTACTTTAGTCGGGTTCAGCTTTAGCCAGATGCTTGCAGGCACCTTATAGAACAATTTTGTTACACTTTTGAAAGGCTTGCTGCATGAAAAACAACTCCTTGCTCTACCAGTTCTTGTCCTCCATCGACTTTTGATAATACGTTACACATTTCTGAAGGTAATATACATCTTTAAGGTAATATACATCTTAAGTGTGCTAAGACATACTAATCAACTTTGAAGCTTGTATGACATGTAGCAGATGTCTGAAAATAAACAGATTACAACAGCTTTATGGTCAGAGCTGTGCTGTAGGAATCCCATCAACATTCAGAAGATAAAGGCAATGGTGCACACAATTTGCAGTGTGCATTTGATATATAATGTTTGTGTAAGCATATGTCTGCACATGACATGGGTATGTATTTGAAGGCTAGTGGTCTTTCAAGATCCTTAATATCTGTGTGTGTTTCAAGCCAATCCTTGCATCCCATATCTAAGCAGTTGTTAGGAAAAAGTAAATATTTCAAGAGCTCTGGGATTTTGTTGAAAACAGAATTGGATCAAGGGGGAACAATCTGAAATGAAGGTATTGGTTTGTTGCCTATGAAAGATATATTTTCCAGGCAAAGACCCAGAAAGGAGGGCAAACAAGAAGCATTTGTCACAGGTTTAAAATTAAAAAGCCAATCTTGCTAATTTGGAATGTTAAAAAAAGAAATCCTTCATTACAGAACAAACATGTTTGGTGTGCAACAATAAAAAAGCACTTGAAAAGGTGGTCAGGGACCTGACACTTGAAAAGGCAGTGTTCATATACCAAGGAGTAGAACAAAGAGAAATGTAAATACAGGCCCTAGAGAGAGGCACAGAGCACGACTGTAAATATCACAGATACACAAGGAAGAAAGCAGTTTACAGAAAATAAAAGGGGAAAGACAAACACATGCCAAATAAACAACGTCAGTGATGTGGCAGCTGGCATGAGAATAGGAAATGACCAGGGTTTTTCTTTGCAAAAAAGGAAAATACATGGATTACAGTTAGAATGCAAGGATTCCTCAAGTGAAGGGGAAACGCAGTTCATAAAAACTCTTAAAAGAAAGAAGCTGCAAACTCAAAATAAGGGCTAATAAAAATATGTGCAAATGGTCTACATATGACATACAAAGTTAACCCAAGAACCCAACCAAGTGTAGTAACAAAAACTTAAATGGAGAGGTTCAAAGAACGTATAAAGCTTGAAAAATCAAGGTGAGATTGGAAACCTGTAATAAGGAACAAATGCCAATCCTGGGTAAGCCCCAACTGACACACATGCTCTCTCTCTCTCTCTGTCTCTCTCTCTCTGCTTGGCCTTGCTTCTATGAGACAGGTTAATATCTCTGAGCATTTTATGATGATGTGTGCACAGGAAGGGATTTATCTGGTAATATACAAGACGTGGTTGTGGGAGGATGCAAAGCCTGTTATACATACCACCCAATATGTTCCATAATCCTTTAAAGAACACTAGATGAAGAGCTACAAACTATGACAGCAGATGGCACGATTTGTAGAATGAAAGAACCAACAGTCTGGGCTCACTTCTTAGTAACTGTAGAGCGGGAAGGGGGCAGACTCAGACTTTGCATTGATCCCAAGGAACTGAAAAAGAAAATTAAAGGGAAACACTTCCACATGCTTACAAGGAACAACATGTGTGCAGAGATGGAAGGAACCAAATTCTCCAGCATATTGGTTGCATTTTATCAGGGTTTTGGCAGATTCCCCTGGACGCAGAAAACTGCAAATTTTGCATTTTCAATACACTATTTGGCAGATGCTGCTTCTTGAGATTGCCTTTTAGAATATGTCTGGCACCAGAAGTGTTTCAGTGCAAAATATCCCAGATGCCAGAAGTTCATCACTGTCATATCACTTTGAAAACAACGGATTGAGTACTCCAGAAATCACTGAAAACAGGCTGCCTATATAGGCGTACAGACAAGGCCCAGTAGTACGGCTGTTAGCCAGGGGCTCAAGGGACCTGGGTTCAAACCTCTGTTCTTCCTGTGTGACATTGGAGAAGTCATCTAGTTTCCCTGTGCCTCAGTTTTACAAATAGGGATATAATACTTCTCTACTTCACAGTGTGTTGTGAAGATAAATATAGCAAGGCCATGAAGTGCTCAATTACTGTGGTAAGGGGGGGGTATATAAATATCACAGATAGATACAGGAAGAAACATAGTCCTCCTGCTTTATCTTCCCAACCTCAAACAGCATCCCCAGGAACCATGCAGCTGTTGGGGGCAGACTTTGAATCAACTGCATTTTTTACAAATAAAAATATGATCAGACATTTCCCGACTAATGTAATAGTCACACATAGGAAGGGCCAGATCTTCAGCTGGTATAAATCGGTTTAGCTCCATTGACGTCTGTGGGGCTATGTCAATTTATACCATTTGAAGACTTAGCCCTAAGAACACTGAATGAGGCATTAGCTAGGCAATACATTTTGGCTCTTCTCCCTCCCCCTGCCCAGGAAGCCCAAACTAGCTGAGTTTGGAATGGGTGTATTTCACTGGGGCTGGATTGCTGGAGAGCAGAAATCCTGTCCCCATCCCTCCCCAGAGGTTGGGAATCTGTGAGTGTCAATAACCAGTTGATCTATGTATCTATGTGCATCCATATCGTGGACTAGCTTGCCAATTCTCTTGCCCCTGCACAATTCTCACCCCACTGCCCTCTCACTGCTGCCTGTTGATTAGGTCTTTGGTGGCTGATTCTGACTCATTTTCAATTTAGCTGCCCTGCATATGCAGTCAGGCAACCTGTTTCTCAGCTGCCTCAGCCCTGCTGTATTCTCCTACCTTGACTATCTGACACACCCTTTCTTTTTCTGCTTATATAAGAAAGTAACTGTGCTGTCAAACTAACACCAAACAGTCACAGAAACCATATTGTTCAACTGTCCTGTTGGCTCAGTTCTCATTCGCATTGGTGCTGGCAAGAAGCATTTCAGTAGCAGCCCTGGCTACAGGAGTTCTCCTTATTCACAGAACTAGGCAGCAGCAGTGCAAGCTCCCCCACACAGCCAGTCTATGAGACCACCAGGGTGAGGGGGTAATGCAGCCCCATGCCCATTGAGTTTCTGGTCTCTTTGCTGAGGCTGCCAATTAGTGCCAATTGTACTAGTGGCTTTTGTGAGGTGGACACCTGTCTGCTCAGAACTGCACTGAAACCACCAACTCTTTTCACATAGGTCACTGAACAGCCATTAGATGGTAATAACTTTTGGTCACTGCCAACTTGGGCCACAATCTAACCAGTGACCTGGAGGTGAAAGGCTGTGTATATCCCATTACCAATAGGCTAAGCCATTCACTCCCCCATTACTGCAATTTTAATTAACTGAGCCAATGACATGAAAGCTGAAGGGAGGGGGAGCGAGAAAACGTTGGCTTTTCATGAGATTTGTTTCATTTGAGTGGATTCTGCCTTCCCAAGAGTAACCTCATCCCAGGCAGGACCCTGGACTACCTGGGGGACACTCACTTCACTATTGTTCAGCACCAGACCCAACCAAACAGCATTGATTAACAACTAAGGGAGTGTAATTCTGTTTCCCCGCCCCCCACGAGGTTAATGGCAAAAGTCCTGCTGACTTCAGTAGGGCTAGAACTTTACCCTAGACCTTCGGTTTTGTATGTTCCTTAAAGTAGAACCCATGAAAATTTAAGATGGCCCCAACATGTAAAATCCTGATCTGGGTTCAGGTTCTAAGTAATGCCCCAAAGTTCCAGAGTTTTGGCTCTAGAGTTTTGGCCCAGGCTAACTCTAAAAAAGGAAGCCTATCTCTGATTGTTCATAGCAAGGATGTCTGTACTGTGCCCAGTGAGTGGCAGAGAAGGGAAGACATTGTTAGATGGGAAGTGGTATGACCAGCACTAAGTCTGTGGAAATGACTTCACATTTGTTATGTTTTGAGAGGTGAACAAAACAGCTGCTTTAGTGGAAAATGAGGGTATCTTTAGCAGTGGAAGAAAAGTAGGAAATTGTGACCTCTTTCTTAAGGCTTTAACGACAGTGCTTTTTACTTCCGCATCTTCCTTCTCTGGTTCTTTCAGTAGCTTTTGGCCAGAATCTTTCGCTATAGCTTGGCATATTGGAGAAAGGATGAAAGCAGGTAAAGAACTACTGTTTCTCTGTTACACTCACGCTAGTATTATCAATAACTTCTCGGACACTGAGAAACATTGAACCTTTCCTCTGGTCTCTGTGACTAAGTGTATTACTTGATTGATGTGTGCAACCTCTGCAGATTCATAAACAGATGATTCTGAGTAGGTCCAGACACTAACTTTCTCTCTGTTTGCATGCACATCCTGCTATAGTAACGGCACTGCAGCATCTTTATCAGGCAGATATTGGTGCTACTCCTTAGGCTCCATCTTGTTTCATTACTATGACCCAGGTATTAGCCATTATCTATAGTCTCCCCTGTTTGCAGTTTCCACCTTGGGCACTGGATTGCAATGTTCCCTTTCCTGCACCACCGACTGACGCGGTTGTCAGTGGGCAGGATTGAACCTGGGATCTCTGGAGCTCAGAGCATGTCCCTCTACTGCATGAGCTAAATGCCAGCTGATTCTTGGCTATTGCTGTAGAGCAGACTCATTAAACTCTCTGCTTCTCTCTTGCTCTCTAAGTGGTCTCGGTGCCACTTGATAGGACAGAACACCACACCCAGGAGGTGTGTGGGTTACACACCTGCATCTGAAGAGTCATTGCTCTGGCTCCTTTTCTGTGAATGTTTCTTGGATAATTATCCATTACTGTCTAACCCTACAAGACAACATATAGCCAAGGCTACCCTAAAACACAGCAACAAGCAGCTGCTTGAAGTCCAGCATCATCCCAGGAAAGCTCTGTTACTCACAGGCCATGCCTGTCTCCACCAGTGTAGCCAGAGGAGAAGGAGCAGCTCACAGCTTGTTTCTCTTCTCCAGCTGTCTGCAAGAGGGTCTCTTTGCTTTGGGCCTCATACACTGTCAGGCCAACCCTTCCTACAGTACTGTTTAGCAGCAGCAGCAGCAAAGAACTAAACTGAAAGCCCATCCTGAAGATGAGACAGTCTTTGATTCTCTCAAGCAGAGCTTGCCATGTCATTTCAAATGTTTTACATGTGCAATTTATGTAACAGGTCTGGAAAACAATGAGCAAAAGAAAGTCATGGCTAAAAGTGTGCCTTTAATTATATCTGTGGTTAGGATGGAAAGAAAAGTATTAAGCCAAAGTTATACAATCCCCTTCTGACTATTCTCCTTTCCTCCAGATGCTCCACTGAGCCTCTCTGACCCTCCTCAAGTACTGATGAGGATGCCCATATCCCTCGTTATTTTTTTCTCTCTTTAAAACTCTCGTATCACTTGATGTTTAACACTCACCATTTGCCTCCAGTTTAACCTTCACCCAGTCTTCCTGAATTCAGCCTCACTCCATTCCAACCTCCCATCCTTCTCTTCTCTTCAGGCAGTTCACTAGTCACCTTCTATCCAAGGCCCCATATAATCTGCAGCAAGATGGATTTAAATTCTGTAGCACAGCACCCTGGATTCTGTGGCACTACTGTGCAGCCAGACGGAAATTCTTTGGCAGCTTTATTTAAAATACTTCCAAATGGAGGTTTTATTGAATTACATGTGGACATAAATAATACAGTCTCAGAACAGTCGTCCATGTACCATTCCTTTTATTTACGGTCTTCAGGTATTTTCAATTTTCAATATGTTGCAGATTTTAAGTATGGAAAATACAGAACTGCATCGTAGTAGTGGGGTAAGAGCTAGGTAGACCCTTGGGGCTTTTGATATCTGGGAGATGTGGGAGATGATGAGGAACTGTGTAATAGCCATATGAGCTGGATGTTTCTGGTATTGTGATCAGCAAATAATTGTCAGTATTGACTGTCATCTTTGGATTTCAGAGTTAATAACCCATTGAGATGAATGGGGCAGTTCACCCATCTCAGAGCTATTTTTTAGACTGCCACAAACTCAGTGTGACAGTGATTTATGCTTGGTTCATATTATGGCACTGGCAGACCAGGTGCCAGCTCAGGGCCAGGCCACTGGGACTCACTGACCACGGACAAATACATAGGTGGAAACCAGTCTGGCTTGCTTGTGTGTTAGTATTGTTAAAACAGATGTTAGAGTAACCAGAAAGTGTTGAGTGTTTAGATTTTATGAAATACTTGGAGGATGCTGCATGTATTGATCTCACTTTTAATGTGTGTATCGCATGTTATAAAGGAACATTTAAATGTTTGCTCTGTAACTATAAAATGGTTGCTAAGACAATAAACCACCACAGTCAGGGTAGAAGCATTATCAAGTGTGAAAACTTTACTACAGGAGGTATCATCACCTCCCCAACAAAGGAAAGCCTATAGATATCAGACAAGCCACTGTGGAACATCAGTGGCCAAAAGACTTTGTTGATTGCTTCCCCCACACCTATGAAGTGGATACATACACAAGCCCTTGTCCCATCACAGCTTGAACACTGGGTCGAGGGAATAAAAATCCTTGTTAAGGAGTAATTGTTATCCCTGTGCTGCTTGAACTCTAAGGGGAGAAGATTTCTAAGCATAAGCAAGGGATTCCCAAGCTACTTAGCTTTGGTTGGCCCTAATGGATGCACAGAAATTGCACATTACAGCAGCTTCTATTACTTTCGGAACCTAAAACTGTAACTTGTTTGTGTGTGTACGTTGACGTGCTTTAACCTTGTAAATAACTCTCACTTTTTTTTATTAGTTAATAAATCTTTAGTTAGTTTATTATAGGACTGGCTACAAGCTTTATCTTCGGTGAGATCTAGGATTACTCCTGGGGGAATTCTGCACCAAAAAATTAAAAATTCTGTGCATAATATTTTAAAATTCTGCATATTTTATTTGTCAAAATAACACAATATAATCATGCCAGTTTCAATTATTTTGGTAATTATTTCAAAATACCTGTCAGCAGGTATGTCTGTAATAATATAGACCAAAAAAAATAAAAGATTCGGGAAAAGTTTTTTGATGGATTCCTTACCAGGCAAATTAATACAGAACCTTGAGTAATTCATTTAAACTAAAAAGAAAAGGAGTACTTGTGGCACCTTAGAGACTAACCAATTTATTTGAGCATAAGCTTTCGTGAGCTACAGCTCACTTCATCGGATGCATACTGTGGAAAATACAGAAGATGTTCTTATACATACAAACCATGAAAAAATGGGTGTTTACCACTGCAAAAGGTTTTCTCTCCCCCCACCCCACTCTCCTGCTGGTAATAGCTTATCTAAAGTGATCACTCTCCTTACAATGTGTATGATTGCGAATACAGACTAACACGGCTGTTATTCTGAAACCTGTCATTTAAACTGCAATACAGAAATGTATTTCCTGCATGCCTCAGAAGTAGTGCAAACACTTGGGGGAGTCAGTGGTAATTGAGTAGCTAAAGGAGAGGGAAGGAGCCTGGGCATGAATTTGGAGAGTTGTTGGGTGTGGGCGGGAGAAGTATGGAACAGGGTTTTTTTTGTGGGGGAGGGATTGTTAGGGAGTTGGGAAGCCTCCCCTATGCAGACCCTGACTGAACCCTAGCCTCTCCCATTCAGTCAGGGGCATCTGCCCCCCATCTCTGTGTGTCCCTGCACCCACCATCACCAGGTGGTCCTGCAGCCCCCCTGCCCACATCCCCATCTGGCCCTGCAGCTCCCTACACCCATGTGGCCCTGCAGCCCCCTCCCATTCAGCACCTGTCTCAATGATGTCACCTCACTAGTGTCTGTGACCCCCCCCTCAGCAGCCCCGTGTGTTCCACTCTATCTGTTCCCTTCACACATCCCCTGCCCTCTGACCTGGGCTCCATGGGCAGGGTGCTGTGATGAACATAGCTGTTGCTGTTGGTTCTTGCACCACAGCGGCCTCTGGTGGGTGAAAGGTGGAACTGCCGCACTTCTCAGGCAGAATGTATTTTCTGCACAGAAAAAAATTCTTCACCGGACATGAATTCTGCATGTGCACAGTGGCACAGAATTCCCCCAGGAGTATAGGGTGCACATGACCTTGTGTAAGTGACTGGACCTTTGGGACTGTGAGTAACCTGAATATTGATAAAAGAAAAGGAGTACTTGTGGCACCTTAGAGACTAACCAAGGTGCCACAAGTACTCCTTTCTTTTTGCGAATACAGACTAACCTGGCTGTTACTCTGAAACCTGAATATTGATGTGAGTTTTGGTGTAAGGGACCATCTATCACAGGGCAGGCTTTCCTGGGTGGCAAGTTAGACTGGAGTGCCAAAGAGGACTGTCTGTGTCTCCATATGAAGGCTGTTATAGTGTTTTAGGACTTCACACTTGTTACTGGGTTGATTAAATCTAATTATAGAACATACAACCAATTTGGGGTTTGTGTTCTGCTTCTTGACAGTCTGCCCAGATGGTGGCATCCATGTTCGTGAGCCACTCCAGACAGCATGACGTATGTTTTTAGGAATTTGTTTGTAGTCATTGTGGTGTTACGCCTTCTTCATAGAATTATTGTTATGATATGAATATGGCATAACTAAAATGTGTTTTATGCAAGATGGGTCATGTAAGGTATCATTGGAAAGGTTATGATTTACTGAAAGTGTTTATCCAATTTGTATGCATGTATCATTTCTATATCTAAAGTTAGGAATACTGTTTATGTAACAATTACAACTATGTGTGTATGTGCTTGGGAAATGCCCACCAGACAGTAAGCAGTCAGCCTCAATGGGCCATTAGGAAAAAACAATGAGTCTTTGAAGATCTGGATCTTCCCAGGAGTTCCTTGCTGTGTACCTTGCAAATAAACTTGTCTCATGATTGCCCTGACACTGCAAGGTCGTGTGATAATGTCACCTGGTACAAAATACCACCTTGGACACTGCTGGTACTTTTCCACTGGAAACAAAGGCTTCCTGCCTTATGTAAATTTGATTTAAGGCTGGGAAGGAAGGCAATCAGGACTCTCCTCCATTGCCTGCCTAGGAAGGAAGAGTGTTAAAAACACCTGGCGGAAAAGGCAGGGTTGAGTCCAGGCTGAGACAGGGGTCCAGTCTGTAAGGAGAAATAACTGGAACTCTAAGCTACAGAAACTCTGCAACTTGCCTAAAACAACATTGAGGGTGAGAAATTACATTATGTAACCTGTTTCTTGCATGTATTAAGCTTAGTTTGTGTGTTTTGTTTTATTTGCTCAGTAATCTACTTTGTTCTGTTTGCTGTCCCTTATAATTACTTAAAATTTACCTTTTGTAGTTAATAAGCTTATTTCTTGTCATATCATCACCCAGTTTGTGCAATTCATATCTGCAGGGGAAAGAAGCTGTGCATATCTCTTTCCACATTGAGGGAGTGGGCGATTTTTATGAGCTTGCGCTGTGCAGATTTTTCTATACAGCGCAAGACAATATTATTTTGGGTTTACTCCCCAAAGGGGGGTGCACATGAGTGCTGGATGAATACCCAAGCTGATTCCTCCCACAAAGAACTGATCTCAGTGTCTGTGTGTCCATTTGCAGCTGGGTGTGTCCCTGCTTGTGTGTGTGCGCCAGAGAAGGCTTGAGGGCCTGGCACAGCTAGGACAGGGTGAGGAAACCCAGGCTGGTGGAACAGATGGAACCACTGGGACCCCAGCACACCACGTGGCATCCCAGATAGGAGGTCCAACCCATCACACTAATCACAGCTAGAAACTTATTATAGCTTACCTCTTGGAGCATATTTCTTGTACGAGGGATGGATTGCGTAGGAAATTCCATAGCTGCAGAAGCACAGAACACACAAGGCCCTGTTTATAATATATCCTCATCCTTCTTACTCAGGCAGTGGCTGGGTTCGATATCAGGATACTATTCTGCAAACTCATGCCACAATGGACATACCTCCTGCCTAGTGAATACAGACATCCCCAGCACCACATATGCATAACCGTGTAGGATAGGATTTTCAAAATCATCAGTAGTGATTTAGGATGGTGCACAAATCCCACTGACTTTTAGGCACTTTTGAAGATTCCATGCCTAGAGCAGAAACACATCTGCCTTAAGGGCTGGTCCTAAGTGCTGATGTACAATCCTGGTTGGTGGAGCTAGTGTAGGTGGGTGGCACTGGTGTTATTGGGTGAAGCTGCTGGGACTTAGGGATTAATACTATATGTTTCTGATAACTGGTTGACCACTTCTGGTCTTAAAAGGGGTTTTCATGGTCTGTCACATTTTTTTTTCTGTCCCGATGAGTCACTAAATGACTCTGAAGCATGGCCATCACTGTCACCCAATTTATTACATTATTTTTTTCCAGTATTTTTGTGGTCAATTAATGTTAGTTAGATAAAATAACAACGGTGTCACAAAAACAAAGAGCAGATACTATATATCCCTTTCTTTGTTCCTCACGCAGCAAATTCTGAGAGGCCCGTTCAAGTACCTGCTGCTGCTGAGGTTCTTGTGAGTTCCTGTTTTCATGTCTGAGGAAAGCCACAGTGGCAGAGTCTAATACCGTCTGTTCTTCTCATCCCCCTAGACCAATATATTCTCCACTTGAAATCACAGGACAGCTGAAGATCCTCTTGAAGCTGGAAACAGGACCTGCTCATGACAGGGGCCTGTACACAATGATACATTGGAGTTCTGAATAATTTATCATTTAAAAAAATTAATAAAATACTCAGGGGATAGCGATTAGGCCTCGTTTAAACTGTCTTTTTCACTTGGAGTAAACTTCACCTCGACAAGGTCCTTCATGAAAAGTAAGCCCTACGTTGCCCTTAAAAAGGAATGGTAGAGGCACTGGCTGTATAGAAAGGTCTTTACTCTGTGGAGGGAGCTCCATGCTTGGTCCAAGTAGGCTGGTGAAGATGACATCTTTGGTGGGAGGCTAAGTGTGGGGCTATTGGATTCTTGTGGCCTGGCCAGAGATTGGGGCAGAGTTCCACTCCCATCCCTAAACCCCTGTAGAGTTCCTCACACAAAGCCCAATTATTTGAGCTGGGAGGGGTAAATTTCATCCTTGAGGAGAATTAAATGATATATCCTTAAGAAGATCACTGATGCTGCCTGGTGAACTACAAGCTTCATTAATGTTCCTAGGACCTCTGCCAAACATAAACTCTGAAGGGAAAAAAAAGGCTCACAGTAAAATCCTTGTTTATCTTCAATAATCTCCCATTGCTTTATAGGCTTATTTTTAAAATATTAAATATAAGGCTATTGTTAGACGTTATTTATTTGAGGATTTAACAGGTTACAGTTTCACACATGAGTGCTCTCCCAGCCTGTTTGTAGCTAATGCTTTCCCTAGGGAAAATTACTTCATCCTTAATGTTACAGATAATAACATGAAGACCTTCTAGCATTTGGTCACACCTCTAAGAATAAAGCTATAACCCTACACTGCACTCACTTTTACAACAATATCCCATAAAAAACACAAAAAGGCAGTTTGAGGCTTTTCTCAGATGATCATCTTTGTAATGCCTCTGGCTCTTATTATCACATCTAGGATAATGAGCTCAAGCCATATAAAGTTTACATTTAAAAATATCTTGTCCAATGGGATGGCTGCTGAGGGAGGGAGGAGTTATGTTTTATTAACGACACCAATTTTCATGAGATTATTTTGCATTCATTTTCATGGTAGTTCTCCTTACAAAATCTTGCATTTCATAAATAAAGGGGAGCCTAAATTCTGTATCTTTAAATATGTAACTTACAATGAAGCAGCATGTGGAGATAGAGAATGTTTAGATACATAGATACATAGATGCCAAGGGCAGAAGGATCCACTGTGATCATCTGGTCTGACCTCCTGTATAATATAGGTCATAGAACAGTGATACTCAGACCTCAGTGGTTCAAGAGCCAAATTAGTGATCAACATTACCCAAAAGACCCACATTACCCAAAAGACCCACAGTAGTGTGAATTCATTCTTTCATTTACTGTTTTATATGTATGTATATATATAATTCTCACATCAAAATGACTGAACAGCTATTCTACAACTTGTCAATAACATAATAAAAGCATCCTGATTGGTTAATAATTAAATTGCACCACATTTTAATATCATGTGCAGCAAAAAGCCACAGGAGACACATTAAAGAGCCATTGCAGCACCCAAGCCTCAGTTTGCTTATCACTACCATAGAACTTCCCCAAAATAATTCCTAGAGCCCATCTCTTAGAATCAGGGCTTGGCAACACTTGCAAGTTAGAGCACATTAAAGCAGCCCTGGGCGCTCTAACTCCTGACGTGTGCACATTGGCAAGGCATGTAGAACGCCTGGACTCTGTGGCTGGAGCGCCCCTGGTAATCCACCTCCATGAGAAGCATAACACTTGCTGTGCCCTGGCTGGAGCGCTGCGGCGCCAGTGTGGATGCCCTGGTCTATTAATGCTCTCTGATAGGCCTCCAGAAGTGTCCCACAATGCCTATTCTAGCCACTCTGGTCATCACTTTGAACTCTACTGCCCTGCCCTCAGGTGACCAACTGTCAGACCCGCCCTTTAAATTCTCTGGGAATTTTGAAATTCCCCTTCCTGTTTGCTTAGCCGGGCGTGGAGTGCTCTCAGCGAATCTTTCCAGGTGACCATGCCTCCATGCGTCAGGCGATCCACAGTGTGGAGCAATGGCAAGGTGCTGGACCTCATCAGTGTTTTGGGGGAGGAAGCTATCCAGTCCCAGCTGCGCTCCAGCCATAGGAATTATGATACCTGTGGGCAGATATCAAGGGACATGATGGAAAGGGGCCATGACCGGGATGCACTGCAGTGCAGGGTTAAAGGGAAGGAGCTGCGGAATGCCTACCACAAAATCCACGAGATAAACCACCACTCCAGTGCCCCCCCCCGCGACCTGCCATTTCTACAAAGAGTTGGACGTAATACTTGGGGGCAACCCCACCTCTACTCCAAAGACCACCATGGAGACTTCAGAGCCCAGTTCAACAAGGCAGGAAGAGGAAAGCGGGAGCGAGGATGCTGAAGAGGAGGGGGACTCCTAGATGTCCTAGAATCCCTAGATGCATGCAGCCAGGAGCTGTTTTCAAGCCAGGAGGAAGGTAGCCAGTTGCAGCAGACGGTGCTTGGGGAAGAACAAACATCAGAGGATGTGCCCGGTAAGTGGCTTTTTTTTTGGGAAGGAAGTTGTTTGGTGCAGGCTCTTGGGGCAAGGAGGGTTAGCGCTGCATGCATGCCTAAATACGGAATAGGGCGTTGATGTGCTGTCTCACATCGCGGTAATTGGCCTCAGGGATCTCTTCAAAGGTCTCATGCAGAAGCTGGGCAATGCACTTGCTCAGGTTCCTTGGCAGAGTTACTGTACTCCTTGTCCCAGTAAGGCTAACATGTCTGTGCCACTGTGCCGTGACGGGCAGGGGACCCTTGCTGCACACAGGCAAGCTGCATATGGGCCAGGGCGGAAGCCGCGTTGTAGTAGAAGACCCTCCCTTGCTTCCCAGGTCACCCTCAGCAGCGAGGTATCTTCCAAGACGAACTCATCCTGTGGAAAATGTGGGGACAGTGTTCAGTATAGGGGCCCTCTGCAGCTGTTGGCTCTCCCCAAGGCATAAACCCCAGAGGAAACAATCAGTCCTCCTTGCCCCTGTGCTTACTCACCATTTTGGGGCTCCTGTGGGTTATGTGTGTTCACTTTGGGATGGGCAATTTCTGCTATTGTGTAGACTGTACTTGTCTTTAAGTACGGCCGAATCATTGCTCTGTCTGGTGTGAACAATGTTGCCTCTGTTAAGTGTTGCATTTTGGCTTTACAGATGCAACCTTGAGATCCCAGCCGTCCTTGTTATCAAAGGCCGAAAGACCCCAAAGAATCAGGAAGCGTCTGTGAAGAAGCAAAGAGGACATGCTGCATTAATTCATGTAGCAGTCCCTTAGTGAAAATCAAAAAGTGCAGGAGTGGTGGGAGAGTGAAAGGAGGGTCCGCCAGCAGAATGTGGATCTTGGGCACCAAGGCACGGAGCGGCTGCTAAGCATCATGGAGCGCCAAGCGGACTCAATACAGGCACTCATAGCAATGCAGACGGAGCACATCCACGCCCCCCCCCCCCAGCCCTTGTCCCAAAACTCTTTCCCTTGTGCCCCCATGTCACCGCCAACCCATTTTCCCCAACATCTGGGTTCTTACCACCACTAGCTGCCTCCAACACCTGTAGCGTCACCACCCAGCCCTGCAAACTACAACCCTTACCCGCTGCACTCAATCCCCATCACCATGCAGTATAGCCAGCCTGAAGAGCAGCACTCATTGCACGGCACTCCAGACAGGAAGGCTGAGTATTATAACCGGACATACACAAATCTCTGATTGTCCCGTTCCCCACCCCACCCCCTTCCCTCATCCTACACAGCACAGATTTGTCATGACCTTTCTCTTTCCCAAGCAGCTGTGTTTCTTTTCAATAAATGAATTTTTTGGCTTTGAAAACATTGTTTATTATTGCATTAAGTAAAAGATGCCGTAGCCCAGGAAAGCAACAGGCACTGCAAGTCAGTGCATCATACGTAGCAAATGCAGATTCCTACTAACACTGGAACCACTGCACTTCACTCCCATGTAGGGGACCAGACATTACTCGTGGCTTTCAGCATCAAATTGCTCCCTCAAGGCATCCCTAATCCTTGCAGCCCAGCGCTGGGCCCCTCTAATAGCCCTGCTCTCTGGGTGTTCAAATTCAGCCTCCAGGTGTTGAACCTCCAAGGTCCATGCCTGAGTGAAGCTTTCACCCTTCCCTTCACAAATGTTATGGAAGGTACAGCACGCAGAAATAACTGCGGGGATGTGGTCATCGACCAGGTCCAGCTTCCCATACTGAGAGAACCAGCGGCCCTTTAAACGGCCAAAAGCACACTCCACAGTCATTCTGCACAGGCTCAGTCTGTTGTTGAACTGCTCCTTGCTGCTGTCAAGGTTCCCTGTGTAGGGTTTCATGAGCCACGACATTAAAGGGTAAGCAGGGACTCCAAAGATCACAATGGGCATTTCGACTTCCCCTACTGTGATTTTCTGGTCTGGGAAGAAAGTCACGTCTTGCAGCTTCCTGAACAGGCCTGTGTTCTGAAAGATGCGTGCATCATGCACCTTTCCGGACCAGCCTGCGTTAATGTCAATGAAATGCCCATGGTGATCCACAAGCGCCTGGAGAACCACAGAAAATATCCCTTCCGATCTATGTACTTGGAGGCTGGGTGGGCTGGTGCCAGAATTGGAATATGCGTCCCATCTATCACCCCTCCACAGTTAGCGAAACCCATTTGTGCAAAGCCCAACCACAATGTCAAGCACATTACCCAGAGTCACGGTTCTTCTGAGCAGGATGAGATTAATGGCCCTGCAAACTTGCATCAACACGATTCCAAAGGTCGACTTTCCCACTCCAAACTGGTTAGCAATGGATCAGTAGCTGTCTGGAGTTGCCAGCTTCCAGATTGCAATAGCCATCCGCTCCTCCACCGGCAGGGCAGCTCTCAATCTCGTGTCCTTGTGTTGCAGGGTGGGGGCGAGCTCCTCACACAGCCCCATGAAAGCGGCTTTTCTCATCCGAAAGTTTTGCAGCCACTGCTCGTCATCCCAGACTTGCATGGCGATGTAATCCCACCATTCAGTGCTGGTTTCCCGAGCCCAAAAGTGGCTTTCCACTGTGGTCAGCTCCTCCATGAATGCCACAAGCAATCTTGTGTCATATGTGTTACGCAAGTTAACATCATCGTCGGACTCCTCACTGTCAGTTTGTAGCTTAAGGAGTAACTCAACTGCAATTCGTGATGTGCCGGCGAGACCCATCAACATATTCCTCAGCACTTCGGGCTCCATTCCCGCAGACCTAAAGGGAAGACAAACCGCACAGTACAAAAAACGTTGAAAGATGGCACCAAATGTGGACGGAAGCACAGGGATTGCTGGGATGCGAAGCGATGCATCACAGGGTATTGGGACAGGACCCAGAATACCCCACACCCTCACTCCCCCTTCCCACAAGCCACAGCGCCAAAATGGGAAGAGGTGCTCTGTGGGATAGCTGCCCATAATGCACTGCTCCCAATGCAGCAGCAAGTGCAACAAATGTGGCTACCCCAGTGTGCTTGCAGCTGACTATGTGAACACACTGCGGCGCTTTCCCTGCTGCAGTCTCCGAGGGCTGGTTTAATTCACAGTGCTCTAAGTCTGCAAGTGTAGCCATGCCCTTAGATAATGTAATAACTCTGAGCTCTTCATTTTATAACTACTTAAAGGGGTGAGTCTTCCTAGTAGACCATTACAACATGCTGCCTTTTGTAGCTATTAAACTTTAAAGCCATGACCGTATTTTATCACTTGCTTGAGTTTGGCTTTGAAAATAAACAAATGAGAAAAAGTAAATGATCTTAAAGACAAAAATGTCTGCGTATATAGTGATATTGCCCATGCTCTTTGTCAGCGTTTGTGATGCTTTCTGTTAAAAATCTTTTAAGTGAATTCATGCCCCTCGGGGGGCCCAATCCTGCACTCTTTACTCAAGAAAAACATGCATTGTCTTCACCAGAATTTTTGCCTGAGAAAAGGAGTGTAGTCCTGAAGTGTATGCTGCATCCTTGATCTTGAGAGGCTACGTCTATGGGTGAGAGGGAAAATACTTCTGTCCTTGGTTGATACATTTAGTGGTCTCTCTGCTGAGCCTGGCAGTTTATAGTGTCAGTCATGGTGGTTGTTACTGGCACTAGGAACTGGAATGAAACCCACCAATTTGTTTCACATAGACCATGAAGGGGGTGAAAGGTTTCAGGCAGGAAAAAAGGAGTGGCATGCTACTCTAACTCTGCTCACATTCACCAGGTTCACTCAGGGTACAGCTGCACTGCAATTAAAAACCCGTGACTGGCCCATGCCAGCCGGCTCAGGCTCATGGGCCTCGGGGTAAGGGCCTATTTCACTGCGGTGTAGATTTTTGGGCTCGGGGTTGGAGCCAGGGCTCTAGGACCCTGCGAGGTGGGACGATCTCGGAGCCTGTGCCCAAACATCTCTACTGCAATTAAATAGCCCCTTAGCCTAAGGCCCTTAGCCTGTGTCCGCTGGCATGGCGCAGCTGTGTGTGTCTAATTGCAGTGCAGACATATCTTTAACGTCCAGGACTAGCTGGATATTTATGCAAAAATGATCAACAATCATAAATGACAACGATAACATTTTCAGAACAGTTGTTAATTTTTAAATCTAACACCCAATTAAAATTAATGGAAGCAGTTCATATCTACCTTTAAACTACCGAGCCAAATTGTGCTCTCAGTTATACTTATCTAAATTAAGAGTCACTCCATTGACTTTGTGGAGTGACTCCATTTTGCACTGCTGTAACAGAGAGCAGAACTGGATGCATTGTTTTTATCTTTTTGCAGAATCATGAACACAACATAGCATTAGTTCACATTCAGAAAGTTATCCGGGTAACCCCAAGAGAGCTAAACTTTATGTTTTTGCAAATGAAAGCTTATATTCTGCAAAAAGAAAAGGAGTACTTGTGGCACCTTAGAGACTAACCAATTTATTTGAGCATGAACTTTCGTGAGCTACAGCTCACTTCATCGGATGCATACCGTGGAAACTGCAGCAGACATTATATACACACAGAGATCATGAAACAATACCTCCTCCCACCCCACTGTCCTGCTGGTAATAGCTTATCTAAAGTGATCATCAAGTTGGGCCATTTCCAGCACAAATCCAGGTTTTCTCACCCTCCACCCCCACACACACAAACTCACTCTCCTGCTGGTCATAGCCCATCCAAAGTGACAACTCTCTTCACAAAACTAAAATTAAAACTAGACAAGCCATTTACAACGCACACTTTGCTTCTCTACAAAAGAAAAAGGACACTAAACTTTCTAAACTACTACATGCTACAAGGGGCCACAGCAATGGTTCCCTCAACCCACCTAGCAATATTGTTAACCTATCCAACTATACTCTCAGCCCAGCAGAAGCAGCTGTCCTATCTCGGGGCCTCTCCTTCTGCCCCTCCACCCCCACGAACATGATACAGTTCTGTGGTGACCTAGAATCCTATTTTCGACGTCTCCGACTCAAGGAATATTTCCAAAATACCTCTGAACAACATACTAATCCACAGAGCCTCCCTACCAACACTACAAAAAGAAGGATTCTAGGTGGACTCCTCCTGAAGGTCGAAACAGCAGACTGGACTTCTACATAGAGTGCTTCCGCCGACGTGCACGGGCTGAAATTGTGGAAAAGCAGCATCACTTGCCCCATAACCTCAGCCATGCGGAACGCAATGCCATCCACAGCCTCAGAAACAACTCTGACATCATAATCAAAAAGGCTGACAAAGGAGGTGCTGTTGTCATCATGAATAGGTCGGAATATGAACAAGAGGCTGCTCAGCAGCTCTCCAACACCACTTTCTACAAGCCATTACCCTATGATCCCACTGAGAGTTACCAAAAGCAACTACAGCATTTGCTCAAGAAACTTCCTGAAAAAGCACAAGATCAAATCCGCACAGACACACCCCTGGAACCCCGACCTGGGATATTCTATCTACTACCCAAGATCCATAAACCTGGAACTCCTGGGCGCCCAATCATCTCAGGCATTGGCACCCTGACAGCAGGATTGTCTGGCTATGTAGACTCCCTCCTCAGGCCCTACGCTACCAGCACTCCCAGCTACCTTCGAGACACCACTGACTTCCTGAGGAAACTTCAATCCATTGGTGATCTTCCTGATAACACCATCCTGGCCACTATGGATGTAGAAGCCCTCTACACCAACATTCCACACAAAGATGGACTACAAGCCGTCAAGAACACTATCCCCGATAATGTCACGGCTAACCTGGTGGCTGAACTTTGTGACTTTGTCCTTACCCATAACTATTTTACATTTGGGGACAATGTATACCTTCAGATCAGCGGCACTGCTATGGGTACCCGCATGGCCCCACAGTATGCCAACATTTTTATGGCTGATTTAGAACAACGCTTCCTCAGCTCTCGTCCCCTAAAGCCCCTACTCTACTTGCGCTATATTGATGGCATCTTCATCATCTGGACCCATGGAAAAGAAGCCCTTGAGGAATTCCACCATGATTTCAACAACTTCCATCCCACCATCAACCTCAGCCTGGTCCAGTCCACACAAGAGATCCACTTCCTGGACACTACAGTGCTAATAAACAATGGTCACATAAACACCACCCTATACCGGAAACCTACTGACTGCTATTCCTACCTACATGCCTCCAGCTTTCACCCTGACCACACCACACGATCCATCGTCTACAGCCAAGCTCTGTGATACAACCGCATTTGCTCCAACCCCTCAGACAGAGACAAACACTTACAAGATCTCTGTCAAGCTTTCTTACAACTACAATACCCACCTGCGGAAGTGAAGAAACAGATTGATAGAGCCAGAAGAGTTCCCAGAAGTCACCTACTACAGGACAGGCCTAACAAAGAAAATAACAGAACGCCACTAGCCGTCACCTTCAGCCCCCAACTAAAACCCCTCCAACGCATTATTAAGGATCTACAACCTATCCTAAAGGATGACCCAACACTCTCACAAATCTTGGGAGACAGGCCAGTCCTTGCCTACAGACAGCTCCGCAACCTGAAGCAAATACTCACCAACAACCACATACCACACAACAGAACCACTAACCCAGGAACTTATCCTTGCAACAAAGCCCGTTGCCAACTGTGCCCACATATCTATTCAGGGGACACCATCACAGGGCCTAATAACATCAGCCACACTATCAGAGGCTTGTTCACCTGCACATCCACCAATGTGATATATGCCATCATGAGCCAGCAATGCCCCTCTGCCATTTACATTGGTCAAACTGGACAGTCTCTACGTAAAAGAATAAATGGACATAAATCAGATGTCAAGAATTATAACATTCATAAACCAGTCGGAGAACACTTCAATCTCTCTGGTCACGCAATCACAGACATGAAGGTCGCTATCTTAAAACAAAAAACTTCAAATCCAGACTCCAGCGAGAAACTGCTGAATTGGAATTCATTTGCCAATTGGATACTATTAATTTAGGCTTAAATAGAGACTGGGAGTGACTAAGTCATTATGCAAGGTAGCCTATTTCCCCTTGTTTTTTCCTACCCCCCCCAGACGTTCTGGTTAAACTTGGATTTAAACTTGGAGAGTGGTCAGTTTGGATGAGCTATTGCCAGCAGGAGAGTGAGTTTGTGTGTGTTTGTGTCCCCGGGAAAAAAGGGGGGTGTGAGAAAACCTGGATTTGTGCTGGAAATGGCCCACCTTGATTATCATGCACATTGTAGGGAGAGTGGTCACTTTGGATGAGCTATTACCAGCAGGACAGTGAGTTTGTGTGTGTGGTTTTTGGAGGGGGGTGAGGGGGTGAGAGAACCTGGATTTGTGCAGGAAATGGCCCACCTTGATTATTATCATGCACATTGTGAAGAGAGTTGTCACTTTGGATGGGCTATGACCAGCAGGAGAGTGAGTTTGTGTGTGTGGGGGTGGAGGGTGAGAAAACCTGGATTTGTGCTGGAAATGGCCCAACTTGATGATCACTTTAGATAAGCTATTACCAGCAGGACAGTGGGGTGGGAGGAGGTATTGTTTCATGGTCTCTGTGTGTATATAATGTCTGCTGCAGTTTCCACGGTATGCATCCGATGAAGTGAGCTGTAGCTCACGAAAGCTCATGCTCAAATAAATTGGTTAGTCTCTAAGGTGCCACAAGTACTCCTTTTCTTTTTGCGAATACAGACTAACACGGCTGTTACTCTGAAACCTATATTCTGCAGAAAAGGACAGATCCAGTATGAAAATGCCAGCATGATGTACCACTGAGTACTGGCTCAAGCCAGCCCCTGATTTTTTGGTCATTGCTAGCATAAACAGATTCAGAAAACTGTGGTCTCTACAGGAGAAAGGTTCTGTATTAATTTATAAAACTGCCAGTCTGTATTGAGCTCTATATCTGTATAAATGTTGCTTTTTGAAAGTTTAGAGATTAATTTACCATGACCAAGCTCAATACTAATGTTGTAATATAAAAATATGGAATTCGCTCACATGAATCTGCCCAGATATAGAGTATACACTACTCTTCCACACAAAACATAAAATAAAAACAAAAATGTGTCCAGCTTACTTATTAAACAACAAGGATTTCAGCCAACACACAACCTAAAAAAGACCAAGTGTTCTCCCCTCATAAATGCCACCTACACCTTTAGACACCATGCCTAATTGCATCACTCTTTTTCCTCACAGACAGCTACTAACTTGGAAAATTATTTGGTGTAAAGAATCTGCCATCAACCAACTGTTCACTCTTTAAACCCAGCCTCAATAGTCACTCCCTAAATGTGACAATTCTGGGATGTTTGAGAGAACTAGGGCAACAAAAAACAATGTGGGAAGAACCATACATATTATGTTTACTTTATGGTTTGTGGTATCTTTACCTTGTCATATATTAGATATTCAGTTCATGGGTGCTAGCATAACTTTTCAATAACTGGCATTTGCAGTTATCAAATGACTTAGCTTCACTTCAACATTCATTCCACCCCAACCTCAGAAGTCAGGTATTGCTTCTTTTTACGTTATGACATGTAAATAGCTTATTATAACTTTAATACAAATACAGATATTTTACTGACAGTACAAATGAAAAAACAATTATTGCTGAGAGGCCGTGTCATCCAGTGGATAGGGCACTGGACTGGGGCTCAGGAGGCCTGGCTTCTGCCACTCAATGACCTTCAGAGTCAGTTTATCTCATCCTTTGTCTATCTTGTGCATTTAAATTGCATGAGCAATCTCTTACTGTGTCTTTACAGGGCCTAGAACAATAGAGGGCCCCAACAAAGATAAGGGCCTCAGGTGCTCCTGAAATAACAATGATAAATAATAATGATGATGTTGCATATTCTACAGGCATCAAACATAGAAATGCAGGGCTGAAAGGAACCTCAAGGGGTCATCTAGTCCAACTGCTTGTGCTGAGGCAGGACCAAGTATACCTAGACCATCCTTGACAGGTGTTTGTCTAATCTGTCCTTATACCTTTCAGTGACAGGGATTCCGCAACCTCCCTTGGTAACCTATTTCAGTACCATGGGTGGTGGGTAAAACCCTCCCTTCGGGGATGCTAGCCCCCGACCCGCCCCTTCCACCCAAAGCCCTGTCCCTACTACCTTCCCTCCCCTGTGGCTGGAGGAGCCCCAGAGGAACCACCCCAACCCCTGGGCTGGCCCAAGCACTGGCTGAAGGATTGGGCTGGCCCGAGCAATGGCTCAGGCCGCCAGCCAGCGTGCACACCAGCCTGACTCCCACGCTGGCCTGAGCAATGTCCCAGGCCACCAGCTGGCCTGAGCACCATCTGGAGCTGCCCAGGGCTGCTGACCAGCCAAGCCTAAGCCATCTTGGGCCACTGGCCCAAGCCACCTGCAGGCCTCTGGGGAGAGAGGAGTGAGGAGATATGTGGCGGGTGACCTCGCGGGTGGAGGGGTGTGGAGGAGAGGAGGGACATGGTGGCCGGGGGGTGGGGGGGTTTCACAGTCGCGGGGGTGAAGGTGAAGAGGGACACGGAGTAGTGGGGACCTCCAGAAGTGGGGGTGGACTGGAGAAGAGGAGCGAGGAGGGACTCACCAGGCAGCAATGGGTGGTGGGGGCCTCAGGGAAGGGGCGGAGCAAGGAGAGGAAGAGGTGGAGTGCAGGCGGGCACACCCCAGCCCAGGCGTCTAGGGGTGGGTCAGCGGTAGCTGTGCTAGGGGAGGCTTAGCCTCCCTTGGCCTACTATACCCACCACCCATGTTCAGTACTAAACTATCCTTGTAGTTAGAAAGTTTTCCTAATAGCTAACTTAAACCTTGAGATGACAACCTTGCTTAGCAAGATCACAAGTGATCCCTCCAAAAGGAGTGACAGATCATCCAAAAGGAGTGACAATACAAAAATTATACTGTACTATGCCATCATGTATTCTGTACAGCCTCCATATTTTTCAAAAAATGACTTTATATAATATCATCTCTAAAACATTTCTAAACACTAAAACTCTTAGTATCCCTCCATCTATAAAGCCAAGTGCTTTAGTTACTATGGTCCTGGTTCCCAACTGCCTTGAACCCCCTAATCTCTCAAATTCTTAATAGAAAATGCTCACCATTTGAAATCTGATATGTCAATCCACTCCAAGTGCAGAAGAAAGTGCTCTGTAAAGTTGGATATATATGTAGTATACACCCTTGCCACCATGCCCTGCCCCCCCACATAACTTATACATAAATATAGGCTGAGGGTGTGGAAATTATTTTTATTTTGTGGGGTATATTTTGCTCCTTCATGTTAGTGGATGAGTATGTCATTTAATTGTGTTGTGTGTGGTTGTGACATTCCCTTCTGGTGTTATCTGGACCAGTGATCTGCTAGGTCACTCCAGTCCTTGACTCTGGGAGCCAGTCTTATCCTGCTCTGCTGTGAGAACTCCCACTCCTGGACTGTTCACGCACAGCCTCTGGCATGTAAGCTGCTCCCAGCTACTTGCAACCGAATGACGCTAGCCAATATCTCTGGTCCCAGACTCAACCCTGAGAACCTCCATCTTGCAGTGTCCAGTTATGCCTGCTGGATGCTGCAAGCTTATATGAGTTCATCAACTTAACAAAGAAATGTATATGTACCAGGCTTGTTATCCCAAGAGGAGTCTCTGACACGCTTCAAACCAAAGGCACTGCTTCAGGTAGAATAAACTAACAAATTTATTAACTATAAAGATAGATTTTAAGTGATTATAAGTCAAAACATAACAAGTCAGATCTGGTCAAATGAAATAAAAACAAAATGCATTCTAAGCTGATCTTAACATTTTCAGTGTCCTTACAAACTTAGATGCTTCTCACCACAGGCTGCCTGGTTGCTCTTTAGCCAGGCTCTCCCCTTTGATCAGAGCTTCAATAGCTTGGTGTGGTGTCTGTAGATGTAGGTGGAAGAGAGAGTGAGCATGGCAAATGTCTCTCCCTTTTATCATGTCCTTTCTTCCCTCTTGGCTTTGCCCCTCCCCTTCAGAGTCAGGTGAGCATTACCTCATCACAGTTCCAAACTGACCAAAGGAAGGGGATGACTCACTCAAGAGTCTAACAGATTCTTTTGTTGATGCCTAGGCCAGCATCCTTTGTTCCTGGGAGGCTGGACTGGGTTTGTCCCATTCATGCCCTGATGAGGTGTGAACTGCTCCTCTGCTTCTGGAGAGTTTTTGTCTGGGCTTGCTTTAAACCATGAGTATACATTTTCAGCCTCATAACTATGTACATGAAATTATAACCCATAACATCACTATTGCATCACTATAACAACAGTGCTCAGTACATCATGAGCCTTCCAAAGACACCCATGACAAACTTTGCATTGGACACCACACAATCATTTTACAAGGATGAACATGGGGATGCTGGGTGTTCCCCTGAGGTACAGAGCATCACTGTGGTTTTCTTTTGTAATTGGAAAATTATTCTTATAAGGATTGTTCTTTAAAATAATGGATAGGACACCAAGAATTGTGAAGGGACACCCTTTTCAGCATTAAAAAAATTAACAAATAATATAATGGATACATATCTTCAGCCCTGCATACATGCATAAGAAGTATGGCATGTTCTTTTCTTGTTTCACACTTGTTCTATACATGTTAATGGAAGTTCAAACATGGATAACAAGAATTACCAGTTCTGTTGCTGTTCCATTGCAGATTCATATTAATATGTTGAGCAGTGTTAGAACTGAGTCCTAAGTATCTTTGAGGTCCCTTAAAATGGGAAGTAAGGCATTCAACTAATAGTATTGTGGGGTCATCATAAACATAGAGAGCAAAGCCTGAAGGTTTTGATGTTGCCTGTATGTCAAGACAGAATTATAGTCTTAAATGCATGATTTTGCTTCTTTTGTCTGTGGCAATATACAGTAACAAAGCACATTATTTTTGGTCTCTGCTGTTATGTAGGATCTATCTTGATTATAATTGCCCTGTTCCATTTGTTCCCCTTTGAAGCATCTGGCACTGGCCACTGTTAGAAGACAGAAAACTGGGCTAGATGGACAATTAGTTTGACCCAGTCTGGCCATTCTTATGTGCTCATGTCTCCACTTCTGCTACACCCTCATCAGGTCTCCTCTCCCTGCTTCATCTCTTGTCTCCTACTCTTCCCAATGTCTGACTCTTCCCCCTTCCATAGCACCCTGATGTTTCTTTGTCTTCATCCATGTTTGCTATCTTCACCTGCTACACTAAATGATTGTTAAATGGGTGTAGGCTTCTTTTGCACTTCACTGTTCTTTGAAGTGAGACATCATTGTTTTTATTGTTATTTGGCTTAAGAAGAAAAGGATACATTTGAATATAGCTTTATTTGTGCAAGGAAATAATTTCTGTCACTGAATTACTAATGAAGTAGAGGAGATCTGGACATTGTTAATGAGCTCTAACATAAATCTGGTCTTAGTATATTTATTCTAATTTTTGGCACAATAGTACTGCAAGATCACTGCTGAGACTGAGAAATAATAGCAACACTAAATATAGCAATAATCGATTAACCTTCTTCAGTTTGCTTTTATCTTGTTTCCGTACCATTAGCTGGGCTCCAGTTATCCTAAATGTCTGAGACTGACCTGAATGAATGTCCTGAAGAAGAGCTCTGAGTAGCTTGAAACTTTGCCTCTTTCACAACTAGAAATTGGTCCAATAAAAGATATTACCTATCCCACCTTGTCTCTCTAAAACTGAATGTGATTTTTACCCAGTTTTCCTACGATGGCTTTTTTATATTTAATGAGTCATATATTTTGCAAAAAATTGTTTACGCCCAGAAAACATGACACAGGGGATAAAATATAGGGTTGAGAGTTAGGATTCTATTCTCAGCCTGCTATGGTCTTGCTGTGTGATGATGAGCAAGCCCTTTAACCTCTCTGTTCATCAGTTTCCCCATAAATGTAAATAAATAATGTAAGATAGGGTTAATACTACTTATCGATTTCATAGAGGATTTTGTGTCATTTTATTCTTAAATGTTTGTAACGTGCACTGAGGCCCTTGGATAGAAGGTACAAATGCTATAAAAATCAAATAAAAATTTAAAGTATTATAAATGTACAATAGGTCATGCATATTTACTTTTGGTGTAAGAATAAATATATTAACTTGTTATTATTAGTAATAACAAAGAAACTTTAGATATTTTTATACTTTCATTTTATTTTCAAGGCAATTGTGAAGCAGTTCAGTGTTTGGTTTCAAGATGAGAGGTGAGTGACCCGTCCACATACAGCTGACTATTTCATGTTCATACTATGTAATCTTGTTGACTGAAATGACATGTTTTTGCGGGTGGTTATTGTTGGTTGTTGTTGATGAGACGATTGATAGTTGAAGGGGGATTACAGGAGTGCTATATTTTATAGTTGGAGATTTAAGAAATTGTCAAAAATTGCCTAGAGCAAGGTGTTATGTTTCTTGGCATGCACCCAGAGAAGTTAGATAAAAACATAAGTACTTTTGCTGGAAGGTTGCAGTGTAATACTTTTTTTTTCCTTACAATTCAAAACAATAACTCAAAAGAACCCCAAACCGGACTGAGACAAAGCAGGCTGCTCCCTAAAACAGCAAGGCAGAACTCACTCCACTTTACTTTCTGCTGGAAGTCTGCTAATTGTCACGAGGCCCAGATAACTTGCTTCCCTACAGAACTCTAGCCTGCAAGCAGGACCAGAAAATAAAAACCCTAAAATTGAAAGTAACAGCCTTCAATTTTAACACAGTTTTCAATACACCACACCAGGGACAGACACTTCCTTTTTTATGGACACATGTATAAACGTATCTTACCTTATGGTTTTGTATTACTGCCCATCACCAAAGAATCTGAGTGCTTTCCATGGAAAACAGATTGGCAATAGCATGTCTCTAGAAGATATAACGAAGTCTCTTGTTCTTACAGGTGATCAAAGTTCTGCTTGTGGTGAGTTTTTTAAATAATCTTTTATTTATCAACAATAATTAGTGATTTTTTGTTTGTTTTACATTTCTAAAAACAGCGTCTTTTGTAGTGGTGAGTGTGAGCTCAAATTTGTGAAATACAGTCCTTGCATGGCATGTTAGCAATAAAATACACCCTGTCCTTTGCTGGCACTGGTCCTTTTAAGCTCTCTCTTGACTTTACATGCAGAATAGTCAGAATTTGCTGAGCATCACAGCTGGGAAGGGGGACCTTTGGAAATGAAGGTGGTAACCATCCCCTTTTGAAAACAAAAATACAATAGTCAAGGAAACTCAGCTTCTGAGGCACCGTAGGATGAAGTGCACCCCTGCATAGAGGTCCAGCACTAGGCACCCTTTAACTCCCAGGCCTATTGCTGGCACTCTACACAGAGCTGAATGATTTTCATCCCTAACAACTAGGAGTCACTATGGGGAGATTCTTGTTTATTTAAAACAGCAGCACTTTAGAACGGACTCTCCTGGTTACTACTCTGACACTATATTTCAGCAGTTAGGAAAAGCATAAGGGGCATTTCTCATGGAAATGTGGCTGAGTGGTTGAGGGGGTAGGTTACACTCAGAGTATGGGCACTGGCCATGCTTGGGACTATGATGCCATGAGTGGGAATCTCCACTACTCCCTCATCCCCTTATTCTACCCTTCTGTCCTCACTACCACATTTTGCCCCCTGAGCCTGCTCACTTGCTTTTGCCTGACCTGTTGCCTTTGCCTCCATTCTGTGTCTGGGCAACTGCCCCATAGCCTTCTGGATCTGCCCCCTCTGCCCTCATTTGCCCCCCTCTCCTCAGTGGCCCCTGAGCTTGACTTGCTGCCCCATTGGCCCTCTGGAATCTGCCCCATTGCTCCCCCTCCTCCCAGACTCGCCCCCTGATGAGCTCCCCCCTGCCCCCAAACCTTTTGTGAGTTCCCAGATGGGATTGTCAGCTTGAAGCTCACCCAGCTCTTCACAAGATGAAGAAACGACCACCCAGGTTTCAGGCTCAGGCCTGGAGCTGATCTGAGCTGAGCTAGGTTGCTAGCTGTACAGCAGAGCCCTACACAGCCCTACCAAGACACAGCCCCAAACATGTGTGTATGTGTAACTGACACATCTTTAGGGAGATGGGTTCCACTGGGTGACTTATTACGCAATAACATTATTGCTGTGCAATACTTATCCATTCAGAAAAACAGCTGAAACAAGAATGCTTTCAAAGGCCAGCCTGATGTGAAAGGGTGTGTGTAATAAGAACCTTTTGTGTGTGGGGGGGGGAGGGCACATGCCTCCATCTGAGCTGACACACACCAAACAGACAGCACTTGCACTAACCTTCTCTATCACGGATTCCTTTATATTGTCTTAAGGGAAGCGTATATTATTTTAGGGCCTGGGAAAACAGCACCTTGAGCACGTGAATGGGACACTACCTCTTTCCCAACCCAGTAGAGGCAAAGGCAGAGGTGTTACAAGTTTGACATTTCTATTAAAATGTTATTGAAAATTAACTCAGCCTTGATGTTATCTAAAATACTAAATAAGAGATGCTTTCAGTCCAATTTCTCATTACAAGGGATACACCAGGTATGTTTCTTATTTTTATTTTCCCCATAGTCTGTTAAATTGACTAATCAAGTCAACACAGAGTTCTCTGTGTGGCTTCAAAAAACTCAGTAATTTTGTTAGAAAATGTTGAAATCCAACTCCAAAGTATTCAGCCCAAATATTTAGTTAAAGTAACCCTGTGGGTTAATAAACTAAACAAAGGCAAACCATGCAAAACTGCAGCAATGAAAACCAGGCTAAATAAACGAAGGAAAGTTTATAAGAACCCTTTAGCAGGAAAAAAACAGCGAAGGAAAACTGCATGAAAGTTTAATATGAAGCATGTGATAGACAGGGGCTCATTTTACAGGTACTGGGCTTTACTTCCAACATTCACCATCAACAAGGAATTTCATATTAGTTTTCACATATTTCGAAACCATATCGATGCGACTTCTGTTCCAGATTCCAAAGGCAGATTACATGTGGCCTAAAAAAAAAAAAAAAGTGTTACTCTTGTTTAGTTTCGTTTCCAAAACTCATTACACTATTAATTTCAGTGTCTGACTGATTTACCTATTTCAGTTTTAGAAATGTGGTTACAAAATATTTATCTTTTGCACAAGAATCTGGCTTATTTTGGTTAGAGACGGATGCTCTGCTGCAACGTTTGCTCATTTGCAAGAGTCCTTGGAAATAGAGATTTAACTAAAGTATCTCATTTAAATCACTTCTTTTAAAACTAGCTAATACTAGGAAATCAGACTTTTATCTAGCTGGATCAAGGTAGTCTGTTAAAGTGACATGATTAACAGAGCAAAGTTTTTGTTATTCAATATTACTGGAAACAGGCTTCAATGCGTTGACAATTTGGTAATAATTATAATCATTATTATTCTGCAGTTTACATCAGGACAAAAGAAACTTTCACGTGCAATTGTTTCTTTGATCAAACAGAGAGCATGGGATTGGTTAAATGTTTTCCTGTGGAATAATGGGTTTCCAAAATTATTTTCTTTTGCATTATAACCCCAGGAAGAAGTCGGGGAGGAGACCACTGGAAAAACAAGCCCCAAAATAACAGGAGATTGTTTAAACTTCTCTTAGTTGCTATTCGTTTTCAAAAAAAGCTGAATAAACAGCCCCGGCCTCTCCCGACGCTGCAGAAAGCAGGTTTGTAATGAAAGAAGGGCAAGGGAAAAGTTTTTTTTTTCTTTTTCAAGCACTTAACGTTCCTCTTTTCAGAAAGTATCTGCATGCAACCCGGGGAGCACCTTATTTACCACGTAGAGGAAACAAGTCCCATTTAAAATTAACCTTCGCTCATGCTGGGAATATACCGACCAAATGTGGGGGCTGTTCCTTTTTTCTTCTCATTCTTTTTTAAATTCCACTGCTTAGCCATCACCCCGTTGAGCTGCAAAGGAAGGGAACGGTCCATTTTGGTGACAAGCCCTGATGAAATTATTTTCTTTTAAAAGATGGGCTAAGCCAGTGAGGCAACAAAGCTTTACAAGAAAGAGAGAGAGAGAGAGTTGGGTAAAATACAACACATTTATCTATCAATTGCTAGACAAGACAAAGAGGGCTTAACAACAGTTTGAAAAGAGTGGCCTGTGAATGGTTACTATTCAATTTGTATTTTATTCCCCGCTGGTCATGGAATTGAGATCAGAAGAAAAAGTGAAAACACATGGCTGAGGTCAGTAGGATCAGAGAACCACCACATACAGCAAAGGGAAGGAAAAGCAATGGGAACTTGTGTGAAGAAATGGATTATATAAACAGAGCTTACCATCGCCTGCACCCCATTATCCTATAATTTACACTGCATGGGAGCATAGAAATATATTAAACTAGTGATAGGTTTCACCGTTGCTTTACAACCTCCCCTTATGCCAATCAATTCCACTATATACTTTCAGACATGTTTAGAATTCTTGAACTAATGTGTTTATTTTAAATATCACAGGGAAATTATTACATCACCAGCAAATAATGCTGGGGAAGGTTGCCTTCCTTTTGAAGTATGCAGCAGTGAAACATGATTTTAATTACATAATCATTTTGAAACTGTAATTATACAATAAACGAGGGGGATTAAGCGGGAAGGATATAGTATATTAAAAATTGCTTAGGTCTTGAGAAAACAAACACAGACACAAAAGAAAAGCTGGTCATGGGGACTGGTCGATAAATTTGAGCAACCACATTTATTTTTTATTTTTGTCCAGGGGCTAAAACCCACCAGCTAGGGCAGTTTGCTTTCTTTTCCGAAGTAAGGAAACCCAGAAGTTTATTCCATGAGGGTTCAACACAAGTCTGTTGACGTTTTGCAAAGTCGAACCCCAGAAATGTGAGTGGAGGGTAGAATCACGGCAGCAACTGGCTTATTAGGGCCTTAGCAGTATATGTTTGCTGTTATGTTACCTAAAAACAAGTGCACGTTAGGAAAGATTCCGTGTCAGGGCGACCTGGGAATTCAGAGAATGAAGCCAAATGAAATCGAACGGCTCAGCCTTTCAGAACAGTTTTTTCCTTCTTTGCAGAAGGAAGCAGGTCCATCCATCCATCCTACTCACCTCAAATCATCCTCAATCAACAGCGGATCACCTCATTCCAATATGCAGGCTCCTTTTATGTATGTATTTTTGCCCTAAGAATTTTGTCTTTTTGCGTTCGAGATCGCTTTTAACAGGACGGGCTGGATACTCCTCAATACCCCCAAACTTTTCTTTATTTAAAGTTTAGACTAACATTCGCCCCGTAAATGTGTGTCACTTCTTCCCGGCCTCTCATTAATCACATTAACTAGTTTCCAACAGAACCCAGCTAAAACAGATAGGGTTGAAACAATATAAACGCTAAAGAAATAGCCAAGTCATGAAGAGGGAGCTAGCATCCGTAGCCATAATTCATCTGTTTCATCTGAAAAGATTGAGGCAGACAGAAATCGGTTTCCAAAAGGTGAATTAGTAGCTCTTCCCTCAATTTGGAGATGAATTACATGAAGCCTAATCACTGGGGACGTGCCCTTTAGGTGACACCTATTTTCCATTTTAGCCTTTCTAATCAAACTGTCACAGAATCTGACATCTTGGGTATCTTACATTAAAAAGAATGGAAACAGCAGCCAAACAAACGCTCGCACATCACTCAACCCAGAATCCTCTCAGAAAGCGTCCCCTTGGTCTGGGGCTGTATGAGATTCTCTCCCCCCCACCCCCCCGAAGAAATGTGTTGACTTTCTCTCAAGGGATTTATTTTTAACAAATGAAAAATTAAACAGGCCAATACTAATCCAAGTGAAATCCAGTGGAAGCCTTTTCATAAATGTAAAGGCTAATTTGCATTCAGCAAAAGCCTATTTAGAAATGCATCTGGATCACAAAACCCCCAGGGATTTAAAAGCAAACAAAGCCAAAACAGAACACACTGGAGAGGTTTGGAAGGGATATGAACTCTACCCTTCAGAGCATGAGTAAACCTCTGACTCCGGAGGAGGGAGGAAGAAACTTTGATTCATGGACAAGTCTTCCCATGACTGCCTACTGGGGTTTCTGGTACCGTCCGCTCTGGAGCATCTGATCTTGGCCACTGCCAGAGCCAGGACCCTGGACTGGATGGACCGCTGGTCTGATGCACTGTAGCACTTCCTATGGTCCAGTTTCCTTTGGGAGGGGAGATCATCGGTTCTGTTTTTAAAGTCTTGGTGGCAAAACCCAGGTGTGCAGC
The DNA here is from genome assembly GCF_965152235.1 of Eretmochelys imbricata. Taxonomy (NCBI): domain Eukaryota; kingdom Metazoa; phylum Chordata; order Testudines; family Cheloniidae; genus Eretmochelys; species Eretmochelys imbricata. The sequence goes on along the minus strand of NC_135576.1, from coordinate 49,330,147 downwards.
GGGGGAGGGAGTCGACTCGAAGAGACGGTGTCTGCTCAGGGCATTAGTGCAGGCAGCCGATTTATTGGGAGGGGGGCACCAGGTGCCCAGCAGAGCGCACTTTTGCTACGGCAGCTCCTTGGAAGAGACAAACCTCGTTTTCTAAGCGCACAGAAGCTGTTTCCCGCCTGAGGGTTCGACGCTGAGATATCCCGTCTGCTTGTCAACAGCTCTTTTGAACCGCACAGAGCCGTGTTGATATCAAATGTACCCAAGCAGAGTGGAAAGAGAATTTAAAACATCGACAGCAACGCGGGGCGAACAGCCCTGCGGAGCGGGGGGTTTCTCTCGCCGCTCCGCCTGGCCAGTCACGCAATCACCCGCGCCTGGGGTCGATCTGTGGCAGGGCAGTGCCCCGCACTGTGTGCCAGGGACACGGCTCCGCCCCTCCCCTGAGGAACAGCTCAATGCTAATTAATAATCCTCGATCACCAGTGGTCAATTAATGGGCCAGATAACGACCCCCCGCCCGGTAATCTGGCGCAACTAGTGTCCCCACAAAGGGGCAGCTCGGGTAGGAAAACATGATACCTGCCCCTGGGCAGTGTTCATTCAGGAGAGACTGAAAAACAGCCCCAAAATCAGAGGCGAGGGGCGCTGAATCCTGTGCTCCCCAAGCACAGTGATCAGTCAAAACACCGCCCCGAGGGTGCCAGGCAGAGGCATCTGGGGCTCGGGGTGGCCAATGCCGCACGCCGAGCCCCGCAGGGACAGCAGGCTGCCCCGGGAGGCGCACGTGCTGTAGCTCACTCTCCGGCTCGCTAGCGCGCCCGGCTCGGACCTGGTCCCGAGGAAGGTTCATAGCTGGCCTCGGTCTCACCCCCGTTAGTCCCGAGACACACGGGAACGCCAGTCGTTTCCAACCATCGACGAGAGGGGAACCCGTAACAGAGGGGCCGGTCCCTGCACTGTTACAAGGGTTTCTGATTTATAATAAATTGGTTAGTCTCTAAGGTGCCACAAGTCCTCCTTTTCTTTTTGCGAATACAGACTAACACGGCTGTTACTCTGAAACCTGATTTATCTGGGTCAGTTCGCGACTCCGGTTGCCTTATTGCAAGCCAGTGAGCAAAACACAGGACAGCGCGTTCGGGGGCAACACCATTCTACCCCAGAAGCGAACCCTGCACGCGTGGGGAAAGGCATGAAACCAGTGGCACTGTCTGCACTGCCGACGGTAGGTGCTTTTAACATCAGCTCCCCCACCCTGCGTTTCTTATCGTTTCCTTTTCTACACTCAGCTCCATTTATTCCACCGTGGGGAAACCGAAACACAGGACAAACACAAACAAACCCCAAGTCCCGGCTATTTATCTTCATTAGGGAGGGGTGGCATGAGAGACGTGTGTAACATTCGTTCCCACCAGAGCATCTGTCCTACCGGTACTCTCAATAACCGGGACTTCATCAATTTGATGTAAGCGATGTAAAAGTGACCGTTTGCGTGGGAAGTGCCTTATAAGCGATCCCACACCAAACTCCCACGTTACAAATTGTACTCGCACTCTGGATAGGGTAATCACAGTGTGCGCTGTCAAATGTACTGATCTTAGTACCTGGCTAACAAATTAACGCCTAAGGGAAGTCATAAACGAGTAAATATAAGCAATGCCGCAGTCGCACAAGTTCATTCCCGATTGAAGAACTGCTTCTATTATAATGCCCAAGTCTCTGTTTACATAGAAACACATCTGAATTGCATCAAGAGACGGCGTTTACATGAGATTTCCAATTATAGGCGTTTGTGAGCCTGTATCAAGGGATTAACGTGGCTAAGTGGTGTAACGCGTTACTTTCTCAGTACATACCGAACATGAAAGTGTGTTATTATTTCAGAGTAGCTTTATTACATTAAAGTGGATTTTCAGTTGATTAGCTTTCCTGATTTTCTCTGCAGAGAATGGTGATTGGATGCTTTCACATATTGATACTATACGGATCACCAGCTGGTACAGACGGTACAAAATTTGTTGACCTCCTGCCTCGCATATTCATATTGGAAACACGCTATATTTTGAATTTCTCATCAATAAATAAAGACTCGAGGCTTCTGGGAAAGTTTGCATGGTGGTTTAAATAAAACAGAAGCCATTGCCCCATGCTCATTGCAAAGACCATTCTGGGACCCTTGTGCCTGCAATTATTGTCGTGGTCACCCTATTTCCTCTTGTGTGTTGTGGCCGTGGCTAAGTCCCTCTCTCTCTTCCCCGGTCTTCCTAAGACTTTAAGATGTCCTTCAGTGAGCGTGCTTCTGGTAAACACGAAGTTCAAAGGAAATCGTGCGTTCTACCCTCCAAACTGATAAGGATTTCACCGAGCTGGGGAGCTAATCGTGCTGCAGCAGTGTTTGCCTTGGCTCAAAGAGTCAGTTGCGCCGCCTTTGGTAATTGAGGCAGCCAGACATACGATTTCCCAATTCGCCTTCACCGACAGCCTTGGTGGGAGGGGATCATGGAGAGCGCGAGGGAATGAACGATAACGGGTAACCCGGTTGGAATAGCGCCCCGCATGTCCAGCGTCCAGGTAGGACCCTCTTCACCTCTCTGTTTCCCCCGAGCTCCAATGCCTAAGACCTCGCCTTGTCTGAGCGGAGGCGAGGGCAGCGGACAGGGCTCTGCGAGATTGCCAAAACACCCCGGCTTCAATCAATCCAGCTGGAGCCAATCACCTCCTTGCTTGTTCCGCCCAAGGGTTTGGGTTGTTGTTTTTTCGTTATTACCAGCAGGAGAGTGGGGTGCGGAGAGAGAGAACCTTTTGTAGTGATAAACACCCATTTTTTCATGGTTTGTGTGTATAAAAACATCTTCTGTATTTTCTACAGTAGGCATCCGATGAAGTGAGCTGTAGCTCACCAAAGCTCATGCTCAAATAAATTGGTTAGTTTCTAAGGTGCCACAAGTACTCCTTTTCTTTTTGCGAATACAGACTAACAGGGCTGTTACTCTGAAACCTGCTTCATAAGTTAGTCTCAAGGTATCTGGATCAACGCAGGCTCCTTTTCTTTCCAGGTTTTATTGTTGCCAATAAAATAGCGAACCAAGTAGTGCCCCTGGGTTTTGCAGGGTTACAAAACGACATTTCTTGATCATATATTAACAGCCTCTCAGGCCGCATTAAGGTAGAACTGGCTGTGGAGTAAAACACCACTCCCGTGCGTGGCTGTGGTCTCGCAAACCCCTTTCTAGTCCAATCCACTCACCCTTATAAAAGTAATTCACAAAAAAAAATAAAATAAAATAAAAGACCCTGAGGGGTCGTTGATCGTCCCAATCCCTGAGGATGCCTCCAGAGGTCACATCCCGAGCCTGGAATCCTGAGAATTGATTTTATCCCGTACATCTTTTAATACAGCAAAATACAAGGTATTTCCCCCCTTCACGCGCCATTTTAATGGGCGACGAAGAGTGAGACTCCGGTTACACGCTACCTCCTTCGCATGTTTAAGCCAGAAGAAACCCATGGAGTTCCACAATGAGGATAGTGTGCGTAAAAGAATCAATACTTTGCCCTTATATAGGTTTCTTTTATCTGAGTATCTCAAAGCACTGCACAGACGTTAATTAGCGTGCACAACGCCCCTGCAGCGTAGCATTTGTTTGTGTGGAAGTTAATAAAAAGGGCACCCAGGGAAACAGTCTCTGGGCACGTATGCCAAAAAGTGAATACAAACTACAATACTAGCAAACAAAATGGATCCCTGCCCCCCATAAGTTCTTACTCACAAGCATGCGTAGAAGAGGGGGTGAATGCCAGACCTGAGGACCCTCCACTGAAAACCTTGTCTCTACCGTTTAGATAGCTACGCCTACAGATTGTTAGTAAAAGCCGCTCATCTGATCGCAGCCTTCTTGGCAGAGTCCAGGGGGAAAGACGGTCTCGCAGATACTCAGGATCCAAACCAGAGCGCATGGTGGATCCATCGACGCTTCGGAATTGTACTCAGGAAAGACAAAAGAGGAGCGTTAAATGCTGCCTGTGTCTGACATTATCACTCTCTAAGTGGGCAGCCACATTCTGTACCGGCTGTAGCTTCAAGAGTTCTCCTACATACACCGCATTGCAATAATCTAATAGAGAGGCTACAAAGGCAAGGGTGACTGTGGGGAAGTCCATATAGGAGGTCTCCTCAAAGGCGTGATTTTAAACCAACTGCAGTGCAAAAGGCTGGGTGGGCACTCTTACTTTGGGTTAATTCAGGTTAGCTTAAAACTAGCAAGACCACAGAAGGGAAGACAGACAGTCCATTTGGGAGATGGTTTCCTGCACGCAGACGGACTGAATCTGGCACAGCCCGGTGTGCCTTACGTTCTCCTGCCGCAGTCTGGTCCTGTTGCGTTGGAGTGGGGATTTACCCGGCGGGGAGGACAGGCAATGTTGAGGCTTCCTATTTTCCCTGAGGATTCTGCCAGGGAAGGGAAGCTTGAAACTACACTGCCAACTCCACAGGTACTTGCTGATGGAGGCAGACGCACTGAATCATTGCATTCTCCATCACCCTGGCCATGCCTTCTCTCTAGGCAGCACACCCACGTTTGGCTGGCCTCCTATGGCCACTGGAAGAGGCTTGCATAGACCTGGGGGGTGAATTTAGCCATTTGATTGCAGCTAGACCTTCCCTGGTAACTAGGACAGGTGCTTGTCTGCTTTCAAGCATGAGAGGGCAGCAATGAGAACATCTTGGAAAGTGCACATCGTTGGACAGAGCCTAATTTTCTTTAAACTCATTCACTGTTCCATTATTAATAGGACGGGAATGAGACGAAACTCTCCCCAGGCTTGGTTAAAAGAACGGATCATCAGAGAAACATTTTATGATGCTAAGGGGCCCCGGAAGAGAATGAGAGCACACAAGTATACCCAGCTCTCAGCTTCCTTCTGTAGATCTAGAACTATGTATGGCTCAAAGTCTGCTCATGTCAGCCACATTTCATTATTTTGCAGGATTACATCTTTACAATAATAATAGTATTTATAAACCACCTCCCTTGGCAAGGTGCTCTGAGCAACACAGCATAATGGAACAAAAACACAGTTTAGAACATTGTTAAAACAGTTCCCAGAACTTCAGATGAGAAGAACAAAAAATATGAGGGGCGGGAGAGGAGCTGAAACGGGAGCAAGGGGATTGAGGAGGGCTCCAAGTCTGGGACCAACAGGGATCAAGCTAGAAAAAACAAACGAGGAAAGTGCTGTTTTTAGCTGTTTAAAAGTGTGGTGGGATAGGCTGAGAAGGAGAAGTGAGTTCCATGCCCACAGCAAAGGGATGCGAAGCATATGCAATTGGGGGATCCCTAAAAAAGTGTGTGATGGTTGAGCTCAGATCATGATATACAAGGACCCTTCTTTAAGGCCAAGTGCCTTTTTGCCCCCATGAAAGTGTTGGGGGCTTCATGGCTGGGTGTTCTCAGTGGAGTACTCTGGGACTCCGTTCCCTGCTAGTCAGAGAGCCAGAGCCACCAATAAGACCAGTCTCAACCAACTGCTTGTCTGCTCTATGACACTGGCAGACCAGATGCTAGCTCATGCCAAGGCCCCTAGGCATCACTGAACACTGACAAATGCATAGCTGGAAACCAGTCTGGTTCACTTGTGTGTTAGCATTGTTAAAATAGATGTTAAGTTTATAAGAATGTGTTTAGTCTTTATGAAATGCGTGTGGGTTGCTGCATGCGTTAATCTCATTTATAATATCTGTAACCTATGTTATAAATTAAGATTTAAGTGTTTGCTATAAAACTGGAACATGCCCAAACCAGGAGAGAAGCATTACCTAGTGTGAAATACTAGTTTAACATAAGAGGTGGCATCTTCTGCCCAGCAAAAGAAGGCCAGATGAACCATTGTGGAACATCAATGGACAAAAGACTTTGTTGATTGCTCCCCCCACACCCAGGAAGAGGGGACCAGGGTATGTGTATGTCCCATCACAGTTTGAACTCTGGGGGAAGGGAATAAAAATCCCTGACCAGAAGGCTCTGTATCACTATGCGGCTTGGAATTTGGAGAGGGCAACATTTCTAAGCATGAGCAAGGGATTCCCAAGTTGCTTAGCTTGAGTTAGCCCTAAAGGACACATAGAGCTTGCACATTATAGCAGCTTCTGTTACTTTTTGGATCCTAAGACTGTAACTCATTTGTGTGTGTATGTTTACCTGCTTTAACCTTGTAAATAACTCTTGTTTCTTTTTCCAATTAATAAATCTGTTGTTACTTTATTACAGGTGTGATGTTACACTCCATATGCTTTTTGAAAATATGCTTGGAATGTGAATATAATGTAACTGGAACATGCTTTATGCAAAAGGTCTCTTGTAATGTACCATTTCAAAGTTTATAATCTACTGAGTGTGTTCGTCCTATTTGTATGCATGTATCGTTCTTGTATCTAAAACTAGAAATATGAAGTTAACTCTGAGGTCCTACTGTAATTATGCAAAGTGTGGGCCATTAATGGTGGTTTAGAATCTTGATGGCACCCATCTACTAGGACAATTGGCTGTAGATGGTTTATTTACCTGTAAGCCTTCTTGTGGACCTGGGGCCAGCCTGCGGGTAATGAAGAATGAAGTCTTACAGTGACATGTGAACATGTCACCCGATACTTGAATCCATCTTAAACCTGGGGCTTTTCCATTTAGAAGGAAGAGTGGAAACCCAGAGGGAGACAAAGGATTCCCTCCATGTGCCAAATATATAAAAGGGTGTGGAACAGAAGAAAGGGGGCTGCAGTAATGAGAAATCCCCTAGTTACCACCTAAGCTGGAACTAAAAAGAACTGTATCAGGGGAAAGGATTGGGCCCAGACAGAGGGCATGGCTACACTTGCAGATGTAGAGCACTTTGAGTTAAACCAGCCTTCACAGAGCGCAGTAGGGAAAGTGCTACAGTCTGTTCACACTGACAACTTCAAGCACACTGGCGTGGCCACACTTGTGGCACTTGCAGCGGCATTGGGAGCCGAGCATTATGGGCAGCTATCCCAGCATGCAAGTGGCTGCAACATGCTTTTCAAATGGGGGGTGGGGTGGAGTGTGACAGAGAGTGTGTTGTGTGTATGTGGGGGGAGAGAGAGTGGGTTTTTGGGGGGCTGAGAGCATGTCAGCATGCTGTCTTGTAAGTTCAGACAGCAGCAAACCCCCCCTCCCACCTCTCTCTCTCTCACACACAGCATTCTACACTAATGGTTTCTTTGTCTCGGAGTAGATGAGCAGCTGGCTGTCAGAAACGGAGCTTTCAATGGGCATTTCCGTATTCCTACAGCCAATTCCAAACAATGACTAGAGCGGTCACTTGACTTAAGGGGATGATGGGACGTTTCCGGAGGCTGATCAGAGCGCAGTAAAGCAACACCTTGTTCACACTGGTGCTGCAACACTCCAGCGGGGGCGCAGCGAATGTTATTCCATTCACCGAGGTGGAGTACCAGCAGCGCTGTAGCCACGGAGTCAGAGCGCTCTACGTGCCTTGCCAATGTGGACGGGTAGTGAACTAGTGTGGCCAGGGGCTCCTTTATTGCGCTGTAACCTGCAAGTGTAGCCAAGCCCTAAGAGTCTAGTCTGTGAAAGAAGCTTATTGGAACAACTCTGAGGGTGAGATTTACCCAGGGGCGAAAGTAAGTTAAAGGACTTACCGGTACGCCAGAGTCCTGAGCAGGGGGCGTGGCCTCAACCGGAAGAGGCAGAGCCTTAAACTGGTAGAGGCAGCTGGGAGCCTGGGGCCCTTTAAATCACCCCCGAGCTACCAGCTGCAGAGGTGGCTGGGAGCCCCGAGGCTCGGGGGCAATTTAAAGGGCCCAGGGCTCCAGCTGCCGCTATTGCAGTGGAGTCCCAGGCCCTTTAAATCACTGAGGAGCCCTGGGGACTCCCAGCTGCCAGCACTGTCACTGGGCTCTGGGCTCCGCTGTGTTAGCAGCTGCCGGAGCCCCGAGCCCTTTAAATCCCCACCTGAGTCCTGCTGCCTGAGCCCTGGGGCAGCGGTGGCCGGGCTCCATTGGGGATTTAAAGGGCCCCGGGGCTCCAGCCGCCGCTACCGCCCCGGCCCTTTAAATCCCCTCCAGAGCCCAGCCGCCGCTACCCCAGGGGTTCGGCAGCAGGGCTTAGGCGGGGATTTAAAGGGCCCCAGGAGGGTAGAAGGGCTGGAGCTCCGGGGCCCTTTAAATCCCCACGAGAGCCCCGCCACTGCCGCTACCGCAGGGCTCAGGCAGCAGGGCTCAGGCCAGGATTTAAAGGGCCCTGGGGGTGGAAGGGGTTGCAGCGGCTAGAGCTCCGGGGCCCTTTAAATCCCTGCTGCAGCCCCGCCGCTGCTACCCCAGGGCTTTAAATTGCCCTCTCTGAAAGCTGGTCCTGGTACAGCGCACCAGCTCTTACCGGTACGCCGTACAGGCTTACTTTCACTTCTAGATTTACCTGTATTCTGTTTTTTAATGTATGAGGCTTAGACTTGTGTATTTTTGTTTTATTTTGCTTGGTAACTTACTTTGTTCTGTCTGTTATTACTTGAAACCACTTAAATCCTACTTTTATAATTAATAAAATCACTTTATTAATTAACCCAGAATAAGTGATTAATTCCTGGGGGAGCAAACAGCTGCACATATCTCTCTATTAGTGTTATAGAGGGTATAAACTTTATACAGAGTAACATGGATTTATTTGGGGGTTGGATCCCATTGGGAGCTGGGTGTCTGGGTGCTGGAGAAAGGAAACCTGCTAAGCTGTTTTCAGTTAAGTCTGCAGCTTTGGGGGCATGGATCAGACCCTGGGTCTGTGTTGCAGCGGACTGGTGTGTCTGCCTCAACAAGGCAGGGTTCTGGAGTCTCAAGCTGGCAGTGGAAAATGGGCTCAGAGGTAATTCCAGCACATCCGGTGACAGGCCCAAGGGGGTCTCTGTGACTGAACCTGTCACAGCAGGATTGACTACAAGCATTGTCTTTGATCTAAGGTACAATTGATCTGGGGTAAGTGATGATCCTTTGGGACTGGGAGTAACCTGAATATTGTATCAGGGGAAAGGAAGTCAGACGTCAAGAATTATAACATTCAAAAACCAGTTGGAGAACACTTCAATCTCTTTAGTCACTCGATTACAGACCTAAAAGTGGCAATTCTTCAACAAAAAAACTTCAAAAACAGACTCCAACAAGAGACTGCTGAATTGGAATTAATTTGCAAACTGGATACAATTAACTTAGGCTTGAATAAAGACAAAGTAAAACTATTCCTCCCCCCGCTGTTCCTCGGACGTTCTTGTCAACTGCTTGTCAACTGGCCCACTTTTATCACTACAAAAGGTTCCCCCCCTCCCCTTGCTGGTAATAGCTCACCTTACCTGATCACTCTCGTGACAGTGTGTATGGTAACACCCATTGTTTCATGTTCTCTGTATATAAATCTCCCCACTGTATTTTCCACTGAATGCATCCGATGAAGTGAGCTGTAGCTCACGAAAGCTTATGCTCAAATAAATTTGTTAGTCTCTAAGGTGCCACAAGTACTCCTTTTCTTTTTGAGGATACAGACTAACACGGCTGCTACTCTGAAACCTGAATATTGTTGTGATTTTTTATGTAAGGGACCATCTATCACAAAGGCAGGCTTGCCTGGGTGGCAAGATAGATGGGAATGCCCAAGGGGACTGTCCATGACTCCATATTAAGGCTGTTTAGTGCTTGAGGAGTTCACACTGGATACTCTGTGTGTTCTATAACTAGATTTCACCAACCATCAGCTAGTTTGTGGCAGTCTACCCTGAGGTTGACACCCATATCTGTGAGCCACTCCAGGAAGCTTTATATGCTCCCTCCCACAAATCTCATTGTGCTTTCTTCCATGACATCCCTTATGAATGGACCATGCCCCATGCCCCCCACCCTGTCAAATCCTTATCGCTACTATTCCTTCCCGTAACCTACTGCCATCACAAAGCCCACAAAGAGTCTAGAGGAGGAGGGACAGTCGAGGAAAGAGCACTACTTCTTTATATAATTACAAAATATAACAAAACAAATGCATTTACATATAGAAAAGATTGTCTGTGTTTGTCTCCCTCTTCCCCACCTTACATATGTTGCTCATCTACTTAGACTGGAAGCTCCATGAGGACCATGTTTATCTGTATTTTTGGACAGTGCTTAGCACAGAAGTTCCCAGTGTGGCCCATGGCCCACAGAGCACTTGCTGGATGTCTGTGGAGAGCTGACTAGAAACATAGTGCTGGCTGTCCTCCTTTCCGGCTGCTAATCACATTAACAGAAGCTAAAATAAGTTAACTAGTTTCCTAATAATTACTTTCCATGTTAGAGATTGTGTTGGTTTTACATAAGAGCCTCGTGGGAACTACAGCAATCAGAAGATTACATTGAAAGAATATTGAGGTTGTAAAGTCAAGCAGTCAAAAGTTAGGCAAAGCCACATTTAAGATAGCCTGTGCAACCCTAATTTGGCCCCCCGTGCATAAGAATTGAGATGTCTCTTCAATGACATCACACTTTTTTTTCCCCCAATAGGATCTCTGCCCCATTCAATGCACAGGGTGGGAATGAATAAGGGTTATGTAGTGAATGAGGCTGTTGTCTGTAGAACCCCTGGAAAGTGTTTAATGAACAAAGCAGGGGACAGCAAGAAGAGAATGGATCATCTCAAGGTTAAGGCAGTTGATACTTTTGTCAATTTTGCCCTTAATCACTCTGTGCCTCAGTTCCTGCATCTGTAAAATGGGATAAAGCCACCTATTCTCACCGGGGAGTTAAGATAAATTCAGTGCTTGTGAAGAATTTGGATACTACCATGAGCGCACCATAGAAACACCCAGGAGGCAATTAATATTCTGCAATCTATGGAGGGTTTGAATGGTATGCATTAAATAAGGCCTGGGGCTACACTTTGGATGAGGATAAAAAGCAATATTCAACAACTACCAGTTCACAGAATGAGGCAGAGTTTTGTGGAAGAAAAATAGTACATAATTAAAGACTATCAAAGCATATGCACAAGATGATTGAATAAAGGTCGCACAGGCAGCATTAATTCTGGCATTTACTAACCATGGAGTGCTTATATTTGCAACCTTAACATTCCTTTAATTAGGGCTATCAATTAATTGCAGTTATCATGATTAATTGCAGTTTTAACACACTGTTAAACAATAGAATACCAATTGAAATTTATTAAATATTTTAGATGTTTTTCTACATTTTTCAAATATATTGATTTCAATTACAACAGAATACAAAATGTACAGTGCTCACATTATTTTTATTACAAATATCTGCACTGTAAAAATGATAAAATAGTATTTTCCAATTCACTTCATACAAGTACCGTAGTGCAATCTCTTTATCGTGAAAGCGCAACTTACAAAAGTAGAATTTTTTGTTACATAACTGCACTCAAACAAAACAATGTAAAACTTTAGAGCCTACAAGTCCACGCAGTCCTACTTCTAGTGCAGCCAATCGCTAAGAGAAACAGGTTTGTTTACATTTGCAGGAGATAATGCTGCCTGCTTCTTATTTACAATGTCACCTGAAAGTGAGAACAGATGTTCACATGGCACTTTTGTAGCTGGCATTGCAAGGTATTTACGTGCCAGATATGCTAACCATTTGTATGCCCCTTCATGTTGTGGCCACCATTCCAGAGGATATGCTTCGTGTTGATGATGCTTGTTAAAAATATAATGTGTTAATTAAATTTGTGACTGAACTCCTTGGGGGACAGTTGTAGGTCTTCTGCTCTGTGTTTTATTGGCATTCTGCCATATATTTCATGTTATGGCAGTCTCTGATGATGACCCAGCTTGTTGCTCATTTTAAGAACACTGTCACTGCAGATTTGACAAAGTGCAAAGAAGGTACCAATGTGAGATTTCTAAAGATAAATACAGCACTCGACTCAAGAATCTGAAGTGCCTTCCAAAATCTGAGAGGGATGAGGTGTGGAGCCTGCTTTCAGAAGTCTTAAAAGACCAACACTCAGATGCGGAAACTACAGAACCTGAACATCAAAAAAGAACATCAGCTTTCTGTTGGGGACATGTGACAGATGATGAAAATGAACATGTATTGGTCTGCACTGCTTTGAATCATTATCGTGCAGAACCCATCATCAGCATGGATGCGTGTCCTCTGGAATGGTGGTTTAAGCATGAAGGGACATATGAATTTTTAGCTCATCAGGCATGTAAACATCTTGCAATGCCAGCTACAACAGTGCCATGTGAATGCCTGTTCAGGTGACATTGGAAACAAGAAGCAGGCAGCATTATCTCCTGCAAATGTAAACAAACTTGTTTGTCTGAGCCCTGGTCTACACTAGGACTTTAGGTCGAATTTAGCAGCATTAAATCGATGTAAACCTGCACCCGTCCACACGATGAAGCCCTTTTTTCAACTTAAAAGGTTCTTAAAATCGATTTCCTTACTCCACCCCTGACAAGTGGATTAGCGCTTAAATCGGCCTTGCCAGGTCGAATTTGGGGTACTGTGGACACAATTCAATGATATTGGCCTCCAGGAGCTATCCCAGAGTGCTCCATTGTGACCGCTCTGGACAGCACTCTCAACTCAGATGCACTGGCCAGGTAGACAGGAAAAGAACCGCGAACTTTTGAATCTCATTTCCTGTTTGGCCAGCGTGGCAAGCTGCAGGTGACTATGCAGAGCTCATCAGCAGAGGTGACCATGATGGAGTCCCAGAATCACAAAAGAGCTCCAGCATGGACTGAACAGGAGGTACAGGATCTGATCGCTGTATGGGGAGAGGAATCCATGCTATCAGAACTCCGTTCCAGTTTTCGAAATGCCAAAACCTTTGTCAAAATCTCTCAGGGCATGAAGGACAGAGGCCATAACAGGGACCCGAAGCAGTGCCATGTGAAACTGAAGGAGCTGAGGCAAACCTACCAGAAAACCAAAGAGGCGAACGGCCGCTCCGGGTCAGAGCCCCAAACATGCCGCTTCTATGATGAGCTGCATGCCTTTTTAGGGGGTTCAGCCACCACTACCCCAGCCGTGTTGTTTGACTCCTTCAATGGACATGGAGGCAACACAGAATCAGGTTTTGGGGATGAAGATGATGATGATGATGATGATGAGGTTGTAGATAGCTCACAGCAAGCAAGCGGAGAAACTGGTTTTCCCGACAGCTAGGAACTGTTTCTCACCGTGGACCTGGAACCAGTACCCCCCGAACCCACTCAAGGCTGCCTCCTGGACCCGGCAGGCGGTGAAGAGACCTCCAGTGAGTGTACCTTTTAAAATACTATACATGGTTTAAAAGCAAGCATGTGAAAGGATTAATTTGCCCTGGCATTTGCGGCTCTTCTGGATGTACTCCCAAAGCCTTTGCAAAAGGTTTCTGGGGAGGGCAGCTTTATTGCGTCCTCCATGGTAGGACACTTTACCACTCCAGGCCAGTAGCACGTACTCGGGAATCATTGTACAACAAAGCATTGCAGTGTAAGTTTGCAGGCATTAAAACAACATCCGTTCTTTATCTCTCTGTGTTATCCTCAGGAGAGTGATATCATTCATGGTCACCTGGTTGAAATAGGGTGCTTTTCTTCGGGGGACATGCAGAGGTGCCCGTTCCTGCTGTGTTGTTTGCCTGTGGCTGAACAGAAATGTTCCCCGCTGTTAGCCACGGGGAGGGGGAGATTTGAGAGGGTAGCCACGCGGTGGGGGGAGGCAAAATGAGACCTTGTAACGAAAGCACATGTGCTAGGTATGTAATGTTAACAGCAAGGTTTACCCTGAAAGAGTGTAGCCATTGTTTTATAAAATGTGTCCTTTTAAATACCGCTGTCCCTTTTTTTTTCTCCACCAGCTGCACGTGTTTCAATGATCACAGGATCTTCTCCTTCCCAGAGGCTAGTGAAGATCAGAAGGCGAAAAAAACGCACTCGCGATGAAATGTTCTCTGAGCTCATGCTGTCCTCCCACACTGACAGAGCACAGACGAATGCGTGGAGGCAAATAATGTCAGAGTGCAGGAAAGCACAAAATGACCGGGAGGAGAGGTGGTGGGCTGAAGAGAGTAAGTGGCGGGCTGAAGACAGGGCTGAAGCTCAAATGTGGCGGCAGTGTGATGAGAGGAGGCAGGATTCAGTGCTGAGGCTGCTGGAGGATGAAACCAGTATGCTCCAGTGTATGGTTGAGCTGCAGCAAAGGCAGCAGGAGCACAGACTGCCGCTACAGCCCCTGTGTAAGCAACCACCCTCCTCCCCAAGTTCCATAGCCGCCTCACCCAGACGCCCAAGAACGCGGTGGGGGGGCCTCCGGCCAACCAGCCACTCCACCACAGAGGATTGCCCAAAAAACAGAAGGCTGGCATTCAATAAATTTTAAAGTTGTAAACTTTTAAAGTGCTGTGTGGCATTTTCCTTCCCTCCTACACCACCTCTCCTGGGCTACCTTGGTAGTCATCCCCCTATTTGTGGGATGAATGAATAAAGAATGCACAAATGTGAAGCAACAATGACTTTATTGCCTCTGCAAGCGGTGATCGAAGGGAGGAGGGGAGGGTGGAGGGGAGGAGCTTACAGGGAAGTAGAGTGAACCAAGGGGCGGGGGATTTCCTCAAGGAGAAACAAACAGAACTTTCACACTGTAGCCTGGCCAGTCATGAAACTGGTTTTCAAAGCTTCTCTGATGCGCACCGCGCCCTCCTGTGCTCTTCTAACTGCCCTGGTGTCTGGCTGCGCGTAACCAGCAGCCAGGTGATTTGCCTCAACCTCCCACCCCGCCATAAATGTCTCCCCCTTACTCTCACAGATATTGTGGAGCACACAGCAAGCAGTAATAACAGTGGGAATATTGGTTTTGCTGAGGTCTAAGTGAGTCAGTAAACTGCGCCAGCGCGCCTTTAAACATCCAAATGCACATTCGACCACCATTCTGCACTTGCTCAGCCTGTAGTTGAACAGCTCCTGACTACTGTCCAGGCTGCCTGTGTATGGCTTCATGAGCCCTGGCATTAAGGGGTAGGCTGGGTCCCCAAGGATAACTATAGGCATTTCAACATCCTCAACAGTTATTTTCTGGTCTGGGAATAAAGTCCCTTCCTGCAGCTTTTGAAACAGACCAGAGTTCTGGAAGATCCGAGTGTCATGTACCTTTCCTGGCCATCCCACGTTGATGTTGGTGAAACGTCCCTTGTGATCCACCAGCGCTTGCAGCACTATTGAAAAGTACCCCTTGAGGTTTATGTACTCGCCGGCTTGGTGCTTCGGTGCCAAGATAGGGATATGGGTTCCGTCTATGGCCCCACCACAGTTAGGGAATCCCATTGCAGCAAAGCCATCCACTATGACCTGCACATTTCCCAGAGTCACTACCCTTGATATCAGCAGATCTTTGATTGCGTGGGCTACTTGCATCACAGCAGCCCCCACAGTAGATTTGCCTACTCCAAATTGATTCCCAACTGACCGGTAGCTCTCTGGCATTGCAAGCTTCCACAGGGCTATTGCCACTCGCTTCTCAACTGTGAGGGGTGCTCTCATCTTGGTATTCATGCACTTCAGGGCAGGGGAAAGCAAGTCACAAAGTTCCATGAAAGTGCCCTTACGCATGCGAAAGTTTTGCAGCCACTGGGAATCGTCCCAGACCTGCAACACTATGCGGTCCCACCAGTCTGTGCTTGTTTCCCAAGCCCAGAATTGGTGTTCCACCGCATGAACCTGCCCCATTAGCACCATGATGCATGCATTGGCAGGGCCCATGCTTTCAGAGAAACATGTGTCCATGTCCTGATCACTCACGTGACCGCGCTGAAGTCACCTCCTCGCCCGGTATCGCTCTGCCAGGTTCTGGTGCTGCATATACTGCTGGATAATGCGTGTGGTGTTTAATGTGCTCCTAATTGCCAAAGTGAGCTGAGCAGCCTCCATGCTTGCTTTGGTATGGCGTCCGCACAGAAAAAAGGTGCAGAACGATTGTCTGACGTTGCTCTGATGGAGGGAGGGGCGACTGACAACATGGCTTACAGGGTTGGCTTACAGGGAATTAAAATCAACAAAGGGGGTGGCTTTACATCAAGGAGTATTTCAGGCAGGACTTCACGGAGGGTTGCAATAAGATATGGTGCACCTAAGTAATTGTTCTTATTGGAACAAGCAGGTTGGTCTGGCCTCTGATTGATACATGGCTAGATTTACCTTGCTGCACCTTCTCTGTGAGTGACTGCAGTGTGACCTAGAGGAATGAGTCCCCTAGACAGGGGGTTGTGGGGGGAAGCAAATGAGTACAAAACAAATCTGGTCTATTTCTTGTTTTGATCCACTCCATCTATCTTTTACATCTTTGGCTGGCAGCAGATGGTGCAGAAGGACTGCAAGCCATCCACATCTCATAGCTGCTCGGCAGAAGATGGTGCAATAGGACTGCTAGCCATCCTCATCTCTTGCCTGCCCGGCAGAAGATGGTACAATAAGACTGCTAGCAATCCGTATCGCCTGCTTGCTCACCATAAGATGGTTCAATAGGACTGACTGCAGGACTAAAGAGAATGACCTGGTCAAGTCACTTCTAATGTAGTCCCTGCACCCATGTCTGCCCAGGCGCTCTTGGCCAACATGGCCAGGAGCACCTTGGACATGACGATGACGGCTACCAGTCCTATTGTACCGTCTGCTGCCACAAGGCAAGGGGTTGCTGCTGCTGTGTAGCAATGCAGTACCACGTCTGCCAGCACCCAGGAGACATACGGTGATGGTTACCTGAGCGGTTACCTGACAGTTACTCCATGCTTGCCATGGTATGGCATCTGCACAGGTAACTCAAGAAAAAAGGCGCGAAATGATTGTCTGCTGCTGCTTTCATGGAGGGAGGGAGGGAAGGGGGGCCTGACAATACGTACCCAGAACCACCCGCAACAATGTTTTAGCCCCATCAGGCATTGGGATCTCAACCCAGAATTCCAATGGGCAGTGGAGACTGCGGGAACTGTGGGATAGCTACCCACAATGCAACACTCCGGAAGTCGACGCTTGCCTTGGTACTGTGGAAGCACTCCACCGAGTTAATGCACTTAGAGCATTTTGTGTGGGGACACACACACTCAAATATATAAAAACGATTTCTAAAAAACCAACTTCTATAAATTCGACCTAATTTCGTAGTGTAGACACACCCTAAGTGATTGGCTGAACGAGAAGTAGGACTGAGCGGACATGTAGGCTCTAAAGTTTTCCATTGTTTTATTTTTGAATGCAGTTATTTTTTGTACATAACTCTAAATTTGTAAGTTCAACTTTCATGATAAAGAGATTGCACTACACGTACTTGTATTAAGTGAATTGAAAAATATAAATATTTGCACTGTAAAAATGAGTAATAAAGTGAGCACTGTACACTTTGTATTCTGTGTTGTAATTGAAATAACTATTTGAAAATATAGAACACCCAAAAACATTTATATAAATAGTATTCTCTTATTGTTTAACAGTGCAATTAATAAATTTTTTTAAATCACTTGACAGCCCTACTTCTAATATAGTTTTCTTGATGTTCTATAGGTGCAGACAGAAGGGGAGAGCTCAGTTGTGTCATGTAGGCACATCCTAGAGTAGGGGTGCTTGAGGAGGAAATGGGACTCCTGAGGCTGATAGTGCCTGCTAATTCCATGGTAGGCCTGGCCCCCACTGTGCAGCTGTGTGAAGAAGGTGGCAGGAAGATGCACTGACTCCTCCCTATTCCCCTTAGGGTGATGTGTGCCCTGCAGGAAATAATCCCTGTGCTCATACAAATGCAGGGATGGTGACTGTGACTGGCCCTTGTGCACGATGTGGAGGGGAGGCTCCTGGTGCTCTGCTCCCACCAATCATGTTCTGGCCATGTAAGTATCTGATATACATCCAAAAGGCAAACAAACCAAGATACCGTCATATTTTACTCTATTCTTGTAGTGACTGTCATGTTGTCTCTACTGAGAGAAGAGAAAAGCAGCCACATGAAAGGGTGGAGCAGCACAGGACACAAGTCAGCACAGAGGTAGCAAAGTGACAGCTAGGCAGGCAAGCCACAAAAACAATGCAGAAGCTGCCAAACCAAAGAGCCCCTACATAGTTGTGTAACAAGAAACCCAATGAAAAAAACAACCTATGCTCCTCCCACAAAATGGCTTACCAACATAAACAGCCAGAAAGCCCTCCATGATAAGACACCCACAGAAACACCATCAAAGAAACAACAGAAACTCTAAGTAAGTGGCCAAAAAGGAGAAGAGATGTGATTAGATAGAGCCATGCATAGTGCAGATTGCAACAATACCGGATCACAGCCCACTTTTGTGACTTGGGCTGCCATCTTTTGCCAAACAAAACAGTAAACAAAAACCAGATTTTTAGGGAGGAAGAATGATCTTTCTTACCATTCCTTCCTCTCCCTCCTATACTAGCCTCCTGTAGGTTCTTACCTTCTTCTTTTGGTTCAACCACATGCTTCATTTTTGTTTTGTTTTGTTAACAGGTTTGTCAAAGGGCACTTGACTAACCACTGGATCATCTCCTTTTAGCCATGTCTGGGGATTAGCTCTGCAAACCTGACACCCTCTTCTGATAGTTCCTGGGCCCGTAGTCTGGCTCTCCTGTGTTGCAGCCTCTCTCTTGTTCCTTAGAAGCTGCCACCTCCTCTTCGTGGCTTAGCCCTCTGGCCAAGTCATAATAGTCCTCCTCTTCCAAGGTACTCAAGTCTTCCACACAGTCCCAGGCAGTCCTTAAGCCCACTACCCTGGCTGAGCCACTCCCTCAGTGAGTGGAATCAATGACCCCCGACAGTTTTCAAGTTCACTGCCAAGATTGTGACTCATTCAGTGGCTGGCACAGGGAAGGCCAGAGTTCCTCTATACTCAGTTCTAGTCCAGGGGTCCTATCTCCAGCAGCTGAGGTCTGGACTACCCCAAACCTTCCGGCCACTCCCCTGGAGTGTTTCTTACCTTGCCTATTCCAGGTTCACCTTCTCCACCCTTCTAGCTAAATCCCCCTCTCCTTGGTCTGCTAGGCAAACCCTTCCTCTTGGGTCTCAATCCCTTTTTTGCCCTTGTCCCAGAGAGAGTGACTACTACTCTCTTCCCTGCAGCCTTCTTTTCTGCTGCTAGCCTCTTGGTTTTATAGAAGCCCCACTTGTTCCTGCACAGATGAGATTCCCTTAATTAAGGCTTTCCTCACAGCCTAAATGTCCCCAAGTGTGCTATTTAATAGGTTAACTGGTCCATCTGGCTTCAGTAAACCCCTTCAGGGCGAGTGTGGGGAGCACCTCCCATCCACAAGGTCTGGTTTATTATATTACTATACAAAACCAACCAAGATCCATAATAAACGGACAACTCACTCATCAGCACAACTTTCCACTGGAATATAAGAAAAGGGAATATGGATATCACACACACACACACAGGATACTCATATTGAAAAGATTTTCAGTTGTATGATTCCAAATGCAAGGAATGATTGCAAATTGTCATGCCTGAGAAAACGACATCTCTGAAATTTATAAGTCAAGAAGATGGAACCGATCCCAATGGTCATATGAAGTGAAGCAGCATACTTTCAACCCCAAAACATTACTTTAATGATTGAGGTTAATATATCTACATTTTGTGATGCTAGGTCCTAATCTTTGCCAGGGGAGAGAGAAGTGATCAGTCAAAATGATTTACTGTCTAATTTGTTTATTTTCCTTTTTTTTAAAAAAACCTGCCCATCTGAAAATGAAGACACTGAAACAGGAGTCTCCCTCTAACAGGCGGTGCTTTGTTAGTCTACTGGAAAATCCGAGGAGCTTTACTCTCTGGGATTGGAGGACACACATTGGCACACACAGATTTAGCTGAACATGTCACAAAAATAAGATTTTATGATACAGACATGCCATTTAGCTCTGTTTAATTATAGCTTCAGTGGTATACTGAAGTTCTAACTGGCTGAGTTCTCATGTCTAGTCTTACCCTAGCCTTTTTCACTTACTCAGAACTTTCTCAGACAAATTTCTTTGCCAAGTTAAGGCTGATAAATCTCATGCTTGGGCTTGGTTTCCAAATTATTATTTTTATTAAAGAAAGTTTGAGACAATTTGGTTTAGCAGTTTGAGTTATATGAACAACAAGACATGGCCACACATGGAGAAGGAAGGCCAGGATACAAGAAGAATGAAAGATGTGTTGTGATCAGCGCAATCTATGCGAGCGCTGAAGGACCGATCAATCAAGGCGATGAACAACAAGAAAAAAAAATCACTATTAAGAGATCAGACTACATGATTATAATGGTCCATTCTGGCCATAACATCTTGGAATTTTAAGACTGAA
The DNA here is from genome assembly GCF_965152235.1 of Eretmochelys imbricata. Lineage (NCBI taxonomy): Eukaryota > Metazoa > Chordata > Testudines > Cheloniidae > Eretmochelys > Eretmochelys imbricata. Next base: position 49,309,805 of record NC_135576.1, on the reverse strand, counting down.
ATTTGTAAATGACTTACCCAAAATGGCCAACACTAGAATTT